>NC_140068.1:38947766-39547766 GCF_964194135.1 Talpa europaea | reverse complement strand
TTAATATCAATGTTACATAGAAAAGATATATAGATATAAACTTAAAAATAAATAATAAATAATTACTTCTCAAGTTAATATACATACTAAAAATAGGTATTTATTCAAAGGAAATTAACTCATTCAGAGTTATGTAGGAGAGGTGACTATGGAAAAAACCAGACATTCACTTCTCTGTTTATTTATTTTCTTTTTGCTCCAACCCCAAAATGTTAAATTCCAAATAATTCAAACCTCCTCATCTTAAAGAGTTCCTATGCAAACTCAGGTTTTGACTTTTGTTACAGTATTTACACAGATTGTCAAGACCAAGAAGAGACAGACAACATCGTTACTCTAACCACTATTCTTACCTGGAACACCATGGCAAATCATTTCCTTGGCTTCATTTTTCATGTATCAATATTATGTTTGATAAAGTAAGCGATTAGCATCCCAAATGCCTACACAATCGGCCTTCTGTGATGAATAACTGGAACCAGAATTTTTTTTAATATGATAATTGAATCTAATACTTTACTATTTTTATTTTTTTAAATAAATTTTATTTTTATATTCCCCAATACAATTGCAACCCCCTTGTTTTGACCCCAATCCCTCCCCTCACCATCCCCCACCCCCCATAGAGTGTCTCTGGTTCATAGTTTTTTGTTGATTTTGATTTTCACTTTCTTATAGTTATTCATTTTCCTGGTCCCTTATTTAAGTTTTCTAGATTCCTGCTATGAGTGAGACCATCCGGTATTTTTCTTTTTCTTTCTGGCTTATTTCGCTGAGCATGATCCCTTCCAGCGCCATCCATGTTGCTGCAAATGGCATGTGTTTATCTTTTTTGAATGCTGAGTAATATTCCATGGTGTATATGTACCACATCTTCTTGATCCAGTCATCTATTTTTGGGCATTTGGGTTGTTTCCAAAGCTTAGCTATTTACTTTACTATTTTTAAAGCTTTATGCTGGGCCTCCCCAGTGGCACAGGGTTGAGCGCTAGGTTGTGAAGCTGCCTGCAGCCTCCCCGGCCACGGGGGGGAGGCTCCCACATGGCGCGCACACCTCTCCTGCCACCCGCTACGCCCCTCAGCAGTGTACTTCGTCAGTCTGCCTGTTTTGCTCCCTGCTCTGGCTCTGGTGAGTTCCCTCACCCTCCCGCACTTCTGACTGTGCCCAGTGCTTGTATAAATAAAATAAAATAAAATTAAATTAAATTAAATTAAATTAAATTAAAAATCTTTAAAGCTTTATGCTAAGAGGATGCATTTGTGTCTGATGAAAACCACCTTTTCTCAAGGTCAGACCCAAGAAATATGGTAGTACCCACCACAAGAAATCATGTAATAATTCCACAAAAATTAAACTTTGAGGAGTTAATGGGCCACACTCCCAAATTTGAAATCGGTTTAATAATCACTGATGGATAAAGAACATGTCCTATTTTAAAAAATAACTCTTAAACAAATAGGTGGTTCATGATTCCCTTTAGTATTCCATTCAGTATTTAGCAATCTTTTATCTTAGAGAAGAAATACTATTTGATATGTATGTTTGTTGATCCTTTACCTCAAAGCTTTTTATTTAGCCTTTAGACATCATTTTTAGAAATTCCCACAGAGGAAAAGGAAAGGAAGAGACTTTATTCCATAAATATTTGTGTAAAACAAGATGCTCTATACTATCTTAAAATAATTTCAGTCATCTAATCATGTTCTTCATTCTACGACTCTACTGCTGTCTCTGTCTTGCATTTTTAACTTGTAGTAATCCTCTGTTTAGGGACATACATGCTGCTGGACTGTTTTCAACCACAATCTTAGCCTTTTTTTTTTTTTTTTAAGGTAACTTCAGTGTAATGGTAATGAAAGTACAGGGAGTTCTTGGAATCCATTCTAAAGTATTCTTTGTTAAGTCAATATTTACAAATCACCTTCTTTGCTTTTCCTATGTAAATAGAACAATAGAGAGACAATGAAATATGGAGAGTGAGAAAATGGATTGCAAGTATGAAATTTAGCTACAGCCTTGTAACACAAACTGGGTACTAAATGAAATGGTAATTTTTAACCTCAAAAGTATTGTAGTAGAATGGAATGTACCTATCTGTGTAACATTGTTGAGCCAACAGTCTTTTTACTGTTAACAATACAGTCTGAGAGATAATGTTTCTGCTATGCTTTTCAATCTCCCGCTTTCAAACCAATTGTTAATAGACTACTGTAAAATGGCCATGTAGATTATATGAATTTTTTTATTATCATTTGTAAACTGGGTTCTACTAAGTGCACACAGTGCTAGAAAATTATGAACAAAGATGAATTAATAGCCCAAAAGCTGCAAAAATGGATAAAGGGAAAAAATTTGCTCAAACATCCCATACTGTGAGAAAGATAATTTCTCTGGCTACCCAAGAGTACAGTGAAGCATAAAGACAGCACAGGTAGATCAAACAGCAGTAACATTTTAGTTCCCACTCTTCAAAAGTTGTAGGACCACAAACAAGTGGCTTAATCGATCCATATTCGTTTTCTATTGCTGCTATAACAAATTGCCATAAACTTAGTAGGTTAAACATTGAAAATTTATTATCTTACAATTTTGGAGGACAGAAGCTTGACTGGGATAAAGCTAAGGTATTGGCAGAACTGTGTTCTTTCTGGAAGCTCTAGGAAAGAATCTGTTTCTGTGCCTTTTCCATTTTCTAGAGCTACCTGCATTTCTTTTCTCATGGCCTGTTCCTTCATCTTCAAAGACAGCGACCTTCCTCCTCAATTACATTTCTCTCTAATCCAACCAGAAAAGGTTCTTTGTAGGACACAGAAACATCAATTCCAAAGAACACCTGCACCCCTATGTTTATAGCAGCACTGTTTACAATAGCTAAGCTTTGGAAACAACCCAAATGCCCAAAAATAGATGACTGGATCAAGAAGATGTGGTACATATATACCATGGAATATTACTCAGCATTCAAAAAAGATAAACACATGCAATTTGCTGCAACATGGATGGCGCTGGAAGGGATCATGCTCAGCGAAATAAGCCAAAAAGAAAAAGAAAAATACCGGATGGTCTCACTCATAGCAGGAATCTAGAAAACTTAAATAAGGGACCAGGAAAATGAATAACTATAAGAAAGTGAAAATCAAAATCAACAAAAAACTATGAACCAGAGACACTTTTAGGGGGGCGGGGGCGGGAGGGGAGGGATTGGGGTCAGAATGGGGGGCTGCAATTGTATGGGGAATATAACAATAAAATTTTATAAAAAAAAAAATAAATAAAATAAAATAAAATGAAAAAAAAAAAAAAAAAAAAAGAAAAGGTTCTTTGTATTTAAGAATCCATGTGATTAGATTGGACCAGCCCAGGTAATCCAGGATAATCTCCTATCTGAAGATCTGAAAAGTAAACATTCTGCAAAGTTCTTTTAACTATATAAAGTAGCACATTCACAAGTCTGTATATTGGCTTATGAATATCTTTTGGGGGTCATTGCTCTACGTTCCATACAACCCTAGCTACAGTTATCACATCTGAAAACCATCTAGGTTTTTTAAGCACGTGCTACATAGAGAAGACTCAAAACCATGTCTGGATAGAACTTGATAAGAAGTAGTTAAGATTATGGGGAGGAGAGGGATGAAGAAAACCATATGGACAGACTTGTCAAATGGGGAGAGAGGCTAATCCAAAATTATTGAATAAGAGTAAAAACATATGAAAAGAATAACAATCCATAGGCTCCTTAGAAAACAGGACTGTATTCTGAAAACTGAAATTAGAATTTAGAATGCTTTCACTCGATAAAGAGACAATGAGGAATTTTAACCCCTTTAATCTTTATTCCCACCAACTAGTATAAAACAAGATAAGACAATAAATAAAGAGTCGGGCCTCCCCAGTGGCACAGCGGTTGAAAGCTGTGTTGCGAAGCTGCCCGCAGCCTCTGCAGCGCCAGTTCGATCCCCGGCAGCCAGGTGAGGGTCCCATATGGCGTGCGGACCTCTCCTGCCACCCACTGCTCCCGTCAGCAGTGTATTTCATCAGTCTGCCTGTTCTGTTCCCCGCTCTGGTGAATTCTCTCACCCTCCCACGCTTCTGACTGTACCCAGTGCTTGTGTAAATAAATAAATAAATAAATCTTTAAAAAAATAATAAATTAATAAATTAATAAAGAGTCATTCTATGGGAAATATTTATGATTTTAAAACAAATAGACCATTTTCAGGATCTAGTTCAAAGAAGAGCCTAACTTCCAGCTATCTGAGACAGACAAACAAGAAAACAAAAGAACAATTTTGATGCAGTAAGAATGACCATGTGTCAATACTTAGCTGAAACTATATACGTGGTAGATTGTTTTAAGAAATATGTAATTTTCCAATGAAAATGACTTTGAAAAGTCCAGAAATGGTAAAGGAGGGAAAGGAAAAGAAGACATGGACAATTTTCAGAGTCTTCAAAGAAAAGAAAATATTAACTTTCTTCTGTTATTTTACAATATATTAAAGTATATTTGTTCAGTAAATCTTGATTATTTCCACTTTCTCTATACCCAATAAGTCTTATTTGAATCTAAGTTTAACACCAAAGCATTTCAATAAACTTTTAAAAACTAAAAACTGCTCAGATAATTTAACCTGCTCACCACATTTTATGTACTTAAATTGTTAGAAGAACAGTTTCACCATGAAGACTAAAGTCTACAAAGAGGCACATAAATGGATATTTATCACATCCTGGCCCTGGCATTGACACCAACCTGAAAATGAAGTTACACAGGATAAGGGTTCAGGGGAAAATATTCCTAACACTTACCAAACAATTATGTTAATTCTAAAACACAATTCTTTAAATTATCAAATATTAAATTGTTGAGATGGCAGGCATCTAAGCAATGTTTAAAATATATAAGTTTAAACAATGGCAAATGAGAAATCATATTATAATAGATGACCACTTTAGTTTAACTTTTCTGAACTTTTGGCTAAGTCGATAAAAATGTGTTCTCAACATTATTTTAACAATGAATACTTAAGTCAAACTGATTTTCACATATGTCAAATTTACCAATTTCAACAGCCTCAAATTATGCTTTTTTTTTTTTTTTTTTTGCTTTGCTTCTCCTATATTTGGTGGAATTTGAATATTGGTGGGTATATGGAAAGAGCCAAAATGTAATGTATATACTTAAATAGCAAGTTCATGTGAGAGCACTTAGCTAACTTCCTCAATACAGAAAGCAAGAATGGAGTAAAGTCTACAGCAAAGAGGACCCTCAGTACTTATCTGGTGACTCAGGTGTCTACCTGCCACAACACTGATATGTGAACAGCAGGATAGGTGTTTCCTGAAAATCACAACAAAGAACATGGAATGAATTCACTTGTAAATTCTGGAAATACATCAACCAGAGAAACATCATAGCTTAGAGAATAGCATCAGCTTCCCTTCAAGAGCACATTTTACAATCATACCAAATGAAAGAAAAAGAATCGCCTGCTATTATTTTAACCAGAACTTGGGAGTCATTTTATTACTAAACAAAATGTGCTAGTTAGAAAGAATGAAAGTTTACTTGGCATTTAGAAACAAATATAAATTATCTAAAATGATCCTAGTTTCCATAAAAAGGGAAACAAGTCTGATTAAAAAGTTTAAGAACTGAACTAAACAAATATCTCAGTGTGAAAAATCTGTCATTTTAAGGAAATTTATATACTCGATATAATATAGACCAATTGAATCATTTAAAATATCAACTCATACTTTAAATATAAGGATTCCCAAACAAAGTAGTTGGAGGAGCATAATGTATCTAAAAGTCAAACATTAATACAGTTGAAATAACAAAACAAACCATGTGACAATTAATTTATCTCAATTACTTAAACATCTGAATCATTCTGATCATACAGCAATCTGAACGATGCCATAGTAGCTGACACCCAGTGGCTTTGATGAGGCCTCTGCTGACACTGACTCACATGATGAATCTATACCTTTGACAAAAACAAGCCACTAATATAAAGCAACTATGGGTACAACTGATAGTGTGTTAGTTGTGAAAGGATGTTTTTTTTACTGAAAAAGCCTGGAGGCTATTGTGTAAAAAGCACTGATTCAGCACAAAGTCATTATTACTCAGAAACACACACAACTATAAATAAAACCATCAATTAATAAATATTTATGTGCCAATTCCATTTTTGGCTACTACGGAGTTCAGAACAAGACTCCTCAAAATTTGACATTTGGGCATGTATTGAATTGATCATGTTGAGCTAGAGACAGTTAAGATCTGGCAGATTCAAGAACAAGCTTTTACTCTCCCACTACCTAGAATTAGGGAGCTTTGCCAAAAATGAGATTTATTACCAAAGAAAAAAGTTAGTTCATCTGTATGAAGGGGCAAACATATAATTACCAACCATCTGCTCTTCTTATCATCCTATGAATCATGTTCCCCCTTTCTGAAGCCCTAGTCCTGTATCCCATTCCTTGTTTCAAGATGGCATATTAACATGTTTTTGCCTGATTGTATTTGCAACTTCTTGTGTCTATGGTTGGTGTCTGTACTTTCAAAATGAAATTTGTTTTTCTCCTGTTAATCTGTCATGTGTCATTTTGGTCATTAAAGAAGCCAAAGAACCTAACAGCACAAAGAGAAATTTTTCCTCCCCTACAGCATATATCCAAAAGAATTAAAAACATATTCAAACAAAAACTTAAATATCTGTCCATTATAGCACTATGCAAAATTGCCAAAGATAGAAATAATGCAAAGATCCATTCACTGATGAATGGATAAACAAAATGATATACAATATGATCTTATTCAGCCATAAAAAAGAGTGAAGTACTGACACATATTTCAACATGGATGAATTTAACAACAGTATGTTAAGGAAACAGACACAAAAGGGCCACATAGTATATGAATCTGTGAATATCAGTCAAGAAGGGGCAAGTCCCTAGGGCAGAACGCAGCTTAGTGATTGCCGATGGCAGGTGAAAGAGGAGAATATGGAGAAAGGGGATGACCCTAAGAGGCAAAGAACTTCCCTTTCACATAATGAAAATATTTTAAAACTAGATAGAGTATAGATAATAGGTAGGTAAATAGATAAATACAAATAGAATATTCTTGTTTACTTACATTTATACAATAAGAATATTTCATTGACTTATAGAAGTTTTCAGAACAAAATCCAGAATATATCTTGCATAGTAGCTGCCATAGAATGAGTTTGTAGTGTGCATTGGGCATCTTTTATACATTAACCTAATTACTCTTTTTGATCGCCGTGCAAGACAGATATTACCGTGCTTTTGAAAATGAAGTGACTGAGAGTCATGGATGTTAAATAACTGGCCCAAATTCACGTAGCTCATTCTGTCAGAAACAGAATCCAAACCAAGGTTTCAGGGACTCCCAAATCCTTGCTCTTTCCAATTTGGGCCTCTGCCTTCCTGGTTCTGAAAGTGTGATGAGGACACTATTTGTCTTCTTCATTTGCCATGTGCAATGGACTGCATGCTTGTGTCCTCCCTAAATTCATATTTTGAAATCTTACCCCCAATGTGATTTTCATTTTATTGTGGAGTTGGTCTAGTCATGAGGGTTCTGCCTCATGTATGGAATCAGTACCCATATGAAAGGAACCTCAAAGAGTACCCTTGACCCCTACTGCCTGTGAGGACACAGCAAGAATTAGAACCAGGAAGCAGGTTCTCACTAGATACCAATATCTGCTGGCACCTTGATCTTGG
The DNA here is from genome assembly GCF_964194135.1 of Talpa europaea. Taxonomy (NCBI): domain Eukaryota; kingdom Metazoa; phylum Chordata; class Mammalia; order Eulipotyphla; family Talpidae; genus Talpa; species Talpa europaea. Next base: position 39,539,998 of record NC_140068.1, on the reverse strand, counting down.
ACTCCCCAGCCTCCAGGTCTGTGGAAAACACATTTCCGTTGCTTAGAAGTTTCTGTTATAACAAATCAAAGGAACTGAGACACCATGTTTAACCAGTGACTGGCCATCAGCAGTTTGAAGTAAAAAGGACCTAATAAGAATAAGATATAGAGAGAAGAACTCAAGAGTTAAAATGAAGGAGTTCTTTAATTTTGCCGAAAAATAATTCTATAACACCTAAAACTAACAAGAGACTTACAGGACATACAATATATAATTTGCTTTTAGCAATTGAAGCAGTAAAATATACTTGATCTAAAAATAATTATACAGCATGACAACTGAAAGCAGTGAAAGAGTGCTTAGCAAGGAAAAGAAGACAAAAGAAAATCAACGATTCGGGGATGATCTAAGTAACCTCTAAACAAAATTGGATTGAACAGGCCTCCCGGGTGGTGCAGGCAGTTGAGCACAGTGCTGTGAAGCTATCCACAGCCTCTGCAGCACAGGTTAGATCCCAGCCAGCTGGGAAGATGCTCACATGGCACGGCAGACCTCTCCTGTCTCGCCTGCTGCTCCCCTCAGCAGTGTATTTCAGTCACTCTGCCTGTTTTGTTCCCCGCTCTGTCTCTGGTGAATCCTCTCACCCTCCTGTACATCTTGCCTGTGCCTGGTTCTTGTATGCATAAATAAAATAAATAAATCTTTTTTAAAAAAAGTTTAAAAAAATTAGATTCAACATAGCAGAAAGAAGTCACTGCTACATAATCTAAATGACTATTAAATGGAGATTGGTCTAAAAGTAATTGAAAAGTCAACCTAAGAAGTTGAATTAGCTGGATGGATAGGAATACCCAACCCACAGCTGCCTGGTTTCAGCTGCCAGTACACACTGCCAGTCACCCTTCTATCCTCACACAACAGGGAACAAGAAACTTAGGTGCTGTTGAGATGCTGCTTATCTTGGAGAACCTGCTTCTGTTTGTTTCCTGTGTTCCAAGCCAACTTCTGGTATTTATTGCAAATAGAAATCTTTCATTCAATTAGCATTCATGAGTCAATTACTACATTTTAACCACATGTAGTTTCCAGACTGGTTATATAAATCATCAAGCCCAGTGCAAGATGAAAATATCAGGCTCCTTTTCAAAAGTTTTGAAGAATTTCAAAATGGAAACAATAGAGCATTCAATGATGCACCTTCTAAGTAAGGGAGTCTGTGTAACTGCACAGATTGAATGACCATGAAGCCAGCCTTGCATGGGTTCTGGCCTCAAAATCTGTCTATCTTTTTTTTTTTTGGGGGGGGGTGTTTATATGGCCTCATAGACCCTGGATTCCTCTTACACTGTATTCAGATCCCTGGACTTGAACCCTGCCCTGAATTTGTGATGACCCTTAGATTTTACTCCTTAAAAATCTGAAGGAATCTCATATTCCTCTACTTCTCTCCACTAACACTAACCCAGTTCCAACCACCATTTTCTTCTTCCGAATGACTACAACCACCCCTTCTCTTTAGCTTCCCCTCCAATACATTATCTATTATGCTTGCCAGAAGAATCTTTAAAGACAATTTAGAAGTGAAAGCGAAATCACAAGAAAGTAAGAATAAAGAATTAATTTGGTCTTGTCACTCCCCTGCTTAAATTCCTACAAAAACTTGTCATTGGTCTTATGTTGAAGTCCAAACCTTTACACATTGCCTTCAAAGCCCTTCATGATCTACCCTAATGTGAATTATCTTGTGCCATCCACCTGCTCCCATCCATGAACCAAATCTACCTGTTCACCTTTCATGCCACCTGGAGATCTTTTTTTCTGCTTAGACTGTACTTTCTTTAGAAAGCCCATTTTAATCTTTTTTCCCAGTCTAATTTCTATAAATTGGACCTCTTATGTATTACTATGGTCCTTATCACTAAGTATCTTGCTTCATTTGTCTGCATCATCAATTTACAATAAGACCCAAAACAGCAGGAAGCATGTCTTTCTAGGTCACCTTTAACCTTGAACATATATCCCAACTCCTAATAAATAAGAGGCACTTGAATATTTAATAATTGAAAAGCCATACAACGTAAACACTCCATTTAATGCACAGCTACATTTCTTAAACGTTTGTGAAAATGTCACTCACTTATAAGGAAAAAACACCTTTTGTGTCCTCAAACAACTCTACCTTTGAGCTGTATGCCAGGGGACTTAACTGGGTTTCACATCCAGGGCATTGTGGTCTGCCTACCATGGAGCCTGCACTCAGACAGCATCCACCCAACTAGTCATGCCTGCAGAACCTAACGATTGGAGTATTTCCCTGATGACTGATCACATCCACTCAAAACATTTTTTTCTTCCAAAGTTAATGGCTAATTTTTCAAAGAAACTGTCAGGATACTTAAAAATTCTCCTACAGAACATGATCACTCAATAATAGAGTTTGTTCATTCATTTATTTAAGAAATATACAGCACAAACTGTGTGCCCAGACTTATGATAGGAAACGAAGATATAGTAATGATAAAGACAGATTTTTTTTTTCAAAAAGACAGGAGATTGAAAATTTAAAACAAAAATTTACTAAAAAGAACCTAACAAACATTATTACCATTGTTTTCAACAGCCAAAACTCCAGTTTTCATAAGGATGAACCATCAGCTGAGAGGTGATTTTTGTGATAGAGTTACAAATATCATAAGACTTAAACAACATGGATGATAGGAGAGAAACAGCCACCAGCCACCAGGGTGTAAGGTATGGCAGTGGCTTATCTTCAGGGAAGACTGTGAAAGAAATAACATAGGCTTATAACTGGCAGTTGCTATATTCACTCACTTTATGCAAAACATCTGGGTAAAAGGACTTCTATGTTTTTTTCCCAGCACTTTCTTATATCCCTTCACTTAATTCTCACAGTCACCCTGAGAGGAAGGTAGAGAAAATTGATTAAAATACCCATGTAGAGTTTAGAAAATTGAGGCACACAGATATTAACTGGTTAGTTTTCTGCACTTATAAATTAGAGGCAGAATGATAATTGGAATCCACATCTCTAGTCCAACAAAGAAACAAGTGATTAGGCGAGCTGCACTGGGAGGGTCTGGCTTTAGAACACAGCACAGTGCTCTCCTGAGCCAGGACCCTGACTCAAATCTTTACAAAGCTGTAGAATCTGCAGCTGGGCAAATGGAGCTGGTGTTTTTATCCACAATAAATGATCTCTTCCAATTCTTTGTTTGGTTTTATTACAGATTCTAATTACTGCAGTTAGAGGATATGCTTTTATTCTGGAAACAGTTTTATAAAGTTTATTGAAGTACTTATGATAGAACATCTGTGATCTCTTTGGGATTATTTATTATTCCCAGTGTCATGCATGATTCTTTCATTATGAATGTTTGTGGAGATTTCCATGCCTTTAGAGACATTTATAGACCTCTCTGTTCACTGATGTAGTTACAAAGCATGGCCAAATATATATAATACAGTTGATTACTTTGCTTCCTTCAAAAGCAGAGCATACTGTGGGTATGGTCCCCACTTATATTCTGGAACCCCAAGAAAATAAATGCTCTATGCAGGCAGTGTCAGGATCTGCGAGGAGCATCTGAGTAAAGGCAATGTTGTCCCAGGGGAGGTCAAAAATAAATGAGTCTTGCCTGAAACAAGCACCTGCGAAAATATCAGTAACTCCTTCAACACACATTTCTGTGGACCTACCATACATTTGCCCATTCCTAAGCACTGAGAGTAAAGAATATTTGTCCCTGCACTCTGGAAGAAAAAGATTCAAAAGCTTTACAATTGGAATTTACAAGCAGTTCTGTCTCTGTGGCATTGTCTCCTTTAGCCTTATCAGCACTGTGAAATTTACCCCATTTCATGGAAGAAAAACTTGAGGTTCAGAGAAGAAAACTCAATTTCCCAAGATTACAAAATGAATAGCCAAGATCTTAAAAGTTGTAAGTCTCTCCATGATTGTATTAAGAGTGCTTATTCTAATAACTGTGCCTTAATGATACTTTCTTTATGTAAGTAAATTCTTTTAGATGAAAGATTGTTAATTTAAGAGTTATATTATGCCAAAAAAACAATAAAAAGCAGAAACATTCAGTTTTCCAGTCTGTGAAATTGAGAGAGAATGGGAAGTGAATCAGGGTACAAAATAGGCCAAAGAACCTGTTTGTTTAGGGAAAAGGTACCTGCAAGTACTGAGTGCAAAAGTGTATATTAGAACTCTTCTGAATTTTCATCATAAAATGTTCTCATTTTACTGTTTCTCTCACATATAATTCTTCCTATGAAGACCCCAATAAATAGGCTGGCAGGAAGCTCTGGAAATGCAAGCAAGAAATCAAGCAAACATTTGTTTCTCAAAAATCAAGAATATCTCTTATTTACCAATTTACCATTTCCTCTTTCTATACTTAGCCACTAATATTTACAGCAGTTAGAAAGAATAACTAGCTAACGAATAAGCTGTAAGACATTTTTTCTACTGTTTCCTCAAGCATACACATGTCTACTGCACTTACTGTCTACTATCAATTTTTCTTTTGCCATTTCAGTATGCTCCATGCTAAGCATGACGTCTGTCTAGAATCAAGCCCCTCAATCAAGTGTGCTCAATTAGGTTGAAGCAAATTAAATTTCTTCCCAAGAAAGAAATTAAATGCCACTAAGTAAAATCAATAGCAACTGAATTTCACATTATCATCCATACAATGCTCTCCATACAATGCTATTCTGTATAATTATTGCCATTTGGCCAAAGGACCAACTCATTCTCAAGCAATATGTGTGCAATATACTTGATTAAATACTCATGATTTAAACATCATTAAATACTCATGATTTAAACATCATTCTTGCACATAGAGGAAATCAGAGCACACCAAACTACCTGGTTCCTCCAAATTAGTGTTGAGACAATCTAGTGTCTCTCATTCCATTAGGAAAGTTCTCTCATTCCATTAGGAAAGCGGGTAAGGACTCTCTAAGAGAAGAGCAGGTATATCCTGGGATAATGCTGTCTAGTAGACTCTGTATTCGCCATACTTCCTCCCCAAATTAAAGCCAGATGTTGATCAGAGGCTGAGGTCATGAGCACCCAATAAGAACCAATCCTCTGGCTAGTTAGCCATAACAAATATAAATTCAAACCTTTAGACACCCTTTGTCTTAGACATCAAGAATGCTTCATCTTATTTTTCCATTCTATTTCCTTTAAAATAACCCTGGATAAGAAGAGATAGCCAGAGACTATGGAAATGGAACGTTTGCTTTATCCTGAGACCTCTGTTGGATTCAGCAGCTTGATATTTCCCTCTTTACTCATAGTCAAGGCTGAGGATTCAGTAACTGGAAAGTGCCAGATGCTTTAGGTACACCTCCTCCAATCATTTTAGAAAACAATAAGATGAAAACTAGTGGCTTCATTTTACTGATGTAACAAATGGGACTCAAAGGGGTTAGATGATTACCTAGTGCATACAACTTGTGTGGTCTCAAGATCTCTCCTCACTCTTCCATATTACCTTTCTGTATTTTGCTCCAGGGATTAGAGAATCTCTATGGTACACTATTCTGTCCTCCATTAACTTTATTTCTCACTTCTGCTCTTCCTAGTTACCTCACAGAATTATGCCTGTAGGCCCATTACCTTTAAATTGATACCCTGGTTCAACTGTCTGCTTTGTTTTCTGTATCGGTTTTGACTTTGCATCCTATACCTTAGAGCCATTAAGTTTCAGTCCTATGTCCTGTTCAGGTCCCTAGGACACAAGACCAATCCAATATGTGGAATCGAGTGTGAATGTGATGAATATATAAGGTTAATTTAGTTTTCTATCTTCATTTTCCATCATTATGATCAACGTCTTACAATAGGAAAGGTCCAGGGAGAGAAGCAAATGAAGGAAAGGACTGAACAAAAAATCCTGTCCCTAAAATGCTAACTGTACTCTCACTTTAAAATGGTTTCTATAAGGCTCAGTGTCATCTGTAAAGTTGAGCTGGAGGCTAAGGTCAGATCCCAGTATCTGCAAACAAAGTATGTATCAGAGCAAATTAGAAAACAAACAAAACTTTTGAGCAAGAGCACACAGTTCTACAACAACGCTGTAGCTCAGGAAAACACGGCCAACTAATAACTGAAAGCTTTTATTCATTGTTTACTAGGTGCTAAGAACCATGTAGCAAGTTCTTCTGACATTTCCTAATGTTCTAGTTAACTCTGTAAGGAAAGCATCATTGTAGTCATTTTATAGATACTAGCACTTAGGCAAAAGAGGCTCAATGTTACAAATCTAGTAATCACCCAAACTAGAATTTCAACCCAGGCGTATTGATTTCAAAGGTCACTTTCGTAGACATTATGCCATTTAATACCTCCAACTTGCTGGAAAGAGCTAACACATTTCAATCAAAATGTTTGTCTGGGCTTTAAAACAACTGCTTTCAATATATTTTGGGTAAATACAAAGTAACTTGGTCATTTTTCATAACATTACCTAATTGATTTGCTTTAGGATATTATCCTCTGAGTCAATGGCTACAAATATTACATCATCTCAGACTAATTTATTCAACAAACATTTGACTACTGTGTGCCAAGCTCACCTTGAGCTAAGCTCTGAGCATCTGGTTGTAAAAAATACCAGTCTATTGCTCCCAAGGAGTTAACATTCTAGTGGAGAAGACAGATGTGCAAAGTGAGAGCTGTTTCTCAAGGTGGGGGTTACCTCTGAGCTACACCCAAAGTGTGCTGCTAAAAAGATGGGGTAATTCCCTTTGCAGAGATGGATCAGAAAGCATTTCCCAAAGGAGTTAAGAGTTTAATGATAAATAGAAATTTACAAAGCAGAGAAGGGGGTTGTCCTTGTATAGATCTCAGCAGAACATAGTATGATGATAAAAAAAACAAAACCTGATATGTTTGAAGGTTTACATCTTCCATTCTGTAGTGTTTAGCATCTATTATCTAGAACAATAATAAATAGGTTGTGGCTACATAAAGCAAGTATTTCCAACTACACTGTATTCTTTGGCTAAAAATGTTGTTCTCCATCTGGTTTTGGGTTTGTTGGGGTTTATTTCTTTTTTCTTTTTTTTGTCTAGAGTACACAAAGGACATGAGAGAGAAGGTGGGAACTTGTCCTGGTGAGGCCATTCCCAACCCAAACAAGGCCTTCACCTAGAAGCCTCCCTTCAATACGGTAGAAAAGGGGATTTGAAACAAAACTTTAAAAAAAGGAAGAACAGGAGGGACGGGAGGAGAGAGTAGAGAAAGAAGGGAAAAGAAATGATTGGTCTATCAGCTAAGCCCCAACATCAACTGAGGTGAAACAATTTTATCTCAATATATTTGTGCTTTTCTTCTATTGCCACTCACAGTTCTTAAACACAACTGTTTCAGAAATAGTAGTAAACACTTCACTTATTATTGTGGATAATCATGGGAAATAGTCTATAAACCAACAAAATATAAATAAAACTTTGTAATCTATTTCTTTTCTTTTTTTTTCATAATCATATGCAAAAAGGAAGTGATTCATATAGATTTGCCATTTTTTTTAAAGATTTTTATTTATTTATTTATAACAAGTACTGGGTACAGTCAGAAGCACGGAAGGGTGAGAGAATTCACCAGAACCAGAGCGGGCAACAGAGCAGGCAGACTGAAGTACACTGCTGAGGGGAGCAGCGGGCGGCAGGAGAGGTCTGCGTGCCATGTGGGACCCTCCTCTGGTGGCCAGGGAGCAGCCGGGGATCGAACTGGCACTGCAGAGGCTGTGGGCAGCTTCGCAACCAGCGCTCAACCGCTGCGCCACCGGAGAGGCCCTAGATTTGCCATTATTAAAAGAAATAATATTAGTTTAAAATGCCTAATGATAATTGCATATATCGGTAAAGGATGAAAAAATTAGGCTATAATTAATTTAGATCCAGCAGTTACATGAATAAAAATTTTAAATAGCTACAATGTGATTATTTTTCTAATTTATTTTCCTCTCTCAGAATGGGTGTAGAATAACATGGCATTTGGAAATTGAATTTTAGTTCAGTCACTGCTTAAGTGAATAAGCTTGAGCAAATCTCTTTACCTCTCTAAGCAGATTTCTGCATCTTTAAATAGGGCTCATAATAATAGCTATAAAACATAGTTGACAAATCAGATCAGGCCATGGTCCTAGAAGTTACTAACAAGTCTAGACCATAGACTCTATTGAGGAGTGACACTGTATTAATTTATTTCAATCATATGCCAGAAACATACAATTAAGTGTACATATAGACACATGTATGGGTTTCTAAAGGGAATCAGAGATTGGGTCTTTAATCTAGGAGAAGAAAGCAAAATTAAGGTAAATAGAATAGAGGAGGCACATTATTAAATACAAGCTGTGAAAAGATTTTTTTTGACCCCCACCCCCCAAGCTGCGAAAAGATCTTAATGCCTGACTGTCTGACCCATTCTAAAACCTTCAGGTCACTCATTAATCTATCCATCCATTTACTCATTTACTCAACATTCATCTCATTCCAATGAATTACTCAATTCCATTCACTCAGCATCACATATTGAGACACAGTATGCATAAGACATATATTATATCTAGAAAATATAACATCTTTCCAAACAAATTTCAGTCTAGTGGGGAAGCTGTATATTAAATCAATAAGGAAAAAAAAATAAGATATAATCCTTGCTATAGCCCCCTTGTTACTGCACTGGTGCTGGGAAACACACAGGAAGAAAGGACACTTAAACAAGGCTGGCTCACCAAGGTGATTTGGCAGAGTAGATCAAGCCTGAGTGGACTTTGAAGAAAGCCTCATGGTTAACCAGATGAATCAGAGGAGGAAACTAGAAAGAGGAATCTACAGAGTGAGGATGTCAAATAGAGGGTAGAGAAAGTAAGAGATGCAAAAAAAATCCAGCTGAGATTTGTGGTGAGCAGTACCAGAAGCTAACTGTGCAGGGATAGCGGAGAGACTGGCACTCCACCCAACATACCACAGAGAGGATTGTGAACTCTGCAGGAAGCCCCTGAAGGACTTAATTTTGTCCCTGTAAAGATTAGATTTGCATTTTTAAAACTTTATTTTATCTGTATCATAGAAGTCGGTTTAAATAGATCAGGGAGACTGTTGTGATGATTTAATCAATAAATGATGAAGCCATTAGAATAAATGGAGCTAATGAATTTTAGAAACTTTTAGATTAAGTCAATAGCATTTAGTGAATGGTTATGTCTTGGTTTAATGATAGAGAAGAGTCCAGGATGAATTCAAATTTCTGGCTAAGGCAGTTAGGAAAAAATTAAGAAGAACCTAACTCTTATAAATGCTTTCTATGTACCAGCTATTATTCTAGTTGTACCTCATGACCCCATTTAACCCTAATAATAACCCAATGATTTATTATTACCTTAACTTCAGATGAAGAAATTTAGAAGTTTAGCTCTAATTTTCACCAAGTAGCAAAGACAAGTTTTAGAGTCAGTTGTGCCTAACTGCCTTATCTCTCAGGCAAGATCATCAAGGGTGTATGGGTCCTATCATTAAGCAAAACAGCAGGGTTTGAGAGCAGAGCAGGTTGAGAGGCAACCCAACATGGCAGGCTTGAGGAAAGTGATTACCCATGGGCTTAAGAGGTAAACAAACACTGAATGTTAATACAGGAGTTGGGGGAGTTGAGTGAATCATCAACAACACTGGTGACTTGTGAACAGACAGGAAACTAACAAGTGTTTATTGGATATGGTGACAAGAATGTTGATGGCTTGTAACAATTTGGGAAAGGTAGTGGAGACAAAATCACATTGTGAAAATGGAAAAATGACTATGTAGAAAAATAAAATCCAACTTGAGACTATTTATAAACACTGAGGAGATGAAAAAGGAGCTCTTTCCAAGGGGTGAACCTTCTCAGGAAAGGCTTCCTACGAGACTAGGCCTAAGAAACAAAGATTGACAGCACTATGGCCCCTGAAGAAGGTGCTGATATTAATGTGGGTAGTTTACTGGTTTTGTGCATATAAGGAATTCCAAATATATCACACACAATGGATTTATCCCAAGCATCCATCCTTAAAGGAAGGGCCAAAATTCTTCCTTCTCAAATCTTACATGCTATATACTCCATGGAATCCCAGGGAGGACAAATTTATGATCATGTCCAGAACACAAGTATGGAGAGAATCAGAAAGAAATGATAATTATAAAAGGAATAACATAATTTCAATTGTGTGCATAAATATATCTGTATTTACACACAAAAACATCTGCTTATACATTTAGTTCACAGCAAACAATTCTGCAAATAAGTATGCCTTCAGCATTTAACTCCTGCAACTTATGTGTATTTAAATGCTCGAGCTTTGTTTCCTAAACTCTGCCCAATATAATACTGTGGTTTCTCTTCAAATCACATAATCTTTTGCCTTTTGCTAAACTCTGCCCAATATAAAACCTGACTCATACAAAGAAAATAAGAAAGTTGTGTGATAAAGAGTATCCCTTTTAGTTTTTAAAAAACATCTATGAAGGCACAGTTTTAAGTAAAAAAATACAAAAAGGCTTATCTTTAATCACATAAATTTCAAATAGATTTACAAATAACAATCCCATCCACTGAGGCCTCCTAAAATTATGAAGAATGTAATTGTAAAAAAATTTAAAACATTTTGTTCAGAAATTAAGAGCTATAGAAACTAACAGTTTTATCTTAAAATTGCTCTCAGTAATGTTTTGAAATATCTCTAATTTTAATAATTCTGTTTATTCACCTAATGTCAATGGCTTTAATCTCAATTTTAATAGTTGTGAGAATTTTAAACTATAATTGTTTAGAATTCACTTCAAGGACATAAAAAAATACCATAAAGTAATAATAACTGAGTCTTGCAACTCATTTTATAATACATTTTTCTGGCATTCTTGGTGTGATAGTTTATATATAATATAGAGAGAAGGTGTGAACTCTGTAGTGCATATATATCATTAACTCAGAAACAGTAACAAAACTACTAATCCAATGTAAGGTTTTCAGAGTGTAACTTTCCTGGTGGCTTAACATAGGACCTTTTTGAAAGGTAAAAAGGGTCATACAAAGACAATAAGCATGACAGATTTTAAATCAGGGTTTCCTTGGTTTTATTCTTTATTCCAACTTTAGTACTAACTCATGCTCATTTTGTCCTCAATGATATTAAGGTAGTTTTTCTTCCTCTCTTGAAAAAACACAAAAGTATAATAACATTCTCCCACAAGGTTCTGGAAAAACCTTATGTCCAAGTCAGTTCAAGCTGCTGTAGCAAAAATAACATAGACCATGAGGCTTTAAACAACAAAACTTTATTGCTCACTGTCCTCAGGATTGGGAAGTTCAAGAGCAAAATGTAGCAGATCCAGTGTTTGATAAGTGCGATATTCCTGGCTTGTTGATGGCTCTCATCTCAAAGGTAGCCTCATATGGCAAAGAACAAAGAGAGGAAACAAGCTCTCTTCTTAAAAGGACACTAAATCCATTCAAGGGCAGAAGAGCTAAAAAGAAACTTCTCTGAAGAGGAAATGCAAATGGCCAACAGGCATATGAAAAAATGTTCAACATCACTTGTCATCAGGGAAATGCAAATCAAAACTAGCATGAGATACCATCTTACACCAGTGAGAATGGCACATATTAAAAAAACTAGCAACAACAAATGTTGGCAAGGTTGTGGAGAAAAAGGAACTCTCCTGCACTGTTGGTGGGAGTGCAAACTGGTCCAACCACTATGGAGAGCTGTGTGGAGATTTCTGGACCTACTAAACATAGAGCTTCCATATGATCCAGCAATTCCACTCCTAGGTATTTACCCAAAGGACACAGAAACATCAATTCCAAAGAGCACCTGCACCCCTATGTTTATAGCAGCACTGTTTACAATAGCTAAGCTTTGGAAACAACCCAAATGCCCAAAAATAGATGACTGGATCAAGAAGATGTGGTACACATGCACCATGGAATATTACTCAGCATTCAAAAAAAGATAAACACATGTCATTTGCAGCAACATGGATGGAGCTGGAAGGGATCATGCTCAGCAAAATAAGCCAGAAAGAAAAAGAAAAATACCGGATGGTCTCACTCATAGCAGGAATCTAGAAAACTTAAATAAGGGACCAGGAAAATGAATAACTATAAGAAAGTGAAAATCAAAATCAACAACTATGAACCAGAGACCCTCTATGGGGGGTGAGGGGTGGGGAGGGGAGGGATTGGGGTCAAAATAAGGGGGTTGCAATTGTATGGGGAATATAAAAATAAAATTTATTTTAAAAAAAAAAGGACACTAAATCCATTCAAGAGGGTTCCACCCTTGTGATCTAATTCCCTACCAAAGCTCCAGCCCCTAATACCATCATATTGGGGACTTGGTTTTCAACATATTAATCTCAGAGGGGTACAAACATTCCCTCCATAACACTACACATTATTTTAATTTTAGGCTACCTTAAAAAGTGACTTAAAACTCCCTAAGGGCCGGGCCTCCCCGGTGGCGCAGCGGTAGAGCGCTGGGTTGCGAAGCTACCCGCAGCCTCTGCGGCGCCGGTTCAATCCCCGGCTGCTCCCCGGCCACCGGTGGAGGGTCCCACATGGCGCGCAGACATCTCCTGCCGCCCGCTGCTCCCCCTAGCAGTGTACTTTGGTCCTTCTGCCTGCTCTGCTCTCCGCTCTGGCTCTGGTGAATTCTCTCACCCTCCCGCGCTTCTGACTGTACCCAGTGCATGTATAAACAAAACAAACAAACAAGCAAGCAAAACAAATAAAGAAAAACATGCCTCTATTAAAAAAAAAAAAAAAAAAAAAAAAACTCCCTAAGGGCCTAGCTTCATGGAGACTTGCCAGACCTGCTTAGTGACTCTCATCCAACCCTGTCACCTCAGAAAGCCAGGAAAAATGGAAAGTTCAAGTTTGTCACCTTGATGTCCTCTTGTACGTGTTTGTTCCTTCAGAAAGAAAGAGACCATGCTTGCATCTCATCAAAAGCTGCCAACTTTTCTCTCATCGAGTCCACATTGCCTGCGATAGGTCACTAAAACTCCTCTGTTGCTGAATCTACCCAGGTGATGTTCCTTAAATTCCTTGTGAGCTTGAGAGTTAATGAGAATATGAGATTCAGGAGATCATACATAGCCAAATGACATGCTGCATAACATTGCCCTGGCGTCCCAGCCACAGTGTCTGAACAATTCTGCTATACTTGCTCCATCGTGCAATGGGGATTTGGTAGAGATCCACGCTCCACACCAAGGCTCCCAGGTGATGACTTAGAAGGAGACCAGAGGCAGTAATCAGACAGTGATTCCCCAAAAGTTGCAGTCCCCATAGGCAACCTCATGGGGAAGACTCTTTATTTTCATAAACATTATTTTTTTTAAATTTCTTAATTCTGTATTCTTACAATTTTCTGAGAATTTTCTATTCATGTGTCTTGTTTTATGTGTTGAATAAAGAATGGAGACAGGGAGACAGCATCTTTTAATATTTATAAATATTGGTCCCCAGGTACTAAATAGGGAAATTGAGGCTAGCTGCTCAGTTGATTTAATAAATGAAGTACATGAGAAAGTGAAAAAAAGTGACCTAGCACTAAAGGAGTTTCTCCAAATTTCTTTCTAGCTGGTTACTTTCCAAGGTCTTAGAGAAATGATAATTAAATTCAGAACAATTTAGACAGAAATGAAGTTCATTTGGGTCACAGGTTCAGATTAGTTTCCAAGCAAGGCAGTGTATTGCCACCATGGTTTTCAAACATTCATTGACTTTTCTATCCAAGAATTGTTTTTCTTTTCCAGTTTCCAACAAGCTCCAATGAGCAGCCAGGGGCTTTCTTGCTGGGAACATTTAGTCTTTTCACATACCTCTTAAAGGACAAGACTTCTTTAGGGCTTAAGAATTGCTCTGCAACTTCTCTTTGGCACTAAGAGCCACAATGCAAGAGGTTTGGGTTCCTGTGCTCTTTTAATAAATTTATTTCCAACTTTCCCTTTGCTTAATTAACTTCCCTACCTCTGGCTATCAATACACAACCTAACCTAGCTGCAGAATGTTATAATTCTCTACATGATATAGTCATTCACAGACTCATATTATAATTATACCAAGCTCACATATTATGAATAAACAGAGTTTGATAAAAAGGGTCTATAATACATTATAAAACACAAAATGACAAGATCCCCACCCTCAGGAATTCCCAGTCTGGGTATAGAAACTAGAGAATCCAACAAGCAAACCAGAGTCATGGAATATTATTGGAAGAGAGTAATTGGAATGATGTTCAAAAAAGGACTACTGGAATTGTACATTTCAGGTGCCCTTTCTATGAGTAATATAAAAACAAGGCATGAAGAAAAAAAAAAATGTAAAAAAAATCCCAGTGTCAACACAAGGGTAAAAACTAAGAAATGAAATAGTAGATCAAGCTGGATCCCAGACAGTGCAGAAGCTGGTTGAGAACAAAATCACCGACTCAATTTAGAAAAAGAAGTTCAAGAAGAACGTAATGGAGAAAAGTGGTATAGACTTATTTGAGGGGGGAAATGGCCTGTTTGATGGAGTTTTAGATAAACTTTAATGTAAAAATTTGGAATTGAAAAGTCACAGTTCAAATAGATTTAAAACTGCTCTTACCTCATTGTAATTTAAGTTATATGTTTATTAATTTCCATATTTCATAGCATGTTTCTAATGTAATGCAATAAATAAACAAGCATTATGAAATCAAAATTACCATAAGATTTTATACAGTTAGAGTCTACCAACTATACAAAATTCCTTGGTAATTAAGGTACTTCCTCCCTTGTACTGTGTTTTTAAAACTATCTTAGGATTCTTCTACATCAGACAGAAAGTATTTTAGTTTAGAAATTCTGCTGTTTTTCCTCTTTTTTTTTTTTTTTTTTTGTTTTATAGATGAGAATTTCAGATTTGGCACTTGGCTTCTTTCTTTTTATTTTACATTTCAATTATCCCACACTGAAATTGGCAGGAAAACCAAGTAGATGGTTTCTAAACACAGATAAAGGCCTGTAGAGTAAATAACATACTGAGAACACCCGTGATTTACTTCTAAAATCCAGGGTAAGCATGTGAAAGCTGGCGGTGTCTCCTGGACCAGGCTTTGCTCAAGGGAAGAGTTACTTGGTTCTGTGTGTTTAAGGTGGAGCTGAAAGGGCAGAGGTAGGTGGGACTGGACCCTGACCCTCTCCAGGGCAGGGAAAATGGCTCATTAGTTTAGTTTGTTTTCTGACTCTCCTGCCACAGCATCTGACTTCAGCTAGACTTGGCTTTGTCACAGGGAAGATTGTTTGCCTTTGGCAATGGTGTGGCCCGCCTCACTCCAGGCCACCGAAATTTCCCAAAGGAGGAAGTCTTATTCTTCTGGCCTCTTCCCTACTGAGTGAGGAATGTGAGTCTCCCAGCAGGTCTCCTCTGCCGGCTATGGAGAGCTGCTAAGGACAGCCTGGCCCCCTCAGCACATCAGGGACAGGACCAGGGCCCTGACTTAACTCTTCCTTACAGGAAAGCCTCAGAATTACTGTTTATACCTACAGGAGATCTGGGGGCTTATCTAATATCTAAGATCACTAAGATAAAGATCTGAACAATCACCAGTGTTATCACCACGGCTCCTCCAAAACTTATCTATTGAGTCCTCACCCCCAGTTCCCGGGAATGTGATATTAAATGGAGACAGGATCTTCACAGAGGCAGCAGGTTAAAGCAGGGCCACTGGGTGGGCCCTAATCTATTTTGACTGGTGTCCTCATAAAAATAAGTTCAAACACAGAGACAGATATACATAAAATGAAGAAGACGTGAAAAGACACAAGGAGAAGATGACCACATACCAACAAGAAAAGAGGCCTGGGGCAGATTCTCCCTCATTCCCAAGGAGGGAACCTAGCCTGCCTGGATTTTGAATGTCCACTCCCCACAACTGTGGTATATTGTTACAGCAAACTTGGCACACTGACATAACTACCAAATACAAAGATCACCTTCTCTAATTCTTGGTTCTAGCTCAGGCATTGCAGGAGTGGACCCTGAAGGCCTGCCTCCTAGCTCAGCAGCTACTACAGTCCAATACAGCTAGGGATGAACTCCCCTCAGCATCCTGTGGGGACACTGGGCACAGTGCCTGACATCCTGAGCAAGGGGGCTGCTGGGAAGGGATGACACAGAGCTTCCATTTTGGCAGAAGCTTCTAAAAGGGAGCAAGTCATGTGAGCTCACTCATTTTTGTGAGAACTGCTGTAGAAGGCAGCCACCTGCCCGCCCCACACCAAGGGCGGGGGGTAGGGGGAGCACACAAATGGAGCAAAGGTCTGTCACAACCTACTGGCTCCTGCAGCTACAAACTCCACATCAAACCAGAAGACATTCTGAACCTTCTCCCTTTATTTGTCACTTCACTTAGTCTCTAAGGTAGGCAATTAAGTGGTCCCTAAGAATTGAAGCATCCAACACAATTTCAATGAAAATAAGAATAACATCTTTGGGCCTCCCTGGTGGCGCAAGGGGTTAAGACGCAACCTATGAAGCTATCCGCAGCCACTGCAGCACAAGTTCGATCCCCAGCCAGGGAGCTACCCACATGGTGCAGCAGACCTCTCCTGGCTCCTTACTGCTCACCTCAGAAGTGTATTTCAGTTGCTCTGCCTGTTCTGTTCCCCACTGTCTCTGGTGAATTCTCTTACCCTCCACATCTCTGGCCTGTGCCCCAGTTCTTGTATGCATAAATAAATATTAAAAAAAAAAAGAATAACATCTTTATGTGTCATCTGCCCTGCTACATGTTATAGTCAGTAGATTCCTTTTCTCTAGTTTATCAAAAGTATTTTATTTTTATGAATGACATACAGGAGCTGAAAAAGCAACAGTTTTCATGTTATTACTATCTCCCTCTTTCCAGAAGGAGCACCTTAACCTGGAGGTTGAGTTCAGGAAATACATAAAATGGGTTAGAATTCAGAAAGTCCATGAACTTAGATAAGAAAAAAGATCTTATCTTTCTTTTCGCTAAACAAACATCTAGATTTCCCTCTATTCTAAATGTAGGCAATAAACCAGTGGTAATAGCAATACCAATAATAGAAAAAGAAAGCATTACTAGAATCATAGATATATCAATTGTTAGAGATCAAAATTTTATTCATGCCCATCACGGCTTTGAAATTTTGGTAACTGTTATATCTACTAATAGTAATTACTATACATTATATATTAATATATTATATATTCATTTAACATACATGATATATCATATATATTATATATTCCTTTAATAAAGCAGGCATTACTATATTACATCTTTTTCCTTGATACCTGCATTTCAATATAATTCCTTTCCTTGGTAATCCAAGTAATCCAGTGTTTTATATATGTATTTTCAAGTGTTATTCCAAGAAAGGAACCATAGACTTAGCAGAAGCCCAGTGGGGTGCATGATACACAGGAACCCTCTCTGTGGTAACACAGTCACTGGGGAAAACTGTGGCTGCCCAGAATTACAGATGTACAGTCAGAAAAGAACAGAAAAATCTACAAACACTACTGACTCATGGGAAACTGACTAGAAATGGAGATAGTCACTCACTCTCAGACTTCTTTCCAGGTGGTCTCCACTGGAGTTTTGTTTCTTTGTTTAAGGAGATTTTGAACCTGATAGTGTGAGGTCCACACTTTGAAAAACACTGATGTTGATTTTCTACTCCCCTGTCGCTGGTAGGTGAACACTTAATACAGATCCCGAATTATTTCTTTTCCACCCCAACTGCTAAATCCATGATTAAATAACATAACCAGAATAATTTTTCTCGCTTTTGGTAGCAAAAATAATTTTAAAGTATTTTCACTAGTAACAGTTTGGAATAGTATTAGGCATCAGCACTTTTTAAATGTAGGGAAAAAAAAAAAAAACGCCAAAAAAAGGGAAAATTTAGAAAGGTGGTTACAGGTCATGGGACCTAAAAAGCATTAATATTTTTCTTGAGCATCACGTACTTTGCTGCTATGAAAGGTGAAGGAACCAGAGGCTATAATGCTTTCAGGCCCATTCGTCATTTCGCAGGTTTGCTTTTGCAAATATCTCAAACTTTCTTGAGGTATGTGATTCGTGGTGTGTGTTTATAGACAGCTGATGGCCATTTTGCAAGCAGCTGATACAATCTGCAAAGCAGTGATTGACATCTCTCTTAGAGAGGCACACAGCCCTTAAGTGAATAAGGCTTTAGTTAGAAGCCATGTCAACTCCTCTTCAAGTGTTCTGAGTAAACAGACTAATTACAATAGCACTGGGAGGACTCAGTTGTTTGCTATAGGGTATGAGGTAAGCACTGTTTCCTGAAACCTCCTCCTGGAACCTGAAGCCCTCCTAATACAGTGCTATTACACAGTATGACCTATCAGACCTTACAAAACAAACTTATTTTTAAAATAAAAAGACTTTCATAGTATGTATCCTTTTGTACATCTGTTTTAGCAGCTTATCAGGACAAAAACTCATCCTCAGAAATTTAATCTAAAAATTTCTCCTAACCAGCTATATTACAGCACTTGTTGCAATCTACCTTGTAGTATAGTTCATTCTCTCTCTCCTTACTCCCTACCCCTGTACCCCCGCCTTTCTGTTTTCCTCTCAGCCTTCCTCCCTCCCTGGATTGAAAGCCATTGCAGGTACAGGTTAATATATCAGGGCCTGCGTGGCTAAGAACCTTCCTGATACACTTGAGATATTATGGGCCATGCCAAGCTGGTGCTCATGCTAATGATCTCAGTTGGGATCTGTCCTCCCAGGCCCATTTCCTTACTCAGGAGGAAGGCTGGACCTAGCCAGGAGGGCTAGTTCTGCCACTTACCAACTATAATACATGACATTGGGCCAGTAAGTTACTGGATATTTCCAAACTTCAACTTCCTTTGCTGTAGAAAGGAGATAATAAGGGCGCCTTCCTCTAAGGTTTGTTGTGGGATTTACAGGAGATGACATGTTAAACATTTCAGACAACACCTGCAATACCAATACCAATAATAGAAAAAGAAAGTACTCAGGAATTGTTAGCTATTATTATTTTCAGCCAAAAACTTCAGAATTATACTACTGTAAATCTTAACCATGGATGCCTCTGGTAATAGTTGCCAGTGGCCATCAGCAATTTGAGTAACAGAAGCAGGTAACAGAACAGCTCTTTGCTGGGTTCACACACATCAGAAGCGCCCAGAGAGCTGCCTTAAGATTCCAATAAGCCAGAGTTCCTGTGATGTGGACCGGGTACAAATATTTTGAAGAAACTCACCAGGTGACTCTGATGTAAGCTGCCAGTCAGGAAGAACACAGGTATTACGGACATGGCACCACGCCAGAACGGGGAGGAGGCAAGATAAGGCCAGAGGAGCCACCTATTGAAAAGTCTATGATCCCACCAGGGGAATCCAGACACTGGTGACATGAAAGTGAATGAAGCAAACAGCTCTACCCCAGCCAAATAAATGAAGTCAAGAACAAGGCCACCTATGAGAGAAAGGGAAAAAAGGGCCAGGTCTCGTCATAGACGGGCCAGTGCAGAAAAAGCTGGGGAGTCTGGAGAAGCAGTTCAGGTAGTGGAAAGGGACAGGGGTGTCTTTGGAGGCTGGAAACAATAGGCCTTTATTTGAAATTATTTGTAATTATTTTAAATTATAATTTTTTAATTAATAATATAATATTTATAATTATTTTTAAATAATTGCAGTGTCATTTTCATGCTATAATTTTAAACATGCAGCTCTCTCTCAAACCTTCACCAGGTCACCTTCTTTAAACTCCAGGTCTCTGGAAGGAATATTGCTTTCTCTCCCCTCCCAACACATGTTTGCCCCCACCATCCCACAACCAGCTTCTAGCTCAGATTAGGTCCTTCCTGCGCTGGCTCCTTATCTCCACTCTTACCTCTAAGAGGACACATGCTTCACAGTCAACTTTGCTAGGCAATGTGCCTGAGGGAAACCTCTGAGAAACCATCACCTTATCTCTTTGTACTAACAACCCAGGATAGGTATTTCTGGGAAAGTGGTGCTGAGAGAGTCTGAGGTCTCTAGGGCCCCTGGTAACCACAGAGTTCCTGGGTACTAATGGAGTTTCTTAAGAACAGTTAATGACTTTGCTGGTCTTTTACAGAAGAGTTCATTTTCAGCAGGTCTTTTCAATTGATTTGTTATATTCCCATATATTTATTTTCTTTTCAGGTTTATATTTATGAGCAAGAGGTAAACCATGGAGTTTCCCTATAAAAATGAGTTTAAAACTCTGCATTAAATGTACACTTAAAATGTCAATTTTATATAATATATATATGCACATACATAGGACCACAGTTTTTAAAAATTAACATAATATAGCATGAAGTAAGTATACTTTAAATGGGTATCTTGTATAATATTTATACTATATCTCTATTCACAATAGGTAAAATTTTCTTTATTCTGAGTAGATAGAACTCAAAACTTTCTCTATACATGTTTTCACCCAAAGCACTTTGATCATTTGGCACTTAGAAACTTTACTTAGAAAATACGAACTTGGGCCTCCCCAGTGGCGCAGCGGTTGAGCACTGGGCTGCGAAGCTGCCCGTAGCCTCTGCAGCACCGGTTCAATCCCAGGCTGCCGGAGAGAGTCCCACATGGTGCGCAGACCTCTCCTGCCCTGCCAGCTGCTCCCCTCAGCAGTGTATTTCGTCAGTCTGCCTGTTCTGCTCCCCTCTCTGGTGAATTCTTTCACCCTCCCGTGCTTCTGACTGTACCCAGTGCTTGTGTGAATAAATAAATAAATCTTTAAAAAAAAAAAAAAGAAAATATGAACTTAAGGAGGATAGTGGGAGGAAGCAAAGGGGAAATAAAAATTAAAATTAAATTATAAGGTGTTTCTTCTTGCCTAGTTCAATAACCCTACATTTATCTTTTAAAAATAGTGAAATACCTTGATTTTGCCATTGTTTTCCAATATTCTTTCACCCTTTAACCTTGCTTTCTCTTCCTTAGAATAATAAGTGTATCCTTTTGGCATGCTTTGGGGAAGGGTTTGTATCAACTCCTCACTCAGAGCAGCTTGTCCTTTCCTCAGTTTGTTCTCATTATCTACATTCAAGATGATGTGATTAAGATGTGAGGAGTTGATAGAACTACAGTGAGTTAACATTTCCACAGATGCTTCTATTTAAAAGTTTAGTTTATTAACTAAAAGGAATGAACTTCTGGGTGTTGGCTATAGCCAAGTAATTTGGTCAGATGGACTTCTCCATCCATCTCAAATGAAACTACAGTGCAATGTCATTGCCTGAGGCCATCACCATCTAACTGTTCTTTCCAGTTACAGTTCTCCATTCCTGGGATACGTCACTGAGATGAATGACGTAGTAGACCTTGTCTTTAAACTCAGACTTCTTGACCTGAAGATGATCTTTTAAAACATTCTTCTCACTAGAGAAATAGAAAAGCCATTTGTAAAGTATGTGTCTACGTACTTCACTCTTAACAAATTAGGGAAGATTAAGTTTGTAAAATTTGCTGCACTCAGAAAGCACCACCTTAGTGTTTGAAAGGTTAAGCAATTCACCCATGGTGAAATGGTCAACTAATGGCAAATGATGAACTGGAACTAGAAACGCACCATCATTTAAGTACTCACTACCTAGGCTTTAATCTCCTCTGTCTGTAATGGCTGAGAAACCAAGAAAGGGATTCTAAGACTCTTAAGATCATTTCTAAGTCTATGACTGCAATTTGACAGCAAGGAAAGTCTCCCCAGTATTGTAACAATTAGCCAATATTGCCCTACCTAAGGGTGACTGAGATCATTCTGCTTTTTTATATGGGGTGGTGGAGTTGTTAGGGGGAAAGGATGTCCTGAGCTAATTCCATGCAGGCTTTGTGGACTCCACCCCCACTCCAGACCAAAGCCATCCAGACATTGGGAAAGACAAATCCCGTCACCACCAAAGGGAAGGTGGCTGGGACCTGAGGGTGGAGTTAAGCAGCCAGGTTGGGTGTAAAAACACGTGGGCCTTGGGAGGCTCGCTTTCTCGCTCACCTCCTGGCTTCAGGGCTCCTGGCTTGCAGCCAGCAGTCAAAGTGCCATTTGGGATTCCAGATGGGCGGATCGGGTATGACGCATTTAAAACTTTGTCTCCCACTTTTCTCCCTGAGTTGTACATTTCCTCATTTGCCCTTCCCTTGTCAATAAACCTTTTATTAACCTTTTGTGTGTGCCTGCAGTAGAGTATTGATAAGTCCTTTTAAGCGTGCAGGTGAGGACGCACAGTCAGGCACCCTGTTTTGTATCGGGGCTGCCCTATAACAGTCAACCATTCTTGTTTGAGTACAGTATTAGATATACAAATATAGATTAGAATCTATGATCATCATAGAAAATACCTACAGAATGACTCAACTTTGCATAATGTAATCATGTACCAGTAGCACATTCAGAATGTCTATGCAGTAGAGGCAACAATCTCCTTGTTAGCTGAGAATGGGCTGGATGGCCAGCCTGTCTTCCCCCTCCCTAGGTGTACTTCAGCAGTCCCTGACCTGGTGAGTCTGCCTGCATCAGAACAGAAGTCACTTTTTCCATTTGCTATTTGGAATATATGGATTTTGAAATCAGATGGTGTTTGTTTACTTTAAGTCATGATCTTTACTTGAAATATCCCAACTTACCCAACCATCACTTGGCTAACTCATTTATCTTTCAAGTTTCCCTACCAGTGCCTCCATTCATCCTATGACTTCTTTGTCCTCCTCCACTCCCTGCACCCCTCCTATGGTACCTTGTACTCCCAGTTTTTCTCTTCAATGTAGTTACTATTATTATCATTTTACAGAGCAGAAAACTGAGGCACATGTCTATTAAGTGATGATAACTTGAAATAGGAGTGCAAATTCAGAAATGGAAAAAAAGAGAGATGAAAAGCAAGAACTACTCAAGGAAGCCGATCCAGAAGGCAAGAAAGAAGAAAATTTTCTTCTTGGCTTTCCTCCACAGCAAGGCTGACTTTACCCTGGGACCTGAAGCCAGCATCCTTAAAAAGACTCAGTGAATTAAGAAATCATTGGAGGAACATCTTTTATGGTGCACAGCCCATACTAAAATAAGGATGAGGGAATTTCATTTTTTTTTTCATTATTCAAGGGTTTAAGATACTGCTATGGGCACATATAACAAGGGAGACAGATCCACATTCTGTGTACAATGTGTTCACAGAACTCTGAAGTCAATTTCTGAAAATATGTGGGACCCAGCAGAACTTGGGTGATAGTTTCCTAAACAAATTCCTGTAAAATACAGATTTATAATTCAAGGAAAGGCATTCCACATACCAACTTGTATCTGAAGCCAAAATTGCCCCTAATCCATGTCATTACATGAATAACTTTCATCTATGAAATCCTAGAAATGATTCAACTGGGAAATGAATTAGTTTCTTCCTGTCTTATCTTTGTTTAAATACTGACTCTGCCACTTTCAAACTGTTTAACCTGTGCTGATTACTTAAGCGTTCTAAGTCTCAGTTTGACCGCGTCTCCTCTTACAAGTCTTCTTATAGATACACTAAAGGTAATATTCATATCTAAACATTTGAAAACTAAATAAAGTCAATACATTCAAATTCATAGAACAGTGCCCAGTCCATAGTAACATTCAAACATTTCTGTTACTCTGTCATTCATTAAACACAGATTTATTTTGTTCTTGGTATCTTCTAGGTACTGGTGCTGTCTTTAGCCAAAGGAATGAATATTTTCCTTCTTAAACTCTCCAAGTTGCTTAAGATTTTTTTTTTTTTTTCAGATGTCTAACAAAGCTGTAAACAATGCTGCCAGATAACAGGAATTAGAACTAGATAAGCTAGATAAAGCCAAGGGAGGAAGAAAAAGAAGCAAATGTAGAGACCGGAAAACTCCTTCCCTGAAGGGTCACATACTTGCTTAGGGTGGGCCACCTCTCTGGCTCTGGACTTCCCCACAGCCAACAGGAAGCTGCAATGTTGAACAAGATTTCCGACCTCAGGGAGCTCTGAATCTAGTTGAGGAAACAGATGTGTAAACAAACAATTACAGTGCAATGTCATGAATGCAAAGGTGGAAGTTCTCCATCAGGCTTTGCAGAGGAAGTGATATTTCAGATTGGTTTTAAAGAATGGAGAAGGTTGTAGAGAATAACTAGAAAAGGGACGAGCACAGAGGTTTGGAGACTTGAAGAGCTCTGTTGTCTGGAAAATGTGGTCAAATGTTCTAGAGTCATCGGAAAGGTGATGAAAATCATACAAGTGCTTGATACATTTTTTTCCATGAGATAATGGAGGAGTTCATGATACATGTTCTATGGCAGCAAGAAAAATAAACACAGCTTCTAAGAAGTCAGAGAGAAGCTAAGAAATCAGGCAAAATGCCAGAGAGAGTAAAAACTCTAAAACCCCACCTCTGTTATATTTGTCCATTACAATTTGGATTTCCTGGGGAACCCACTGGAAAGGCAAGGATTCTATACTTAGATATAAGCAATTGAGCAATCCACCATCATTTAAAAATAGCATCTGAAACAGTGAACTAATAGAATTTTAGAACTGTGGTTGATCATTATGAAATACAAAGTCCCATTAAGAGGAAAAGTTGCATAAGTAATTTTTCAAAATAGCTGGATAATGGTAAAGCTGGAACAAGACCAAAGCTTTTCTTCCTTTTGAGTGTCTTTCTACTTGACCAGTGACAGGTTTTCTGATCTGTTTTTTCACAAATAAAGGAGTGACACAGGAAACAGGAAAACTAGCTTAAAATAGAAGGAAAAATTTTAAATTCCATGGATCAGAAATATCTGTTGTAATATTTGAGAGATTATTAAATACATGGAGAATTCTATAGAGTTCGCATATTTGAAAGTAGAAGAAACTGTAATTACATTTTTTCAAAATTCTTCCACTTTTCTATAAATGTATCCTCACATCCATGGGTATCCTATTCAACAAATACTTATTTTCAGTAAAGAACAACTAACTGAAACTTTAAATGTTTTATTTTCAGACATTGTACTGCCATTGCTCCGTTGGTTTAAATTGTCTTTCCAGAAATGTTTTATCCTCTTGGCTGATAAATGATCATTTAGCAGTGAATCCTAACACCTCGTTGGGGCTCTTTCCATCTGGCTCCAAATCAAGTCATTTGTCATGTATGAACATATGTTTAAGAACATTGAGACAGTGCCATTTTCAAAGAAACTCTGGTGAAATCTTTAAGGAAAGCAAAAATAATTACTTCCCATTGTACTCCTTTGGAAGTTCTGTTTACATATTCTGCATGATATTGAGTGCGTGTTTTTTAATGGGATCACCTGTTTCTTTTCAAAAGTTTACTAGATTTCTCCATGTGATCAATTTGCATGAACTCACTTTTGTGAGCTGTAGTAGGGCCAGTGATTTAGATTTTACTGGACTTGCTTCACCAGACAGACCCAGACCCTGCTTCTCATAGGAACTTCTCACACAGTGGCTCAAAAGCCCTCCCTCGTTAGAGGGCTGGCTTTTTAATTCCAGATCATCAGGGATCATGGTTTTTTATTTTGGTACCACCAATGCCAACTTAACATCTGACTGGAGAAGCACTCAGTGAAAAGCTCGTGAACAAATTGGAGAATAAACAATCAAGAAATTGGACGTGCCTATGCTAGGCAACTCCCAACTTCCTTTGCTATACCACTCTCTTTGAGGGGATGTATTTTCTTTCTCCCTCTCCCTAAAAAATCAATGACTTGCTACTCAATAGCTGTCTGAAGTCTCTACTTTTTGCTCTTCACTCTTACATTATATGTTATTAGCAGTATTAACATGTACTGTTAGCAAGCAAAGGTTCTAAAAATCTATCGCTGGGTCAGAACGTCTCTCACCCATTCTGTATCTGGCCCCACCACCACAAATGCAAACAAAAGGGCCTTTGGTGCAGAGAAAAAAAAAAAAAAAAACAATTTATTCTAATCAATAAGGTAGAGGGAGAAGGAGAAGGTCCAGTTACCAATGGATGGTACAAGGGGAGTGACAGTTACAGGAGCCTGCAGGGTGCTGCAGAACTCTGCCACTGCTGAGACTGGGGTTCTCCTGCCCCTCACCCTGGGGAGGTGGTGGGCAAAGGCCTGCTTCCTAGCCCTGAAAAGACAGCTGCCTTGCACAGCAGCTTCAACAGAAAAAAGAGTGAGTCCCTACTAAAAGATCCCAAAAAGATTGCTCACTCTTCCAAGGCCCTCCCACTCATGGGTGGAGTGAAGACATCCTCCCCTCCTGCTTGGCTGGTGTCCAGAGGATGTCAGGGGGCACATTGTGACACCTCATCTGTACCAACCACTACAACAATTCTACTTTACAGTTTGAAAGGTCCTTTTCTATTATCTCCTTGCATCCATAGAGGAAGCAAGAATTGTTATCTGGACACACACACAAAGGAGCTTGAAACATCTGACCTGACCATTAGCACATTTATTAGGTGGCAATGGTATTCCATTCTCCTGTGGCCCTTTGCCCCATTCTACAAAAGTGACTCATTGCACATCCTTCTTTCCCTGCACTTTAAAGTATAATAGTTGATCTAAGTCATTCTATTCTTGAGGCTCTGACAATAAGGAAATAGGACCTTGCTTCAAATCCAATCCCTAATATATACCACATAGCTCAACTTCCCTGAATCTGAGTGATCCCATCTGTAAATTGGGTTCACATATAATTTTTTTTCTGTAAGTTTTTCATTGAGATGACATTGATTTTCTGCACTGTACATGAATTAGGGAGCCAGGTTCACACCTCTTCAGATATGTGTTAGTGCACCACACCCACCACCAAAACATATATAACTTTTTGTTACAATGAGCATGTATTCATTCTCATCATAGAAAGTAAAAATATTTTTAAGAATATCAATAAGAAATGATTAGTTGACACAGAAAAACTACTTGAAATAATCAACCATTTCAGTAAAGTAGCAGGATACAAAATCAACATACAAAAATCAGTAGCCTTCCTATACACAATCAATCTGAAGAAGAAGAAATCAAGAAAACCATCCCTTTTATAATTGAAACAAAATAAAATGAAATACTTGGGAATAAACCTAACAAAAGAAGTAAAAGACCTATACAAAGAAAATTATAAAACACTGTGAAAAGAAAGAGAAGAAGACACAAAGAAATGGAAAGACATCCCCCTGCTCATGGATTAGAAGAATTAACATTATTAAAATGCCCATCCTGCCAAAAGCAATATACAGATTCAATGCTATTCCAATAAAAATCTCAATGACATTCTTCAAAGAAATAGAACAAATACTGATGAAATTCATATGGAACCACAAAAAACCACTAATAGCCAAAGCCCTACTGATGAAAACAAAGGAGAAAGGAGGTATCACACTTCCAAACTGCAAGCTATACTACAAAGCCATAATAATTAAAAGTTTGGTATTGGAACAAAAACAGACACACAGACCAACGGAACCAAACAGAAAGCCCAGAAATAAAACCACACTTATATGGACAACTGATCTTTGACAAAGGAGCAAAGAACATGCAATGGAACATGGACAGTTGGTTCAATGAATGGTGCTGGGAAAACTGGACCACCACGTGCAAAAAATTGAAACTAGGCCACTACCTCTCACCGTGCACAAAAATCAACTCAAAATGGATAAAAGAACTGGACATAAGACCTGAAACCATAAAATATATAGAAGAAAATACAAGTAAAACACTACAAGACATACATCGCAATAATGTCTTTAAAGACTCATCACCCAAAGCAGTGATAGTGAAAGCAAAGATAAATACCTGGGATTACATCAAATTGAAAAGCTTGTGTACAGCAGAAGAGACATTAACCAATACAGAGAGACACCCCACTGATTGGGAAAAAATCTTTGCACTCCATTCAACTGTTAAGGGACGGATCAAACTCACACAACTCAACAAAAACTAAATAAACAACACAGTCAAGAAATGGGCAGAAGAACTTAAAAGACATTTCTCCAAAGAGGAAATGCAAATGGCCAACAGGCATATGAAAAAATTTTTAACATCCTTTATAATCAGGGAAATGCAAATCAAAAAACCACATTGAGATACCAACTTACACCAGTAAGAATGGCACATATCAAAAAAACAACAACAAATGTTGGCGAGGATGTGGTGAAAAGGAACCCTCCTACAATGCTGGTGGGAGTGCAAACTGGTCCAACCACTATGGAAAGCTGTCTGGAGGTTCCTCAGCCTACTAAAAATGGAGCTACCATATGACCTGGCAATTCCACTCCTAGGGATCTACCCAAAGGACACAAACACATTGATTCAAAAGACCACCTGCACCTCTATGTTTATTGCAGCACTATTTACAATAGGTAAAACCGGAAACAACCCAAATGCCCAAAAACAGATGACTGGATCAAAAAGATGTGGTATATTTATACACAATGGAATATTATTCAGCAATCAAAAAAAGATAAACTCTTGCCATTCGCAGCAACGTGGATGGAGCTAGAAGGAATTATGCTCAGTGAAATAAACTAGAAGGAAAAAGAAAAATTTGGATGGCTTCACTTATCACGGGACTATAGGGGAAGCAAATATGACATCAGTGTAAAAAAAAAATAACAGTACAAAACGCAATAAAGCAAAAACAGACAATTATAAATCAGAGACATACTGCAGGGGAGTATGTCTCCCACAGAGAGATACTGTAGGAGAGGGATCAGAGGGAGGGAGGGAGGGAAGAAGGAGAGCAGGGGACTGAGGTGATGGTGCATGAGTGCATTGGGTAAGGAAACTCTATGGAGACTACACCTGAGTGGGGGGGAAGCAAATATTGTTTAAAAATGAACAATGATGTAAAAAAAATAAAAAAGAATTAAAAAAGAGAAATGATTCATTGAGATAACATATAGAAAGCCCCTTGTATAGATGTTTATAAATATTTACTCCCCTTCTTCAAGCAGCTTGATTACCTATTAAAAGACTCATAAGCTTCACTGTAACATTTCTGTTCTAAAATGATGTTCATAACTCAGTGACTATCTACTTGGTGGAATAGCTAGTGTGCAGCTGAGGGGCACCCAGGAACCCCAAACTGTTAAGGAGTCTACACTCTGAAAGGGAGTCTACACTCTGAAAGGGAGTTCCACATGCACAAAGGCAAATGAAACACTCTTAGTATGAAAGATTTTTAAAGGATTTTAATGGAAATAATGTGCATAGATAGAGAAAAGATAATTTTTAGCAAACTCTAAAAATTAACTAACTCCTTGTGCCTGTCCAAACAAGCTTAGTCTGCAGTGGGGCCACTGGGGTCCCAAAGCTTGCCACAAGTCTAGGTGCTTTATGTCAAGGAACCACTAGAAAGCTAGGACAGAAGAAACTCAAAATTCAATATATGCCATATAATCCACCATGAAGTCAAGATAATGGTTGCTATTATCTCTGCAAAGGGCCAGAAACAGCCTTCCCATGTATGTCTCACCCATTTGTCTCCTCCAAGTGTCTCTACATGTCTCCCCTCCATACATCTCCTGCTGTGTGCCTTCCTTCCAAGCACCTTTAGTCTACCTGTATATATCTACTTTGCTTCTTCTCCTTCAGAAAGTATGGCTCATGGCCTGTCGAGTGCTGCAGTCTAGAGTGACTGCATGTATATGGTGGCAGAGGAAATGGTCCCAGCCAATGCTCCTTCCCTGTCATGAAGCTGTATCTGTAACAGAATATGTAAGAAATAAGCTTAGCTCAAAGCTCCCTCTTACTCAGCTACCCTGTCTTCTCTACTGGGAGGGAGTTGTCTATGGACAAATCACAGCATTCCCTGGGGGGGGGGGGGGGAAAGCACTTGTCTGGGGTAGCATTGATCTAGCAAAGTTGGGCAAAGTTGCCTTTTGTGTTCTTTCACTTCCCTCTCTGAACATCTTTTCCCACTTAGATATTTCCTTTCCACTCACTCCAGCCACTTTCCTAGATCCTGCATTCCCTTCTCAAACTAATGATTACAAGTTTTAAAGCTAACAATTACATTGCATTAATTATCCCATGGCCAAAAAAAAAAAAAAGTTTTCTTAGTCACAAATAATTTGTATAAGTAGTGATTATAGTTATAGAGCTTCAAGAGTCATTTCCTTCAGAGGAACTATTTACCCATATGCTTTAGGAATGCATGATAGCTTTTATTTATCATAGATAATTATTCTGATGTCTCAACATTGGAATGGCAGTCAAGAAGCTCTGCTATGTCTTAGGGACAGGAATTTAACTGATAACTACATGGCATTATGACTTCATGAAACAAGGCCATCCATCTTTCAGAGAACACAGAGGCACATAAACAAACATAGCAAATGAGAGTGCACACACACAAACACACACACACACTCACACAGGATCGATCCTTTGTTCAAGCCTTCCTCTTCCTGTTGGTTGGAATGTTCTAGCTCTGCAGAACTTCTTTCTTCCCATTCTTCAAGTATCTGTTAGGATACCATATGTATTTTGATCTCCTATACAAAATACCCTTACCTACCTAATTTTCCCATAGATCTTATCAATATCTGACACACCATACATTGACTTCTTCATTCATTTATCATTTCTTACCATCAGAACTTAAGCTCCAACATAGTAAGGACTTCACTTTGTTCTTTATTTTATCTCCTGTGCCTATATATCTATATCACAGGTGCTCAAGGGATAGTCATTGAAAGAACGCATGAAATAAATATTTCAAATTTTGTAAATAATTCTTACATCTCGAATTTTTAAATATTCATATCTATAATTCACAAAGCACACCAGAAATCTTCCAGTAATACTAGAAAGTAAACCATTCCTTTATTTTTTTTAATTATTTTATTTTATATATTTTTTACATCGGTTTTCATTTTTGCACAGTGTATGCATTTTCATCTAGGTTATAGTCCCCATACAATTCCCACCCCCCTTGTTGTTTTTTTTAAATAATAAATTTTATTTTTATATTCCCCATACAATTGCAAACCCCTCATTCTGACCCCAATCCCTCCCCTCCCGCCACCCCCCCCCAAAAGTGTCTCTGGTTCATAGTTTTTTGATTTTGATTTTCACTTAGAAAGTAAACCATTCCTTTTAATACCCTCCCCCACCCCAGCTCCCATCTGATGATCTGATAAATTATTTCACAAAGAAGCAATATTTATGATAGTGATCAAGTCACAATTTATACATACACACAAATAAATTCTAACTAGTTTATTAAAATTATAATTATATATTAGAACTTTGTGGATTAGATGGAAAAGATAACGCACCCTATTAATTGGGGTACAAATCCCTTCCATAAGATGGAATCTTATCCTCTCTTTCAGGAAACACACAAACACATCTCCAGTGAAATATCTAACTCTTGGTCTACTAGTACATTTTTTACATTTTGAAGCCTCAGATACTTTTGAAAATATCAATATGTTAATTGTATGGACTTGGCTTATTTTGCAACAGAGGTTTAAGGTATGGCCCTATTCTTCACTACCTATTTTTTTTGCAATTGGCTTATAAACACCTTGGAAGAGGTAACTATTCATCATTCTCTTCTGCATCCATTACCATAATTCTTTGTACATAACAGGAACTCACTTATATTTTATAGAATTTAAATATAACAACATTTCTCTGATGAAAAATAATTTCAGCAGTTTTTTGACCAAGTTTTGAAATAAATTTTTAAAACAAGAGTCATTTCCAGTTTAGATACAGTCTGCACTATATAAGTTGACCTGTCTTGGTATACACAAACATGAACTTTCTTCAAAAATAAGAACTTTCTTCCTCTCTACTATCAGCATCACTGGGGGTGGGGGGGCATCTGTAGCCACTGCACCCCTTTAACCATTTTATTTGCTCTCTTTCTCTCAGATGTTCTGTTTGGTGAAACATCACAGGTCCACACAAAGACAATGTCTAGGGCAGAACCAAGATGTGTGTTTCAAAATGAAAGAATGTTTTCAAATTGCCTTCCTTCCTTACCCATTCCCACCCTACTCAAATACAGTTAAGTAGACTTTTCTTTTAAGAAAAAATTAACTCTAGAGAAGAGTCTATTTCTTTATTCGTTATTGAGAAGGGGAGGGGGAGAAAGCAACTGTCATACCATCAAGGTCTCCATTTGATAAAATTGTTCTGCAGAGAGAAAATTTAGGATTTTTTAAGTACCTTCCCCAAATTGCTTTTGTTTAAGAAAAAGTAAAGTGACTCCCAACCACCTCTCATTGTCTTACCCATCATTCAGGCTTCTAATTTCATCTCATCACCACCTTAAATGAAACAAGCTTATATGAATGACATGTCACTGGTCTAACCCAAAAAAAGCCTTTATAGGCAAGATTTTTAAATTTGTTCTCTCACTGGATAAATGCTCTAAGAATACACTGAGGTCTTTCAAGCTTAGCTGGAATCAATTTATTGGGCAAATAATGAATCTAATTGTTATGCTAGCTTCCATGTCAGCAAAATAACAGATGTACAGCATAATGGAGAAGAAAAAAGTTGCTTTGGGATTGTTAGAGCAGGTGCTACATGAAAAAAAAAATCACATGAAACTTTCTCAAGTGCATTCGAAAACAGTTGGAAATTAGCCAGGAGGAACGTTCGCCTTCAATCCCTTGGACATCCAGTTGTGGGCTGGGATTAGGCCCCTCAACAGCTGAGTCAGGAGGACACTGACACCTTGTCACTTCAAGTTCTTTATTCTTCCCTCATTCTCCAACAAAAACACCAGAGATGTGCTCAACAACCACACACACAAACACACACACACACACACGAGTCCAGCTGCCAGATATGGCTTTCAGAGAACACTAGACAGTGTTGAGTCCAGGCAAGTTACCATGGCTCTCTGGCTATCATTGTGTCCAGCACATCAGGGAATGGAAATAAGTGTGCACATGTTCTCAGAGGCCCTTTGGGAAGGATCAGTGGGGCCGCATGGTGGACACAATGGCAGGCTTTGTCACAGAGAGGGGATTTGGTCTGCCAGGCAGCAGCAATCCTGCTGGACCCAGGAATCGTCTGCAAGGGCAGTGCGGGAAAGCCATGTGCAGGTTTACAGAATATCCTCATTAGGACAAATAGGGCATTTAGCATAATTAAAAGTCATC
The DNA here is from genome assembly GCF_964194135.1 of Talpa europaea. Taxonomy (NCBI): domain Eukaryota; kingdom Metazoa; phylum Chordata; class Mammalia; order Eulipotyphla; family Talpidae; genus Talpa; species Talpa europaea. The sequence continues at coordinate 39,506,793 of NC_140068.1, read as the reverse complement.
CTGAAGACATCAGGTAAGAGCCTGCTGTTTTTAATTAATTGTTTCCATAATCCTGTGACTTTAACAGGGGTGCTGGTCTTGCCCATAGAGGTTTCAAATTACTTCAGAAACACAAGTCATTCAGGTGGGGGCAAGACAGAGTGCATGTGAGAGTGAGATAAAGGCAAAAGGGAAAAAGAGAGAAGGAAAGCTATGGAATAGTGAGAAGGAATCGAAAATTGTGTACAGTCACCATCTATAATTTGCTAATATAATCTGTTCTCTTTTCAGGCTCTGTTCTTCAATATCCTCACATCCAAAGTGCAAACCCCCACTGACCTGCATCCTGCCTTGATATATAAACTATTTGGGGAAAAAATTCTCAGAGTCAAGGTTAACAGAAAACAGCTGGAAAATAAACTGAGAGCCATATGTCATCAATTTCTCCAAGTAGATAGATTTTTTTCATTCTATTTTGAAGAGTCAGCATGTTCAGAACAAGCAGGGTGAACCAAGGACTTTATATGATCTGTGTGCTCATGAAAATAAATATGGTGAAGACTATATCATTGTATCTGTTAGGAGACCTGGACAACACAAGAAACCTGATCTCAACTGCATTTTCATTTCTAAATGACAAAATGCCCAATCTAAAGTATCTAAGTAATTACTGCCACTCTCTGTTTTTCTTGTACAGAGTTTATAGACAGAGAAATGGCCACATTTTAAAGAATGCTTTTATTTAGACTTAGTAAAATATAAAGTTCAATGTTTAAAGTATTATCTGACATTAGAAATAATTTGGTTATATAACACAAGAGCTTAGAAAGGCAGCATCGACTCATATCTAAATCAAAATATGACATTCTTTAAAAGTTACATATTTTACTTTCTTCCATCATTTAATTATGCTGTGTAAATTTGTATTGTACTTTTCTCACTGAATATTGCAATTATCTTCCCTTGCCCCTTCCCTATATTCTGCGTAGGATGCCTGGCTCCTACACTATGCCCTCCTACAATAGGTAGATTCAGAACCAGGGTTGTTATTGTACTCAGTACAGTCACTCCATTCTGTTAGGACTTGTCAGTCAGTCTATTAGATTTTCTGTCACCAGTTATAGAATGTAACAGTTGGTTGGTGGAGTTATGAAGAAATCCAAAAAACTACAGAAAATGCAATAAAACAGGAACGATGAGGCATGAGAGTGGAGTAGAAAGAAACTTTGGCTCATTGAGATTATGTTGAGTCACTCAAACACATAAACCACTAATAGAGTCAGCCCACAACCAGTTAGTCTAAAAAAAAAAAAAAAAAAAAAGACCAGTGTAGGGTAAGGCAGTGTATGAGAGAAAGAGAGAGAGACAGAGACAGAGAGACAGAGACAGAGAGAGAGACAGAAAGACAGTAGCAGTGGTGGAAGAAACAAGCAGAAGAGAATGAGAGAGAAAGAGAAGCAAAGAGGAAGAGTGAAGATTCACTGGGGGCTGAGAGGCCTGCCAGCCCCAGGGCCCCCAGGCACCCCTGCCTGCTGTGTACCTGGTAAACTCAACAAAAGCCTGAAAAAGCCACTGAGGGCTCTGGGACTCTCCTTTTCCCGTCTGCATAGGACCATAGAGTTTCTGCTCTAAGCCCTTCCTGCCCCTACAACCAGATAATTAAGTCAATAGTTACATTCGATCTTCAGTAAATAGCACTTATTCCGGGTCAGACATTGTTTCCTGTTCTCTACTTCCCTACGTGTGTCCTTTCATCTAACCTTCCCATCAATACTATGATGTAGGTTCTGTTATCGTTCCCATTTTTAAAATGGGAAAACACAGAAGCAAAGCTGTTGTCTGAGTTGCCAAAGATTCAAAGCCAGATGGGCTGGTTCCATGAATGTGATATTGATTTTATAATAAGAAATACGTATTTGGTCTTCATCCCCTTTTCTGGCACAGAACTAAAACCCTTAGAATTTCCTAAGAGGTGAAAACAATAAAGCTGTCTTGATTTTCACAGCAAAATTTTAACCACACCTGAGTTTATGCTAATGAGGTGACTTATTAAAGCACTTAATGTTGGAGACAGGTAGTCAGTGGAGTCAACCATGAAACTGAAGGGTGGAAAATTTCAGTACCCATTCTCCCCCTTCAGGAAGGAGACAGAGGTTGGAGATTGAGTTCAGTTACCAATTACCAATGATTCAATCAACCTATGTAATGAAGCCTCCATAAAAAGCAAAATGAATGGGGATCCGAGAAGTCCCAAGTTGGTAATGATATGAATTTTCTAAGCGAGTGGAACACCCAGAGAGTGCATGGTCGTTCAGTGTCCCTTCCCTCATAACTTGCCTTATGCATCTCTTATGTCTGCCTGTTCCTGATTTATCCTTTTATAATAAGCCAGTTACATAGTAAGAAAATGTCTCTGTGAGTTCTCTTAAGTTGCCCTAGCAAAGAAATTGAACCCAAGGGATGGATCACTGGAACCTCTAATTCCTAGTCAATTGATCAGAAGCACAGGTGACATCTGGACCTGCAATTGGCATTCAAAGTAGAGGAGAGTGGAACAGCTTGCATGACTGAGTCCTTACTCTTTGGAATCTGATACTCTCTTTAGGCTGATAGTGTCAGAATTTAGTTTCAATTATAGGACACTTGGCCTTTGTCTGAGAACTGCTCGGTGGTGTTGGAAAATACAGAAATTGGAATATTATGTCCACAACTTAACTACTCACACATGCTTTCCAATGACTTTTAGTTCTCTATGTGATCTACAAAGATGATTTCCTATCCTTTCTTACTTCCATACTTAACTTTTTTTTTTGAATTCATTATTTTCTTGTTTTATTGAGGTAACAATTGGTTTACAACACTGTATATATTGAGAGGTATAAAATCACACTAATTCAGATGCATCTCTCTACATCATACCTATTACCAAGATAACCATAGTCCTACACAATAGTCCATTGGACCCCCCTCTACACTTTTCTCTCCACCCTCCCCCTACCTCTTTGGTAGACTTAATTTTACAGAAAAATTTCTAGTGTGTGTTATTGGATAGGTTTTGATTGACCCTTTGTTTTGTTTCTTTATAAAACATCTATCATTGAAACTGCCATACTTAACTTCTATAATAAATTTCTAACATCTGAAGACATATGAGCACCTAAGTGCATTTCTGTTTTTGCAATGAGTGTCTCTTACACTAAGTCTTTATACAGACACACAAATATACATATATGTATGTGTGCACATGTATGTATGTCTGCAGATATGTAGATTGAGAGATAGAACGTGTTTGTATGTGTGTATGCAATTAATCCAGTGTCTATGCCAGTGTTCACACAACCCATAGCTGCTCCAGAGAAAGTTGATTAAGTGATTACCAGGGATGGGACTGAGGAAGAATGGAGAGCAACCACTTATAGTCATGGGATTTCTTTTAAATTCATAGTGATAATGACTGTCCAACACTGTAAATATGCTGAAATTCACTGAATTGTATACTTAATAAGATTTCAAGTATCTAAATTACAGCTGAATAAAGCTGTTATTAAAAGGTCATACTATGCGGGGCCTCCCTGGTAGCACAAGAGGTTAAGATGCAACCTGTGAAGCTAACCGCAGCCACTGCAGCTGCGGTAGATCCCCGGCCAGAGAGCTACCCACATGGGCACAGCAGACCTCTCCTGACTCGCCCACTGCTCCCCTCAGCAGTGTATTTCAGTCAATGTGCCTGTTCTGTTCCCCACTCTGTCTCTGGTGAATCTTCTCACTGCCCCCCACCTCTGGCCTGTACCCCCATTCTTGTATGCATAAATAAATCTTAAAAAAAAAAAGTCATACTTATGCAACTATATCTCCTGTGAACAACATTTCCCTTCTCTGAGGGTCATGTCATATCAGAGAAAAAGAGAACATTTTGAGAGGTCATCTACCTGCCTTCAGGCAACCAACTGCTCAATTCTTGTAAGAATTCTAAAATCCAATCAACTTTTAGAATAATGTCAAACAAAATGTAGGTCTCAGGCTAGTCATTCTTTAAATTGTTCTCAAGTATGACGTATAAACCCCATGATTTGAATAAAAGGAAGGAAACAATTCTTATCATTTTGACCCAAAATTGTGTCTAGATTTACATACATATATGCCATATATAGCCATGCATACAATATATATACATAAGTGTGTAAATATGCACATGTATGCACATATGTGTGTACACATGCCACATATGTACATGCCTAAAAGTTTGCCACACATTTAAGTCACCACTTGGCAAGTAACCATAAGAAAGGGATTAGGTAGGTCCAAGAGAGCTGTAACAGAATATATTTTGAAATTCAAAATATATCACATAATCCACCATGAAGTCGAGATAATGATTGTCATCATCTCTGCCAAGAACCAGAAGTCTCCCCACATGTCTCTCACCCACCCTCCTCTCCCAAATATCTCTTCCATGTGTCTCTGCATGTCTCTCCTCACATGTCTCCTCCCCCACTCTGTTGCATTTCCTTTTATACATCCATCTTGCTCTTTCCCAGCTGCCCCGATTCAGAAAGTCTCATTTATGTTATACTGGGACTTACTGGGACTTATAATTCAAAGCAACTATATGTAAGCATTAGTGGGGAAAATGACACCCATTTAATGCTCCTCCCCTTTCATAGAGATATGTCTGTAACAGGCTTCTGGTCAACAGCAAGCTATTCATAAGTTTGGGGGAGTCACAATAGTCAAATTTTTTACTTCATTGGGGTTAGAGGGTAAGTCTATATTACTCAGGATTAAGTGTAGATTTCTAAACTAAGCAATGCTAACTTAAAAAAAAGGATAAATGTGTTGGACTTTTGATTCTAGCTACATATTGTGAGACTCCTAGCTGTGAGCTCTAAAGTTAACTTAAAATTTATCTCCTAAGAAGAAAAGGAAAATGATAACTTACAGTTCATTCCATATCCCCCAAAGCCTGTTCATCAGATAGAGGTACAGAGCTAGGATTCACAGAGACTCAGTTCTTTCCAGGCTTATCCACACAGGCCAATGATGAGAAATACTTATTTGATAATTGGTGAAAAGCACAACAGCATTAGGTCCAGAACTGGTGTAATGGTTTTTCAGTGAATCTTATTCCAGCCACCACAAGCACAAAAGGGGCTGCTCCCACTCTTGTCAATATTCCATTGTTTATATGATGTGTCATCTATTTTGTATCTAGCTCTAGTTAATGTGGGAGGAGAAGACACAAAATGATAATACCAGATGAAAATGAAGAGGGGCCATCACTTCACCTTAGTATGAGATTTGAAAAATAGAGACCCACTAGAAAAATCCAATTGTTGGTGAAGGTCAAGTGCTTTCTTCTGAGCATAAAAGTATCTTTGTGTGGAATTAAAGATACAAAATTAGGTGAATTGGTATAAATCTCATAAAAGTGTTAGCATTACTGTTTTGCCTATCTAAAATTGACTTTCTTTCTCTTCGTGACTTTAAGTAGGTTCTATTCTCTACGGATAAGTTTCCCTAAAGCATCATTTAATCATTAACACAATAAATGCCTATTACCCCTCCCATGTGAGTACTTTGTTAAAAGCATCTCTTTGAATGTCTTAAGTACACAAATCTTTTTTAACCAACCAGATTGTACTCCCTTTTGTGGTGAGCAGAATTCAATTCAGGTCATATCAACTTCTATTGGGCACCAACTATGTGCAAGGAATCACGGTCCCCTTACCAATTTCAGAGTGGAAGACAGAGATAAACATAAATATATTCTGCAGAATGTGCCAAATACAAGAATAGTAAATTGTACTGGATTCTGGGTGATTCTTTTTACTCTTCCAATCCTGTACACAGGACTAGACACACAGGTTTCAAAAATCACTGGTTTAAGGTTTTAATCAATTATTATTTTAATCTACCTGTTGTTGGTTGATTAATTCATATAAAAGAAACAATTACATGGTGAAAGATGGAATTAGACTTGTAGTTGTGAACTTAATGTAGTATGTAAACATGCTGATTTTCAATGATGCATATCTGAAACTTGCTTAATATAATGCAGTGTTACTCCAATAAAAACTTTTTTAAAAAATACTTTAGACTAGTGATTTTCAAGTTGTCTCAACATAAAATACCTCAACATTTCAAATACCTCAACGTTAAGAAAGTAAAACCTATGAGATAATCAAACACAAACACTAACTAGGCTTTCCCAATAAGGCAACTCCTTAAGCTATAGTCATTCAAGTATTTTCCTTTCTTTGCTTCTGTGTCTTCACTCTAAAAGTCTTGACCCTAAAAACTGTTCTACTTTCAGCTTGGTAAGGAGCAGTTTGAATTGATGTTATTTAAAACAGGTCTTACTTTTTTATTATGCCTCAGTTGAGCTGTCAACAAAGCTAACCCTGGTGGTGATGTGAGATATTAGTGGTGGTTCTACAGAGCAAAAAAAAAAAAAAAAATCTGCTAGCATTAGCAGTAGTCACTTTCAAATTACTCTAGAACAAATATGAAAGAATATCAACAAATATGAAAGAATATAGGTATAGTTGTATTCAGGTTTTGTGATGATTTTCCTTTATAAGAGCATGGCACAAATTCCAGGTAGGTAGTCATGCTCAGGACGATATAACACAGACCATGTGATTTCAGGTCTGCCATTGCTACCTCAGCTACACCAACACAGCAACTGGTGCCACACTGTCTTTTGTTGTGATTGCTAGTTTATATTAAGTATCTAATAATTTCAGCATATATTTGTAATATTACCAAATGTCAACTGCATACTTGTACACAAAGCAAGTGTTGATCATTTCCAAGGGCAATGACTTTTTTCATGAGTTCCTGTTGTGATTTCTGTTGATCCAAATCTATTTCTAATAAGCTCCAGTTGCTGTCCCATCACTATGTTAAACTTTTTCAAATGCTATATCACCAAATTGAATTTGGGAAATTCAGACCTAAACAAAAAAGAACATTGGTGCTGAGAACATATGAAGTTTAGGTTTTAATCCAAACTTCATCATTCACCACCTAGCAAAATCCTAGTAATGATAACCAATTATATTTGCCATTCATCAATCCTAGGTACTCAGAGGAACAGAGACAGAGTCTAGAGATAGAGCCCTGCCTGCAGGCAATCATAGGCCAAAGCAGCCTGCCTTTCTTCCCATCACTTTCTAACAAAAGAAATGACTATTTCCCAGAATCACAGAACCTCAGAACAAAAGAATATTTAAATCCTCCCTTTTAATTGTTGAAGATCAGAGAGTATTGTGTTGCATATTCAGAAAGCCATGATGAAATTATTATTAACTTGGGATAGATTGCATCACTGTTATTAAATATTCACTTCCCTTTCTTATGAAAGGATTAATGAATTCCACGCATTGCCATGGAACAGGCAGTGCCTTTTACAACAGGAGTATGTACTTCCATATGCACTGGGCTTGCCACGTGCTTTGTCCATCAGCATGTGAGGGGCACATTGCATATGCCACAGCCAAGCAGAAGCTTTGATAGTTATGTGGTTTCTCTAGCTCCCTATTTTTTCCTCTCTACCACAAGCTAATTTGTCCTGGAGGGGATAACGCCTTCAGCCTAGAACAAAGAGGACATTTGAAGCTGACATACATCTGATCCATCTACTCACATGTGAAGAGCATGAAAAACAAAATTGTTGTAAGTCACTGAGATTTTGTACTTGTCCATTATGAGAGCAAAGTTGAATAATTTAGAACACAAAACTAAAAAGTCAAAGTGATTTGCTTAAGTTTACATACTCAGTGACTAAATGGCAGACCAAAATGGCATCTCAGTCCTTTTGACATCCAGCCCAGTATTTTCTCCATATTTCACAGTTCCATCAATGACCAAGGCAAACAGCTACAGAGTATATATTAGTGAGATATTTAGAACATGCCCAAAAACAATTATCCCCATTCCTACTGCTTTGTCTAGTTAATCTTTCCTTATATACTGAGAGCAACAAACAAGCTACTAAAAATCCACAAAACTCTTTGATTTATTGGGATCATTACTAACCATACTAACCGGTAGCCATCATTGCTGATGTTGTGTGGAGTTAGGTTTAGTAAGGTTTTCCCTTTGTCTTCTACTCTTGTTGGCCTGGTCATCTTCAAGTGCCTATTATCTGGAATGAGACAGGATTCTAGCGATAGCTCCATTGTAAGTCTTATCTTGGGAGCACATGTGTTCTTTCACACTTAAGTCTCCTTAAGTAAGCTTTTAAAAGTGATGGCAAATTCTGTCAACATCTCACACCTGTTTTGTATCCTCTTCAGTGAAAATCTGTCCAGGAGTTCAAAAAACTCATTCTACTACCAGTTCATACTCCTGTTTTCACTTGCTCTTGTAGACATTTCCCTGCAGAAGTACTGTCAAAATTGATGTTCTCAGTAAGTCCTGTGTAGGTGGCAGGATGGCCACGGAGCAGGATCTCTATGATTCCAGCAGATGGGTGAAGGAGGAGAGTCCTGGAGCCCGTGGTGGCTTTTGCAGGCTTTTATTGGGATTTACCAGGTATACAGCAGGCAGGGGTACTGGGGGGCCGGGAGGCTGGCAGGCCTCCCAGCCCCCGCAAGTCTTCACTCTTTCTGGGCTCTCCGGCGTTCTCTGGTGATCTCATGCTCTGGTGGTTCTGCTCTCTCCTGCTGGCATCTCCATGACACCACCCTTATAAGACCAGTCTTAGCCCAGGTGAATCCCATCTACATATGCCCACACCCTATTCCAGGTGCCCGCCATCAGGCATGCATTAAGGACCACAAGGATCCATCATCAATCCTAATGGTGGGAGGGCAGAAAAACCTGATACTTTATTTACCCCACATCCTGCCAGTTAAAATTAGAACCTTCTATTTACTGAGCTTATCTTCCTTTTGAACTTTAAATCCCATTTCAACTATAAAGCATGGATTTTTCTATATCCAGCTCAGTATTTGCATTGTTTCATTTTGTGGTGGTTCTTGATATTGTCATCATACTAGACTATCAAAAATTTGCACATGGAACTCCAACAAAATAGTTATTGAGTCTAGTGCTATAAACCTTTAAAGGCACTCAGTACATGCTAAGTTATACTAAGTGGTGATTAATTAGGTTTGCCTTGTAAGGAGTTAATCCTCTTTGTTAATTCAAAAGTTGAGTTTCCCAGCCCAAATGCCCAAAAATAGATGAATGGATCAAGAAGATGTGGTACATATATACCATGGAATATTACTCAGCATTCAAAAAAGATAAACACATGGGGCCTCCCCGGTGGCGCAGCGGTTGAGCGCTGGGTTGCGAAGCTGCCCGCGGCCTCTGCGGCGCCGGTTCGATCCCCGGCTGCTCCCCGGCCACTGAAGGAGGGTCCCACATGGCGCGCAGACCTCTCCTGCCGCCCGCTGCTCCCCTCAGCAGTGTACTTCGGTCCTTCTGCCTGCTCTGCTCCCCGCTCTGGCTCTGGTGAATTCTCTCACCCTCCCGCGCTTCTGACTGTACCCAGTGCATGTATAGACAAAACAAACAAACAGACCAGCTAACAAATAAATAAAGCATGCCTCTATACAAAAAAAAAAAAAAAAAAAAAAAAAAAAAGATAAACACATGCAATTTGCAGCAACATGGATGGCGTTGGAAGGGATCATGCTCAGCGAAATAAGCCAAAAAGAAAAAGAAAAATACTGGATGGTCTCACTCATAGCAGGAATCTAGAAAACTTAAATAAGGGACCAGGAAAATGAATATAAGAAAGTGAAAATCAAAATCAACAAAAAACTATGAACCAGAGACACTTTTTGGGGGGTGGGGGGCGGCAGGGTAGGGATTGGGGTCAGAATGGGGAGTTTGCAATTGTATGGGGGAATATAAAAATAAAATTTATTATTTAAATTAAAAAAATTAAAAAATAAATAAAAAACAAAAGTTGAGTTTCCAACTATAAGATTTTATCTGTTTTCCTATGTCAAAAGATAATTTACCAATCTTTATCTGATATAATACATAAGATAAATTCCAAAGGGATCAGAGATGTTAACTTGAAACCACAGACAATTTAGGAGAAAATAAAATAGAATAATATAGAGTTCTTTTTAACTTTGAAGTACAGAAGACTTTTCTAAATATGACTCAATTCATAATTTGAATTCAACATTTAAAAAAACTTTCTGAAAAATATGCATAAACATACACACAATCAAGAAATATACAACAAACTGCCAAAATATATGTTAAACTTAAGTTTTAAATTACAAACTTTGTTAATATATAAAGAGCACCTGAAAATCAATAATATAAAGAATGACAACTCAAAAGTGGAAATATAAATAACTCTGAAACATATGAATAGACATTACTACAGTCATCTTCAGAGAGTTAAAAAAGTAAAATTAGGCCTCCCCGATGGATTAGGGGCTAAAGTCAGTGCTATCAAGATATCAGCAGCCACTGCAGCATGAGTTCAATCCCTGACCAAGGAGCTAACCCACATGGTGCAGCCATCCTCTCCTGTCTCTCCCACTGCTCCCCTCAGCAGTGTATTTCAGTCATTCCACACATTCTGTTCCATACTCTGTATCCAGTGAATTCTCTTACCCCCCCATACCTCCGGCCTACACCCCAGTTCTTGTATGCATAAATAAAAAAATAAATATTAAAGAAAAGGTAAATTACACCCAGATATTATTTTTCATCTAGGATATTGGCAAAAATTCAAAGATTTGAAAATATACCTCTGGGGAAACAGCTATTCTGCTATTAGGAATAAGAATTTGAACAACTCCTATGACAACAATTTGTCAATATTATCAAATTAATAATTGCACCCAGAAATTGTTAGAGTAGTTCTATTTTTGAAGATTTAACTGACCAATTGCAAAATGACATTTATACAAATGTATTTTTAAATCATTCTTTATAACAGCAAAACATTAAAAACTTAAATGTATAGGAATAGAAGAATATTAATATGGCATATAACAAACCAAATACTCTGGCTAAAAAAGAAAATGAGAAAACTTTTTATGTATAATTTTGAAAAAATTCTAAGGAGTATTCTTTGATGAAATGATAGGGATGTGGGGGTAAGTAGACAAAGGATAAGGATAGGATACCTATTTCTGAATCCTTTTACACCTTTCAGTTTTTGAATCATGGAACTGTATTTCCTATTTAAGACATTTTAGTACAAAAAGAAAAGAAAATTTAAATCATAGTCAAGTTAAAAAATAGGAAAGCAGGATAGCTTGGTTAGTTTTCAGATCTACTTGACATTAACATAAGTAGAAACTTAAACATTTTTATTCCTTTTCCTTTTAAAAACTCTAGAGAAATAGTGTGGGCTAAATCGATATTACATCTCACAATACTGCTTATATTGCTAAGCAAAATCCCAATAAAGCATGTTCTAACACTTTTAAATATATGGGTGCCGAACACAACTTTCTGGCATCATTTTAAGAGTAAGTAGGTGAGAAGAATTTTGAGATATAAAATTTATATTTTGGTATTCTGATACATTTCTTACAGTGTCTAAAGAAATAATGGCATTTTGCATTTCTTCTTTTTTGGAAAAGCCATATTGGTTAGTCTATTTCCAGCCATATGGCTTCACACTTGATGACTAAAGTGAAAGAGGACAATACGATATTTCTTTCAAAATTATTATGGATACATGATATAAATATTTTAAGCACTAGGGATAGGGATTTCTTTCTAGTAAGAATGACTATCCAGGTACCTCACAGAAACTACTATTGTTTGAAACAGGAAAAAAAAAAGAGGACACAGAAATAATTGTTAATTGAATAAATTAATAAAGGCAATAAATACAGAGCATACATATTTATCTCTGTAATACCCAAGGCAAAATTATAGGCACAAAGAGATACAGAAATTAACAATATGATTCCTGCCTAAAAGAGCTTAAATTTAATACAGTAAATCAGATACATAAACAGTTCATCAAAATAGAAAGCAGAATGTAGAAAAGTATTAAAGAGCAGATCTACAGAGCACAGGGAAATCTCTTCCACATGACTACTTGCAATGTCAAGAAAAACAAGAACTGCAAAACCAAAATTTACAAGCATTCCTTCAGCATTGTGTAAGAAAGAAAGACCTACTTAGGGCTGCAGTGACTTCCAATCACTAATAAAGACAAGACAATTTCTCTGGCTGTCCCAATACCTGGACAAAACAGCCCTTAAGATTTGCCAGCTTGTTCTCCTTGAAAAATTTTTGATTAGTGACCAAAGATGTCTTGAGTACCAGGAAATTTCTAGAGCACTCCAATTTTAAAAATGATTTCACTCTGTTTCACACTACAAATTACTAAGTCTCTATGAACAAGTCTCTCATGAATAGATTAGCATGAGAGAGTTAATCACATCAAAGCCCTATGAATCCTGTGTCAACAGATATCATCAAATTTCAGAACCCAAGATGAATGCCAGCTTGGAGGCCTACTGGGTCTCAGGGATAAGCCGCACCAGAAGCATCTCAGCAGTAAAGGGACAGTGGTCACTGTCAGCAACCTCCTCTATGTCTTTCAGCTGATAGTGCATTTTAGTACTTTTGGAAAATAAAGTTCGGTGAGCCAATAAATATAAAAACAGAAAAGTATTTTCTGAGCAAGATGCCTGTTTTTACAACACTGTGAGCGAGGTAGTTTTAACAAGTCCCAGGACAGAGAATCAAAAATATTTGCCAGGAGACTTCCAACTTAAAAACACGGTTAGGCAAAACTGCATTTTCATAAGCAATCATTAAATATTGATGAGCTAGCTTCAGGTAACGTTTTTCATTTTTTGTTTAAAATCAGAACATATAATCTTAAATACAAAGAAAACTTAAGCAGCCATTTCACATTTTCTATGACCATGAAGGACCTCTAAAATGGTAATAAATGAATTGGCCATTTACTTCTTGGATTAATGCACGTAATAAAAAATATCTAATCAAACTAATTTTTTAAGCAATATGTATAACATTATGCTAAAAGTGATCTAATTTCATAAAAGAGAATTATTCATACAGGGACTTTTGACATTCATTGCTCAGTACAAATCTTCCTATCTTTGAACATGTCTGGACACTGGGTGTAACTCTTATCCAGTTACCCAAGTCTCCTCTAGAGATTCATGCTCTGTCCCCTCCCCCCTTCGCCTGTCCTCCTACCACCCTTCTCCACAGTCTCTCCCTCCACACTGCTCTTTCAGTGTCAGTCAGTTTTATGAATCCTCAAACTAAACTTTAACTTTTTAAGCAATAGCGTCATTATTTGGTCTCTGATTATACACCCTGTTCAGAGTTACATTTTCATTAAAGAGTAAAGGTTACCAAAGTTCAACATGTGTTTGGCATTATTTTAAAAGGTATTGCTCTCTGGTAAGCTACAGAAAAACTAGAGACAATGAGCCTGCAAGCTACAGCCGAAAAAGCTCACGCTCCACAGATTGGCTGCTTTCTTGTAATAGAAACCTTCACTTTCTTACTCTGTATATTTGTTCCCGATTTGGGTTAGATTGACTCAAAATAGTAAACCATCACACCATCACCAACAGCACACTTATTTTACAAACTAAGCCTTATACTTGTGCAAGAAGTGACCTCTGCTCTCCAAAGAGTAGATAACCTCAAAAATGCCTTCATCCTATAAAGATTAGAAGAAATTCTAGAGTAGTGCTAGGAGGAGTCTAAACACTTAGGGAAGTTTAGAGGAAGGAAGACTTGATATCGAGGTTTAGAGGCTTACTATGAAACAATCAGTTGTAATTATTCTGGACCTGGTCTTTCTCTCTCTCTCTCTCTCTCTCTCTCTCTCTCTCTGTGTCTTCCCTTTAATTTTCAAATTTGATTTTAATTTTTTATTTTGATGCCCTGGTATAATCTGTTCCTTTAGCCAGAGGCAAATCACTAAATGACTTAAAATCTCTCTTTTTCTTTCTCACCCTCTCCCTCTTTCTCTTTGTTTTAATAATACTTAGCTACCTCAAAGTGTTGCTGAAAGGATTCATAAGTATGTTAAGTGCTTTGAAGATGAAAAGCAATATATAAATGCTTAAGTATTACTATAAAAGTTCAAGTAAATGAGCTCATAACATGTGATTTAAATGGAATGCATGTTAATACACAATCCACAGATAGCCAAACAACTAAAGAATCTTCAGCTAAGACTCATAACCCACATAACAGTAAGCCTTTAATATCATAGACTGTTTCCAGAGCAAAAAGGCTCCCAGAGATCATTTAATGCAAGTCCTCCATTTTACAAACTGAGAAAGGAAGTCACAAATGACCAGTTGAAGGCATACAGATGGACAGCAACAGATGTGGGACAACAAACTAAGACTTCTTAGTGCCCACTGAGCTTCCTACACCACTCTATACTAATACAAGATATCAAATAAAAGAAAGAAATGGCATGTTCACTTGAAATGTTGGTGTTTGTTGCTGCAATATGGATATTGGCAGATATACTGATTTAAATCTAAATTCTTTTCCATTCAGAATCTGTCCTTCTATAGACACATAATTGACTTTCATTTGTATACTTGAAGTTATTTCTCCATTAGAAGAATAGTTGCATGGGTTTATATTTATACTCATTTTTCACTGATTCTCCAAAAATAGGCAAGGGCTTCTTTGCAAAATAGGTAAACTCAGTTGAGAGAAGAAATAAATGTTTTTTCAGAAGACGCAGAGCACAATAGTTGGAGAAGTTGGCAAGATGAGTTAATGGCCATTGACACCAATCCCCAAGCTGAAAGTCATTCTTTAGCTTCTCAACTGAGACTCTGCCCTACTCTGGAATTAGATCTTTTTTAAAGAGACATGTCAAAGTATCTATTAACAGGGTAATGATACCCAGCACCAGATGGAATGCCACATAACCAAAGAGCTCTGACTCTGGGATGCTGGTAAGGAGTTCACCTTATTACCAACCCAACATATGCCTTCTGGTTTAATGAGGCTGCCTTAATTTCTCTTCAAGTAAATAGAGGCCCTCAAACTCTTAGTGGGTGTCAGAATCACAAGGAGGAGCTTGTAAAAACAGAACTCTGGCTCCATTCCCAGAGTTTCTGATTCAGTAGGGCTGGATATGGCCATCTGAAATTTACCTATTTCAGGTACACAAGCTCAATCTGCATTTTTAGCAAGATCCCAGCTGGTACAAATATGATGTCAGAACATACTTAGAGAACAAATGGGTAAAGATATCATGCCAATAAGAGTCAATAAATTGATTCTGCTCTGATTAGCTGCCTGGGTAGAGAGAGACCTGCCCAAAGTACAAAAAGGAGTTGGTATTTAACCAGGTAAAGTGAATCCCTGAAGACTGGCGTTTACAAGCTAGCAAGGCCAAATCTGCTTCCCAAGTGTTTTGTTAGACCCATGAAGTATTATTTTTTAAATTGAATTTGTTGTCAACACTTAAGATTCATGATATTTTGTATAAACATCCAAGTCCTGACTTTTCTCAATATATCAACTACCTGACAGCACAGGACCATGAATGCCCCCATTAAATGGGGTGCCAGGGCAGGGACACAGTCTCCACCCGACTAGCTCCATTTGTTTAGATTGCCTCCTGCTTTTGACTTTGTGTTCCCATGTAGATAATAAATCTAAATTTCAAGTCTCCAAATAAATATTTTTTCAGCTTACTTATCTACTATACATAGCTTTATTAAATAAGCCAGGCATGTCACCACTCATTCCAGTTTACTATATTCTGTTCAAAAACAGTCTATGTACATAAGGAAGGAGAAAACATAATCGGACATGATTGACGGATATCCTTGCACTGGCCAGGCAGTTTTCTAATTTTATTTCATTTCACGACAACCAAGTACTATATTTTTTTGAGTTTCAAAGCAACTCAGAAGTAAGAAAAAGCTGAAAAATATGATTTGCTACATAACAGTGATACTCTCAAATGTATATTTCAATCAATAATGAAATGCATTTATTTTCTTTATTTTACTTTTTTTATTTTGTATATTTTTTATATTTTTATATTCCCCATTCAATTGCGATCCCCTTAATTTGACCCCAATCCCTCCCCTCCCCGCCCCCCACCCCCCATAGAGTGTTTCTTGTTCATAGTTGTTTGTTGATTTTGATTTTCACTTTCTTATAGTTATTCATTTTCCTGGTCCCTTATTTAAGTTTTCTAGATTCCTGCTATGAGTGAGACCATCCGGTATTTTTCTTTTTCTTTCTGGCTTGAACCGGTGCTGCAGAGGCTACGGGCAGCTTCGCAACCCAGTGCTCAACCGCTGCATCACCAGGGAGGCCCCTATTTTACTTCTTAAGTAATCAGTTACTATATAGATGGCTTGAGTTTTCACCTAAACTTCCTTACTTTTTTAACTTAAAAATTTGACTTTCTGTGTGTACTTTTAGAGAATTTTTCAAATCTGTTTTGGAATGAGATATAATAATGTTAAATTAAATATTCACATTTGTTCTTCACACACTTATAATGAGCTCTTTTGAGAGAGATGTTCAAGTTCTATCTTAGTCCCAGGATCAGCAGCACCTAGGAACTTCTTAGAAATGCAAATTACTGGATTCCACCCCAGACCCACCGAGGAAGAAACTCTGGGATTAGGCCCCAGCAACCTGGATTTTGTTACCAGGCAAAGGGGCTTCAAAACTGTCACTAGTTCAGAGTCTCTCTGACCAGTTCCAAGTCCTGCCACCCATCACCACAAGTACAAACAAAGGGCATTTGGTTCAACAAAAGAAGAAAAACATGTTTTTTATTCTAACCAACAGGGCAGAGGGAGAGGGTGACCTAGCAGGGGAGAGTAACAGATCAATGGTACAAGGTGGGACTGCAGCTACAGGAACTGTCAGGGTGCAGCACAGGCCTGCTGCCATTGTGTCAGGGGCTCCCCCACACTGGGGAAAGGCGGGTGAAAGCCCACTGCCTGACTAGACCAGTAGGGTGGCTGCCTTCCACAGCAGCTTCAGTGAAAAAAAGAGGGTGAGCCCATGTGTATCGCTCCTTATTAAAGATTCCCAAGAAAGGCCTCCCAGCTCTACCCGTTCCCAGCAGAGGATGTCAGGGGCAAAATTTGACCCCTCACAGTAGTTGTTTCCCAATGCAGGAGGCCCGCTGGCCTCCTAGAGAGCCAGAGGGGTGCAAAGCTTAGCTGCCCCAGGCCAATCCAACAATTTCACCAAGTCTTCTGGATGATTTGGATACTTGATAAAATTTAACAACCACTCCTTTAAGTCATCAAACAGATATATTCAATAATTATGCATGTACAAGTAAGCAGAGCAAAGCATAAAACCAATGAACTTTGTAAAAGTGATTCCTGAGTAGTTTTAAAAAGATTTTTCAGTCAACGTTGTTCTTCTCTATTCAGAAGTATTTATCAGGGGCCTCCCCGGTGGCGCAGCGGTTGAGTGCTGGGTTGCAAAGCTGCCCGCGGCCTCTGCAGCGCCGGTTCGATCCCCAGCTGCTCCCAGGCCACCCGAGGAGGGTCCCACATGGCACGTAGACCTCTCCTGCGGTCCCACATGGCACATAGACCTCTCCTGCCGCCCGCTGCTCCTCTCAGCTGTGTACTTCGGTCCTTCTGCCTGCTCTGCTCCCCGCTCTGGCTCTGGTGAATTCTCTCACCCTCCTGCGCTTCTGACTGTACCCAGTGCTTATATGTATAAATAAATCTTAAAAAAAAAAAAAGTACTTATCAGATCATAGAGATGTTTTCTTTTTCATCTTTCTGAAGGAACATTTGAATTTTAGAATTTGCTTTCATAACTAGCATTGAGACCTGTAGGTATATTTTATTTTTACACTAATATGAGACCACATTGCTAATGAAAAAAAAGTCAAGAAGATAATCCTACTTCATTTTTCCTTTTCTCTTTTCCGTATTCTTTTAAGTCAAATGTCCATACACTATTTAGGCCACTGAGCTGAAGGATTTTTATATTTCCCACCAGCTGTATGACGATTCCAATGATTCCCAACTGTGGATGCTCTCAAATCACAAGGGTACTTTTTGAAAATATCCTGTTCTACTCTCTATCCCTAGAGATCCTAATTTCATTGGCCTAAGGTGGGACCAGGGCCACTGGTCTGCTTTTAAAAGCTCCCTCACTGAGTTTCAGGTACAGCTGGTGTCGAGAACCCCCTACCTGCACACTTCCTTTGCACAGACAGCGGCCAAAAATCAAACCTCACACCCCAGCCCTTCTCTCCCTGGGATCATGAAGTTACCACTTCTACAAGAACAGCGAGAAGTCTAGTAACCAACAAATCTGGAGACGTTACTAACAATGGAAATGGCCTAAACACAAAGTCACTTTATACCAAAAAAAGATAAGAATTTGTGTCAATAAATTCAGTTTCCAAACACTTTCACAAAATAATTAAATTGAATAATTTTGAATAATTGACTTTACTCTTCACCTTACTCTGGGGTGTAGACATAACCCAGAGTAAAAATAGCGCAATCAGGCCTAGGCTTGACCTTCAGAGACAAGAGGGAAGGGTCATGATCAATTCGTTACTTTGAGAACGAAGTGTTGACACAAGCAGATCCAAAGGCCTTCAGTCTTCTGGACTATGACTCTGGGAGGCAGTAGCTTTGGATCAGAATTTGGAAACAAAATGTGAATTCCTTCCTCCCTCCCATCTCAAAATTCCTCTTATTTATTAACTTTTTTGTTTATTTACTTTTGCAACGCCTGGTATTTTTAAATAAATGCTCTCTTCCCACTCTTTCCTCAAAGCATGCTAAAGATCTTTGGTTTTCGACCTTTTGATACGAAAACTACATTGGAGCTTTTTGTGGCTTTTCCCCCTTTGATAGAGGAAAGTGGCAAGAATGTGGCACAGTCATGAAGTTCACATTTCCTTTTATAAACAAATGGAAAGGGCAACTTACCAGAGTTTCTCACTGACTTCAGGGGACTTTGCTTAAAAGAAAAAGAGAGAAAAAGAAATTTGGAAAATATTTACCGTCGTGCTATCCACGACAACCATGATATTGGGAAACATTCAACATTTATTTTCAAAGTTTCAGCAAAATTGTTGCATTGGGTAGAGCAGCATGAAGATCTAAGATGGGATCTTAATTCCATGTATAAACAAATTTTGTGACTTGGGGAAAATTACCAAACTTCCCTAAATCTTGCTTTTGTCTCCTCTAAATGACCGCATAGTCTTCATATGTGGATTAAATTAGATAAGATGCATAAAACATTTGCATAGCGCCTGGCAAGGAGTCCAGAGCCAATAAATGGTAACTCATCATCATTCTACCTCTAAGAAGATTCCCTGAAGCATCGCTGAGACGACATTTCTCAAACTCTTCTGTCCACACCAAACTAAGATACAAAGTAAGAAACAGTGATCTGAGAGGTCGCCACAGTAGATGAAGTTGTAAGAAAAAAGAGAGAGAATTAGCAAACTCAAAAACCACAGGATAAATAAAAACTGGATAAGCAGGCTTTTATAATGAAGGCTTCCCTTTGGAGAAAGAGCCCATAAATATGAGGGCAATCCAGCCAATTGGAACAGTAACTACTAAATACGAGGTCACTGTTATCAGGAAACCACGGATGCCACTTTCATTCTGACCCCATTGTATACTAAGGTGATGGGATGTGGACCAAACACCAGGACAAGGCACGCTTGGAGAAGACAGCCCTCTCCCTGACCTGTGGCTCAGAGACTCAGCGGACCCGTCAGAGCCAGCAGCAGCCCTGCTTCCCACTGCAACCCAGTTCCTCTCCAGGGGCCTGCATTCCAAGCCCGCCCTGAAGCTCCCTCCCAGGGATCCTGGAGGTTCACAGCCTGAGGAATTCTACGACTGTAGAAGACACTCCAAGAAGATTGAGGATGGGAACTATTTTAACTCACAAACAAATCTGAAAGGGGATGTGGCTCTGCATTCCCAGATGAAAGAGAGTTAGACTTGTGAATCACTGAAAATAGCAGGAAATCAGACAAGAAGAGCCTTGTCCCAGAGTAATAGACTCCCTCAGAGATTAAAATAGGTCTGACCTTTGTCTATGAGATTGTGTTGTCTCAGTCATATTTAGCTGCTTCAGCCAAGGACTTCTGAAAACCCTGTCTGCATGTTGCGAAACCGCATCCCTGGGTCAGGGGGTGGTCTCTGCCCGAGCACAGAGGATACACTGATTCAGGGCAGCACTTAACTAGGGCTTGTGACTCTTAAGCCAAGAAAATGGAGCTCATTCAAATTCCAATTTTCTTACTTTTTTTTTTTTTCCTGCTCAAATGAAGTTAGAAACAATGAAATACGACTGTCAAGGAACCTGCAGTTCACCAGGGTCCCTGAAGTTACACCACCATCTCCCACCTACTCTCTCACCTGTGGGGGTCCTAGAAGTACAAATCTCCTTGTGTGGCATTTCTGTACAAAACTTAAGTGGGGAATTAGCTGTCACATTGTTCTGATATTTGGGGTGACCCTTTGAGCAGAATCAACAGAATAGAGGGCAAGTTATTCATAGCCAGGAGATCGGAGATCAGGGAACTAGAGGTGCCAATGAGTCACTGCCTCAAACTCAAATTATTCCCCTGTGCCTCAGTTTCACCTTCTATAAAGTGGAGATAATAATACCCATTCCTACCTACTTTCTCCATATATTGTGAAAAGAAATGATTGTACATGTGAGCCTTAGGGAAGAAAGACTTAAATCAAAGCTTCATTATTACTATTTCTTATTGCCAAATAGTCTCCATGGTAATCATAGCTTTCTGTTACTAATAACCAGGCCACCTCTGGCCTGGTAACCTAAATGTCAAAAGATGGATCTAGGATTACAACTTCTGAAGATTTCTGTTCTTTAAAACTTTGCTTTTAATTCACATAACATCTAATTTTGCTGAGCTACTGATACAATTTTACCCAAAAGTCATTTTACTTGAGTGACCTCAACTAAGATGTAACAGAAGCTAAAATGAACATTCAGATCCATTAAACAAGTTACAGATACCAACTCTTGATCTCAAAATGTACCATCTAATTAGTGTTGACCTTTTTTTTTTTTTTTTTTTAATTCATCTACAGCTCTCTTTGACCTGGAAAGGATAAGGTGAAATATATCTCACTGGAACCTCAATTACTACCAAACATTATTTCAAACATTGCCTGGCATGAGCAAGATTACATGGTCCAAGCCACCATATTCTAATTCCCCCAACATATGCTGGTCCATGTGAAGAGTGTTATGTAATAAACTTGAAATTTATTTTTTCAATTATCTTTTATTATAGTAAGATACAAACATGTAGTTTTCTTTTTTAAAAGATTTATTTATTTATGCATACAAGAACTGGGTTGTAAGCCAGAGGTGTGGGGGGTGAGAGGATTCACCAGAGACAGAGTGGGGAACAGAACAGGCAGACTGACTGAAATACACTGCTAAGGAGAGCAGCGGGTGAGTCAGAAGAGGTCTGCTGCACTATGTGGGTAGTTTTCTGGCCAGCCGGGGATCGGACTCAAGCTAGAGTGACTGACGATAGCTTGATAGCACTGTCTTTAACCCCTGCACCACCAGGGAGTCCCCACACATGCAGTTTTCTGAGATTAAGGTGCATAACTATTGTCAGATTATTTTATTATTGTGGTAAAAAATACAAAGCATTAGGGGCCTCCCTGGTGGCGCAAGGGGTTAATATGCAGCACTATGAAACTATCCCGGTCACTGCAGCAAGAGTTCAATCCCCGGCTGGCCAGGGAGGCGACCCACTTGGCGCAACAGACCTCTCCTGTCTCGCCCACTGCTCCCCTCAGCTGTGTATTTCAGTCAGTCTGCCTGTTCTGTTCCCCACTGTCTCTGGTGAATCCTCTCACCCCCTGCACCTCTGGCCTGTACCCCAGTTCTTGTATGTATAAATAAATAAATCTTTAAAAAGATACAAAACATTAGATTTATCATCTTAACCATTTTTAAACGTACCATTCCATAGCGTTCAGTATATTCACATGGATATGCAACAGAACTTGTTTTAACCATTTTTATTTATTTATTTTTTTTAAATAGAGGCAGGTTTTATTTATTTATTTATTTGTTTGTTTGTTTGTTTGTTTGTTTATACAAGCACTGGGTACAGTCAGAAGCGCGGGAGGGTGAGAGAATTCACCAGAGCCAGAGCGGGGAGCAGAGCAGGCAGAAGGACCGAAGTACACTGCTGAGGGGAGCAGCGGGCGGCAGGAGAGGTCTGCGCGCCATGTGGGACCCTCCTCCTGTGGCCGGGGAGCAGCCAGGGATCGAACCGGTGCCGCAGAGGCCGCGGGCAGCTTCGCAACCCAGCGCTCAACCGCTGCGCCACCGGGGAGGCCCTTAACCATTTTTAATGTCCATGGTATTAAATACATTCACATTGTTGTACAACCATCACCACCCTTCATCTCCAGAATTATTAAATCTTCCCAAATTTAAATTCTACAACCCCATTAAACAACTCCAATTTCACCTTTCCTCTAGTCCCCAGCAACCTTCTGTCTCTATGAATGTGATTACTTTAGGTACCTTGTATAAATGAAATTGCATATTTGCGTTTTGTCAAGTGGCAGAACACAACATCTTTGGCCTACTGTCCACTTCCTCTTTTAGTAGCTTGGTGTCCTATCTTCGAGGCTTATCCATGTTATAATAGCACATGTCAGAATTTCTTTCCTTTTTAAGGCTACATAATATTCATTGTCCATATATATAATGTATCATTTATCCATTTGTCCATCCACTGATGGATACCTGGTTGCTTCCACTTCTTGGATATTATGAATAATGCTGCTTTGACTATAATTATGCAAATATCTCCTCTTGACCCTGCTTTTAATCTTTTTGGGTATATGCTCAGGAATGGAACTGCTAGTCATATGGTTTTTAATTTTTTTGAGGAACTACCATAGTGTTTTCCATAGTGGCTGTGTTAACTTACATTCACTGGTGCACAAGGGTTCCAAGCTCTCCACATCCATACCCACACATGTTCTTTTCATTAATAACCATCCTAATATGCATGTTGAAATGTTAGTTTTAATAAATGAATAACAGATAGATGATCTAAGATTTAACAGATTACAGAACAAGCTCGTATATGAGATTTTTCTTGTACAGGGTGAAGCTAAACCAGCATGGCTAAGATCCATCTGGATGCAGTGTACTTCCTGGTTGCCATTGCTCTGACTGGAAAGCAAGTGTTCAAAAAGTGTTCAGAAAGAATTTAATGCAAAGTACTCCCCCCTTGCACCATGCATTTGGGGTACAATATTCCTGGTGACCCTGAGATGTACTTCACTGTTGCATTAATTCACACAGTTGCACTATGGAATTGCCTGACAGAAGCAGATAAGATACAGAAGGAAGAATAGGAGGGATGGTCTCAGGAACTGGGCAACAGAATGGGGAAAACATGCTAGGTTAACCCTGGTCAAAGGTAGAAATTAGAAGAATGAGATGGGAAGTTAAGCCTAGAAAATCTGATTTGGTTCTGCTCTTCCCATCACCAGCCCAAGAAAATCAGCAACAGAACACGACATCAGATCTTTGGTCTACTGTCCACTTCCCCTTCTAAAGTGCTGATGCCCCAGATCTTCTGCCTCAGAGCCTAATATGGCTATGTGCCCAAGCCCTTTCTGTGGGATTTCACCCATCCCCCACTCTCCTTTGTAGTTAGGCATCAAAAAAATATTTATTGAACACTTGCAAGCCATGGAAGTCCACCTGTATGGATAACTTGGTATCTTTAACATTTCTTTTGTCTAAACTTAAGTTCAAAGCAAAACAAATCCCTTCCACAGTGACACACCTAGGACAGGATCTTGGGAGTGGTCTGCTCCAGGTGCAAGCAATTCATCATTGTAGAGACTTTCAAGACTTTAAAATAATAAGAAGAAGAGCTTTTAAATAATAATAAACTAAAATTAACAATAAATTCAAAGGCACATTGATTTTTATTTTCTCCATGCTCTGTCAATTCTAAACAATGTCAATGATAAAATACTCCTCCCACCCAAATGTCTTTGTCTTGATCCAAGTTCTAAACAATTGCTGTGGTTATGGTAAAGTTTTAAAATACATATGCAATCTTCACATACATAAAGACTATATTGTTCTTTAACAAACATTGTATTCCACATGGAAGTTAAGTCAAAGAACTCTCCATTTGTTCACCCAGAGACTCAGCTACAGTGTTCATAATGGTTGGGAATCTTTTGAGCCTTTCTGGAGGGCAGTTAATGTCTCTAAGCCCCAGGACTCTAACTGCATATATTTAAAACAACAGATTCTAAACAATGTTTGTGAGGACAAAGAAAGAAAACTTGAACTACTTCGATTCTGCCTCTGGAAGTAATGGAACAGAGTATAAACACACACTTACATATATACAGTATTTTTGCTCTGTAACATTTTATTTTTAATTTCTTTACTTGCATGATTGTGTATATTAAATACAATGCAATTTTATCACCAATGTTTCTATTATCATTATTCATATCACAATTATACTGAAACACATTTTGCATCTGGAGGTGTTAAAAACAACACTGTGTGTTAGATATACTAAGAACATGACTGTTCTTAAGCTGGTATTTTCTAAATTGTGCATGATTCATTATTCAATTATCCAACAAAGCACCTGAAGTCTGCCTGCCACTGGACTCTACCCTGGGCATCCAGAAATGAATACAGAACAGAGCAAGGCTTGAGGTCAGTGGCTGTGGGGGATGGCATATCTAAAAGGCCCAGGTAATGGCTAGACAATGCAGTCAAACTGAACATATTGATACAAATCTGACTTTCTGGGGAGTGAACTATGGACAATCCAGAACCAATTTTTTTCAGGTCACTTATTCATTCACTTTCCCTCAAATGGGAGACCTGATATTTATGCCTGATGTTTTTTACTTCTACTTAAAAAGATGGTTTTAAACATTTTCTAATCCTGTGCTGTGATTAAGAAATGCCCACTATCATAATGACTCCTTATTCCATTTCAATAAATCCACAATAAGTAAAGAAGGCAGATACACATCCAATGTATGTGAACCCAGTTCCCGATAATTGTTTTGAGTATGCTGTGTGGAAAGGTATATGTGGAAAACTTCCTGTTGTTCTTGCTATCCCAGTGGTAGGAAAGGATGAAAGAGATAACAAGCTCAAAATGAAGAAAAAAAAAATACAGGACCAAAGCATAGCGGAAACTTTCAATATATTTTTATTTATTCCTAGCAACACACACTCACACACACACACACACACACACACACCCCTTATTCCATAGGAAACCAGAATTTCCTCAATTTCTTAGGGAAAAAAAATGATTATTCAATTGGATGTAAAATACAGTAAAGTTGATAATTACTGGGCAATGAAGAGCTAAGAATTCTCTCTTCAGAATAATCTTCCTTAGCTATGATCAACCTAAGATTCCACTGGCTCTTTTTTGTTTAATGGACATTGGCAGGAGGTTCCATTTCCATTAAATATAATATCTTGCATCTCACTGTGAAGAACTATACAGGTGGTCCAAAGGGTAATGGAGTGAAATTGAGCGAAAGAAATTTTAGGTTGAAAATTAGGGAAAAAAAATATAGCTGCCCAAGGCCCATTATTCTGTGGATAATCTCCAAGGGGAACCAATAATGGCCCCATCACTCATATAATCCTAAACCAAGATGGAAAAAATATTTGAGAGTATTCTATAAGAAAACAGCCTATATTAGAAAAGGAGAGAGAAAATGACCTAATTTTCCACCTGTAATTTTCATGATTCTACCTCAGATGGCCCCTTTACACCTAATACTTGACAATTTGGGTATATGAGCCTAAAAACACAAAATGATATTCGGCCAGGTTTTCAAAGGAAGAGTTAAAAGACTTAAGAGAAAACTTTCTTGACTATAAAAATCAGACAAATGTATGAGAAGGTACTCATACTTATTTCATACACATTTATACACTTATTCAATCTGGACTTATTTTAAGATCAGAATTCAAATGTGTTTCCATATATTAGCCACCATATCAGTATCTCTGCCTCTGCAGCTGAAGCTGATACTGATGCTTCCCATTAAGAGTGAAATTCCATTTTTTAGACTGAGACAGGAAATACCACTCAGCACTGGAATACATATAAAAATCAGGACACTTTCAAAGATGTAATGCAGGAAATCAAGGAGAGAATATTCAAATCGTCACAATGTGCCCAACTTTTTAAACATTTTCCTCCTCTTTTAAACAAATGCTGAGCAAAGCTTCCTGTGTTTCACAAGCAACATCAATGGGCTCTCAAAATGGCAATCCCACATATTTATTATTCCTTCTCTTCACACTTAATTTCCCTGACTTTATATGAGGTACCCGTGGCTTTAAACATAGCCTCTATAGCACTTTACATATTTATGTTTAAAATCCTACCTTCATGGAATATAAAGACAGTAATATCAGTCATTAACATCTGCTCCTTTGAATTCCTACTATATGTGGGGAAAGCTAAGAACTTTTTGCAGTAATTCCAGAGACTTACAGGTCAGGTGGGGAAGGATGATAAAGCAAATAGCATAAATAACACACACCATTATCTGGCTTTCCTTACCCACACAATGTAGGTAACATGCTTATTACAAAGCACTCATCACAGTGCTTGACACACACCAGAGCTCTATGAAAAGTTATTGTCATTATAGAAAAATTGCCAGATAATTAAATTTTTTTTTAAAGATTTGTTTATTTATTTATTTATACAAGCACTGGGTACAGTCAGAAGTGCAGGAGGGTGAGAGAATTCACCAGAGCCAGAGCAGGGAGCAGAGCAGGCAGAAGGACCGAAGTACACTGCTGAGGGGAGCAGCGGGCGGCAGGAGAGCAGGAGAGGTCTGCGCGCCATGCGGGACCCTCCTCCGGTGGCCGGGGAGGAGCCGGGGATCGAACTGGCGCTGCGAGGCTGCGGGCAGCTTCGCAACCCAGTGCTCAACCACTGCGCCACCAGGGAGGCCCGATAATTAAAATTTTAAAATAAAAGAGAGTTCAGAAGTTGGGAGAAGCAGAGGTTAAGGAGAGGTGACGTAGTGTCTGTGGCAACCCAGAAAAGTTTCTTGGATAGAGCTTTGAAAAATGAGGAAGAACAACCAAAATGCAAAAGGTATCTGCTCACTTTCAAAAATGGGGTTGGCAGGACTATTCAAGGGGATGACTCATTCTTTCAACCTCTTTTCTTGAATGATCTTATGACCTGATTTCCCATATCTTCTAAACCTGTTTTTCCAGGTAAGAGTGAACATCAGAGCATTAACTTATTGCAATTTACTCCACTGCATTTTACTTCCCTGAGCCAAATTTGCTCCATTTCAAATTCAGTAGCACAGCCCAAGAGCACTTCAATAGGAATTGAAAAATATGTACGGGGCAATAACCAAAGACCCCTGGACAACAATAGGAAATGGAGTTCTAGATTGGGCATAAGTTACATTTTCAACATAAGTCAACACTGACCAAAGGTTACCTTTCTAGTCACTATGGACCAGTGACAGCCCCACACCCTTTGAGTTAATGGAAAATAGTTTCTTAACTCACTTTTGGGAAATGCTGTCAGTGATTCAGCCCTACAGTCTGGCTCATTGGAATGTCATAGGGATGTTTCCTTCACCACGTTGGTGAGAGGTGAGTTTCCCAGACTCCAGAGTGACCCATAAACACACCGGTTATAATGACAGAGAATGTCACAATATTGAGAGTAGTCTATCAAAATTATTGATATTCTAAAGAGTTCTTTGAGTAGATGGACCATAATTTAATATTCAAACAGGAAACTTTGGAGAATAAGATGTAATGCTATTAATAATTATGATATTATAACAGCCATAAATGGAGAATGTCCCAATAAATTGAGACATATGATTATCCTACCTCAAGGTCTTGGGACTCTGTCTTCTAAGAATAAAGGTGTTCTACAGATGCCCTGGTGGTGGGTGTGATGTAATAACATACATCTCAAGAGGTGTGATTCTATACTTCTGATCATTTACAGTATTGTAAACCAATGTTACCTCAATAAAAATCAATTGAAAAGAATAAAGGCATTCATTTGTGAAGCATTTATTAAACATGTACTATGTGCCTGACACTATTGTGTATGTTAGAGGTTCTATATTGTCCTTCCCTAGACTAGTCTGTGAGACAAACTCAGTTATTTCTAAAGCACTGTAGAGGTGAGAGAACTTAAGCTCAAAGAGTAAAAGAAGTTGCTGGAAAAGGTCTGTCTACGTCTTCAGGAGACAATGAGGAAGGGTAACTGAAATCCAACTGAAATGTCACTGAAAAACAATAATATTTCATATTATTAACCATGTACCATGAATCAATCACTTTTTATATAATAGCTCAATTAACCACACTTCTAGTGCTTCCATTTTACAGGGCCTACATTAATGGACATCCTACCAAATTAAATGTCCATATTCTTTTATCTGTCAAAGTCATGAATCAAAAGGAAATACTCCAGCTTAAAGATGACTAAAGAGTGGTAGAAATAAGTGCAATGTGTGATTCTGGCCCATAAAAGGAAAAAACACTATTAGGATAGCTATCGACTTTTTAATGGACTCTGTGGATTGGAAGGTAGGATTACATCAAATTTCCTGATTTAAAGGGTTGTTTGGGATTTAGAAGCAAGTTTTGGGGGATATACATACTGGAATTTTAGGAATTATGTCTATGTGAGCTATAAAAGTACTTTGAGCTGTTCTAAGTTCTTGCAACTTTTCTGTAAGGTTGAACTAATTTTTAAAAAGTCATTAAAGAAACATTAAAATAAAAAATAAAAATAAAGAAAGTGTGGGTGCCAGGAGGCTCCTTCCCAATGGGCTATATATAAGGGTTTTAAATCATGATTTAAAAAAAATGTTAAGAATCATTTTCATATGTATCAGATTCTATGAAAACTATCAAGAACTTCTGATCAAATGCTTTGCAGTTTTGATTCATGGATATCATTGGCATTTGAAGAAATAAAAAATAAAAAGAAAGTAAAGTCATGGTTTTCAAACTTTCTTTCCCAGAATTTCTGGGAGCCAATT
The DNA here is from genome assembly GCF_964194135.1 of Talpa europaea. Classification (NCBI taxonomy): domain Eukaryota; kingdom Metazoa; phylum Chordata; class Mammalia; order Eulipotyphla; family Talpidae; genus Talpa; species Talpa europaea. The sequence goes on along the minus strand of NC_140068.1, from coordinate 39,477,733 downwards.
CAAGTGTTTCATAAATATTTGGTTCAAATTTCATTGTAAATGGGCAGAAGAGCTAAAAAGAAACTTCTCTGAAGAGGAAATGCAAATGGCCAACAGGCATATGAAAAAATGTTCAACATCACTTGTCATCAGGGAAATGCAAATCAAAATTACCATGAGATACCATCTTACACCAGTGAGAATGGCACATATTAAAAAAACTAGCAACAACAAATGTTGGCGAGGATGTGGAGAAAAAGGAACTCTCCTGCACTGCTGGTGGGAGTGCAAACTGGTCCAACCACTATGGAGAGCTGTGTGGAGATTTCTGGACCTACTAAACATAGAGCTTCCATATGATCCAGCAATTCCACTCCTAGGTATTTACCCAAAGGACACAGAAACATCAATTCCAAAGAGCACCTGCACCCCTATGTTTATAGCAGCACTGTTTACAATAGCTAAGCTTTGGAAACAACCCAAATGCCCAAAAATAGATGGCTGGATCAAGAAGATGTGGTACATATATACCATGGAATATTACTCAGCGTTCAAAAAAGATAAACACATGCAATTTGCAGCAACATGGATGGCGCTGGAAGGGATCATGCTCAGCGAAATAAGCCAAAAAGAAAAAGAAAAATACCGGATGGTCTCACTCATAGTAGGAATCTAGAAAACTTAAATAAGGGACCAGGAAAATGAATAACTGTAAGAAAGTGAAAATCAAAATCAGCAAACAACTATGAACACTATGACACTCTATGGGGGGTAGGGGAGAGATTGGGGTCAAAATAAGGGGGCTGCAATTGTATGGGGAATATAAAAATAAAATTTATTAAAAAAAATTTCATTGTAAAATGATACTATCAAACAAATAATAAATTAAAAAATATGTTCAACAACATATGTGAATTATGTAAAAAGAAAATCTATATTACATTACAATATGTTCTATAGCAAATAGGAGGCCATCACTACATTAACTTGAACTACTTTCTCTCACCATCTCTATATAGATATATGAATTTACTATAAATGTGTCATTATAAGGCAGCTCTGAATTTTTTTCTTTCAATGAAAGATAGCTTCTGTGTGCATAGCTAAAATTCTAAGTAAGGACACTGATTCCTAGCAGAATGAACTATAACGTTTCTTGAATTAATTTTATTTTTCAAATAAAAAAACAGAAATAAATTAGATGACAAAACTGATATAATCCTACAACTTTCTTTCATATCTCTTAATTTTGAGTGCTGATATTCATAGGAATAATCTGTTAACATGATGAACTTTATAGGAAGTAAATGCTATAAATTTGATCTTACACACAAATATATTGTTAGGAAACTTTTTTAAAAAAGCTATTTTGTATACTGATGGAAGCAAATGTTTAAGGAAGAAAAGAGCTATAAAAAAATAAGTTGGAAAACCACTTGTGCTAGATAGTGCTTTAAAATAAATTGTGGTGCAAGATACATTTCCTCTGTCATGGTGTTAAGTGATCCATAAGAAGAAAATATTGAGGGAGTTCAGCCTGGAGCAGTATGCCTCCAGTCCTTTAAATGACATATTTTGCAAAATAATCTAGAAAAGGGTGAAACTACTGACTGATAATAAAACACAATTGTAAGTCATTTGACATCTTTAACTCATTTGTAGTATAAGAACCTGCATTGTTTGCATCAGTGAAAGCCAACTGATTAGCTGTGAATAGACTTTTATCATTAACAATCACGTGTTCAGACAACAGTGACTCTCATCTTGTTTCCAAGAAGGATTCCTGCAATTGATTTCTCTCCCCTCTCCCCACATAAGTTTTTATATTTTTAAATACATTTAAAAAAAAACTGCACGTAATCCTCTATTAGTAAGACTATCTAGAAACACTAAACAAATAACCAATGTTCCTGCATTGTAACATAATTCTTGCAAAGAATCTTTACTTAACATAATTCAGTACTATAACCTATTGAAGATAAATAGCAATAGATTGAAGTTATTTCTATCATCATTGACTCACATTTACCAAACTCTTAAGAAATTAATTGCCAAAATGGTTTATACAATCAATTTATTTAACACTAAATAATGCAAAAAATAGATTTTATACTGTATCCTAAGATTCCCTTCCCATTTAGGTTGGAATATTATTTAGATGGAACAAAAAAGTTGGAAAGATTCCTAAGGAAAATTCAACTAAAAGGGTAGTCATATAGAATTTTCTTCAGGATAAATTTGGTCCAAAGAAATCAATTGTTTCATGTAGGAACAGTTATCCTGTTCACTATCAAGAGAAACTAGGAGGTAGGTCTGGATTCCAAGCAACTCTGCTTCTAATCATCCTTATCTCGGGCAGACAGATTATAGCACCATTGAGAGTCAGTTTCTCCACATTATCGCATTCCAGTCCTAAATTCTTTGAGAACACACCTGTTCTCCAAATAAAATAAAATTTGGGAAATGCTTTCTATTTACCAGCAAGGTGGGTTTCCCTCCCCATGAATATTCTCAACCATTTCAAGTGGATTTTTGCTATATTAAATCAAGGAATATGTGAACTTCTCTTGACCTGGTTCCCACATTTGGGGACTATCTTACTGCAGGCATCTATGTTTAATTTAAATACACTGAAGATGTAAAATGCTCAATTAAATATGCCACTTTATGTGTAATTCTACAGTTAGCTCAAGTACATTATGCCCAAAATAAACATCTATGCCCTCATGTGTTCATGTTCTTTTTTCAGATCTTCAACATTGAATAATAACAGGATGGATAGCTTTTCCTTTTCACAAGTTATCAGTGTTGACCAGACAGACCAGAATTCATTTTAATTAAATCTCTTTGGAATCCTTGCTAAAACGAACTTAGTAGCTTTCCACCAACTTCCTTCTGAACTGTGTGTGACCTGATGATACTTCTCAACGATAAATTACCTTGGCATGCTTCATTGGATATTTCTTCTGGGTCGGGACTGACATTTAAGTGTTGAGATTTATTGACCAAATATCTTACAGGAACTATATGCTATATTTTCATATTCTACATATTCCCATTGCCACCTTTGCCCCAAATAGCTTGAGATCATTTTGAATTTCCAAATCTAGTTTCCTCATTATCAGAACAAGATTCTCAGCAGTCAGCATCTTCAGTTACTTTTTCACTTAACTGATTATTTAAGGGATTTGGAAATGACAGATAATGATCTTTCTTTATTAAATAATTTTTAAATTATCTCAAAAATTATTTTTAATAGCAATACTTGTTTTCAAATTTCTGGGATACTGAACGCTACTTTTCTTGGATTTCCACAGTAAGTTTTCACCAAGGAAGGTAATTTTAGAAAATTATAGTCATATTTACAACTTTTACTTTATTTCCTTTTATTTTTTTATTATGGGGAAAATGCATATGTCTTAAAAGAAAACAAATAAAGATACACTCACCACCAACCATTATACTCCCTCTGCACTTGCTCCCATTCCCCACCTCTTCAACTCTCGTGAACTTATTTCCAATATCCACTGATTCATTTTTACTTCATTTTCCCCCAATTTATCCACTTAGTTTCTTTATTGTACATAAATGAAATCACCCAATGTATGTCTTTATCTCCCAGACAAATTTTGCTTCTCATAAACCTTCAAGCCCCTTCCATTTTGCTACAAATGGCAAATTTTTCATCTTTTCTACAACTGAATAATATTCCATTGTAAATACACAGCCTATCTCCCCTTTTGCTCATCCACCAATGACCCCTACATAACCACTGCAACTAATACTGCAACAAACATTGTGGTTCACACAATGAGCCACTTCCTAAAGAAGTGGTTCTTGGGGAAGGTTCACACACTTTCCAAAAAGGCTGCCCAAAAGTATAATTCCCAATAGTGAATAAGGGTTCCTCCTTTCCACACGTTTTTAGCAGTCTTTTTGCTATAAAACATTCTCACAAGCATGAGATGACATCCCACCATAGTCTTTTTTTTTTTTTTAAGATTTATTTATTTATTTATACAAGAACCAGGGTACAGGCCAGATGTGCAGGAGGGTGAAAGGATTCACCAGAGACAGAGTGGGAAACAAAACAGGCAGACTGATGAAATACACTGCTGAGGGGAGCAGTGGACGAGACAGGAGAGGTCTGCCACACCATGTGGGACCCTCGCCTGCTGGCCAGGATCAAACCAATGTTGCAAAGGCTGCGGACAGCCTCACAGTGAGGCGCTCAACCACCTGCACCACCAGGGGAGGCCCATCCCACCATAGTCTTGATTTTCATTTCCCCAATAAGGAATAATAATGAAGAACTTTTCAAATATCTGCAAGTCATATACATATCTTCTCCAGAAAAGCATCTACCCATATCTCCTGCCCATCTTTAACTGGGTTGTTGTTTGCTTGACTGATTTTAAAACTCACTAATCTACTTTAAGACTAGATTCTTCACCCATAGAGTTCATATTAATCAGGTAGATTAATTGGCAGTAGAGATTAATGAGGTAGCTCTGATCTACAGATCATCCAGCCTAAAGGAAATATCTACCTAAAAAAAATCAATCCTAAAGAAAAAAATTCTCTCTTACTTTGGGAACCTCCTAGAATACATTAGGACTTACTGGTTGTAAGAGGCTATTATTTCCAAACACGGACAAAATCAAAATGATTTCCACTTCATATATTGAAAATATATCAAATACCTACTAATTTGGTATAAAGAATCAGCATTTCATTTTTGGTTAATATTCTGAATTTTATATAGATATATACTTAACAACATTTCAATAGCATCAGATTTGAATATAAGATTTTATAGAAATCCTTTCTTCAATTGACTAATTTTTAAGGAAATTACAGTGTCACAAGATTTTCTCTAAAAAGAGGTATATATAAATTATAAAGCAGCATTTTCTTGAATATACAGTCTTTTAAGCAAAAAAAAGGAAAACATTATTTACAATTAACTATTTGAGGTATGAATATTTGCCCATTTTTAAAAATAGTGAAATTAATGTTACTTAGAGTTGTCCTTGTTTTTTTTAAGGGAAGAGTTGGCTCAGAACAGGCTTTTGATTGTAAGTGCTGGAAAACGACTGAGCAGAATGGGCCAGAGCTTAATCTACTTTCCTTGATGAGGTCATTTGTACAATAGAGAAAGCATCCACTTGTTTGTAAAGTAATCTGATTGAAAGTAGCAGGCATTGTTTGTTGAAATATTTCTTTTCACTGGTGGATCTCCAATCTTTGCTTTTATATGCAGCCTGACAAATGAAATGCCAAAAGCTTTTTTCAAAAAACAAGGGGCCTAAAGCAGAGAAAGAAAATAAGCACACTTAGAGAAATAGTTCAGGACTTCATAACCCACTGTACCCTTAGCAGAGGCAGAACAAAACTGATCAATCTACAGTGTAAAAGTGGGCTCTATCCCAAGTTGGATTCAAAAATTGTTAATGAATTAATTCTGATTAATGGATTGATCTTTCAACTTCACTTCTTGGTTAACCTCAGAAGTGGGATTTATCATACTATGATGTTTTACCCACCTACCCCAAATTCCTAAATTTGGAATGATTTATACTTTCTTATACATAGAAACAATGTTTACAATTTATTAATAATTATAATAGCAGCTTTACCACTTTCACATAAGTTAAGCACATGAATTACTCTTATCATTTGGACACATACAAAGCCATATGCTAAAGGCTCCTCTAGTTAATTGTTCACTGCTCTTCAAATAATTCTCCAAGAGTATCATGTACACCTAAATGTCTAAATATGCAATAAAAAAAAAAAGGGCAGCCAGCAAGATCTACATTTCCTCAATTAATTGCCATTGCTTCCTACAAATGTCTAGTCACCCAACTGGTGTTAGCATTAGAAAACAGCTAGCTATCTCTTCCAACCACTAAATTCTGATAACCTTTACCAGGTCCTTATCTTCTTGGCCTTTGCCCTCCTTTCCCCTATATTAGGCAAGCAAAGAGATCAGCAGAGCACAGAGGACTGAAAAAAAATCCACAAATGCTGTATGATCTGGGGCACATCAAAAAATGCTCATCTGAAGAGGGAGTGTAGTCCCTGCCTTATAAGGCATGAAAATTAACTGAGTTAATTCATGTAAAGGATTTAGAATAGTAGCTAGCACAAGATAGGTGTTGTTTAAATTAGGGCATCACACATTCCAGTTTGTCTGGGCTGGTAACGATTTATGCTGTTTTCCCAGCTTCCCAATTAGTTTGGCATCTATCATTCTCAAAAGGCCCTAGTTTAGATAATAATTCATGTGCTCAAACAATGTCAAAATGGTAAAGATATTATTGTTGTTATTAATATATTGTAAACAATATTTCTAGAAATTTAGAGAATCATACTTTTGAATGCACAGATGTGTTGAGATATGAATATTTATTGAGATATTCTAGAATCAGAATAGTATAACAAAAATAACTCATATATTTACTTGCTGTGTGGCTTGATGGAGATTACCTAAACTTTCTCAAATCCAAATCCTTTACAGTAAAGTCAGATAATAGAGAGCCTATGAAGTCAATGATTATAAGACTCCAATGAGACAATATATATGAAAATTCTTTGTAAATAACAGCACTTGATATGAATGAAACATAATCCTTGGACTAAAATTTGACTTAAAGTATCACATTTCCAAAAGGTTCTATCTAGAAGCTGGCTTAATGCTTACACAAAACTTGCACATACCTAGTGTTAGATGCATTACTAGATTTATAATATTGAATTAGGAAAAAAGTATCAAAGAATCAAAATGACCTGATTGTTCAACCATGCACTAAGTACTTTAGAACTTAATTCTTCTTACCTATTTACTTGCTTTGGGCATTGAATAGGTACAATAGAACTATCAGTTAAGTGTATACGTTCAAGACTTTGCTTTGCCATAAATGAAACGAGTAACATTCAGCCAATTACTTAATGAATCTAGGACTCAGTGAAGGTAGCACTATAACCTATTTCACAAAACTAGTATAAGACAAAAAGAGACCGTAATTATAAAAGTCTTAGCACAGTGACCTTTTTGTGTCTGATACATAGCAAAATCTGAATAAATTATGTCAACTATTGTATAAAAATTTTTAAAGTTCTTTGCAAAGCTCTAAAATGAACTCAGTCTCTCTACTGTAGAATAAGTTATAGCATTGTGGAATAGATGGAGATCAACAAGCAGATGACTTAGCTCCTGACCCTAAGAAAATTCAAAATTGTATTTTCAGGTTGGCAGGAAGGCAGTTTTGACTTAGGTCAACAAATATTTATTAAGTAATTGCTATCTGCAACACATTCTGCTAAGCACAGTACAAAATAAAAATAAGTACAAGATAAAGTACAAATAAAGTACAAAATAAAAATAAGTAAAAGTTGACAGATAGCTTATAAGAAATAGAACTCTATTTAGTAGTTGGATACTCTTCATTGACTTCCAATATTACCTATTTACCTTTCTTATACCACTTTCTATATTCTGCCTTATTACTGCTGATAAATTGCAAAACATTGTGCATGGTGTAGAAAATCATATATGCTCTGAAATCATACCAATAAAATTATTTGATTTGTTCTCCAATTGTGTCAATCTTTTCCTTATATATAAAAATAAATTTTGGAATATGTACCAAAAAATCATGAATAAAGAACTAAAAATTACCAAGATTATAGGCTTTTTTTGTAATGTCAATCTACTATAAACAATAGGAAATAAATTTGGCTCATAATTCCCATATACTAAGAATACCAAAATCTGCCATGTCTGTCATTTTCACTCCATTTGAGCTGATATGTGGTCTTTCCCAATTTGGTCTTTCTCCTTAGATAGGTTTTGTTTTGCTTTGTTTTATTTCTAAAAAATGAGATTCTCTACTTAATTTTTTCAGTACCCTGGCACAATAAATTATCATTATTGAAAAAATTACATCAGTGTACATTAAGTAAAAGTTATTGTGTTTATCTAATGCTACATTTAGCCTTTCAAAGAATATTAAGCCACCAATCCTTTACTAAAAGGAATATTTTCAATCATGATTGCAAAGATATATATTTACTCTCTATTGAAGGCTATATTTTTCCTTTGGTAAAACAGATCCCATTTCTGTATTTTGATATCTGAAACAAAGACAACTAGGATTATGTAGTCTCCTAAAATTTTCAATTTCAACCCCAGAATATTCAGCTCTTATTAAATGTGACTTAGTGAAAAGAGCTACTATTCAGGAAAATGGGAAAGAATTGATCGGGCAGGGCTGTGAACCACCCTTGGGATGATTTTTATCCTCAGCATTCCTGACAATATTTATTTTGATATGAAAATAAACTATTCAGAACTAACAAAGTATTTGAGTTATATTTGATCCATCCAAGTTTTTTTTTTTTTCATGCTACTCAGTAGGTACTTTAAGAGAATATATGACTTAACAGGTCAAAATGTTTTATTTTCACCATTGAGAATTTCTTTTCCCCCATTACACTATCATGAGACAAAAAATTCTACACATAATGGCTCTTTGCTCTTATGATGACAGAATAGATAACCTCTTCAAGTCCCTTCCAGGTTTAAGATATGGGGTTCTTCCTTCTTCAAACTGTCAGTGATATGAATGGAGAAAGCAACAAAAGGAGTTCCTAGTGCAGGAAATGCAAGTTTAAAAATGGGGTAAAATAATGTTCATTATCTTCCAGTTTTGGGGGATGGTGCCATCATTTGCAGTAATGTTGAACCCTGTGAGCAAACTGTCTAAACTCAAGAAAACACTTTCCCGAACAATGAGAACCAGAGTAATATCGGTCCTGCTACTGCTCCTTCCAGCAACCCTGTAACGTGCAGGCAGGAGCACACTACACAGGTCTGTGACGCTCTCTCTCCATTTCAGTGGCCTGCACATTCAAATGTGATGGGCACTGACTGCCACTGCATTCTCCTCCACTCTATTATCTTACCCTATACTCAAAGGGAATGCTAGAGACATCCCTCCCTGACTAAATGGCCTCTATATCCAGAAAAACTATAACTACTGTAAGGAGAGAATAAAGACCCCAGTATGTCTCTATTCAGTATTGCTTTTATTTTTCTAAGATCTCAACTGTACAATCTGTGAGTATAGGCATTACAACATCAGAGTGAAGTTCTTTAATTCTGCATCACTCTATTACCCCCAAGGAATTCAAATTTAACATATTTTGCAGCTTAAAAGCAGCATAAAATAAAATTTCAGAAAATGTCATGGCAACACATCAAACATTTAATGTCAGATTTCCTTATGTTCATTGCATTGCAAAAGGCAACCACAAATTATGCAATTTTGGAATGATATTTTACTTGTAATTAAAAACCAGGTTCTCTGTGCTTGGTATTTGTAGAGCATATGTGGAAAGCAATTGCTCCTCAGGAAGGAAAGATGGTGTTTTTGACCTCTGAAAGACCTCTGCCTACCAGGCGGTTATAAATAAGTTGTTCTCCTTTGTTAGCACCTGGCAGCTACTTCACACCCAGACATGTTATCTAGGAATCACCAAATGGTATGCAAGCAGAAGCCCATTGTTCACAACTTAGTGTCAATTTTACTAAACAATGTCTTTGTTCAATATGATAAATATTGTCTTCATTTAATTATAATACTGAAATCTGCATCTGTTCTCAGTCTTTGCTTTTCAATCCTAAACCAGCATTAGTGGATTATTTGAACATAATTTGAATAACAATGTACTAACTGATAGGATGCAAAGGAAAATATATCTGTAGAATTGCTGAAAATATACCATCCTGTTTTATGGTCTCTTGTTTGTCACTTATTTGGAGAGCTCCAAAAACAAGAGCTCTCCTGTGTTAGTGAAATTCATTCATTTTAGGAACTTCTGCGTGCTAATAGTACGCTAATACACAAGTTTTAATCTGCCTACATAAATAAGAGTACTACATTTACAAATTGTATCATAATTTATTTTCAATCAATGGACTAAGTACATAACCTTACTAAGGTTCAATAAATGAAGGTACAATCATGAATGCAGACATTTTACCAAATGAGGTGTTTTTTAAATTGGGATACTAACAAAATCTCAACAATCTAGATAGCAAAATTTTTCAGATAATTAAATCTTTCCCTCTGTAAGTGCAAAAATCCATTTCATAGTTGAACAATTTCAGGTGAAGTCAACCTTAAATCTTTTGCACAATTTTCTACTTAAACAAAGTATATCGATCATGATCAACCTTTTTTCAAAAATGACTCAGACACTTTTGAGCAGCAGTTATTACTAGTACCCTAAATAAGACTGACTTCAAGATTTAAAGGACAGTTTTCCCTGTTACTAACTGACTCTAGACAACTATTTTCAACTAACTATATAGCATTTTATAGCTTTGGATCCATTCTAGTCACTGAGAGATAAATTTCACTCCTTACTCTTGTCAGTGTGCATAAGAGAAGTCAAATGTTGCCTCCTTTTTATGTCTTACTCGGCTTTGTTGTTTTTTTTTTTAAGATTTATTTGTTTGTTTTTTTAAAGATTTAATTTTTTATACAAGAACTGGGGTACAGGCCAGAGATGCAGGAGGGTGAGGGGATTCACCAGATACAGAGGGGGGAACAGAATAGGCAGACTGACTGAAATACACTGCTGAGGGGAACAGTGGGTGAGTCCGGAGAGGTCTGCCTCGCCATATGGGCTTCTCCCTGGCCAGCTGGGAATCGAACATGTGCTGCAGAAGCTGCAAACAGCTTCACAGTGCTGCGCTCAATCCACTGTGCAACCGGGAGGCCCATGTCTTACTCTACTTTGGACTTAAGAACTACATCAAGAAAAGTTGTTGGACAAAAAACTATGAACCAGAGACACTCTATGGGGGTAGGGGGGCGGGGAAAGGAGGAATTGGGGTCAAAATAAGGGGGTTGGAATTGTATGGGGAATACAAAAATAAAATTTATTTTAAAAAAAAGTTGTTGGAAGTCAGAAAGAGAAAGACAAAAACCAGATGATTTCACCCATATGTAGAATATAAAGAAATAAAACAAATGAAGGGACAAAACTAAGCCAAAATGAAACCTAGAAATCTGACTGCAGAACTGAACCTACCAGAATGGGAGATGGGGAAGGAAGAAGAAAGGAGGAGGACTCAGTGGGATCTGGTGGAGAATTACTGGTGCTTTCACCAGTAATGGTGAAAAGGCATGGTTGGTAGCCTACACCTGAAGAGGGGTGCACCTATACCTCTAAATCATATAAAGTATGTAAATTTATGTTATCACAATTAAAAATGATTTTTTAAAAGCAAAGAACAAAAGTTCTAACTACAGAAGGCCTCCAATTCACAATGGTTCAACTAGTGATTTTTTTTATACTCTACAATGTGTGAAAGCAATACACATTCAGTAGAAATTGTACATCAAATGTTGAATTTTGAATGCTGACCTTTCCCCAGGCTAGAAATATGTGGGACGATTGCCCCGTGATGCTGGGTGGCAGCCGGGAGCCACAGCTCCCAGTTGTCCCACCATTGCTAAGACAAACACCCCTATTCTACTGTGTGCACGCTGTTGCCAGTGGGTTGTGTTTGTTTGTTTTGGCTATTGTGTTTTTGGGTTTTCACATCCCATCATGTTTACAAAACGCCCATCTGTGTCTGAGATATCCAACACTTTATTATAAACAGACTTTGTGTTAAATGATTTTTCCCAATTGTAGGCTGACATAAATGTCCAGAGCATATTTAAGGCTGTCTAGGCAGTTTTGTAATGTTCCATAGGCTAAGTGTATTGAATGCATTTTCGACTTACAATATTTTCAATTTCCAGTGGGTTTATAGGGATGTAATTTGAGGAATGTGTGTATATACTTACTATGACTATACAGGAGTCAAGGGAAATCATATACAATGTTGTAAATCAATGTTATCTCAATTTTAAAAAATAAGATTAAAGGGGACCTGTCTATTGATAAAGCTATGAACTTTCTTGTGTGAATTTTCTAAAGTTTATTTAGTCTATTAAGAGATCTTTATAGCTGAGATCCTAATCCAGAATTCTCTGTAAAAAGAGTTGTCACTCTGCTCCAAATGTGGCTCAAATTTCATAGAAGGCAGGTAATTTGTTATTGGTTCCTAGAAAAAAGCTTTAATAAGATGCAGTTGTTGTTCTTTTCTTATCTATAAAAAATATCCTAAATAGTAAACAAAACTAGGAAGACACACTTGATAATGAATTTTCAGAAAATTACCCCATAGCTGGTAGTATACTAAATAGCATGCCTATTTTATAGCCTATCCACATATTGAGGTAAGCTGTCACTGATAACATAGTGATACAGCATGAACTCTAAGTGTGATGTTTAGTGAAACTCCTGATTGAAATCCTACTCAAATTTTTACAGTACAAATTAAGAATCCAACATGGTAAAAATACAGTGCCAGGTTTCAAACAACTGAACACTGGGAAGATCATTAAAACTATGGGAAGAGGAGTAAAGAAAAATTTTTATTTTATATAGATTATTTTACAATGGATATATGTATGTGCATATATACATAAGTAAAATTGCTTTTCAGTTAAAAATTATATTTGATTACAAATAAGACCACAAAAAATTCCAATTCCATTTCAAACAAATAAACAAAATTCCACTTTACCCTGTGGGATGACTCAAATACAATCAAAATCATTATTGCTTACATATTCTTTAAACTTATTTTAATTAGATGTTGAATTAATTTGTTAGGACTACTGAACAAGGTATCACAAACTGGGTGACTTAAAGAACATAAATTTATTGTTTCACATTTCTGGAGGCAGACACCCAAAATCAAAATGTGGGCAGAATTTGTTCTTTCTGGGGACTTTGAGGGAAGGATCTGTTCCAGACCCTTCTCCTTAACTTCATATGGCCCTCTTCATGTTCACATGGCTCATGTTCACATGGCATTCTCCTGACATGTATGTCTGTCTCCAAGTTTCCTCTTTATAAAAGAACACTAGTCACATTGGATTAATGTCCACCCTACTGATCTCTTTTTAAAGACTGTGAAGACTTTTAGTTACACATAAAGCCATACCCTGAAGCACTGAAGGTTAGGCCTTCCACATATGAATTTGAATGGGACGAAACTCAACCCACACCAGGTGTCAACAATCTATGGCACTTATGGAGAACTGGTTAATCAGACCATCTTCAAAAGCAGCTTTGGGTCCACTGTCTCCCCAGTGACACTGTATATACCGCCTCTCTCTTTCCTCTCCACTTTGCTCTCAACTCCTGTAAAAGAGGAAGCAGCCACAGGTCACTTCTGCCACACAGTCATTGTAACAATTCCATTTTCATAGCATTTCATTGGTTTCAGGAAAGTAATTCAAAGGGTAGCTGGAAAATCTCTCTTATAGAGATTTGTCTTTATAAGACAAGATTTTCCTGAAAATTGAGTCCTGCCTACATACTTCCTACACAGACAAACACTGGCATTTAATTTTTTCCTTAGGAAAAAACATTATTGCTTGAAAACTCATTGTGTTAGGACTGGAACAACAGCATAGAAAAGCGGATTGAAACCAAAAAAGTTTATTTTTTATTTTTTATTAATTTTTTTATTTTTTTTACATCATTGTTCATTTTTAAACAATATTTGCTTCCCCCCACCTCCTCAGGTGTAGTCCCCATAGAGTTTCCTTCACCAATGCACCCGTGCACCATCACCTCAGTCCCCTGTGCTCCTCCCTTCCTCCCTCTGATCCCTCTCCCTCCCCCGCCCCTGCAGTATGTCTCTGATTTATAATTGTGTTTTTGCTTTGTTGTGTTTTGTACTGTTATTTTTTTACACTGGTGTCTTATTTGGTTCCCCTATATTCCTGCTATAAGTGAAACCATCTGATTTTTTCTTTTTCCTTCTGGCTTATTTCAGAGCCTAATTCCTTCTAGCTCCCTATATACACAATGGAATATTATTCAGCAATCAAAAAAGATAAAATCATGCCATTTGCAGCAATGTGAAACCAAAAAAGTTTAGCACATGCACATACCGTGCTGAGATTCTCATTGTACCTGGCTCTGTATGAGAATTTCTTTGTTGAAAGTGTGTGTATCTTTGGTTTGCGTTCATTTATAGCTTTCCGATTCATATTTCCTTAAATTCGTATACTAGCATATCTCAAATATCCCCATACCTTATTTTTAAGGAAATGTCAAAGGTAATTGTTTTAGAATAAAGAGGTCCTTTACCAATTAACCATTGCAAGCCATTTCATAGCGAAACTAGACGCAAAGAAGTGATGTTGAATTAGTCACTGGAAGCAAACGATCTTCCTTAGGCAGATGACCCCTGACTCCACGCATACTTTCTTAATATTTGCAATTGGAATCTAGCTTATAAGAAAGAATCCTTACAGAATCTTTACAAAAGTAATCATTTGTGGGGAAGAAAACACTAGGTATTTCCTAAAATCAATAATATGTTTGTTTAGTTTTAAATAAGCCCTGTTTACTGCCAATAAGTACAATTTATACACTGAGCTCATCTGTGAAAATAGATTAACAAAGTACATAAAGCTTATAAACTATTGATATATTAAATATTAATACAGACCACATAAATCCATTTCTAGCGATAGCTCTGTTTTGAACACAATATTTTCACCAGCTTTCTCTATAAAATTAGAGATCTATTTTAAATGTTTTAAAAAAGTCTACTCACTTTTTCTGTTCTTCAATCTGTACATCATATTCTTCTTTCTGCCAAACCTGTCATTTGTACTAAATCTTGAATAGGATGCTTGGCTAAATTTCCTTTGTTATAAATGTTACAAAATCAGACAGAGGATATTTTTCCAGGTACTTAAGATTTTCCTTGTTGAGTAAATTAGCACTGACAGTAGTAAAATAAATAAAAGCATATGATTATTTGATCATGACTACATATATAATTAATTTGAGAAAAACGCTGATTAGTCCAAATTCCATAAAATGCTTATTTTGAATTATTTATTTATTATCTATTTTTAGAATTTCAAGTACTGGCTCTAGTAATTTCTAAATATGTTATGCTCTTAATTGCTGAAATTCATTTTAGAAGTGGCAATACCTAGCCCCAAGATGCAGAACTGATATATAGCATAATAGTACATGCATGCCTCATGTTAAGGAAATCTGAATAAACAAAATGAGTAGAAAAATAGCATGGTAACCGGTAACAGATGGGTGCTAACACCAGGGAACTAGCTGTGTTGATTAATGTTCTGTGTCAACCTGACTGGCCACAAAGTGCCCAGCTAAAACTACCCACGAGGGTAGTTTCTGCATGAGATTAGCATTTCAGTCAGCTGACTCAGCAAAGAAGACGAAGCTTCCAATGTGGGTGGGCATCATCCAGTCTAATGAGGGTCTGAACAGAATAAAAAGCAGAGGAAGGATTTATTCCTTTTCTCCTGCCTCTGCCTTGATCTGGACATATTACCTCATCTTCAAACTCAGACTAGCTTACCCCACTGGCTTTCCTGGGTCTCCTTCTTGTAGACTGCAAATTGTGAGCTTTCTCAGCAACTGTAATTACAAGAGCCCCTTTCTTGTAATCAATAGATAGATGAGAGAGAGAGAGAGAGAGAGAGATTGTCTCTGTTTCTCTGGAGAAACTTGACTAATTAGCATTTGAGGTAAGAAAGTTTCAGGAAAGAAGATTTCTGGCTTCACAATGTACTAACCATTTAAAACCTGCTTGAGGGCCTCCCCGGTGGCATAGCGGTTGAGCGTTGGCTTGCGAAGCTGCCCGCAGCCTCTGCGGCTCCAGTTCGATCCCCGGCTGCTCCCTGGCCACAGGAGGAGGGTCCCACTTGGTGCGCAGACCTCTCCTGCCGCCCGCTGCTCCCCTCAGCAGTGTACTTCGGTCCTTCTGCCTGCTCTGCTCCCCGCTCTGGCTCTGGTGAATTCTCTCACCCTCCCACAATTCTGACTGTACCCAGTGCATGTATAAACAAAAGAAACAAACAAATAAATAAACATGCCTCTATAAAAAAAAATAAATGTAAATAAAGCCTGCTTGACTATAAAATACAGTCAAAATTTCTGAGCTTCAGAAACTCTAAATGAAGTCATCCTTGATTCTTCTCCTTCTCTAACACACAAAATTCAAACCATCAGCATATCTTTTTGGCTTCCTCTTCAGCATATGTTCAAAATCACATCAGTTCTCACTCATTACTGTCGTCACTTCCAAGACACCATCAACTCTGAGCTGGATGCCAGCAATGTCCTCCAAACTGGCCTCCTTGCTTCAGCTTATGCTCCTTTCAGAATGTAGGTCAGATCACTTCTCCGCTGTAAACCCTTAGTGGTTTCTCAGATTGTTCTCAATGAAAGTCCTGACCCTGTATTACCTCTATTGAGCTCCCCCTCTTATTCATACATAATGCTCCTTTTACACTGTGTTCTCTTAGAGTCTTGCTACTCCCTAATTTTGGAGGTTCTTCTATGTTCTTCAAATGGCTAGACAGTAACTTCTCATTTGCATATTTGTTGAAATGTTTGTTTTGAGGGTGATTTCTTTTCTGTTAATTTCTTATTTCCCCACAGAAATAATGAGCTCTCCCAGGACAGAGGCCTTGTCTTTGTATTTATTAATTTATCCCATGGACCTAGAACTGAGTCTAGAGCATACCAAGTATGATATGGCTGGAGTAAGAACAGTCTCCAGAAATCCTTTTCTATTATGTTTTCAGAGAGGGTAGGCCTTTGGACAAGAGAAGAGAGGTAGTAGGCACTTTGTGGAATGCACACCTTCTCCCAGTTTTTCTATCAAACACTAACCTAGCTGCTGCTACAAAGAGTTGTCACAAATGTAATTAAAGTCCCAAATCGGCTGACATAAAATTAATCCAAAGAGAGAATATCTTTGGTGGGTCTGGCTTAATCAGTTGCAAGGTCTTTAAAAGAAAGTGTAGGCCTCCCTTGCACTCAAAGACTTCAAAACAGGTAGCTGAGTGTGCAGTTGTTTTCCCTTCACTCTTGCTGTTCCTCAGTGATGGCTGCTGTGGATAAATTTCAGCCTGTGCTGGTGGGAATCTATCCAGCTTCTGCACTTTCCTTCCTGACCACCTGTCACTTGGACTTCAAGCTGCTTAGTGAACCCCCACAATGGCACAGGTCAGTTGCTTGTAACAAACATACGCACACACAGAGAACACACATATATTCTCTTCTGGTTCTGTTTCTCTGGCTCAACCTTGACTGGTATCAAGGTTTAAAAGTGTATTCAAAAACATTTGTTGAGTGAAAAAATAAATAGGAAAGCTGGAAGAATGTTCTATGATTTACCTACTATATAAAAAATTACCCCAAAACTTAGTGGCTAAAACAATAATAATGATGTATTATCTCTCATGGTTTTATAAGTCAGGAATCTGGGAGTAACAGCTTGGCAGTTCTTACTTAGATTGTCTCATACGGTTGTAATCAGATGTTAGTTGGATTCTAGTGAGCTGCAGGTGTGACCAGGGCTAGAGGACCAATTTCCAAGTCAGCTTGTTCACATAGCTGGCAAGTTGATGTTGGCTCTTGGTGTGAGGTGTCAATTCCTCTTCCAGTGGACCTTTCCAAGGATGCTTAAATATCATCATAATACAGTTGCTAGATTCCCTCAGAGGCACTAATCCAAGACCAGAACAGAAGGTATCATTCCTTTAACAACATAGCCTCAGTAATCACACAGTCATTTTCAAATTCTGTCAATGCTCACATAGATGACCCTGATTCCAAAAGGAAGGAACAACCGAGGGCACGAATCAATGTCAAGAAATAAGGATCACTGGATGCCATCTTGGAGACAAGTCACAAATGCACAGTAAAATACTAACACTAGTTATCTCTGGATATTGGAATGATAGGTGTGCTTTTTCTCTTTGTGCTTTCTGTCCTTTCTAAAATCTCAACAGTGAATTTATATATATTATTTTTTTAAAGCAGAGAAAAATATGCATATCTATCCATCTATGTATTTACAAATACATGGATTTTTACATTTATTTATAGACACATTTATCTTGGGGAAACTCAGTCTATATTGATAGACTCAGCATACAAAGCTTTTTAATTCTTCTTATATTTAGAACTGAATACAAGCCTGAACATAAAATTTCATTCATTATAATATAAATAAAGTGATTTCTAAGAAGGTATACCTGACTTCATTTTAGAAAGGAGATTAATACTTTGCAATTTAAAAAAAAACTCAGAGACTTTATAGTGCAGATAATTTTCAAAAATAATATCATCCATACTCACATAATAAAATGACAATAATTAAGCAGATATTTGGATACCAAATGTGTGAAATGGAGACAGTAACATTTAGAGGCTAGACACTGAATTTCAAATCTGCAAGATGTTACAAAAAATTACCAAACACAAATAATCAGCATTATTATTGCTTTATCCTGAATCGGGCTTTTAGTTAAAGCTCATTTTATATGCTGTATGTTATACACTGAATTGTGTCCCCCCCAAATTCATTGGTTGAACTTCTAATCCTCAATGTGACTATATTTGTGGATAAGGCTTTTATGGAGTTAATTAAACTTAAACCAGTTCATAAACATGAGATCCTAACCAAAGAGAACTGCTGTCTTTTCTAGAAGAGAGAGAGCTGGAGTGTGTGCACACAGAGAAAAAGCCATGTGAGCTAACAAGAAAGTGGTCACCTGCAAGCCAAGGAGAAACATGTTAGAGAAATCAAATGTGCTGACACCTAGATCTTGGGCTTTCAGCTTCCAGAACTGTGAGAAGTCAATTTCTGTGTTTATGCAGTCCATGCTCTAGTATTTTAGAAAACTAATACACTGCATAAAATAAGCCTTACGGTAACAATAATATATTAAACACTGAAATATTTTGAGTACAGAGGTCAACCAAATTAGTCCCTATCTGAAAAACACTGAAAATTATGAAAATCATAAAAGAAACAAAATAATTTATAGCCCACCACATATTCTTCATTTAACAGTATTTTCTTTGCTCTTTTCTATGTATACTTTCAAATAGTAAAATTAGGATTTTCCCATTATTTATATTTTATGATTTTCAGAATATATATACATTTACTCTGTATGTGTATGTATTATATATATATGTGCAAAGTACACATGTATTTACATATATATGTATGTATGTATAATGATCTTATAATAATACTTCCTGCTATTTGAAAATAATCTTCAGTGATATGATTTTAGTAGCTGCATAGTATTTTACAAATGTACATACAGGCTATCATTTTAACCACTGCTGAGTGTTCATCATATTGATATGCTGTAAGACTACTATATATTTGCAGTATTTGACTGCATGCACCTCTCTCCTACTAGACTAGATCCTTTAGGACACAGATGTGACTCTCAAGCTTTTCCACCAGCATATTCCACTGTTGCACACAGACAAATAAAAGTTGAACTGAGCTAAACCCAATTATGCTTGCTTTCTTGTTTCTAAAATCAGTGTTCAGAGCCATGTAATTGTCTGCTCAATCCCAATTCTCCATCTTACTTTAAGTAGGAGCATCTCAGACCAGTAGTGACAAGAGCACTGGAGTTGCACCTTGCATTATTGAAGAGCCCAGGAGAGGAAATCTGGTCACCCAATCTCCCCTGCCAGTACCTCCCAGATTTTACATCACACTTTCTCCTTCAGAAAAGGACTGAATCTCTTTTCCCAAATCCAATTCAAAAATTGTCAAGGAACAAATTATGGGATGAGAGAAACATACATAGCTGATATGGGAAAAGACCTTTACCAGGAAAAGGGGAGTTAATCTAAAAAAAAAAAAAGAAGCTGGGCAGAAAAGCAATATGTCCCCCTACAGAAGATCTAATCAGGATGATATACAAGTGCCTTTTTTGTCCTGGTATATTTGCCTAGTCTCCACCTCTGCAGATCACAGATCTCTTTGTCCTATGGAAATCGATGGACACAGCTGCAAATACTTTGTGGTGGGTTTGGAGCTAAGACTCATCCCAAATCAATCTTGGATCTCAGGGGTTTACAACATCTGCAGTACTGCAGGGGCCTGATTTCTAAACACAGGAGATGGAGTATATATCAAAGGTTTAGAAGAAAGCATGCAATTGCAACCTCACTGGAGAGGCCTTTGGAAGTAAGACTAATCATCTACATGTCATCACAATAAAAGTCCTCCTGGACTCACATGCAACACAACATGCTAGATCTAAATGGTCACCTCCAGCACAATTAGAAGAGATCATCCCTATAAGTAACTTCAAATTGAAGATTTCCAGAACCTACTCAGGTTCCAGAAGCAGACAATACCACAGAGTAAACAGTTTTATCCAAGTTCTTGGATCAAGAATTCATCTTAATTTATCTTTCCTTCAAAATTCTCCCCTTGCTTACCTGAAAAAGTCTCTGACCTGAAAATTTAAACACTCCCCCTTTCATTTATGGAAAGATTGGATGGTGATTGCTTATCTTAATCTGTTCTTCCTCTGTTACTCCACCATGGGGTCCCTTTCAAGTTTTCTTGCTTCAACTAACATTTTCTGCTTTTTCAACAATTCTGGTACAACTTAATACCCACTCACACCAGTCTTCCAAATCCTGGACATCTTAACTAATCAATCTGATTCCTGCTTATGCCAACATCTAGATAACAGCAGGACCTGAACCAGTTTTTGTTCCTGCCAAGGCAAATACCTGGTATACCCATTCTGGATAATGATTACATGAAAAACACTGTATCTCCCCCTATGGTAGAGTGATTTGACACTGGGAAACCTCCATGAAAGTTCAAGGTCTACCCTTTACTAAGTTGAAAATATTTGAGGGGACATTTTCCTTATTGCATGAAAAGTAAAATTAGCACTGGGCCCTTCCTAGGTAACACACCAACACAATACTGTAATCAAACACTCTGGTTTGATTTCACAGGTGTCAGCTTCAAACTTCTATCGATGTTATCAATGAGCTCAAGACTGATTGCTATGATACAAATGTCTATCTGGTCACTGGACAATATTCCTGGTTTTCAGACCACACAAATGGGATGTGGAACAACTCAGCGATCCCAGTGGTTCATCTACCCATGATTACAAATGGATAGACCAAAATTCTGGAATGACCTGTCAGGTAATGTCACCTATCTCTATATCTGCCAAAGTCAAATTCACAGTCTTCCTTACCAAATATTTCACAACCTGCTCATATAACTTGACAGAGAAACTTAGGAAATAAATGTGCCAATGTTAACATAACTAATGACAAAGGTCAAGATGGACACGAGACTCCAAACCAGTGGAACAAAGTTTCCATTCTGACCTTGTCCATGAATAACTCTTCTATAACTCTTCTTTTTCTTTATGTGACAATAAGATATATAAATGATTCCTACCTAAATGGGCAAGGTGATGTGGATTTAGATACCTGGCACCTCTCCTCACCAGGTATTCTACTTCAAATGCTAACTAAAATATAAGCCTAGACTCCTCCTACATAAAATAACACCACATAGACTCAGCCAAGAAGACATCACAGACAACCTAGCCATGTATCTCAAGACCAATTCTGAAAGGTTTCTTTCTTCAAGTTCGAGAAGCAGCAGTTCTAAACATTTCCAGAGAAACAGAACAAGTACTGACTGCCACTTTACAGACGTTGGAAACACACCAATGAGTTAGCAATTTAGCCTCTATCCTCCAATATCTGTGACCTGGTTATACCAGCTACCCAATAAGGAATCTGTGCAATCATTGGGAACAGCACCACTTCCAAATGAATACATCAGAATTACTGTTTCATCTGAACTATTTAAAACAACAGGTCAACATTCAATATCAAATAAGTGAGCACAATTTAATTGGACTGGCTTATTCTCAGGGAGACTGGTCCAATGGAAAATAGGACCACATGTTTAGATTTGTTTTCTATTCATTCTTCCTTGTTCTAATATGTGGTATAGTTTCCTTGTCCAGATCTCTTATCCCCCAACGTCCAACCCAAGTCTTCTTTCCACAGTAATTGGCAAAGCTCCTGGACTATGAAATTTATCAAGTTTCAAGCAGGAAAATGAAGGAACTAACCCCACCAGAATGACATATAACTACTTTAAACTGAGAATGTATATATAAAGCAGCTACAGAAAAAATAATACTTCTCTAAACTTTGTTTTGATGAATAAAGCAAGCCTTTCTGAGAACTCAGCTGCCATTAACTACTCTCTCCCAGGGAGAGGTTTGTAAGGGAGGAGGCTGACTTGGCAGCAGGACTTCCCAAGGAATTGTGTGAATAAGTCCTATGAGAACCATCCTTACTTTCCCACTAAAGTCTTAGCACTCCCTTCCCCATCCCATTTAGTTGCCATTTAAAACCTTACTCCTGGTGGCTCAGAGATTTACTCATTACAACATGCTCCTGCATGCATGCATAATAAACACTTTTCCTCTTAATTTGTCTATTAATTCAAAGACTTCCCCTCCAACCACTTGAACCTCCCAATTTCACTTTCTAGAATTTTCTGAATAAATCAGAGTGTTTTCAAATATATAAGGGAATTTGGAAACACTGATTTTGCTTGAAGGTATAAGAATCCAATATATACATGCATGGGATTTCTTGAATTCCTTTCAAAATTGTCTCAATAATCTTTGGGTAGTCATCCTATTGTTTAAAAATAGCAATACTAATAAGTAAAATATATATATATATATATGAACTTTAAATTTTAATTAACACTCAACAAAGTGCACAGATCTTAGATATTCAGTTTTATGATTTTTGGAAACCAAACCAAAAAAATTGAATAGAACATTTTTATTATCCCTACAGAATTCCCTTTTGCCTTTTTCCAACTGATTATCTTCCCCTGTTATCACTGGACAACAACTTTCTCTTATATTAGTTTTTCCTGTTCTCAGACTTCATATGAATAGAATCATACAATATTTCCTCTTTTGTGCCTACTACTTTTGCTTATTAATTATATTGGATCATCAAATTTTGAAATTCACTTACATTAAACGTAACTCATTCTTATCTATTGTTCAGATATATGTGATTACATATACTATTTTACATATATAAGTTTATTTTTCCTTCTCTCAGTTAATAGACATTGGGTTATATATTAAACTGTTTCCAGTTTAAGTGTAAATGAATAAAGCTAATATAATAAATCATATTCAATGGTTTTTGTGAACATGTTTTCACTTTTCTTGTGAAATTAACAGTGGTAGAATGAATGTAAATTTAATTTTATAAGACACCATTAAGTAATTCATCGAAGTGCAAGTACTATTTTTATTCTGAACAGTAATGTATGAGAGTTCCAGTTGCTCCACATCTTCTCCAACATTTAGTGCTGTCAATCTTTTTCATTTTAACCAGCCTAGAGGGTTGAAATAGCATTTTTTAGTGACTTAAATATAATGACTAATAAAACTGACCACTTTTGTTCTTATATTTTTTGCCCATTCATGCATATATTTTATAGTAAAGTGCCTGTGGTAGTTTTTAAACTATGCCCATAAATTATTCAAAAATTGGAGCCTAGTTTCCTTTTCCTTTGATCTGGGCTGTACTTATTGACTTGCTTCTAATACTATAAATAGATTAGTAGAAGATGGTGTGGATGTCTCGATCAGAACATAAAGACACTGTGACTTCCTCTCTTAGATTGCTCACTCAGAGCAGACAGCTGCCATATCATGAGGACATTCAAGTAGCTTACATACAAACCCATGTGGCAAGGACTGAGGCCTCCTGCCAATAGCCATATGAGTCACCTTGGAAGAAAATCCTCCAGCTCCAGTCATACTTTCAGCTGACTGCAACCCCAGCTGATTTCTTAACTGAAGTCTCAAGAGTGACACTAAACCGAAACAATCACCTAATTTGCTCTGAATTTGTGATCCTCAGAAAGAATGAGATAATGTTTACTGTTTTAAGCCATTTTAGATTAACTTTTATGAAGCCATATAATATAGCAAACATATTCATTTTAAATTGGGTTATCCTTTTATTATTGATTTTTAGAGGCTCTTTTTATACCCTAGATACAAGGCTTTTGTCATAGAGATACGCTGAAAATTTTTTTCTCAGTTTATAATTTGTCTAATAATTTCTGAATGGTGCCTTCTAACAAGCAAGGGAAAAAATTTTTTTGAGTGTTATCAATGTGTGAATATTTATTTATTTATTTATTTTCTTAGATCATTCATTTTTGTACAATGTCTGATTTCTCCCAAGTGTAATCCCCCTAAATCTCCCATCACCACCTCACTGTGAACCATCACCACACTCCCTTAAGCTCTTCCCTCTTCTGTTTTGACACCCTCCCCCACTCTGCTGTGGGAAGGTTGTGCAGAATCTTGTCTCATATCTTCAATTTGCCTTGAGCAGAAAATTTTTGTGCAATCTAATTTAACAGCTTTTTTTTTCTCTTAAGGTTAATACTTTTGTGTTATTTCTACATAGTCTTTGCTTACTTCAAGAGCAGTAAAGTCCTCTCTTCTTATTTTTCTTGAAGCTTTATGTTTCTGGTTTTAAGTTTATGTCTATGATCTAGCTCAAATTAATTTTCTCAGTGTGTGATGAGCTTTGGGTCCATGTTCATTTGTTCTCTTCCATGTGGATATTCAGGTGGTTTAGTAGCATTGCTAAATCCATTCAATTGACTTAGCCCTTTAGCTGATGTTCATTCATTATTTGAAAAAATAACATACAGGTAAAAAGTAATGTTAGAAATGTTAGCAATTATTATTAAGTAGCAGGAGTACAACTTTTGTCTTCTTTAGATTTTTCTACATTTCCTTAATTGTGAAAATGAACCTAGAACAGTTTATAATCTAAAGTTACATAAAGCATTTAATTTTTTTATTTATTTTTCTCTTTTCCTTTAATTATAAAAAATCTATAAAATTAGAGTTTACGATACATATAAATGTAACTTTAAAAAATTATGTGTGTGACTGTACATACACAAATGCAGTAATATATTATGAATTCAAATAATAGTACACCTGAATAAATGGACACATTGTAAAAAGTACTATAAAATGAGCATATATTTAAGTTCTTTTATTATTTTGATTTACAGTGAATATTCTGAAAGTTCGTAACATTTGCAATGTAGAAACCTTTGGATACCTCTTTCATGTATGCATACTGTGTCATTTCAATTTTGTAATTATTTATGTTGAAATTATTTCTGTACTGGTAATTTTTTTTTCCAAAGACCTAGAGATTCCTTTACTGTTGCATGGGTTAAACATGTATCTCAGAATCTTGTGCACTATTCTTTAGAAACTCTTTATTGTAAGTGCAAAAGTAAACATCAACCGCTGTGTATCTAAATATCACAGATGCAGTCAAAATGAAGGCAGTTTTACTGTAACATGGTATTATGCCTGAAGAGATAAATACATACTGGCAAAAGAGGAAGATGGGCTAAGAATCAACAGTAAAAATGTATAACTCATCAGTTTCAATTACAGAAATGTCACTTAAAACTTTCTTTTTCTGTTTTGCATTGGTTTTAGATTCCCTGAGTTTCGTTTTGAGGTTCAAGTTTGATCCGTAAATGATCAAATACCAGTTTTCTCAACCTGGCTTTCTAACTTTTACAGCAAATCAAGCCAATTTAGAAAACCCAACTTAACCAAAACATAGTCAAACATTTGGAAAAGTCTCAACACACCTGGCCTATATATGAGCTGTGTGACAACCTGACTTTCAGGCTTCATTGCATTAATTTGCAGCACAACAGTTAGCAGCATCTTGGGGGGCAGGGACAGGGGTGCACTATAACTCTCAAATGTTGAGAATGAGAGGTCTAAAGCAGTTCTCTCTAGAGAGAGGAGGCAGCTCTACTAGAGTATGAAAGCAAAACATTTACTTTCACTGCTGAAGCTATTGTGCTGACTGAAATCACACATACGGATGGGTAAACTGAGTAGAATATTAGGAAAGTACACTGTGGAAAGTAACACTGTTGGACCTATATCTAACAGAAAGGAGTTTGCAACAAGAAACAAATAGTTAACATGAATAAATACTAAGGGAAAATGAATACTGGAAAAGAGATCACAAAAGTGCAAAATGACTATTTAGGACTCAAAGATTTCAAGTGGAAACTTTTCTGCAGCTGTGACCATTTGTCTGTATTAACAACAGACCTGTTTTGTTTTGTTTGGGGGGTTGACAAATTACAGTATCCTGTGCTGTTCTCCTGTCTTGAGGAAAAATAAAGGGAAATGTAACTCTATAGATTCTTCATCCTGTACTTTTACATTTTCCCCAATTCTCCTGAGTTCTCTCATAGCTGGAGACTAGATGAGAAAGACTTCAAACTTCAATTATAAAGTCAGAGGGAAAAGTTTGATCTTGGTGGTTGTTAAGTCAGTCACTAATGGAAATGAAAGCTGTACACTCTGGAAACCCTGGCTTCGGTGTTGGGGGATCATGTGAAAACGATGGAATGAGTGGTTGGGCTAGAGTCTGGAACAGCTTTCCCATGCCTTTGCCCAGTCTCCTGTCCCCACGGTTTCCATAACTACTTATTACAACCCTACTTCTCTATTTGTTCTGACACAATATAAATTAATACTTTCACCCAAATGTATTTGTTAAATGCCTAATTGGTGAAGAAGGCAAGGTAACTATATGAAAAAGTGAAACAAAGAAAAAAAATCAAAAGAGAGAAAGGATAGATAAGGATCAAATTATAGAGAACCACATTAGCCAAGTTAGAGTTTGGAATGCATCCCAGGATGAATGGGAAGCCACTTAAGGGTTTTAAGTAGAGTGAGAACATGATCACTCTGGTGTTTTAGAAAGATCACTCTGGTCAAGGTGGGACGGGTAGCTAGGAGAAGCAAGACCCAGGCAGAGAGACTCAGTAGAAGAGAACTGATGTGGTCGAGATGGCAGATAAAAGCTCAGAAAGTATTGCTTTTTACAGATCATTAGATGAGATGTGTATGTTTAAGCTCAAGAAGGATTGGGCATAATGTAGGCAGGAAAGAGAATATTCTTAGTCCTTGACCCATGCCCTCCCCCCTCCCCCCCCCCACACAGGAACTAATTTTTTGTCAGAGAAACTAACATTTTTGAAGAGACCTGGAGCATAGAGTACTTGTCTGCCTTTTCTCTTCTTGTTATGAGATCCAGAGGAAGAAGGAGGAATTTCTGCCTCCTTCTTATTTCCACTTATAGATACCACTTTCATTTTTCTCATAGTCACTGAGGTGGGTTGAATGATGGCCTCCAACAAGATATAACAACCAGAACCTGTGAATGTGGTCTTACTTGCAGGAAGGGTTTTTGCATATGTAATTTGGTATCTCAAAATGAGACTATCCTAAGTTATCCAGGTGTGAACCCTTTGTGTTACAAATGTCTTTATACAGAACAGAAGGGCAGTAGAGACAGAGATTGGAGTGATGCAGCCACAAGCCAAGGAACAACTGGAACCTGCAGTGTCTGGGAAAGGAAAAGTAGGAATCTCTCCCAGAGCCGCCAGCATGTGCATGACCCTGCCAACATCTTGGTTTTAGGCTTCTCAACTCCAGGGCTGTAGGGAGAGAAATTTCTGTTGCTCTAAGTCACCAAATGTGTGGCAATAACAAGAAACTAACACAGTCACCTCACCTTTATCATTTGTTTCCTCAACCTCTGTTATTCATTCATTTACTCAAAAAACAAACAATAATATCAGGCACTGAACAATGCACAAGGGACACCAAAGTAAAGGGGAAAAAATATTCTCAAGATCTTTATAATCCAGTCAAGAGAAGCAATCATGTAAACGAAGAATCACAAATAAAGTATTCCAGATATCATCATAATGTGAGGGCACAAGAAGAAAGTGATCATTGCTTCCTGGGATGCTCACAAAAGGGTTCAGAGCTGAAGGACATTTGAAAGTTGAAAAATGTTTGCTGGCTAAATGGGTTGAAAGAAAAAATGAGGGAATTCTTCAAAGAGAAAGGAACATAAAGAGGTATGGAGACAAGAAATGATGTAACCTCTATGGGAATCGGATGTTTTTAAGTATGTCTGGTCAGAATTCAAAGTAGAAAAGAGAAGATAAGGGCCAGATTATAGAGAGTCACATTAGCCAAGCTAGAGTTTGGAATGCATCCCAGAATGAATGGGAAACCACTTCTGGGGTTTTTAAGCAGAATGAGAGCATGATCACTCTTGTGATTTAGAAAGATCACTCTGGCAGAGGTGGGAAGTGAGGCTCTGAAACAGAAGACCTAAGACAGAGATAGCTGGTGGAAAAGGACTGATGTGGTCTAGGTGGTAGTTGATGAGAGACTCAACTAAGGCACAATTGCAAGGTTAAAGCACAGGAATGGAAAAAGGAAAATTTTACAAAGGAGTCCAAGATATAAGTGAGATAAAATAGACTGAGTTAGAGAAGTAAGAAGCAAGCAAAAAAAAATTTCTACTACAGTACCAAGAGAGAAGAGGATATCAAGAAGGGAGCAACAACTGCCAGAAACCACTGAAAGCCAAGTAATGTGAGGACTGAGAGGAATACATTGGGTCTGTCACCTAAAGAATAATGATGACTTTGTCAAGGACATTTGGGGGTAACTTGTCAACTAGCAGTATACATTGCTGTCAAGTCAATCAGCCAAATGAAAGGGGTGGGTTAGCCAATGGATCAGTAGTTGTCAAAGTGTGCTCCCTGCACTTTCCCCAACACCTGAGAATTTGGAAATGCAAACTGTCAGGCTCCACTCCTACTGAATCATACACTCTGGGATAGAGGCAACAATCTGTGTTCTTACAAGCCCTCCATTGATTCTGCTGCTCATTGAAGTTTGAGACCCACCAATCAACAACAAACAGGGCCTTCCTAT
Organism: Talpa europaea; assembly: GCF_964194135.1. Classification (NCBI taxonomy): domain Eukaryota; kingdom Metazoa; phylum Chordata; class Mammalia; order Eulipotyphla; family Talpidae; genus Talpa; species Talpa europaea. Next base: position 39,448,877 of record NC_140068.1, on the reverse strand, counting down.
AAAAATGAAATCCACGGACTGGAAGCATCAATGTCACCTGCAGTGCAGCTTATATCTGGGAGCTTGTTACAAATACAGAATTTTGAACCCCACACCCTACTCACTAAATTAGAATCTTCATTTTAACAGGATCCATAGGGGTTCTAGCACACATTGAAGTTGAGAAGTATTGTTGAAGGATTTCCATCTCAATTGCTTCCTTGTCCAGCATTTCAGATTACTTGGTGTATAAATACAATAAATTGTTAATTCAAAGACGGAGAACAAATTCAGTATAACTCACCAAATCTTCCTCCTTTCAAATGAGATAATAAATAAGAGACAGCAAGTGGGCTAATGCTTAGAAGAGACTGGGAATATTCCAAATGAAATGGCAGTTTTTGACTTTAGATTCCAGGCTACAGAAACTTTTGTCTTTGAAAAGCTAAAAAAATAACTGAAGTTCATTATATCATTCTAACAGAAGATAGTATCAGGCACTAGGACTTTATTCAAAAATATCTCTTTGTTTACTTGACAGAAACAGTATATGGGAACAGCCAGACCTTTAATCTACATATAGATCTAGCACAAAAACCTGGGGGGAACTGCTAATGTTAGAAAATCAAGAACATAAAGTGCAACTTACTATATGTAAAATACAGCTCAATAAAAAGAAACTGAGAATAGTTATATTTATTTTGGGCAAATATAATTTAGCCCACATGTTCTCAAAATTTCCTCAGACCAGCACCACCAGCATCACCTATAAACTTGCTAGAATTTGCATTATCGGGCTCCACTCTGACTTCTTGGCTAGGGGTTTCTGTGAATGATTAACATGTGACTAACACATCCTTCAGAGGAAATTGATAGACATTGACATTTGATAAACTCTGGTTTAGGGCTCAAATACTCTTCCTAGGAACTACGATGGCTGCATGGTCTCCCATTCTCCTTATTCATCTTCAACTCTTTTCAACAGTTGAGTGTCTTCATAATCTTTCATGTCCTTTCTGGTCTCCTTTGCTCCTTCCTCTTTTTTCTTCCCCTAGCTACCTATGTCTTTCCGTTCCACTTTTTCACTTCCTCTTTCTCTCCTAGCTCACTTTAGCTTAGCACTGTTCCATTCGAGAAGATGCATACAAATCTAGCACTTCTGCTCAAAAGTTTGCCAGCCTAAGCAAGTCTATCAGATACCCAAGCTCAGCATTATGAGGGAAACGAAACATATATCAGCTACTCTGTCCTTGAAGGATGCGGCTTGCAGAAGCAACAGTATAGAAGCAGTCATTGTACAGTTCTTTGATAATAATGTGACTTTAATTAGCAGGAGTGCTCATGATAGTCTTGTGCTGAGTGCCCACAGAATATCTAGTGGCATGGAAGATTGCAAGATTTTTTGTCTGTATACAATTTATCTGACCATGTGTACCCATTTTTAGGATTAAGCACTCATATATTAGCATAGGAGGTAGCTAATAACCAAGCAGTAACAAATGTTAATAATGTTAATATTAACATTAGTGGTTTCTGTTCAACTGAAAGTCTACCTTTATTATACAGGCTACTGTGAATAATAGTAATTGTCCATGATTTTTGGTGCTGAATATACTCCAGAACTTTGTCTAGGAGTTTTATGGTATTTAAATTTCCCACACTCTATGAGTTCAGTGATATCACCATTTCCATTTTGCAGACCAGGAAATGAAGGCAAGGGAAGATTAAGGTACCTGTAGAGGGTCACTTGGGTGAAAAATACTAGAAATGAAATTTGCATATTGACAATCTAGATCAAAACTAGCCGTGTTACACACAGCTTCTCAAGTGAGAATTAGTTGAATTAAACAAGGCATCTTTGAATTTCACATTCCTTCCTATTTCACACTAAGAAGTCAGATTCATTAAATATTTTCATGTCCTAACACTTTCAGTTGGAAAGAGTATGGTATGGTGGGAACTAGGAAGCATAAGTCCTCAATCTTAATCCTTATGTTATAAGCAACACATGGTAGATTATAGGGAAACTCATGGGTTTGCTCTTAGTAGGTCACAATTTCTTTCTCTTAAAAAAAGAGATGTTAGACTTTATTAGATCATATTCTTGGACTTCATAGAATGTTGGATCTGGAGAGATGTCCATGCATAAAGCATAGTCCCAGAGAAAAATTAAATTTAAGAATATAATGCTATGCAGAAGCATAATTAATCAATTTTCTAATCATTCTATATTATAGCTAATACAAATAATTCAATATGACATAATTTGTAGTTATTAAGGCAAACAGTGTTTGTCACTATATGAACAAAATGCATAGACATAAAAGATTAAAGTACTCAGCCAAAGGTGAGGATTGTTAGTTTCTTATTGATGTTGTACCAAACTATCACAAACTTAGTGACTTAAAACAAAACAAATATACTATCTTATAGTTCTGAAGGTTGAAAATCTAAATGTGTCTCAAGGAGCTAAATTTAAGTTTTCAACAGAACTGTGTTCCGTCTGGAGGTTCCAGGGGAGAATCCACTTCCTTGACTTTCCAGCATCTGGAGGCTGCCAGTATTCCTTAACTGATGGCCTCCTTCTTCCACTTTCAAAGCCAGCACTGGCAGGTTCTTCCCTCATATAACATCATCCTGAATTTTTCTATGACCACGTTCCTCACATAAGAACCCTTGTGATTAGAATGAGCACATCTGGATAATCCAAGATAAGGATCCCATCTTAAGATCTTGCATTTAATCACACCTGCAAAATTCTTTTGCCATGTAATGTAAAACATTAACAGGTTTTGGGGATTTGACCATCTTAGGGAGCCACTATTTCATCTGCTATGAGGATATTTTAGGGTTCTCCAGGAAGCTTTCTATTTCATATATATATTTTTTTAATGTAACAAGAAAAATGAAACATTAAATCATAAAATATTGCATGAAATTTAAAATAATTATGAGGTTATAATATTAATGAAGCCCATATTTAAACTGAAGTATATATTCCCATTTGTGGAATATTTTCTAGAGTTGATAACGCTTTGAATACAAAAGAATGTTAGAGAGCATAAAGAAAAGTGAAGTCCAGTCTCCTTATTTCGTAGTTGTTAGTGACAGAAGAACCTAAAACCTTCTGCTTGGATTCTCAGGTTTAGGTTCTTCCATTATGCCTTTAAGCTACCTCTCATTTTTTCAATCTACCAACAATTCCTGAGGCTTCTGTGTAAAATTTCTTAATGCTTAGAAGAATCACAGATAAATATCCTTTAGCATACCAGGCAATTCAGACACTTTTTCACAGCTAATGTTAATAATCAGAACAGGACTCTAATTCTTCCTTTTTCTTTGGGGAAGTACGTAGAAGAGCAAGACACTGCAGGAGGAAAAAAAAGTCTTGGTCTTTTGATAGCATGTGACAATAAAGAGTAGGAGGAAAACTATGCTGTGGTAAGGAAAGTAGCTAAACCACTACTTCTGAGGGGTTCACTGAAAAAACATTTTGTAAACACCCTTTCTTATTTGTAAAATATGCCAACTAAACTGCCTTAGATGTCCTGATAATGAGATTTAATTCCTTAATTTATTAAGCAAAAATCATATTAAACACAAAAAATAAACAATAACAACAAACTTTAGTTAATACCTTCAAATATATAGTCTTTCCTGATCAATCCTTACTACAAAAAGGAAAGTCTTCATTTCTGCAAGGCATAGAGCAACGAAAACATAACACCAGCACCAAACATAGGCACCGTGAACAAAATTGTCAACCTTCCAGCCCCAAAATTTCCCCTTTTAAAAAGCAGAAAATTTGAACTTCTCCTCAGATAAGACACAAAGGCATTCTGAAATATTGCTACCAGCAAAGTCTACTACTAGCAAACACATTAACAGATTTAAGGGTAAAATGTATATGATGATTTCAATAGCTGTCAAGAAAGTATTTATTGAAACACAAAATCCCTTCCTCTTTTTTTAACACCTCTTAGCATAATAATAATGAAATGAAATTTCCGCAAACTTGTTGTAGAGGACTTACGAGAATCCTCAAGCAAAAATCATAATCGTGAAACCTATGTCCCCATGTTATAGAGCTTCCATTTAAATTTTTAGTGTCTTGCTCACAATATGAATGAACATGCAGGATCCTTAGACATTTGGTTAAAACCTCCAATAAAGTCAAAATAAAAAAGCACATAGAGGGAAACGCAGGATGCAGAACAAACAAATATATTTTTTAAAAAGAAAACTACAGAGGGAAGAAAAACGGAAAGAAAAAGAAAGAGAAGGAGGGAGGGCAGGAAGACAAATAACATTCAGAGAATGGGAAGAAGCTCTAGAAATGTTTAAATGTGTAAGAAACCAAAGCAAAATAAGTGAAAGGGTGAAAGATAAAGTTGAGAAAATATCAAAGAAAGTAGCACCAAAGGATAAAGGGTTTGAAAATACTAGAATACCAAGAAAAAAGAGAAGACTCTAAGTTTCCAAACAGAAAGACAGGTTACATAAGTCAGGTTTAGCACTGAACTAAGATCACTTACATCTCTTTTGTTATATAGTTAAAGCAAACAATTTTGATGTTTTCATTAAGTCTTACCATCTAACTTCAGTATTCTAGTTATCTGTGCACTCCCAAATTGAAAGCCTGAGAAGTACTATTATCTTGAACACTAATAGGCATTCTTTTTCTTTTGTAATGCAATACTATTTTGTCCCCCTGCCTTTCTTAAAAGAATTGGAACATAATGTTCAAGGTCAATGAAACAATTTACAAGTTTTACCAAACAAGGGACTGGAGGGTGGGAAGAAAAGAAAAAGAGAGATAGATAAGGCTTGATTCCCAAGGACTTTCTGATATATGAAAAGTCTGTTGGAAAAGCAGTATCTTTACAAAGTAAATAGTTTAGCGGTCATTCCAATCTGTTCCCATCACAGAAGCCAAAGACAAATTTAAAGAGAGAAAGGAAATTGATCAGCTGAAACCTCACTATTCTTTCAGATTGGGATTTTCTTTAGTTAGACATTATACATTTAGAAGACAAGCTCTAAGCAAACAAAATTTAGTGTCATAAAAATGGACTTTTCTACCAGTAGCTACAGAGACATTATTAGAACACCAATAGCAACAGATTAACTTTATCTAAAAACTCTTTTTACAGAACCTTTAGAATAATGAAATATTGCTTATGTGAACATGATATTAACGTGTGAACCAAGAAAACATAGCACACTTATTCAAAACTCTCACTAAACACTCAGACTGGTATGTGTATGTGTTAATATACATAGAGAGTAATTTTTTGTTTAAAGATGTAGTTTAGTGTAGGGAGCCTACAGAAATTGTCCACTTCTGCAGGATTAGTTATCTTTGCCATTTTATTAAACAATATTATTTATCACCAATATAATTAAATTTTCTCCAATAACCCTTAATATGTCAATATTATTACTTACTCCCCTCCTCCTATCCCCTTATTCTCATACTCAAAGTTTAGCTAAACTTGTAAATTAAATTGGATTCTTGTATAAATTTCACTCGTAAGTTCTAGCTGAAATATATTTCTTATACCTTGAAAATTTGTTAAACATTAACTTACTCTATTGTTTCAGAGACTTAAGTCAAAAATCTTGCTGCTTTAGGAAAAAAAGAAACAAAAAAAACCCTTTAATATACTTACCCATAATATCTCATAAAATAGAAACTGAAATTCATGTTTCTATTTAACTTGTTTTCCCCTTGCTTTTCTTTTCTATGGCAGTGGGAAGATGAGGGTGGTGGATTGCAAATATTTGTGGAAGCAAGAGAGCTTACTGACAGCCTGAGACTTCCTGGTTCACAGAGCAGGTGCAGGGCTCTCCCAGAAGGCCCTATGCTGGGCAAAGGTGTGTGCTCAGTGAAGGAGTCACCGCCACAGGATTTAATCAATGAGCCCCAAAATATTTTTGTGATTGAACATATTTTCTATTCCTTTTATCCCATTTACAATTTAAATGGATGGCTTCTCATCCTCATTTTTTGGTCAATTATTGTGCTCTTTTACTCAGTTGTTTTGACATTAGACTGACCTTTAAAACTGAGAGTTCTCTGTCAACTAAACAGAATTTGGAAGAAACAAGTGTCCTTACTCTCTTTTGACACCTATTAAAGGAGAGAGTGAATGGTTGAGGCCCCCCCAAAACAGTCGAACTGCATAGTTGCTGACTAGGAAAAAAAATGTGATTGATCTTCTTGAACATACCTACCAAAGTGCATCACATTTCTGCTTCTAATGAAATCTTTAATTTCAGTGTTTGTTTTTAAGTCAATGGGAAGATTTCAGTATAAATTCTTGTAAAATAAAGCAAAAATCAATTTAAAAATAAAATGAGAGTAGTAGAGTATGGCAAAATTTTTCGATATATTTTGTGGAATGCTAATATGCTTTACTCTAAATTACTCTCCCCCTCTTGGAGAAAACACATTTTAAGTTGTAATATTTTAAAGTAAACCCTGTAGTAACAAAGAAGTAGAACCAAAAGAGTAGATGTCTCAGAAAAAGAAAAAATACTATAATAACCTAATGGCTTTTTATTTACTTTTTTAAATAAAGAACTATTATTTTATATCCTCATTAATATTTTGACAGTATAGGATTTCTCCCCTCAGGTGTGGTCACCATAGTTCTCCCACCACCAAATCAATGGCCTTTTAACCAAGTTTTGGTGTATAAATTATAAAATAGAATTCTAGTTCTTATTAAAGTTTTAAATAAACAATACGGTAGAGTTCATAAAATATTAGGTATGGTATAATCTAATTTTTATTTTAAAAAAGACTACATATACGTGTACAGAAAAATATCTAATACACACACACACCCCTCAAGCGTATCTTTTTGGTTATGGAATTATGTATTTTTTTAATCTTCAAAAGTATATATATTTTTATATATTTAAAATATATATATACTTATCAGATATGTATACTTTGCATGTATACATACTTTGTATGCAAATATACATTATATAGTTTTATTAATCAGAAAAAAAATTTTTTTTTTATTCTTCATTTTTTTTTTTTTTTGACACAATGAGCTCACCATTTATTAAGCCATTATGGTTGTTATACAGTAAAAAGACATAGGTAACCATGCCTCAAATGCAACAAAAGCACTTAGATGTACAGAACACATTTAGAAAAAATATTTTTAATCAAGTTTCTGCAAGGATGTGGGAAGGAACCTCCATACGCTCTTTTTTTTTAAGATTTATTTTTATTTATTTATATAAGAATTGGGGTACAGGCCAGATTCGTGAGAGGGTAAGAGGATTCACCAGAGACAGAGCAGGGATCAGAACAGGCAGTCTGAGGAAATACACTGCTGAGGGGGGCAGTGGGCGAGACAAGAGAGGTCTGCTGTACCATGTGGGACCCTCGCTGGCCGGCGGGGATTGAACTGGCGCTGCAGAGGCTGTGGACAGCTTTGCAGCGCGGCACTCAACGACCTGCGCCACCAGGGGAGGCCCTCCATACGAGCTTGGTGAGAATGGAGACTGCTCCAGCACTGTGGAAAACAGTATGGAGGTTCCTCATGATATTGAAAAAGGATCTACCGTATGTTCTAGTAATTCCACTCCTCACTATCTACCCAAAGAATGCAAAAATATTAGTTTGAAGGAATATATGTATTCCTACGATCATTGCAGCCTTATTTGCCCATTAACAACAGTTAAGTTATAGAAATAGCCTAAGTGCCCAAGGACAGAGGAATGAATCAGAAAAATGTACTATACACACACCCACATACACACAGAGGAATGCTACTCTGCTATAAAAAAGAATGAATTCCTGCCATTTTTAATAACATGGACAGAACTGGAAAGGATAATGTTAAGTAAAATAAGTCAAAAGGAGAAAGATAGACAATGGTCTCAATTATTAGTGGAATATAGAGAAACATAACAGAGTGTCAGTCAACATCAAAGCAAAAATATTCTTAGCATCTGACTGCAAAACTTAGGCAACCAGAGCAGGAGGGTGGCAAGGTAGAGTGGGGGGTGGAAAGGGCCCAATGGAACATGGTTTAAGATTGTCTGGCACTGGTGGTGGGCAGTATGTAAAAGTATACAATTGTAGAGGTTTGAACCTATAATCCTGGGAGTAGATTCAAAGATGTAAACCTACTTTACATCAAAAAATATAAATTGGAGGGCCTCCCTGGTAGTACAAGGGGTATGAAGCTATCCACAGCACTACAATACGAGTTTGATCCCCAGCCAGGGAGCAACCCACATGGTGCAGCAGACGAGTCAGGAGAGGTCTGCTGCTCCCCTCAGCAGTGTATTTCAGTCAGTCTGCCTGTTCTGTTCCCCACTCTGTCTCTGGTGAATCCTCTCATCCTCTGCAACTCTTGCCTATACACCCGTTCTTGTATGCATAAATAAATATTTTATATATATATAAAAATTGGAAAAGAAATTATATTATTTCGTTGTGATTCAAATAGCCTAAGTTAAACTTTGAGAACTTTAACAATTCATATCATTCATTAATCTATTCAATAAATATTACTAAGCATTTGTCACGTCAGTTCCTCTTATAGGGCCAAGGTCATCGTATTAGACATACAAGGGACAGTGCCTCGTTCTGTTCCTAGGAAACTTAAGAGTCAAGTTCCACGTCCATGGATTCATTTCTCTTCCAAAGCTGTCTATATTATTTCAACAAATATGTAATGTCTTGTGTTAGATCCTCAGAGAAATTAAAAGGGACAGGATCTTATACTGTAAAGGTCAGTGAAATCGTGACTATGCGTGAACAAGAGCTAACACTCAATTACTGCTCACTTTCAACCCAGTCTAAGCACTTTATGCATACTGAGTCATTCAATCTTCACAACGGCATTATTTTTTTTTTTGGAAGGAAATTACAAACATTTTATTTTATTTTTAAATAAATTTTATTTTTATATTCCCCATACAATTGCAACCCCTTATTTTGACCCCAATCCCTCCCCTCCCCGCCCCCCACCCCCCATAAAGTGTCTCTGGTTCATAGTTGTTTGTTAATTTTGATTTTTACTTTCTTACAGTTATTCATTTTCCTGGTCCCTTATTTAAGTTTTCTAGATTCCTGCTATGAGTGAGACCATCCGGTATTTTTCTTTTTCTTTCTGGCTTATTTCACTGAGCATGATCCCTTCCAGCACCATCCATGTTGCTGCAAATTGCATATGTTTATCTTTTTTGAATGCTGAGTAATATTCCATGCTGCATATGTACCACATCTTCTTGGTCCAGTCATCTATTTTTGGGCATTTGGGTTGTTTCCAAAGCTTAGCTATTGTAAACAGTGCTGCTATAAACACAGGGGTGCAGGTGCTCTTTGGAATTGATGTTTCTGTGTCCTTCGGGTAAATCCCTAGGAATGGAATTGCTGGATCATATGGAAGCTCTATGTTTAGTAGGTCCAGAAATCTCCACACAGCTCTCCATAGTGGTTGGACCAGTTTGCACTCCCACCAACAGTGCAGGAGCGTTCCTTTTTCTCCACATCCTCGCCAACATTTGTTGTTGCTAGTTTTTTTAATATGTGCCATTCTCACTGGTGTAAGATGGTATCTCATGGTAGTTTTGATTTGCATTTCCCTGATTATAAGTGATGCACAACAGCATTATTATATAAGGTCTAGCATTATCATTCCCATGTTCTAGATGAAGAAATGGAGACTCAGAGAGTTTAAGTATCTCTCACAATATCAGCCAGCTACTCAGAGGCAATCTAGTCCCAGCTCTTATGTTCTGAACACTGGCCACAGGGGAATAGGTTTGGCCAAATAAAGAGGAAGGTATATATTCCAGAACAGGGGAAAAGATGTTAAGCACATTTGGAAATAAGCTTCTGAGAGGAAAGTGACAATGGCCAAGCCTTTCTGGAAAAGGAATAGTCACCCACAATGAAGAAACTTAAGTAATGGGTACCTGGGAGATTTCCCCTAAAATATACATATGGATAAGTTAAAGGTACATCTAAAGATGAAAAGAAGAAAACTAATGGGACCTCCCTAATGGCGTAAGGGGTTAAGCACAGCACTGTGAAGAAATCTGCAGCCTCTGCAGCAAGAGTTCGATCCCCAGCCAGCCAGGCAGCTACCCACATGGCGCAGCAGACCTTTCTTGTCTCGCCCACTGCTCCCCCGAGCAGTGTACTTCGGTCCATCTGCCTGTTCTGTTCCCCGCTCTGTCTCTGGTGAATCCTCTTACCCCCTCCATCTCTGGCCTTACCCCAGCTCTTGTATGCATAAATAAATAAATCTTAAAAAAAAAAAAACTAATGAAGGAATTTGTAGTAAAGTAGGTTGCAAAAACACCAGAAAGTAATGTTTGTTCTGAGTTATTGCTTAATGGTCAAGTTTGAGAAATTTCAGACAAGAAGACCAAGTAAAAATATACACAAGAGGTAACTAAGAATGGGAGAATGAGCTGTCAGGGGCAGAGAAATGCCAAGGTACTAGAACCCACCAAGTGAGAACACAGCAGTGACTTCAGCAGGGAAGCTGCCAGTAGAAACTGAATGAAGAAAAGAACTTCCCGCAGAAAATGACTTGGGCTATATCGACTGACCCATCAGGTAGTTACTGAGCAGCAGAAACAACAGAAGTCAGAGGAACAGGATGATGGCAGATAGTGATGGTACCATGGTTATTAAACCAGAGGAAGACACTGTATGGAGAAAAAACTGTACATCATGAAGAGGTGTGATCACAGCAGAACCTGATTCAGTTGACAAGACAGGGCAAGTCTCCAAAAGAGAGGTCCAGATCCAAGGAGGGAAAAATAAATGGACAGAGGGGGAAAAAAAAAATCAAGGTCTAAACACTCCAGGGTGAAAGTAAGATTTTAAAAAGCTTTTTTAAAAATGAATATTTTGTTTTCACACATCTTCCATAAAATCTGAAATATGTCAAGTTTCAGAAGTTAATAGTGATCTTAAGTTACATACCTTGTCATATTAAAAATGAGAAAAAATGGAACGCTGACATTGATTTTTTTTTTGAGAAAAAAACAATAATTACTGTTAAATTAAAATCACAAAAAAAGCATGATATCTGTTTTCTTGGAGATTTCCGAAGTCAAAGCAGGCAACTCACATAGTACATTTCTGCTTTTTAGAATCACATGTTGATCTATTTACATAGCTGAATCCTGCAGCTCATAGGCATTTACTATTAAGATCCAAGGTAGTTTCTGCTCCACAGAAATACAGAGCAGTGGAATTATTCCCATGCTTAACATGCCTGGCTCTCCCTTGCTGAGCAGATCATGCTCGCTATACAAATGGCTTCTGCCGGACTGAATGTGACCAGGGAGGAAACAGTAATTGGAAAGCATCCCCTGTACCATGCTGGAACACAAAGAGCCGACACATTCAGGATTAAATAAAAGAGAATCCTCTTGCTCAAGAGATCTCAGAGTTTAGGATCATAAAATTAGTTACTTCTTGAGAATCTTTTATTGTTTTAAACCTTTACCCAATAAAAAAGAACAGCAGGGAGAAATCCTTTTAAATATGCTAACTTCTGTTATATCTATCAGAGTCTTTAGTCTTTTTCAATCTTAGGGTTAGCACAGACATGCAAAAAAGGCAGCAGATTTTTAGCTGTTAGAGTCATCTTTTCTTCCCATCCCCCAGCTGTTTACTTAGTAGCCAGTTAGCAAAAATGCTTATAGAAGGAAACTAGCATGTGGCAACCCATCCCTGGCATGGAGTTTCACTTCATTAGATGCCCATGACCCTTTCAACACCCCCAGACAGACACTATGACCCATTCACTCCTGGCAGCCCATACTCTTTATAACCTCTGTTCTGCAGCACTTTGGATGTCTGCTAAGTTGTTATTTGTTACAAAGCATGCTTTTGCTATGACAGATGCCCCCAACTCCTTCTCCCCGCTGAGCTCATGGAATCACAGCTGTGTTGTACCACAAGTACAGTGTTGTCAAATCTTTGCTTTGTTTAATTATTCAAGTTGGTTCCACCACAGAATTAAACTGCCTGAGGGTATTATGGGATTTCAGCACAAACAACGCATATCACCATATAGATGCCAACCCTTGCCAAGTATCTACAAGGTCTCCACTTCTCACTCACAGTGGTAACTGACAGCACACCCCGATAGCTAGGAGCACAGCTAGATGGAACCATTTACTCAAAAGCCAGTTTCTCTCTATGCTGTCTCCAAGTCCTTCAGGCTGGCAGCTCCTGCTTATTCAAAGCCAGCATAAATCACAAGATCAATCTAGAAGTTATGTCCTCAAAACTCAGGTCCTTGTCATTTGATGAACTCTAGTTCAAGGTTGTCAGTTCCTGAACTTACTAGAAATGTCATAATCAGTTTCATCCTCAGTTTTCTTTACTCTTCCCAAAGTACTTTAGAAAGATTGGAGGAGTGTGTATCAGTGAACTTGATATTGCCTAGTAAGCCAGCAGGATTATGACAAGCCTAGCTTGTAGTGTTTATCCTCTTTCATTCCATGAAATGAATATATATATATTAATAGGAGAGCAAAGAGAATTGAGAGATTGTTTAATTAGAGCCCCTCCTTTGCAAAGAGGATATGGAGGCGCAGCAAAGTAGAGTAACTGGGAAAGTATCACACAGCTGGGAAGCAGCACACCTCTTATCTCCTACTATAAGCTCTGCAGCTACACCAGGCCCCCTCCAGTCACTGAGGAAAAGTTCAAGAAGCCCCTTTGCTATCATTCTACCCTCCTCCCTCTTGGCACCTTGGCAGGAGTGAGTGTCTCTCTCTTGAAAAAAGAAAAGCTTTAGCTGTGCAGTCTCCCTGCTGTGTTACAGTGTAAACTGTGGGCTAGGCTAGAGATGGAGGAGGGGGCAGCTTTGGGGAGGTCATATTTATAGGGCAAAGTGCCTACCAAATCCCTACAACATCCTGGTGCCTCAAAGTCTATGGGCTAAAAAATCAGTGCACAGAAAGGGACTTTTCTTGGTCACCGTGTAACTAGGAGCGCAGCTGCACTGGCGGCTGCACAATTCTCCAGGAGCAACCAGGCATGGGTCCAGCACCTCCGCGAACTGGCGGGGCTGAGGGGAGCTGACTTTTTCCCTCCACACTTGGAAAGACGCATTGCTTGAGCTCTCCCAGGCAGGGAGGGGAGGAGCAGATTAAGAAGCTACAGAAGTTGGACCAAAAGTCTCTTTCACAAGATTCAGCCATCGTTTCTCAGTGCAGGATTAATTTACGGACACATGAGGAGAGAGGAGAGAAGTATTTGGTGTAATGTACACTCTCAATATTTCAAGGATTAGCAACTTCATCTGGTTTTTCGTTTTTCCCACCCAACTTAAGGAAACAGAGATTTGTTAGAATTTTGAAGGACTGGAGAAGTCAGCAAATACAAAATCCCAATTAACTGAGACACCTAATCTGTAACAGGCTTAATTAAAGCTTTTCAACTCCTCATCAGGAGATGGAAATAAAATATAAATTTTAATTTGGTATCTTGTTCTAATAAAATCTTTCCCAGGAGAGAAAAGACTGTTATCTAAATATTTCACATGTCTGTGAATTTCACATCTAAGTGCTTTCTTTGTACTTCAATCACTGGCACAGATAACATAGAGCTGCTTATGATTCTCAGTATTTTTCCAAAAAAATAATTCACAAAATACCTACTATATGCCAGATACCTTGTAAACAATGACAGAGAACAAAACAAGTAAGACTTGGTCCTGCCCATCAAGGAACTTACAACAAAAGCAAGTGTAAAACATTTCTATTTTACCTGGACTTTCCAACATTGACCTCCCTCCTAAACTTCTGAACTTCTAACAAATTGTTTAACACCTGCTTCATCTGCACCCATTTATTCCATTGCATTCTCAAATTGAAATGTCTAAAGCTGAATGCATCATTTTCCCTCCAAAACTGATAGTCTTATTTTTACAATGTCACTATTTTCAAAGTCATCCAAATCCAAGGACATGGACTCAGTTTTTTTATCCCATCCTTTTTCTTATTCTCAAACTACATCACATCATTTTATTGTTCTTTGCATCACAATCTTCAAAACTAACTCTTCATGCCTTTATGTCTACACCAAGGTGCCCACAAACTTTTGCACTAGTAACTAATTCTTCTAATTTCCCTTGCCTCCAGACTATTTTATTACCTTGCTTATCATTACCTGAAAAATCTTCCTCAAATATCTGATCCTGTGACTCACTCAAAATTTTTTGAGTAGCTAGTCTTTGCTTTTTTTTTTTTTAAAGATTTATTTGTTTATGCATATAAGAGCTGGGGTACAGGCCAGAGATGAGGGGGAGTGAGGATCCACCAGAGACAGAGTGGGGAACAGAATAGGCAGATTGACTGAAATACACTGCTGAGGGGCACAGCGGGGGAGACAGGAGAGGTCTGCTGCACGATGAGGGTTTCTCCCTGGCTGGCCCAGGATCAAACTGCTACAGAGGCTGTGCATTGCTTCATAGTGCGGTGCTTAACCCCTTGCGCCACCAGGGAGGCCCCTAGTCTTTGCTTTTTATTTTTTTTTTAATTTATTTATTTGTTTGTTTGTTTTTATACATGCACTGGGTACAGTCAGAAGCGCAGGAGGGTGAGAGAATTCACCAGAGCCAGAGTGGGGAGCAGAGCAGGCAGAAGGACCCAAGTACACTGCTGAGGGGAGCAGCGGGCGGCAGGAGAGGTCTGCGCGCCATGTGGGACCCTCCTCCGGTGGCCGGGGAGCAGCCGGGAATCGAACCGGCGCTGCAGAGGCTGCGGGCAGCTTCGCAACCCAGCGCTCAACCACTACGCCACAGGGGAGGCCCTAGTCTTTGCTTTTTAATGAACCTAATTGCTTTAGCTTGGCATTTCCAACATCCTTTTGTGGCTGTTTGCCTCTCACTCTCCAAAGATATGTTTTTTTTTCCACCTGTGCTAGTTGCTAATGCTTTTCCTCTACCTGGAATGGCTTTTTAACATCTTCCCCTTATCATCCTGACACTTCCAAGTGACTTTTCCTGATCAGTAATTCATCTTCTCTTGATTCCCACAGTCTTTACTATATGTGCAACCCATAAAATCACATATTGCCTTCTTCTGCTGTTATTTTTGTCTGTCTTCTATTATATATTTATTGAGTATCTTTAAATTCCAAGGGAACCACTAAGTAGTTTTGGTAATTGATAGTAAATAAGAATTATAGTATAGAAAATAGACATGTACACAAATAACATTAATATACATCAGCATATAAGTATTCCAATAGCAGGAAAAAAATATTCATAGACAAGGCAGCACTAAACTTGAACCCTAAAATTTATGCAGTTTCTGTGGTGTCTTAGACATACTAAAAATCTCCCCAAAATGTGCTTTGATTGAATAAATAACCATGAATGAATGAAAATGGACACAGAGTACAAGGTGATTTGACTTAATAACAAAGATTAGAAAAGTTTAAACAAATGACCCATGAGCCATTCTCAACCCAAATGAACATTCGACCTTGACACATGATCTTGTGTCATGATCTACTAGAGGGATTGACATTGACACTGCTGTGTCATGCTAGAGGTGGGTGGTAGCCAAGAGTCAACAGAGTGATGGGCACAGACCCTGTCTTTTCCTGGAAATCTCTTTTTGTGGGGAGGAAAACATCTTGTTTTTTTAACTCTTCTGAGAACAGGAAAATATCTTAAAGATAGCTCCACAGACCTGTACTTTGTTTTATTTATAACAAACCCCATGTAGTAGTCACCCTATTCATGTTATAGTTGGAGAAATAAAACTATCAAACATCAGGGATTTGCTCCAAGTCACAAAGCAAACCAGTGACAAGTAGACTCGGCAACAAGGGGTGGGGATCTTCTGCCCCAAGTCCAGTGGGTCAAACTGGTTCCAAGTAGACATAGCTGGAGTAGCCAGGTCTTCCTTTGACAGCAGGACCTTTCCACGACCCCAGTCTCTTCATGTATTAGACTGTATCAACTCTCTTGCCTGCCACATATTAAGCTTCCCACCCCCACAGACACTGACATTACAGTTGCCTAAAGAAGAGGTTATAAATATTAATCAAGAGAGTGAAGTTCATGCCTGAGAATGTTATGACAGTGGAAGTAACACATAAGTCAGAAATTGCTTCCACTGAATAAGGAGACATCTTTTCTCTGCATGAAGCCTCTGCTGCAATGTAATTTCCTGTAGAGGCGGCAGCATGAAGGAAAGGAAAGGATAGAAAAGCAAACTGATATAATTCTTTGTAATGAATACATTGATGAGGTCTCATGAAGGCAAATAAAGTCCTTGTAAAACACTAGGAAATTTCTCTGAAAATAGCCCATAAATTGGCCATAAAGATTACCTCAAGCCTACAAGTTGAGGCCATGAATATAATTAGGACACACTGAAAGAATCAAGACCAAGGGTGAGGAGGGGTCTAAGCACTGGGTAGAGTGAAAGGGAATGGTCAGAGAGGAATGTCAATTGCCTCCTGAATATACCCCTAAGGAGATTCTGCCAACCCTCCATTCTTTCTTGGGATGAGATCCAGTGATGGGAACTAGAGGTTAATCACAAAAATTTCACTGCTAGAATGAGTTCCTGGTTCCTGAGCAGTTGTAGAAAACATTATAAGTAATTCTGGTATTTTTGGAAGCCATTTATAACTGAGCTCACTCTATAACCTCTTGTTGAATATATAGAATAATTTCCACAGGGACTGGGAAGGATCAATTTCAAAAGGACCCTAAATGTCTCTAAGCCCAGTCTGCAAGCTTCTTTGTTCCTTCTCTCACCAAAAAGTAGAGTTTGAATGTTTACCCTTGAATCTGGGTTTTGCTGTATGGTCTGTTTTATCCAACAGGACATTAGAAAACATGACACAAGCAAACACTCGAAAAAGACTTGCACTTTGGGACTTGCCCTCCGGTGCTACTAGGACCTTGTGAATAAGCCCAGACTAGTCTGCTGGATGATGCTACATGGAGTAAGACCCTTGACAGCTCAGTCACCTGAGCCACCCAGACGAGGTCCGAGTCATGATGGGTACAGCACTCCTCAACCCTCCAACTTCAACCAAATCTATTCACAGAAACATGAGCCATGATACATGTTTTCTTTGAACCTTCTAAGTTTCAGAATGGCTTATTGTGTAGCAAACACTGATACATTGGACCAATGCAGTTGCCATAGCTACAGAAATTTCCAGAAACATCTCTTCAGTGACTTGTTCAGGAAATAAGCTACTCCGTTCACAAGGCCTCTAAGACTTCAAAATGCTGTATTTGTTTGTTTTTTTTTTTTAAAGTTTTATTTATTTACTTATACAAGCACTGGGTACAGTCAGAAGTGCGGGAGGGTGAGAGAATTCGCCAGAGCCAGAGCAGAGAGCAGAACAGGCAGACTGACGAAGTACACTGCTGAGGGGAGCAGCGGGCGGCGGGAGAGGTCTGCGCGCCATGTGGGACCCTCACCCGGTGGCCAGGGATTGAACCGGCGCTGCAGAGGCTGCAGGAAGCTTTGCAACCCAGCGCTCAGCCACTGCACACTGGGGAGGCCCCAAAATGCTGTATTTGTGCCTCAGTATCATTCTATCTGGAACAAAGAGACCAAGCAAATCCTGTAAGACAATTCTTAAAGATGAGGCTGGAAGGAAATAGCATTTTGGTTGAGTTTTTAAAAGAAAGCCATTTTAGAGCCTCCCTGGTGGCACAAGGGGAGAAGTCTGGGCACTATCAAGCTATCGCCACTCACTGCAGCCTGAGTTGGATCCTCTGCCAGGGAGCTGACCCACATGGCACAGCAGACCTCTCCCGTCTTACCTGCTGCACCCCTCAGCAGTGTATTTCATTGGATCTGCCTGTTCTGCTCCGCACTCTGTTTCTGGTGAATCCTCTCACCCCCTACACTTCTGGCCTACACCCCAGTTCTTGTATGCATAAATAAAAATAAATCTTTTTTTAAAAAAAAGGTAGCCATTTTAGAGTCTTTTTTAAAATCTTGTAAAAGCAGAAATTTTATCAGAGCTGCTCTAAACATGCGAATCGGTATTTTTCTCTGCCCTCCTCAACCACCATCCGTTCCCTTTGCCCCTAGTACAGCAAAGTTCTGAGCAGCAACCTGTAGTGTGTCAAATTTTTTTTTATTTCCAAATTGTTGGTTCTGAAATTGCTGGTTTCATGATTCTGAGTCATATACTGTAAAGAATATAATAAGATTTTCTGAATAAACTTAACACAATAATCATGCCCTATTGATAATCCCACAAAAATTAATAATAACAAATCACTGAATCAACAAAATATGAAGGAATAGGCAATTATGGTGATGTTAGGATATTATACCTAGAGTAATAGACTAAAAACATATTTTTTTCTAAAGGTAATAACATTATACTGCACTAAGAAGAGCACATGGCAAGATTTTTGAAATACTTACATATCAGAAAAGAACTTCTATAAATCTCTCCAGCATAATAAAAACCATGAAATATTTATTCACATAGAACATACATAAGGTTAGTAAAGCAGTGAACACATAAGACATAATTTCAAGTAGATGTGGAAATAAGATACAATTAATAAGTATATATAATTATGGCAATATGAACTATTGCTCTTGCCCAATTAACAATAATCAAAATCAAACTAATCGGGATTAAATCAAAAGAAAATGAACCAAGTAATGCTAATCAGAATATAATGCTAAATTAATAACCAGAGACCCATAATTACAATATAGGACCAAAAAGTATTATAATCTATGGAATTATATAAATTATTATGACAGAATTATATAAATTATTGTGTTTCCCTAAGGTTTTTTATCAAAGGTAACCCTAGATAAGGGGACCACTGTATAAAAATATTTAATCACTATTTACTCAATGCTTACTATGTGTAAGTCAACCATATACAGAATTTCTTTCTACAGTTTGGGCTCCAAATGGTTATTTCGGTCCTGTTATTTTGAAGTTGAGCTATATTTTAATCCCAAAATAGTACTATAAATGTAGGCAGTTTCCCAAATCAGTTCGCAAAAAAACTCATTTTTCTCCTCATGCACATTTAACTCTCTTTAATACTCTAGCTACCACACTACCCATGGCGGCATTTCAAGAGAAAAAAATCATGCACTACTTCAGATCTTTTTGTATGGCTTCTTGTGGTTTCACCTCTTCCACTACCTAAGCCGCATCAAACCATCCAAATACCCTTGCATGTGTCACCTTCTTAACATTTCCTTAGCTCTTGCACAGACTATTTGATCTACCTAAAATGCCACCCTCCAATGACTGTCCCCCCCCAAAACCCATACCCCCACACACATACACATGCTTAATTACCTTAAAATCTTTATCAGATACCTCAAGTCCAGCCTCAAATACCATGTCACTGTGAATCCTACTGATTGCCCAAAACTGTTATATAACCAGTTCAACCATTTTTTTAGAGTAAACTGATTTCAATATAGAAACAATAATTGATCAATTTATGCACATTTTCCATGGGAGTATAAGTTTCTTAAGGGAGCTATATTTTATTCTCCTCTATATTCTCATGGTTTAGCATAGTACTTGGAAGGTAATGGGTACACAGTAAACAGTGAATAAATACTGAGTGAAGAATGAATGACTGAAAAGAAGGAATGGGGCCTCCCCAGTGGCGCAGCAGTTGAGTGCTGGGCTGTGAAGCTGCCCGCAGCCACTGCAGCGCTGGTTCGATCCCCGGCTGCTCCCCGGCCACCGGAGGAGGGTCCCGCATGGCGCGCAGACCTCTCCTGCCGCCTGCTGCTCCCCTCAGCAGTGTACTTGGGTCCTTCTGCCTGCTCTGCTCCCTGCTCTGGCTCTGGTGAATTCTCTCACCCTCCTGCGCTTCTGACTGTACCCGGTGCTTGTATAAATAAATAAATAAATCTTTAAAAAAAAAGAAAAGAAAAGAAGGAATGAGGATCAGCATGTCAAAATTTTATCCTGCCTGGTCTGCCACCAGCTACCTTAGTAACCTAATAGCAATAAGCCTGAATCCAATTTCTTCTGTTAAATAAGAGTTGGATTAATTCATCTAAAGCTCTCTCAAAAGCGGCAACTGAAAAAAATATTGAGCTTCTCCTAAAACTGAGACCCTGGCTCAGTGCTTCGCACATACATTAATAACACTCTTTTCAATACTGGTACAAAATTGTTACTATTTATTCCCATTTTTCAGATAAGGACACCAAAACTTACTTTAAGTAAACTAAGGCCCCATAGATAATGATAAACTTAGGATTCATGCCCAAGTCTCTCTGGTGCCAAAGTCAAAATTATTCCCTAAGACGCTAGTAATAGAGTATGTTGGCATCTTTTAGGTATATCATAAGTGTTAAGATTATCTACCCACTCCTGCGTACAAGTGGAAGATTAGTGACCCACTTTTGTGTACAAGAGTCCCATGTCTTCTAAGGATGGTCATAATTCAGCCATCCCACTCTGGGCTGCAAAGTGCATAAACCACACCAGTCATTACTGAAATCCACTCGAGAGCCTGGCAATCAACTCTTCCCTAAATCAAACTGAGACTCACAGGATTTTCTCAATTCTCAGTCAGATAAAGCCTCTAATAATAACATATGTTATTGCTGGTGAAACTCCATTCTAATGTTGATACCACTGAAGAAGGTGGATATCTGAGTCTGCAGCAGAGAGAAAAGATGCATTGCCAAATCCAAGGCACAGTGAGTTTTTGAATAACAGGAATTTACTTTATACATATGTAAATTGCCACTTATACTGGCTGATTCTCTGCTCATTGGAAACAAAATCAAAACAAAAGATATATTCCTTAATGTCCAGAAATGACTTTTCATACCTTATTATCAACTTACTATGCTTAGTGCACAGTTAGAACTCATCAGAATTTATGTTCATGAACCTTGTCCCAAAATCTGTTTAAAACATGTAAAATACCTGTTCAGTGTGCTTTTTCATTTGCTTTTACAATTATATGGGGGACAAAAATAAATAACAGCATCATCCCAGACTCTTTATCCTTCTCATTTTGGCATTATTTAAATATGCTACAGTGATCATGTATTGGTTGTATAATTTAAAAAAATACAATCACTGTCTTTAACAATAACTTTATAACACTAATATTACATGAATCTCATTAGAAACAATATTCATGATAAATCAGAATTTTGTCCCCAATGAGTTAGAAACTCTTAGTACTAAAAGATAAAGTATGTTCAGACGTGCTGAGTATTTATTATCTAATATCTGGCTTGAATAAGTATCTAGGGATTGACAATATCTCACCAGAATGCCATTTAGTATTGAGTCACAAAATGCCTTTAATTTAAAATCACCTAAAAAGTATACTCAAATATTTGGCACAGAGAATAATACTATGAGCCTATGAGGAAAATGTTCTAATCCTTGAACACAAGGACTCCAGGTCATGTTCTTCATTTAAGCCTGCACCTCTTGATCTTGACAGCAAAAGCCTTACCAAAATTTTGGCAAGCACACCAGAAATTATGCTGCCAAACAGACATCATTACTGATCAGTCTGATTTCTTCTCCGTTGAAACATGAGTTAATCCAACAAAAATTGCTTAATGCAAATCACAAACAAGCTTTCTCAGATTTTGGCTCTTTGTTTAAATCGGAAGGAAGAAAAATCACCCTGGTTATCGTAGTCTGCCCACAAGCACTATCAGATGTTGGCAAACAATGTTTGTGGGTTATATCTGACTATCCGGTACCCACCTCCTGGTTTTGCATGGCTCACAAATTTAATATAGTCTTTTAAATTATTAGATAAAAATCTA
Source organism: Talpa europaea (assembly GCF_964194135.1). NCBI lineage: Eukaryota > Metazoa > Chordata > Mammalia > Eulipotyphla > Talpidae > Talpa > Talpa europaea. Next base: position 39,427,091 of record NC_140068.1, on the reverse strand, counting down.
AAGAAGAGTAATGTTTTATAATATGTGAAAGATTCTAACTTCAGTGTCCATAAATAAAATTTATTGGAGCACAGCCAATGCATTTATATATTGTCTATGGCTGCTTTTGGACTATGGCTGCTTTTGAGTAATTGCAACAGTGAACATACGGTGCACTGTAATGCGTTGAATAATATCTCCCCAAAGTTCATATCCACCAAGAACCAGGAAGTAGGATCCTTGTAGGTGAAGATGAGGTCTTTGTAGGTGACGTTAAGATGAGGGTAGACCCTAAATCTAATGATTGATATCCCTGTAAGAAAAGAAGAGGAAACAGAGATACAGGGAAGGAAGGAATGGTATGAAGATAAGGATGAGACAGGACTGAGGCATCAACTAGAAAGGAAGAGCAAAGATTGCCAGCAACAGCCAGAAAGCAGAAATGAACCATGGAACGATTTCTCTCTCAGATTCTCCAAATAAATTTCTGTTGTTTTGTGTATTTTATTACAGCAGCCTAGGAAATTAATCTAAAATACCTATCTCTTTCCTTAAAAATGTTACTGATTCATGGCATGGAGGGGACTGTTCCTGGAAGAAAACTCACACAAGTTTCTCCAAATCACTTCAAGCCTACTAAAAACACAAAAGCAATAACAGATCATAGGACAATTAGAAGAGAGGGCAGTTCTTAACACATATGCTCTCATTTAACCTAAAGTTTCTTAATCCCACAAAAGTAAAAAATACTAATAACTTATTTTAGTTGTTGATCACACATTGCTAATGTTGCATTGCATGAACTTTACCAATGGCAATTCAAATTTAAAAGTAGATTATGAACACCACACTATCCTATTTTCCATGAGTTAATAAGAAGTCAATATCTTAGTAAGACCAATGATCAAGGATTGGGCAGGGTATGGAGATCAATAGCTGCCTCTCATTAAGAAATGATCCACTCTAATTACACACAAATCTGTTTGAATAAGAAAGTCTCTCCCTTTCAGTTTCTATTGCCATCACTACAGAATCTAACAGCAATATTTTACACACTATTAAACTCAGAATCTCTCAAAAAATTATGTTAATTGAATGTCATTTCTATTAATTGGAAACATTTAAAGAAGATTCAGGTTTGGGGTGAACTTATATTCAATTATTTTACTGGGTATAAAAACATAATATGAGGGTAATGAAATTTTTCATTCTCAGTTAATTTTTGTGTAACTTGAATTTATTTTACTTAAGACTAAATTTTTGTCCTCTTGGCTTAATTATTCAAATTAAAGATAAAACATAAGGGAAAGAAAAATGAAACATAATATATAATATTAATACAAAAATACCCAGGATGCTGGTTATGGAAGCCTGGTGACTCTGTGCCCAGGACACCAAACAACTCAAAAGAAAACTCACATTTCAGTTAAGAACCAAATTATAATGTGCTTTATATGCCACAGAACATCAAAGACTTACATGATTCTTGTATCAACCACCATGATTTTCCAAGTGGAACTGAAGGTTCATATTTGATTTGATGAGCCCCTTGCTTCTTTTTGGCTAAGAAAGAAACAAAATCACCAACCAGGCACGTTACGATGCCAAACTCCATTCCAAATGTTCTTCAGCGAGAAGATATGGGTCAGCCAAAGAATCTTCAATCCTCAGTGAAAAGCTGGGCTGCTGGTATCCTGAGAGAGCTACTTCCAGCTCCTGTCTGGGCGCCAGATCCCAATTGCTCTCATTCCAGGTGTGGCTGGCTTCTTTACTACAAAAAAAGAGAAGGAGACTTGTCTGAGCTTGGGGGTTCTGCGTATGCAGTAAGAAGAAGAAAGGACAAATAGTAGAAATATTAATGTGTCCATGTACTAATTTTAAACTTTTTTATTTTAAAAATGGAAACATTTTGTTAAAAAATGTTAATTATATATGTATGGAGGACAGAAAAAATAAAGAATACGAATGACATTCAATGTCTTAAATCACCTTCTACACCAGGTCTTCCTAAGGTCCATTTCACCAGAAAAGAGCCAGATACCAAAAGTAGGAGTCAAAGAAGTTCTGTGAAACTGCTGTGAATAGTGACATAAAGTCTTGGATCCAAGATTTATCCAAGTCCCACTGTTCACTTGTGGGAAACGCCATTTTGATTTCTGGATACCAACAGATGTCAAGGAGGGCTTATTACAGCCTCATCACTAGGGAGGAGCAGCTCCTAAAAGCAGCATCTTCATACTCACTCACTACTTCCACAAGGCACAGAGACCTTCTCAGCACTTGATGACCATCTCCACAAGTGCTGGAGATTCAGATACCTCTTGAGTCCAGACAAACTATGCCTTTATTTTATTTCGTTATCTACCTCATCAGCTGGCCGCCATCTTTGATTCTTTCAATCAGGGCCTTTTCTAAAGCTTTCATATGTAGGAAAAATCATGTTTTATCATTTACTAAATCTGTTTGACTTTTTTTAAACTTGTTTTAATTAGATCAATGTTTTAGTGGGCTTACTGTACTACACATTTCAATTTTTTTGTTACATTTGATCTGGTCTGACTGGCTTTTATTTGAGGTTTGCGTTTAAAAATGGGGAAGAGTGATACAGGGTTCTCTCTAGGACGTGTAATTAGCACACATACCACTTACCTTAAAGGGACGCACACACTGGGCTCCCTCCTAATTTTATCCACCTGTAGAAATTGTTCAGCTGTATCACTAAGCCAGAATTTCTTCATGTACTGCCCTAGATTTAAGTGTTGATAAGTAACTTTAGTTCTATATCTATTTATTGAAACTTGAGGATTTATCCTGGCATCAAAGTACTTGATGATAGCATCACCGTGTACTGATAACTGCTGAAACTACCATCATTTTGTGAAGTCTTGACAGAGATCAAACAACTCTGTCTTATAACCTTACTAAATAAAAGACAAATTCTATCTTAATTATAATTATGGCTTCAATCTATGAGAAGGTGCTTTCTAGCTTCACTTTGTAGGTGAAATTTGAAATTAATATTTAAGATGATTGAAGTTTCACTTATGTGAAATCCTTAAAGTAATAATAGATTAAAATGGAATCATTAAATTCATCAATATAAGTATTACTCATTTTGAATGTGAATCGAATTTGCGACATTTTAACCTTTTAAGAACTAGGCAGTAACCATGAATCACGTGACATTGGTAGCTCTGCTAAGTGAGATGCCTAATCATTTATAAAAATCTGATGCTTAATAATTTACAAAAGTCTAAGGTTCTTGGGCCTCCCCGGTGGCGCAGCGGTTGAGCACTGGGTTGCGAAGCTGCCCGCAGCCTCTGCAGCGCCGGTTCGATCCCCGGCTGCTCCCTGGCCACCGGAGGAAGGTCCCAGACGGTGCGCAGACCTCTCCTGCCGCCCGCTGCTCCCCTCAGCAGTGTACTTCGGTCCTTCTGCCTGCTCTGCTCCCTGCTCTGGCTCTGGTGAATTCTCTCACCCTCCTGTGCTTCTGACTGTACCCAGTGCATGTATAAACAAACAAACAAATAAATAAATAAAGCATGCCTCTATTTAAAAAAAAAAAAAGATTAAATAAAAAAAAAAAAAGTCTAAGGTTCTTGCACTGTAAGGGAAAGTCACTTTTTAATTCAGTACCTAGGCATTTGGGCTCAGTTTTTGCTACTATTTTGCAATGTGATTTAAGTAAATCCTTTACCTTTTCAGGTCTTGGTAACTTTTCCATCACTAACATGATACTAATACTTAACTCACAGAACCTGGACCCAAAGGTAAAGTTATTTGATTCCACAGCTCTTAATTGCTATGCCAGCCAGTCCTCCCTCATGGTGGATTCATATGTTTCACATCTTGTCATTATGAAGACGATGATAATCATTGTGATAATTATCTTTTTAATTATTTTTTTCAAAGTTGGAGGAAAAAGAAAAAAATTGCAAAAATAAAATTTGCATATGGATAAAAAATATTGCCCAAAGAAATTCAGAGCATAAATAAATGAATAGATTGCTGCTAACAGATTTTTAATTAGCACTCAAGAAAAAAGGAAAAGAACCTAAAGAAAGCTCATTACTCTATCTGGACTTTCTAAAAGAAGGATGGGATTTTAAAAAATCTAATGCAAATTTTTCAAATTGCTGTTTACCCTGACATGTCTCTGCTGGTTCTCCCAACTAAACCTCAGATGAGATGTCCAATGGAGTAGGGCAAAATGCCTACATAAATTAAACAGCTCTGGTTTGCAGCGTATTTGAGAAAAGCAAAGATTAAGAAAAGATGGTAATAAGAAAAGCAAAATGTGAGAATATAGTATCTGCTTAATCATGTAAAAGTTTAAACGTTAATTGAAATTGAGATTAATTAAGAAATGTAATCCCACCTCCCTCTTGAGAGCTGCTGACTTGCTGGAAGACAAGTACTCATTTGGAATCAGCACTTCTACTGTAGGCCTTCTAGGGCCTTCTGTAGCTTTTACTCAGCTTCTCTCAGAATTCCTTCAGGAATCTGCCTTAAGGGAGAAGTCAAAAAATGGTTTGCATTTCTTGCCTTGTATTATTTCACAAATAAGTACTTAATGACAATTCAGCTATTGTATGTTTTGCTTATTTCCCTTTCCCTTGCAAATCTATTTTGAAGTTTTCACCAAATGACCCTTATTACAAGAGGAAAAGGAAATCTAGAACCTACTAGCTTTGGGTTCCTGGGCTATGCTAGCTCAGAACATTGAACAAATATCCTGCCTAGATTCATTCAAACCCCAACAGAAAACTTCTTACAAAGCACACCTTAAAGCAACAATAGCAGCAATGCATCATCTTAACAATGGTAAGATAGGAACTCTTATTCACACTGACACAGAGATTCCGTGAAAGGTCACCAAATAGCTACCAAGTGTTTGCATTTGAAATTGAACCTGGGTCTTCAAAAAATACGGTCCCACTATACCACAGTTGCTTCTCCCCCACATAGTTGATTCTCCATAGACAAGCAGTAATTCTAGAAACTGACAAAAACATAGTAAACGAAATTATATTTGAAAGCTTATCGAATATTGAAACGTTTAACATATTCGGAGGGTGTCAGTATCATTAAAGTGATCAAAGAGGATAATGTAATTTATAGCAATAAATATCACCATCATAATGTACATTATAGGCCATCCTAAAGAGAAATGTTCCCAAGCTGATTTGAAGATTGACAGTATTCTGATGGGTGTTTAGATAAAGTGATCCTTTCAAAGGACAGTTGATTATTTCCGTGCGTTCTGATATAATAACAATGGAAATCAATGTTCTTGATTTCATATTTTACCCTGTCTATACATAAACACTGTAATTATTACATTTGTGATATGTAATATAACATAAACAATATAGTATCTGTAAAGTAATTTAGTGTGCATTTATATATTATATATATTTATACAATGACATAAGCCACATTTTAATATATATCATGAGTAGCATTAATGACTCATTAATGATAATTTTAAATACTTAAAAATCTTTAAATGAAAAGACATGGACAAAACAACATAAGAAGTTTGACTATAAAGTGTCAAATAATTTTTTACCATTTTCTCCCATTAGTTGGAATGAATATTTTGATTATCTTAATAAAAATAAAATGAAATGAAACTCAATTATTTTCAAAATATTAGTGATGGTGTTTGCTTGTTTTGAGACTCTCCAAACACTGAACTATAGTAACATGGATTTTATAAATTCAAAAGTTGCAGATGTTTCTTGCTACCGAGTGAAGAGAATATAAAACAAAAGTAAGGGAAATTATGACCTGTTTTAGTCAATGAATGAACACTGAAAAGTTTAAATTCACTAAAAGTACTTCGGACATGTAAAGTACAGTGGGGAAAAAGCAATAACAGCAGATCCAGCCAGGGAAATTAAGTGACAGTGTGAAAAAATAAAATGTTGAGAAAATGAAAAAAATATTTTGGTCAAGAAGAAAAAATGGTCTTATTTACATAATCAAAAGGAAATGCCTATTATTTACAAACTGCTGTTTTCTCTTCTTTCTGTTCAAGAGGGACATTTTGCCTCTTATGGTTGAGTCAGACAAACATACAGACTGAAAAATGACAAGAGAAGTTCAAAGTCAGGGTTCTCCCCTCAGGCAAAAGGGAAATCTGGTACATATTCCCTTTTTTTACCCCTGAAGAAGAGAAGCTGATAGAGAATTGGCTTCTTAATTTGCTTTCAGTTATGGAATATCTTGAAGAAGTTCTTCAATATCTTCTCTCTATAAAGTACATTTAAAGGGCACTATACTATATATGCTAAACTCCCCCCCCCCTTTTTTTTTTGTGCCAGGAGACAAACAATTATATAGGGTAGGTTTTAATAAATTATCCAAACTAGTCCTCTGCCAATAGAGTATGAGGACAGATTATAAGGAATCTTGGATGTCAGGCAGCTGAAAGTCAATTTGTGACCACAGAAGTTTCCAGGAAGATGTTTGTGGCATAGAATGCCCTGGAAAGGAGAGAGACTACCTAGGTAATTCAGACAGAAAACATCAAGAACCTTGATTTCAGTTTTAGCACTGGGAAGGGAGAAAAGACCAAAGATGTTCAAAAGGAAAAAGAAAATAACACAACATGACAAGGATGATGCATGGAGTGCTCTGAGATGTAATAAATCATACAGTGAGAATCTCAGACCTCTCCTTGCTGCTCAGTTATTTTTATATTTGATAAAGTCTAATCAGTGGCATTTTATTTCATTTATTTTTTTTAAGATTTATTTATTTATTTATACAAGCACTGGGTACAGTCAGAAGCGCTGGAGGGTGAGAGAATTCACCAGAGCCAGAGGGGAGAGCAGAACAGGCAGACTGACGAGGTAGACTGCTGAGGGGAGCAGCGGGCAGCAAGAGAGGTCTGCGCGCCATGTGGGACCCTCGTCCGGCATCCAGGGATAGAACCAGCGCTGCAGAGCCACCGGGGAGGCCCTAATCAGTGGTATTTTAAAGGAGAGAAAGGTAACATAAGGGGACATGTGTCCATGATGTAAAAGAAAGGTGGAAGAGGTGGAAAGAGAGGTTTAGGTTTATGGGCTGACCAAATGGGCAAAAGCTTCAGACTTTGTTTTAGTTCATTAGTTAGCGTTGCTATAGCTGTTTTAGCTTTTTCATTCTAAATAGTAGCAAAATATTTTGCCACACTGAACCTTAAAGAGATCTTAGCCCTAGTTCTATACTTAGCCTGGAAAATGAGGGAAAGGAATTAGTCAAACATGCCTCCAATAAAGTTAAAGAAATTATTTCAGAAGGTGATGCTGGTTTGAATTGGAAAATAACCTGAGTTGGAGGGAGTGATGAGAAAAGCACATGCAACGATGCCCAAGAGGGAGCAGAAACAACAGATCTGGAATTTGGGTTAGCATTTAGAACAGAAACTTCTAATTTAATGTCATCAGCATGGAAGCAGTATGTTAAGCAACGAGAACAAAAATCAAAATCAATTAGAAATGTGCCATAACTATACATTGTCATTATAGCAAAGTGCAATAGAAGCAAGACATATGCTGCATAAGAGCAGGGACAGCAGGATGGGAAAGAGAGAAAGTTCTCCCTGTCCCAGCAGACCACAAGATACTGGCTAGTCTGAGCAGCTATCATTTGGACTTTAAGCAAATTACTTAGCTGTGTTGTAACTGAAAATTAACTTAATTGATGACTGAATTTACTCTGGGTATGAAATGAAATAAAATATGCAAAAGTGCTTTAAATTTTAAAGCTGCAAAGTATTTACATCTACAACCAAAATGTAAACCAAATTCCATCTAGAGCCTTAATAGAAGTATGTCCCCATTGCCATCACCCCCACATTTTCAGTTATGATCCACCTCCTTCCATGTAAGCCTTACAGTCTTCTCACAATAGTACTGTGAATGTCAGTGTCTTATCTCTGATCTCACCTCCAGGTACACCTTAGTCTGGACTTCCGTCCCAACTATAACATCCTCTCCCTAATCTATAATGTCCTGTTTTACCTCCATTCCAAGTGGTTTTACTCTGCCCTAAACAGTACTCACATTTTTGTGCCCCAGAAAAGGATGAGGTAAGGTCAGGGCCTGAATTGACCATTCAGAGGTGTAATCCAATTAGGTATAGATAAGGAGAATGAGTATCTAGCAATTTTAAGGAAGATTGTAATCAGTTAAAAGCTCATAGGAGAGAAACTGATATGCTGACCCAGCATCTTTGGGACTTCTCAACCACAAATGGACACTCATTATTGCTCTAAATTTTTCCCATGAGCCAAAGTCTCAATCCTATCCCTCCTAGTCATTATTCTACACCTTCTGTAATATAATCAAACTCCAACACTTCCTTCTCTTCCTCAATCAGCTGACGAGTTTAAGGGCAAATAGGAACCATCAGAAGGGAATTTTCTCATTTTTCCACCAGCAAATCTGTAGTCGCCCACTTCCTCCTGTTATAATGAGTGCCCATTTATCTCTTCAAAAGCAAATTTCCCAGCTTATGTCCTATAATTTCATCCTCTTAACCTGCTTTATGCCTTTTCTCTCTAATATCTACAACATTTTCTTTTCTATTGGATTAATTTCCAGAGCAGTCAACTTTAATATGTCCCACCCAAAACAACACAAGCCTGAACAAAACACCATCCCTTTCCAGCTACTGCACTGTCTCTACATCTTTAACCAAGTCAACTTTCATAAAGAAACTATTTATACTATTATTTATTTTCTTTGGTTCCCATTTATTCAACACACTAAATCTGGATTCCATTCTTAACAATACTGCCCTGGAGCCTGTACAGGTAACTTGTATATTCTGGGGTGACTTCTGTATTCTGTATCCAGAATATTGTACCCTGTAACATCCAATGGAAACTTTTGAGACTTTATTTTTTTGACTTCTCAAAGGCATGTGGTAAAAATAACCACCCCTCCTTGAAATACTATTTTCATTTATTTTCCCAATACCACACTCACCTCATTTTCTGTCTAGTCTGCAAAGGTTCTTTCTCAATCTTCTCTGCTGACTAGGATCCCTTTCTACTCAACCATTTTTATTCCCTAGTTAGTTATTTATCTATTTATTTGTATTAACATTTTTCAGCTTTATTGAGATATAATTGGCAAATACCTGCCCAACCTCTTAAACCAAAAGGTACTCAAGATGTGACACTGGGGCCTCCCCGGCGGCGCAGCGGTTGAGCGTAGGTTTGCGAAGCTGCCCGCAGCCTCTGCAGCGCCAGTTCGATCCCCGGCTGCTCCCCGGCCACCAGAGGAGGGTCCCGCATGGCTCGCAGACCTCTCCTGCTGCCCACTGCTCCCCTCAGCAGTGTACTTCGTCACTCTGCCTGCTCTGCTCCCGCTCTGGCTCTGTGAAGTCTCTCAACCTTCCGCGCTTCTGACTGTACCCAGTGCTTGTATGTATAAATAAATATTAATAAATAAATAAAGCTTGCTCTTTAAAAAAAAAAAAAAAAGATGTGACACTGAACATTTTTGTCTCTTGCATATTCTTAAGACTTCGTTTTTGAAAACACTACCTTTGGAATGAGCATGAATCTATTTACATTCCAAACCAGTCTTTGAGCTCCAGACTCTCACATCTGCATATTTAACTTTTCCACTAGGATATCTTCAAGACACCTCATATATGTCAAAATTAATCTCTCAGACTTCCTTCCAAACACATGTTGATCTCAATTCTCCTTGGGAGGCTTTGCTATTTCCTTCCTCTGAACACAACTCTCCAACTCTTTACCTGGTCTACTCCTACTCCACTTAAATGACAGTCCTTCAAAAAGCCCTTTTAACTAACAGAATTAGACTCTCTTATAGCACCCTATATTTTCGTTCAGGGCACATAAGGCAATTTACAATACATATCTATTTGAAATTCATGATATGTAATTACAACGACTACGTATCTTTTTGTTCATATCTGATTTCTCTGTCTCTTGCTAGGTTAGAAGCATTTAAGTGGTTTATTCTCATTATCAACTCCCTCACCTCTTCAAGTCTGCTCAAAATTTATCTTCTCAATAAGACCTTTCCTGACCTATAAAAAATTTAAATCCTGCATTCCTAGCTCCCTTATTTTGCTCTACTCCCCTGCCCTCCCCCACAGACTTCTAATATCCATACAATTTGCTTATTTATATTTAATTTTTATTTTACTTCCCACTCTAGAATGTAAACTCCATAAAGATTTCTTGTCTTTTTCTCTTGTTTCTTTTCGACATGTTCCAAATGTCTAGCACATGAGAGGAGGAATTTAATACATATCTGCTGAATGAACGAAAAGCTCCGTCTGGGTTTTCCCCAGTATATTCCAAACTAATCAATTTCTGTGGAATTACAGTTTAGATCATATAAAATCTAAGATGAAGAATGGAGCACCATAAACCAAGTAGGATCTCATATTTTTTGAAAGAATGTTGAATGAATGCTTTCAGATTTTTTTTAAAAGGCCATATTTAATTTGGAATCAAAAAAGTGCTTCTCATCATTTTTATTATTGTTTCTTTTAAAACTTCCATTGAAGTAACTTTGGCTTATAACATTATAGAGGTTAAACGTGTACATCTTTATAAATCAATATCTGTATATTCTGCCTTATGCTAATTCTGTCTTTCACCATACATTCGATCTCTTTTACCTGATTTACCCATTTCCCTTGCTCGTTCTGGTAATCACATATTATAGTTTTTTAAATATACAGTTAATCTTGTTTTCTCTCTTTTTACTGAAAAAAATTTTTAAGAGATAATAATAGGCAGTAGGAGCTGCATCAGAGAAAAGACCATGTCTGTGTTTAACCTGGTGTCAGCTAACGGCTAGCCCTCTTCCTAGTATTTAGCAGGTGCTGAATAAATACTTTAGGAATGAATGAATGACCTACCCAGTGACCCTCTGCTGTCAAGGGAAGGTTAGTCAGTACCACGCTGTAGTGGAAGAAGGCAGAACTTGAATCATTAAGGGGGTGAGCCCCATTCCTGGTTCTACCATCTGGCAAAATGTGACAACTTCCCTGGGCCCATATCTTTATCTGGTAAGGCAATGAAACTAGATGATCCAGTTCACTTTAACTAGATGATGTACTCCATGAGATAAGGGAATGCCTCGGCCTCGTCACTGATGTGAAAACAAAGCCTAGATCAGTATGTCTTGTTAACCTTTAATAAGAGAACAGTAAGGTTAGTGATAAGCCAAATGGATTTATTTGGGAATAGTAGAGAATTGCAAGCCGGACAGCACAGGGCCAAGTTAGAAACCCAAACCTCTTGAGGAGAGACAAAGAAACCCAAACCTCTTGAGGAGCGACAAAGAGGGTGTGCCTGTGTGTGTGTGTGTGTGTGTGTGTGTGTGTGTGTGTGTGTGTAGGGGGGCAGGGAGTTACAAAGAAAAAAAGAATGAGGCACTGAAGGATGAGGTAATTGTCAGATACAAGAGTCATAGGTAAAAAGGTCAGGTGAAATGGTCACAAGGAAAAGTAGGTAAAAGTTCCTCTTACTCAGTTCTTTCAAACAGGATATTCTCACTCTTGTTGGCTTCTTGGATGTTGGTCATGTGGCCCAATCCAAGGTGAAATCCAGCTTAGAGAGGGCCAGTAAAGAGACCTTTTCTGTAGTGTTTCCCTGGCCCTACTTTTAATATGGCTGTAGTATGTCACTTTTCAGAGTCTGGCACACAACAGACCCTCCAGAATCTGTGAAAAGATTTCTAAAAATTCGTTCCAATGCTAGCATTTGAAGGAAAAAATAACTTTGAGGTAACCTAAATTAATCATTCATTCTCTAGATAAAGCCATATACAGATTATGGTCCTCTTTGAAATCCCCTAGAACATGAAGAGTACAAATCAAAAAAAAAAAAAAAAAAAAACCTGTTTCCTATTGGTGAGTTGGTTACCAGTTATACATTTTCACCCTGGCCTCTTGGGTTCTTTAGTCATATTTATAGAATCACTTCTATATTTAGCTCTTGATTTGAAACCTTCAGGGCTGGGTATGAGAATACTAACCTGCTAAGGAACTATATACTTACATTGCACAATTGCTTACTGTTTGCAGTGTCGTTAGCGTTCCTTCCCTGCCATTAATGTAGTTTCAGAGGCAGAACGACCTCTCTCCATTCCCCAGACCCTGTTCTCACCCGACTTCACCTCCCTCCCTCTCCTACCCCGGGGTCTCTCTAAGCTGCTACAGCGTTGGGAAAGCTTGAGGAGATGCTGGAGCTGCGCTCTGCGCCTCCCGACAGCGCCGAGCAAGCAAAGCACCTTCCCTGCCGGGTCCTGGGACCTGCCAGCCTTCCAAACCACGCTAGAAACGCGCCTTCATGTTGGAAGGAAATCATCTTTTCTCCGTAAATTAAGGCCCGCCGGTGGGGAGTAATCCCAGTGTTTACACTTGTTTTCCAGCCCCGTCGGTGCCGCAGGACTTGATTGGTTCCCTCGCGCCCCCGACGCTGGGGATCCCCTCCCTCCACGCCCCGCCCGGACCCCGCCCCTCGCCGGGCCCTGCGCTGGGCCGTGGGCCTCGCAGCCTCTCGCCGGGCCCGCTCGCCTCGCCGCCGCCCTGCCCGCCCCCCCGCCGGCTCCGCCCCTCTCCCCTGCCCCCGCCCGGGGCTCGAGTCCTCCCTGGCCGTTGCCAGGGATACCAGCCGATACCCGGCAAACAGGCATTCGAGAAAGAAAAGGGGGGAAAGCTACACGGCAGGCTGGTAACAAAGGAGCAGTAAAAGCAACCCCCAAATGGAAGGCTAAGGACGCGTCTGCGAGAAAATCCGAAAGCGAGCTAGCAGTCATCCCAAATTAAAACCGGGAGAGGGCTGCAGAGGAAGGGGCATGTTCACGTTGAGGGGGGGGGGGGAATAAACAGCCTTCAATGAGCTGGAATCGCCTGGACGACGGTGTTGGAGGAGCCCAGCTGGCTGTTGAAGTTGGAGCTCCGCGAATGCAAGGGATTCTGTCCACCGCGGCGGCCGGGGTCGTGGGCCAGGCCATCCGGCTCCCCCCAAGGGTGATCATGCTTTTGGCAAAATAAACTTCTGCGGAAACGTCTTTCCATCCGCTCTGGGGAATATGACTTCGTGACTGACTGATGGTCCTCGAAGAAGTGGACGGTAGAAAGACGACGCTGCGCGTAATGATGTGCAACTTGATTTTCAAAGCAATACTTGAACAAAGAGTTATTGGCTTGAAGCAACCATCTTTCTCACTCAGAGGGTGGCCCATATCCCTACAATGAGCAGAAAATAAAACAGAATTTAGAGCCAGTGCCAGGAGAAATGAACGTTTCCCTCGACTGCCTCTCACCTCCATGAGCGAGAGATTATTCATTTCAGGATCACTGCATGTAAACCAGAAAAGGTGGTCTGATTTGGACAAGAGTCAGAACTTTGCAAGGAGAAATGTAGGTGTAGGCGAATGCTTACTAGGCTGCATCTTTAAATTTTGTCCCCTAGTTGCTTTAATCAATGCCTTGTCTTTCAAACACAAATAGCGTCCGGTGCTTGGATGGCAAGGGATACAGTGGCTGGTGGCGGAGGCCCGACCCCCTTAGCGAAGCCTTTTCTCTAACCCAAGTTACACTTGGAGCGTTCAAGGACCTTCTTGCTATCTCTCAACATGCAAACAATTTCTCCTCAGAGCTGTAAGCGTCAGTCCGGTTGTTGAGCATTTTCTCGGCGCTGCCTGCCTGCCTCCCTTGCAGGAGCACACTTGAATGCGTGCATCTCCCACCCGTTCAGAGAGCGTCCGATCCCGGCAGCAGCCTGAAAGCGGATCCATATTGTGGCGCTCTGCATCCCAACTGCAAATATGGATTCGAACACTCCAAGCCCTGTTTCATTTCTCCATAGAGGAAAACTGTCATTTCACACAATGATAAAATGCGAGCCGTCTCGACCTTTTTGTAAAAGGTCCTCACTTTATGTTGTGGGGGGCAAAAAAAAGCACCAATTGGGAATTGGGAATAGTGCTGGGGGAGGGGGGGCGGGGGCTGTTGAGCGCCGCAGGCTAATCTCAAAATATTTTATTTCATGCCAGTGTGGGCTAGAAAAGGGAGTGTGGCTAGGGCTGCTTGCCGCCTTTGCATTTTCCACATCTGGCCTACAGACCTAATTCCAACTCAGCGATCGCGCTGGATGAAATTCGATCTTCCTGGTTTAAATACCTTTCAATTTGAGGCGATTTAACATTTGCAACCGTTAAAACACACACACACACCAAAACAAAACCCTGTGCAGTATCTGTGAAACCAACATGGAACACGGAGAAGGAAAACATGCAGGACACAATTCCCAACCATTGTCTTCACACACACACACACACACACACACACACACACACACACACACGGGGACATGGGGGAGGGGAGCGAGTGGGGAGAGACACACACGGGTCCAGACAGACGCCAGCCCCAGCGAGTCAAGTTAACGCTTTCTCCGCCCCCATGCACGGGTCGCCCCCTCCCGCGTTAATTAATTACAAACAAAGCAAGCCAATCGCGTGATGCATTATTATTTGCAAGCGGAGGGAGGCGAGAGGCATGTATTTTTTAATGGATTTATTGATCGGGAAGGCATTAATTCTCCGTGCGGGGCTGATTTTCAAACCGCTTGCAGAGCGCGGCTCCATTGTTCGCCGCGCGCGCAGGCCCCGCCCCGGGCCCCGAGTGCGGCGCGCGGATTGGCCGGCGCGCGCGGGGGCCGCGTCAGCGCCCGCGAGCCCATTCATCTGTGCACTTGGGCGTTGGACCCCGCATCTTATTAGCAACCAGGGAGATTTCTCCATTTTCCTCTTGTCTACAGTGCGGCTACAAATCTGGGATTTTTTTTATTACTTCTTTTTCGACAAAAAAAGAAAATCTACACTTGGGGTCCTTTTTTCGTGCTCGACTTTTCCAACCCTTTTTTTCCCTCCCGCCTGCGCTGCTGCTTTTTGATCTCTTCGACCAAAATTTTTTTCTCCGGAGTGTATTTAATCGGCTCTGTTCCGTCCTCTCCGCCGCCCCCACACCCCCGCCCTCCGGTGTGTGTGCAGCCGCCGGCGCCGCTGCTGCTGCTGCTGCTGCTGCTGCTCGCCCCGTCGCGACACCGACCCGAGGCTCTTTGTTCCCCCCGCGGATCTGTTGAGTTTCTTTGTTGAAGGAGCCAGCATGGGTGCCCAGTTCTCCAAGACCGCTGCGAAGGGAGAAGCCGCCGCGGAGAGGCCCGGGGAGGCGGCTGTGGCCTCGTCGCCTTCCAAAGCGAATGGGCAGGTAAATGCTACCTGTGGTTCTGGTCGTTCCCGGGGTGTCCTCCTCCGGTCTCCTCGCCTCCCCAGGCTTCGGGTCGCGCCCGAGGAGCACACGGCGGAGTGGCGGAGCGCGGCCGGGTTCCGATCTGAAAGTTGAATGGAAAAGTAATGCCCTAAATTGTCAATTTCTCGCGGGGGTGGGGTGGGGGTGGCCTCCCCCCACCCTCACCCCCAAAAAAGAGTGGTTCCGGAGGATCCTGGCGAATTCTTGTGTATAGACGGGGGAAAAGAAATGATAAATGGTCTAAAATGGCGTGTTTGGAGCTTGGCAGAACGTGACTGGATGGGTGCAACCCCCCACCCCTACTCCCGGCCAGGATGCATTTGTGTCTGGGGGGGCACAAAGGTGTTTGGGGGGTGGCTCTTGTGTTGGTCGTGGAGACGGGGCTGCCTTCACGGTTTCTAGACTGGTGTGATTGTGCGTGTGGGCAGGGAGAGGGGATGGGGGGGCGCGATGGGCATGGCGGTGGAGAAAGGCGAGGGAAGGGCTGTCTTATTGTATGCCGAGGCGGCGTGGGCTCTTGGAGAGGTGCTGGCTGGCTGCAGCTGGGCAGGAGGGTTTCAGCGCCCTTCCACGGGGCTTGCCCACCGCTCCGGATCCTTAGGCATAGCTGTCTTGTGCACTTACACACCCATCTACTTTTAAATAGTAGCCCTGGGGTGGGTGGGAAGACTGGGTCCTTGAAGAACCCGTCCAGATGGCACCGAGGCAGTTAGCGCCTTTCCGTCCGGACTGTGAGGGTGCGCGGCGCCCCCACTCCTGCGGGGGCCGCCCGGACGCCGCCGCGACCCAGGCGCTGGCTGTGGTGGGGCGGGCGCGAGAGGTCGGCCTTGGGTGGGTGCGAGAGGAGGTCGCCAGCCCGGAGCACCCACCACGCCTCTTTTCCTAGAGGCAGAGGTGGTGCTGTGCTTCGCCGGCTCTAACCTAATGGGGAAGACGAGCTGTTCCAAGAGGCTTTGCACCCGTTAAAAATGCAAAATGCGCCGCCGGGGCGCGCCCCGGCTTCACCGAATCTCAGGCAGAGGTGGGCGTGGGAGCAGAAGCAGAAATACTGGGTTTCCCCCGGCCTTGTTGGTTTTACCCCAACCTGGATGCCGGGAAGCCGCCGGAGCTTTGTTTGCGGACTCTGCGCTGCGCGATCCAGGCTCGGGGGCGCCTCGGCCGGCGGGCAGGGCCTGGCTAGGGCAGGGCGGGGTGGCCCGGCGGCCCCGCCCCTCCGCGCCCGCCCGCGCCCAGCTCCGCGCGGTGGAGGAGCAGCGCCCCCTGCTGACCCCCGGCCCGAGGCGAGCGCGAGGCCTTTGCGCTCTCAGGGCGGGCGCTCGGGGCGCGAGCGCTGGGATCCCCTGGGAGTTGCGGTTGTTTGGAAGAGGGTTTTAGGGGCTAGGGGGAAAGGGGCCTGCGCGACGCGGTGCCGACCACCGGCCCTGGCTGGCCCTGTGCCGCCCTCTTGCAAAGGGCGTTTGGTGTCGCCCGTGCCACACGCTTGCGTTTTCCCAAATGCCCCGAGGCGCAGGCGGGAATGGTTTATCCTTTGCTCTCGGTGTTTCGGTCTCCGCGCTTTTAAATGCTGAGCCGAGAGCATCTGTGGAGCGGTCGAGGTACCGCTGTGACTGGGGCGCCCCACGGCCCGGCCCCCGTTTCTTCGCGGCGCTCTAGCTTGGGCTTCGGCCCCGCCTCCTGCACCCCCGGGTGGAGGGCGAGAGGCCCGCCCCCGACGGCGACCCCGAGGCGGGGGCGGGGTGGTGGCGTCCGGGCCGCTTCAGTGACGCTCTGTTTTCTGTGTCCCGCAGGAAAACGGCCACGTGAAGGTAAACGGCGACGCCTCTCCCGCGGCCGCCGAGCCGGGCGCCAAGGAGGAGCTGCAGGCCAACGGCAGCGCCCCGGCCGCGGACAAGGAGGAGCCCGCGGCCCCCGGGAGCGGGGCGGCGTCGACCGCTGCCCCCGAAAAAGAAGAGCCGGCCGCCGCCGCCCCCGAGGCCGCGGCCAGCGCCGCGGAGAAGGAGACCCCCGCGGAGGGCGAGGCCGCCGAGCCCGGCTCGCCCACGGCCGCGGAGGGGGAGGCCGCGTCGGCCGCCTCCTCGACGTCTTCGCCCAAGGCCGAGGACGGGGCCACGCCCTCGCCCAGCAACGAGACCCCGAAAAAAAAAAAGAAGCGCTTTTCCTTCAAGAAGTCTTTCAAGCTGAGCGGCTTCTCCTTCAAGAAGAACAAGAAGGAGGCCGGAGAGGGCGGTGAGGCCGAGGGCGCAGCGGGCGCCTCCACCGAAGGCGGCAAGGACGAGGCCGCTGGGGGCGCAGCCGCGGCCGCCGCTGAGGCGGGCGCGGCCTCCGGGGAGCAGGCGGCGGCGCCGGGCGAGGAGGCCGCCGCGGGCGAGGAGGGGGCGGCGGGTGGCGACCCGCAGGAGGCCAAGCCCGAGGAGGCAGCCGTCGCGCCCGAGAAGCCGCCCAGCAGCGACGAGGCCAAGGCCGCCGAGGAGCCCACCAAGGCCGAGGAGAAGGCCGAGGAGGCCGGGGCCAGTGCCGCCGCCTGCGAGGCGCCCTCAGCCGCCGGGCCCGGCGCGCCCCCGGAGCAGGAGGCCGCCCCCGCGGAGGAGGCGGCTTCAGCCTCGTCAGCCAACGCAGCCCCCTCACAGGAGGCCCAGCCCGAGTGCAGTCCAGAGGCCCCCCCAGCGGAGGTGGCAGAGTAAAAGGGCAAGAGTTTTTGAGATAATCGAAGAACTTTTCTCCCCCCCGTTTGTTTGTTGGAGTGGTGCCAGGTACTGGTTTTGGAGAACTTGTCTACAACCAGGGATTGATTTTAAAGATGTCTTTTTTATTTTCCTTTTTTTTAAGCAGCAAATTGTTTTTTTCCCCCCCTCCCACAGATCCCATCTCAGATCATTCTGTTACCACCATTCCAACAGGTTGAGGAGAGCTTAAACACCTTCCTCTGCCTTGTTTCTCTTATTTTTATTTTTTGCATCAGTATTAATGTTTTTTGCATACTTTGCATCTTTATTCAAAAATGTAAACTTTCTTTGTCAATCTATGGACATGCCCATATATGAAGGAGATGGGTGGGTCAAAAAGGGATAGCAGATGAAGTGATAGGGGCCACGATGGGGAAATTTAAGTGGTGCATAACATTGCCAAGATAATGTACCACTAGAAATGGTATAAAGGCTTAGTCTTTTTTAAAAAAAAAAAAAAAAAAGTTATTACGATGTATTTTGTGAGGCAGGTTTACAACACTACAAGTCTTGACTAAGAAGGAAAGAGAAAAAAAACACCAATACCCAGATTTTAAAAAAGATCATAGTCTTAGGAGTTCATTTAAACCATAGGAACTTTTCACTTATCTCATGTTAGCTGTACCAGTCAGTGATTAAGTAGAACTACAAGTTGTATAGGCTTTATTGTTTATTGCTGGTTTATGACCTTAATAAAGTATAATTATGTATTACCAGCAGGGTGTTTTTAACTGTGACTATTGTATAAAAAAAACAAATCTTGATATCCAGAAGCACATGAAGTTTGCAACTTTCCACCCTGCCCATTTTTGTAAAACTGCAGTCATCTTGGACCTTTTAAACACAAATTTTAAACTCAACCAAGCTGTGATAAGTGGAATGGTTACTGTTTATACTGTGGTATGTTTTTGATTACAGCAGACAATGCTTTCTTTTCCAGTCGTCTTTGAGAATAAAGGAAAAAAATCTTCAGATGCAATGGTTTTGTGTAGCATCTTGTCTATCATGTTTTGTAAATACTGGAGAAGCTTTGACCAATTTGACTTAGAGATGGAATGTAACTTTGCTTACAAAAATTGCTATTAAACTCCTGCTTAAGGTGTTCTAATTTTCTGTGAGCACACTAAAAGCGAAAAATAAATGTGAATAAAATGTACAAATTTGTTGTGTTTCTTTATGTTCTGATAATACTGAGACTTGTAAGTCTTAGGTCAATTTTGAGGAAGATCTTGCATGCCATCCAGTGTAAATTTTCTTGTGGTTTTTAATCTGGAGTTTTCAAAGTCTGAAATTCATAATCAGCAGTGTCAGATTACATACAGGAAAATTTTACAACATTCCATGTCAAATCTGTTACCATTTATCGCATTTAGTTTTCATTTAAAAATTGAGCAATTATTTTTGTTGTAGTTCTATCGCATGTCAGAATAAATGGCTTAATGCAAAAGTGGTGTTGCCCAAAGACTATTTAAATGTCTTACGGAAAATTTCATAAAAGTATTTTTTTTTTTCCTCATGCAGGTCCAGAACTTAAATTTATACCTAGAGTCTATTTAAGCTGGAGATGGGTCATGAAAAGTGACCAAATGTGTTGCAAAAATTGATGGTGTATTACCTGCCATTGTAATTGCTTAGTCTTTGGCTAATTTCCAAATTACTGTTTAGGCTATGTATTACCCCTTACTAAAACAGACATGTTAAAGAAGTAATGGTGATAAATGGATGACATTGTCAGTTTATGGGCCTTTAATGTTTGTCTCAATTCAATAGTTGTAAGCAGTTTTTCTTTTAAGTGAAAGTAGAGCTTTTTAGCATCTTGTTACTCAGAGGATAGACAATACTACTTCCTTATATAGTAATAATCCTTACTAGTTTACTTCCTTTGCTTTTTTATCACCCCATAACTGGATTTTTTTATTTTCTCCACTGGACCCTAAACTGAATTGAATTTTAAGATAACTTATGTATCATAATACCATTACTTCATTGAATGCAAAGAAAAATTGTTTATGCATACCTGCTTTGTTGTTTTGTAGCAGTGTGCTCTGCTCGGTAGGGTTCCCAATAAATCAGTGGACCATGTTTGTAACAACTGAATGCCAAATCTTAACTCAAACAAATAACAGATTAGCTTTTCAATTGTGCTTTTAATAGGAATAGTGGATCACAAATAATAGTTCATGACTTCTTACCAAACACCCTCCTCACTAATAAACTCAAATAACACTTGGAAGAGTGTGTCCTTTTCAGCTGAGGTTTCTTGATCATGGAGGATGTTTGTATGTTAAAGATAAAATCTGGTAACCAAAGCACTACTCTAATAAGGGGTCTTTCCCACCTTACCAACTTTTCCTCATTTATTTCCTTGGCCAAGTATAGCCCCTGGTATGTGGTTGGACTCAAAAAAAAAAAAAATTAAAAAGTAACTCCTGCATAGTCAAAAATACTGTGTATCCAACGATATTGCTAGATTTGTTCTTTTTAACAGCTGGAATTTATTAAGATGCATTATTTTGATTTTAATCATTGCTTAAAACACTTTGGGTGGTATTGACGGAGTGGTGGACTTTCCACCAAGTGATTTAATGAAGTTTGACATTTATCTTTTCATCCAAAGTTTTGTACATCACATTGTTTTCTAATGGAAAAATGTTAATATGGCTTTTTGTATTACTAAAAATAGCTTTGAGATTAAGGAAAAATAAATAACTCTTGTACAGTTCAGTATTGTCTATTAAATCTGTATTGGCAGTATGTATAATGGCATTTGCTATGGTTATAAAATACTTCCTCTGGATTATAATAATCATTTGATCCAATTCCTATTGCTTGTAAAATAAAGTTTTACCAGTTGATATAATCAAGCTTGCTAAAATAGGATTTTTTACAAATTTAATTTTAAGCCTTTACACCATTAAGGTAAGTATTACTCAGTTTAAGGGATTTAGAAGGTATGCGTGATCTTATACTTAGGTTATAAAATTATCCATTGAAAATGAGTTATGCTCACAAGTCAATTAAAAATTTCATGATAGAACTTGATATTTGAGAAACAATTCATTTATATTTTTCCCTCATGAATATAAACTTCATACAATTTTGCAGTTATAGATTGGGAGAAGGATGCTTATTACTCTCCTATATTTTAGGTAGATCTTAGAATAGCAGCTGGGAGAGGGGCGTAGTTTAGCATAGCTCAAGTCAGCTTGAAAAACTCTAAAAAAAAAAAAACCACCTTAAAAACTGGTTAAGTAACAGGATTATTAGCTTGTATTTTTTCCTTTAATCGTTCACTGAACAAGTGGAGCAATTTTTTTCTCTCTGCTTCTCAACTATACAAAAGTGCTTAAAGCAGGATGTAGCAACATATGGATTTTTTTTTTTTAAATTTTTGCAATAATGTAATTGACCCACTCACTGCTAGGGAGTTCAAGTTCTCCTTAAAAATGGAAATAAGTACATTTAAAAGGTATGAATGATAGGCATATCTTAGTTCAGATAAATTACTGAATCTGAAATATTCCTGTCTAGAGTTCTTCCTTTCAATGGCTCGAAATCAATTTTTTAAACAAAAAAAAATCTACTCCTGACATAAGAGTAATCAGGTACAAGTATAGAAACGAATTATTACAAAATTTTTTAAAATTCTGATAAAACCAAGTTCTAGTGTTTTGATAAAATTAAAGCAGAAGACTTCTAGTATTACTAGTTCTTGGAAAATGAGAGAAAATTTATCAGTTGCTGTTACTGCTGCTGCTCTCTTTTCTAGAGAAAAGTAAAACCTGTGGGACTACTGAGGATTTCAGTGAATATAGCAATTTAGCATTACAGGTTCTTTCTAACAAGTGGGTAATTGGTCTTTAGGTTTAAAATGTGCATTAAGAACTATTTATTATAGTACTAGAATTCTGTACTAGATTATTAGGTGAACAAAAAAGGGGAATGGAAGGCAAGGGATTCTTGTAGAGAGTTATATATTTTAGTATATGTGCTGCCGAAGCGAGCACACTTGTAGAGAGTTATAAATTAGAAGTCTAAGAAAGTCCTCATGGCAAATGTAGGTCAAGTGGTACATACCTGCATTTTGGAAGCACCATCCAAGGAAGCACCATCCAAGGAAATCTACAAATTAAGTGTTTTTAGTGACCATATTTTATTAAGTAAGAAGGAACAGATGAATTAACTTTTGTAACATTTTAAATTTTTTTCTTATTAAGCCTTTAAAATCCAGTGTAAAATAAAATCCAGTGTATTTTATACGTATAACATCTCAGTTTGAAATACCCACATTTCAAGCGTTCACCAGTTACATGTGGCTACCACTTTGAAGAGTGTGAGTCTAGAGAATTAAAGCCTGAGAGTCAAGGACTGATTAGGAATGTTGTTCTACAGACTATTTGCAAAATGTAACTTGTGTAATTAATTACACAAGCTTCAAAAGTTTAGCTTTGAAACCAACATTGAAGCTCTTTTCAAAATTTCAAACCATTTTAAACAGTTAATATGACATTGACGTTATTAATAAGCACAGTGAGCGTGAGATTCTCAATGGATTTGTCTGGGGCTAGTTTATATACCACCAATGTTCATATGTTGAAGACCTAACCCCAGTCCTAACCTTAGAATGTTGACTATTTGAATCATTACAGAGGTGACTGAAGTTCAAATAAGGTCGTTAGAGTGAGCTCTAATGCAATGTGACTGGTGTCCTTACATGAGAAAAAAAATGGAATCATTGAAAGACACCATGAATACCTGCATATAAAGAGAAAAGATACTGTGAGGACACAAACAAGAAGGTGACCCATCTGCAGTCAAGGAAGAGAAACCTCAGAAAACACCCTACCTGTCAGCACCTTGATTTTGAACTTCTAACTTCCAGAACACAGAGGAGGGGGAAAAAAGTTTCTGTTGTTTAAGCCACAGTCTGTGGTATATTTTTATGGCAGCATAGCAAACTAATACGGGACTCCAGAGTAGGAATGGAAAAAAATTATCTTTACTTAAGAATGTAAGTATCTTCAGAATGAGAATCTAGAATTTTACATACTTACTTTTCTCATACCTTAGGTAAATGAGACAACTTTGTAGCTTGAGAATCTTGTTTTTTCTATCTTAGAAAAGAGAAAGAGTAAACAATTAGAAAAGTAAATTACTTAATTCTTCATTGATGAGTAGATAGGAAAAACCTCTAGAATACAAATAGTACAAATATATTGTCTAAAAATAATATGTAGGGCCTCCTTGGTGGCCTAGGAGTTAAGACTCAGCGCTATCACCACCAGAGCCTGAGTTCCATCCCCAGCCAGGGAGCTACCCACATGGTGCAGCAGACCTCTTCTGTCTTGCCCACTGCTCCCCTCAGCAGTGTATTTCAGTAGATCTGCCTGTTCTGCTCCCCACTCCATCTCTGGTGAATCCTCTCACCCCCACCCCCTGTACCTCTGGCCTACACCCCAGTTCTTGTATGCATAAATAAAAAATAAATCTTAAAATACATAAATAAAAGATAAAAAATGCTATATAATGTTATGTCTGAACATATCCACCTCAATTTTTTCCTTGCAATTTGTGAGAAACTTGAGTTGTTTGTTCCAGAGTTTTACAGTATAAATTTTGCTGATTACACCTCATGCTGTCATTAAATACATCTTTTGTCTTTTCTGTATTTCTTGAATTTTCTGTGAATTAATCAGTAGATCTAGAGACTTGATTGAGGTCAAAGAACTTTATCATAAGTGATGGTATATATTTCTGTCAGCAGGTAATACTGTCTGGTTGCTTCTCTTTTTGTCACGTATGAAGCCATTGACCTTTGCTTAAATCTATTAATTAATTTAGGCTTGCCAAATGGGTTTATTCAAATTTTTCATTTGCTTATTCAGGTAGTACTTTGAAAAGAAACTTTCCCTCACGAGCCCTTTGGTTGTCCTGAAGTATATTTTTTAATGAAAAAAAGGAATAAATGTATGAAATTTTTCCCTTTATTTATTGATTCACAGAATAACTAATTGATTTTCTAATATTCTCCAATGGTGACCAAAGACTGTATTTGTTGCTGTTTACTATCATTATACATAGTTTTTTTTTTTTTTAAAGATTTATTTATTTATTTATTTATTTATTTATTTATTTATTTATTTATTTATACAAGCACTGGGTATAGTCAGAAGCGGGGGAGGGTGAGAGAATTCACCAGAGCCAGAGCGGGGAGCAGAGCAGGCAGAAGGACCAAAGTACACTGCTGAGGGGAGCAGCGGGCGGCAGGAGAGGTCTGCGCGTCATGTGGGACCCTCCTCCGGTGACCGGGGAGCAACCGGGGATCGATCCAGCAATGCAGAGGCTGCGGGCAGCTTCGCAACCCAGCGCTCAACCGCTGCGCCACCGGGGAAGCCCATACATAGATTTTAATGTAATAATTTTGATGTAAGCAATATAATGATGTTCAAGTTAACTCACAGTTGATTTTCTTTTGAAAATTAGTAATGACACAGTTACAGAAGTTATAGAATTCAATAAAGGAAATCAGTTTTAATTTTATTAAGATGCTACTTGGACATGTGCTGAAAGATAAATGGAATTCATTATTTACTCAAATGAAATGAATGTATATGTGTCCATGTTGGCACACACCTAAACTTGAGTTGGGGTGTCATGCCAAGAAAGCTTCTATTTATACAATTTTAAAGAAATGGTAGGCATTGCAATTTTTTGGTTTACCCTCTAACTACTGGTGTATAATCATATTTAATATTATCAAAATCAATCCCACCACATCTTACTCCTTGCAACAAGAAGAAATGTCTGTAAACTTATGAGTATGAGGAGTCTCACCAATCACCTATCATGGAGACAGTCCTGCTGGCACCTGGTGCTGCAATATGATAAGGAGATCAAGTTGATCAACTGCCATTACTAGTTTTCCTAGGAAAATACTAAAATTTCCATCATGGAGTGTGGGCCAATAAAATTGGCAATTAAAAGAATTTATATTGATGTAGAACCCAGACGCTCCTAATGGCAAGACTGACAACTTTTTCAAAGAAGTTTTGAGAAAGCTGAATTTAAATGACCAACTAGAGCTACTTACTTTTAGTGTTTTTGAAAAATTGGCAAGTCATGCATGAGGCAATAAGCTAAAATACATAATATTTGAATAGATTTGAGGACACTTGGAAATTATTTTTTACTTATGGACTTGTTCAGGTCATAGTATAAGATATTAACTATAAAAATGAATTATCTTGACAATTCATTTTCCTCTGACTTCTGATGTATTATCTATTAAATTCAAGGATTAGATTACAATACATGTGTTTCCTGATATTTTAGAATCATAAAGTATTGCTAAGAATTTTGTAATTTTTAAAATAAAAATTTAATTTTTTATTAGTTGTTTTACATAGCTTCTAAATAAAAAAGTTCATGTGGATAGAAGTGAAATTTATGAGAACACCAATCACACATTTATTTAAGCCAAAAAAAATTCTAGAGTTTTTTTCTAAACTATAGCAAAAGTTGTTACTCATATCTCCTGAGAAAATTTACAATTTTCAGCATTCTTACACAGAACACAAATATTTCATTTTATTAATGCTTAGTAGGCAAAGAACAACTTGATAATATATATGCCTCATTTTATATATATGTAGTTTTAGATTTATATTAATATGCTTAATATATAAAAATATAATATATAGTTATATATTATATATATTATATGATGTATAAAATATATATTTATATAGTTTGTGTAAAATATGTATATGTTATACATAAATATGTGATATAAACATATCATATGTACATTTTTATATATTATAAAACCAGCCATAAATATGAATGTGTACTCTCTATTTTCTAGAATTTTCAATCTTGTCACCATCCTCATTTGCTTCATTAAGATACCCAAGAAAAAGTTATTAAAGAACAAGTTTATAGTTAAGAATCTATTCCATACTTCATTTATTCTTTGTTTAGCAATAATTGTTGAACACCTAATATGTTCTTGAAATGGACTGAGATCTAGGAACATAAGAGTGAATATACTACATGCCTAGAATCCTTTGTGGGAGGAAAAACATCACTAAAGTTAAAAATAAAACAGTACTACTAATAACAATCCGCAATGATTTTTTTAAGCCAAATGCATTTAATTACCTTACAGTATTGGTTCCATGGATATTAGATGAAAACAGATGAAATATAAAAACAGATGAAATCAGATATTATAAAAATCAATACTTGGTGTATCCCTCCAATTTTTAAGTTTATATTTTAATATTTTTATTTTAA
Organism: Talpa europaea; assembly: GCF_964194135.1. Classification (NCBI taxonomy): domain Eukaryota; kingdom Metazoa; phylum Chordata; class Mammalia; order Eulipotyphla; family Talpidae; genus Talpa; species Talpa europaea. Next base: position 39,400,791 of record NC_140068.1, on the reverse strand, counting down.
TAAACAAAATATAGAAGTGATATTCAGATTATCTATTGTCAAATTAGAAACCATCTGAAAACTCAGTGGTATAAAAGTGATAATCTTGAAACATTTCCTCTTTGAGAACAGCTTTATTGATAGAATTGACATACAATTAACTGTACATATTTAAAGGGCACAATTTCATAAGCACACAAAAATATATACCTGTGAACCATCACCAAAATCAAAATAATGACCACATCTGTGATGCTCAGGATTGTGTGGGTCAGAGCTTTGAGAAGTTACAGTAGGGACAGCAGTCTCTGATACATGATGTTTGTAGCCCCAGCTGGGGTTGCTTGAATAGCTGTGGGTTGTTGGGATAGCAATACTGGGGTTATATGTCTGTGGTCTTTGTTTTTCTTCGTGTCGGGGCTAGAAGTTCCAAGACGATTCCTTCATCATTGGTACTGATGCCTTGGCTGGAGTGATTGGAATAGCAGAGACCTAGCAGGTACCCTGTGCACATATGGCTGTGTTAGGATAATCAGACTTCTTATGTGGCAGCTGATGGCTCCCAGAGCCTTCCAGAAAGAGTCCCAAGAAACAGGAAATGGAAGCTGCCAGTCTCTTAGAGCCTGGTCTCAGGAATTGGCACAGCTCACTTCTGCATTGGTCAAAATAATCACAGAAGCCATCCAGATTCTATAGGAAAAAAGGACATGGATATCAGTGAGAGAACTGTCAGTGAGAGAACTGTCAAAACAAAATTTTCACCATCTTTAAATCATTATGATTTTATACTGGATATGCAATATTCCTGATTGAAAGACTTCAAATTGAGGACATAAACGAACTATTTCCTGTGGATTACAAGGGCAGTGTTAGGGGGAGGGGGTAAAAGTTAATATCAGAATTTCCTTCAACTCTTCTGTTTTCATTGTTTGTTTGTTTTTATTTATTTGTTTGTTTTGTTTTGTTTATGTATGCACTGGGTATAGGCAGAAGCGTGGGAGGGTGAGAGAATTCACCAGAGCCAGAGCAGGGAGCAGAGCAGGCAGAAGGACCGAAGTACACTGCTGAGGGGAGCAGCGGGCGGCAGGAGAGGTCTGCGCGCCATGTGGGACCCTCCTTCGGTGGCCGGGGAGCAGCTGGGGATCGAACCGGCACCACAGAGGCCGCGGGCAGCTTAGCACGCCAGCGCTCAACCACTGCGCCACCGGGGAGGCCCTGTTTTCATTGTTTTTTTATCAAGCAACGTTCTTTAAATAACCTAAAGTTGTGATATCCTGATATGTTATAAATAGGTGTAATTTTGATACAAATACACATGATCAAGTTCATATGTTAGATAACATTGCTGGTTTATTGGTTATTTTAGAATATTCTATCATTTAGTGATATATTTTAGCCATATAAATTATCAAGATTCCAAAATCATCAATGCATAATCAATTCAGTAAAGCCTTTCTACTAATGTTATCTTCCTATATTACCATATTGGGAATTTGCAGAGCTTTACCATTATAAGAATTCCATTTTTAAAAAAGTTGTCTGGGGCCCCCCTGGTGGCGCAGGTGCTTGAGCGCCACACTGTAAAGCTGTCTACAGCCTCTGCAGCACGAGTTTGATCCCTGCCGGCCCATGAGAATCCCACATGGCATAGCAGACATCTCCTGTCTTGCCCACTGCTCCCCTCAGCAGTGTTTTTTGTCAGTCTGCCTGTTCTGTTCCCTGCTCTGTCTCTAGTAAATCCTCTCACCCTCCCGCACATCTGGCCTGTACCACGGTTCTTATATAAATAAATATTTAAAAAATAAAAATAAATTTAAAAATAAAAATAAAAAAGTTGTCTGGGGCATAGACACAAAGAGAATTACAACACTACACATAAAATCATTGTCTATTAACAAACTTTACAAGAGATAATTTCAAATAAATGGCTTCATATTTTCTGAATAAATATAATCTACTGTGAGGATAGCATATTGAAAAACTGTATTCAAGACATGGTAAAAATATCTTTCTTGTATGTTCAAACACCATGTGAGATGTATATATCTGGCATAAAAAAATAGTTAATGAAAAACAGAGAAAATTTAACTTAATGAATTACACCTAGTAATACTCTCAGGAAAATATTTTCATTATAACCTTTTGAGATTATAAGGGAAAGGCAATGCATCAATAAAATTACATGGGAAAGAGGTACCTGATTCATTTAAGGAGAATTAAATGAAAATATCAGTCATTATTTTTTTTTTCAAGACTAGAGAGTAGGACTTGGAAAGAAAGAACTACCATATGTCATCCTTTTGGCCTCCACTCAATCACAGTTCATCTTAAGCAATAGTAATCAAGTTTCTCATTCTACCTTCATTCCTAACACATTTCCTCTTCTGACTAAAGCACACGAAAATGGAAAGAAACAATTATTTCAGTTGCACATGTGCATGCATACAATTATTTCCATATTAGAGATACGACAAAGAACCATTAAAAATGTTAGCCACTTGGAATACTAGAGTTGGAACGGTGAACAGATGGTAATGAGTTTTGATTATTAAGTAAATATGAAGGTGCTTTATAGGAGCAGGCAGTGTCTGTCTATTGAAGAATAGAGTTTAAGGCATTGACATTCTTTGGGAGAATAAAAAAAGCAACCTAGATGTAGAAGTAAACTGAAGCAAGCTCAAATGATCAGAAATTCAGTTTAGTAGAAGAATTTCAATTTGAAAAACACATGTTGTAGCAAGCTACAGAAGAATACACTGAGAATTGGGAGACGTTGTATTTATGGGGTTGACCTCAAACACAAGCGATCAGTTATCCCCCCGGCAAAATGGATTTAGTTGGAAACAACAAGAAGGCGGCACTTTGGAAATGCAGGCCCATGGAGACACATGTAAACTTCACCTAATCAAAGGCATCTCTTTGGAGGTGCTGCTAGGTGAAGATGTCTCCTTCCACTGGGCTCCAGGAAGGAACATTTTCCAGCAGGAGATGTGAAGCCGGTTGCATTCTGTAGTTTGCTGCTTGTGGTGTGTAGGCACTCTCTACTAACTTCCCACCCTCTTTTAAGTGGGTTTCTACATGTTAATTTGCACATGGACAAGGAGCATAAGGAAGAAAGCCCAGCAGAGTCCAGCCAATACGTTCATTGACATGAGGATGGGGAGAAGTTCTTAATAGAAATTAATCAGGAGATAAGTATCTGTATCTTCTAATGAGGTATTCACAGAAATTCAGTCTTAGTTCTTAAGTTCCTTTCTTCTGAGGAAACATACATGAAATCCTCCAGTTCCACTTTAGATTGAAATCTTTTTACAAGAGGCAGCACCCAAAACAAGCAATGAAAGCAACACATTTCCTTTGTTTTGAATATATTATGTATTTGCTTATGGAATGTTTAAAATGCATTCCACATCCGTTTTCTAAGTGATTCATATCAAGCTTGTTTTTCTTTTCTTAATTAGGTTCTTTACAAAATTATATAGCTACCAAGGAGTGGGGAGATCATGTAACCAGAGTGAAAAACAATTAAAATTAATTATTGGGATAGAGGTTAAATGAGGTTCAAGAACCTAGCCACCGAGCAGCATTCCAGACATCTAATAGATGTCTCTGTGTCTAAGGTGATAAATAAGAGCTTGGCATTTGTGGTGTGAACTTAATTAATTAGCATAGAGGAAAGAAAAGTCATACCTTGTAGAAAGTGTATGTAACTAAAGTATTCCTGTATCACTGAGTCTTAAGTCTTAGTGTTTCATATGCTTATTCAAAATGTAGCTTCTTTGTTCTTTCTCAACAAATTCCTCCCAGATGATGTCAGAAAAAGTTTATCTGTGGAACTCAGTGCAGTACTACAGGGTTTTCAATGGTTGTCAATATTTATTCAAAGTTTTATATAGGAGCTTTTGTGCCAGGTTTCATAATACAGCCAGTAGGGAGACTGGTTTCCTGATTTGAGAAATACTAGTGGAATAAGCAAGACTTGTAACTAGATCGTAAAATACAACAAAAAGCCTTCTTTAAAAAAAAAGGACCCATATCTTAGAGAACACCAATTAAAATCAAAACATGAAAAAGAAGCCCAAAGGCAGAATTTCTATCAGAATGGGGAATACATCCCTCTCATCAATGTGACCACATGAAAAAAGTTATTCATGTTAAAATCACTCTAAGAAAACTCAAAAGGAAAACAGCAAACTGAGAAAAATATTTACAATTTTTTAATAAATTCCCTGAAGAGTTTTTACAAACTTATTTAAAAACCCAACATCTTAATAGAATCTAAGCAAACAATATTGACCATTTACTTAAGAGGAAATACAAATGACTTAAATATATCAAAATAGGCTCAACTTCATTTATAAAGTTAGAACTACAAATTGAAATTGTATAATTTTTACCTATTAGATTAGCAAAAATCAAAAAGTTTGAGAACTGTTAGAAAGCAGGGGGGTATTTCCCCACTTGCAAATTAACTTCAGAAAAATTAGTAGGAGGAAAGGATTGGGGATATTTATCCTGCATTTAGGAAAACTGACTATGAGGGTTGAGGGAAGAGGGAGGGAAAGCATTTTACATGACCCACTAGAAAGAGTTGCCACATCTTCACTATGCAGAGTAAAGATGAGATTCTCAGGCAGGATATGTTCCAGATAAACCTACAATTGGATGACGACCCAAACTACATTCTTTTAGGCATGAAAGGGGGTGGAGTGATTATTTCTCTGATTAGGACAAGGGAAAAAGCTTAGGACATGATCATTCTTTGATGAAGGAAGGGTGAATGAAGGATTTAAGCAAGGACAGTTTGCTCTCAGCCTCAAGGGATTTCATTGTTCTTACCTCAAAATGCTCTGCAGGCCAGAGAAGAGCATCTTGAGGAGACCAATTATAAGAATCTTGGGGTAGTCTGATTTGAGGACCTTCAAAGCACACACAGTGTTAATGAGGATGTGGAAAAATGGTGACTTTCATCTATTATTTGGATAAGTGTAAATTAGTGAATTATAATTTTGTATTGTCTATCAAAAATGTATATTCATATCCAGCAATTCTATTAACAATTAATTCTACTTTTAGGAACTCATCCCAAGATATATCCACACATGCAAAATATATATTAGATATATATGTAATTGTGATTATTCATTGCAGCATTGTTGCTATTAATAAGACTAGCAAAAAAGTAGAAACAACTTGAATGTCCACAAATAGAAGTTGGGTTAAATATATTCAGGTATACACATGTAATAGACTATTGTGAGATTTTTGTTATTTGTTGTTATTTACAAAACACCACAGAGAAAGTGACTTGAAAGAATAATAATTATTAACATTTTCACTCATAGTTCTATGGGGATCTTCTGTAACATATGATGCTGTCAGGAGTTGCAGTCATCTGAAGGCCCAGCCAGGTGGGATGTCCGAAGTGGCTGGCTCACGTGGTTGGCAGCTGGTGTTGGCTGTTGGATGGGAAGGCAGGTGGAGTTGTTGAGTGGAGTGTATTAGCATTACCTCTCCTCCATGTGCCTCTGCTCATGGTTTGGGCTTCTTCCAGCATGAAGGCTAGCTTCCAAGAGGGAGTATTCCCGGGACATAAAACTGTAGGTCTCTTAAGGGCCAGCCTTGGAAGTCATCCAGAATCACTTCTATTTCATTCTATTGAGCAAAATAATTTACAAGACCGGGCCAAAATACCAGGAGAAGGAAATCAATTCTATCTCCTAAGTAGAAGAGTGACTAAAAATTTGTGACCATTTTTAACCTACTAATAGATCAATCTGTGAAACAGAAAGAGGTCATACTTTATATACTTATTTGAAACAATTTCTTTTTCTTTTAAAGATTTATTTATGCATAGAAGAACTGGGATGTAGGCCAGAGGTGCAAGGGTGAGAGGATTCATCAGAGACAGAGTGGGGAGCAGAACAGGCAGACCTACCAAAATATACTGCTAAGGGGAACAGTAGATTAGACAGGGGAGGTCTGCTGCACCATATGTGGATTAGCAACCTGGCCAGGGATGGAACTCAGGCCATAGTGGTGACAGCACTGAGACTTAACCCCTAGGCCACCAAGGAGCCCTCCTGATTGGAAATAATTTCTGATATTCATGCTAAATGATGGGTATATGACTGTACTTATCGTAGTATCTATGTACACAAAAAGTATGGGTGTTTACATGTGCCAAAATATCTTTAGAGAATACATAAGTAACTGGGTAGCTAGGTCCAAGAGTGATCCAATGTTCACTGATCTCTCTTTGCACATTTTGAATTTTGTGCAGTATGAATTTATCACCTATAAGAAGTTAAACTATAAAACTTACCAACATGAAAAGCATTACAAGTCACATGTCCTGAACTAAAAATCAAGATATATAGAGACCAGGAAATTTGAAATCTGTCACCCTCCAATCTATCATCTTGATAGTGATTGTATTTAATCATAATGTGATTAGATCTCAGAGGGCTGACTACCTACATCAGGGGACAACGATCCAGGGTAGACATGTAAAAAGAAATTGCTTTTAAACCAGGGCTTAAAGATTGAAAAGATAGTTGCAGGTATTGGCAGATTGTAGTAAAAAGAATTTGAGAGGGGTCAAGCCTGATGGCTTCTATTTTTTATGTGAAAGAGGAAGCAAGGTCATCCTTTAAATGAGTTTTTGAGGATAAAAAGGGACACTTAAAAAGAATGAAAATTTTGGCAGCTGTTCTACAGGAAATGAATAAGAAAGGCAAAAACAGGTGGACTAGCTAGGTAAAAAAGTATAGGCGGTTACAATGCAGTGATGTCATTTTTCCCTCCAAACTCAGATTATAGAAACACATATCTGAAAAATAACAAAAATGCAGAAAATGAACTAAACTTTACTGAGAATGTACAAGTGCGGGAGGAGGAAAACCAATGTGGAAGGAGATTGGTATGAGAGGTGTTAGAGCCATAGGCCATGGAGTTCTGGAAGGGAACCCAGAAGAGATGGACAGTGGGGAGTCCACAGTGTTCATGAGGAAGAGGTGTTAATGGAAGTAAGGGTAGTGGAATTAGACAAATAGAAGACAATTTGATTATTGGTTGAAGGTGAAGATTTCAGACATGGAACAATTCTGAATGAAGAGACAAATCCAAGGAATGACCAATCAAGGAATGACTTCTAGTATTGGTTGTTAGAAATGCATTGCCACTGTTTTATTTGGGGTCTTACTTTCTGACTGGAGTGTAAATTGGATATGTGTACTTCCACTACAGGGCATGGTTCTAGTGACCATATTTTACACACCCAACTTACACTATGACCCATATTTTGGATAATATGTTAATGTATTTATATGAAAATTATTCTGGTACCATGTATTTTGGTATTTGGTATATGCTGTTTCGTACCATGTGAGAACACTCGGGTAGCACAGATTATGTAGACACTACAGAAATAACTTTAACAATGACAGATGATGATGCAAAAAAAAAATTCTTTCAAATGCAACAATTTTAGTTGAACTGTAAACTTCTTGAGAGGAGAGACCATTTATTAACCCATGGCATGCCAATCTTTTTTTGCACCGTTGTTCACCTCAAGTTCTACCAATGTTTAGGGCAGTGCCAGTCAAATAGCAAGAGATTAAAAGACGTTTCTTGTTTAAGTTACTGGTTGATGATTTTACTTGTATCTCTGGGGGAGATGGACCCCAGCTAGACTAATCCCTTGCCTCTATCCCAAGAAATATGGTGTATTCCTAGGTGTACTCCTGGTTTAAAGAATAGGATACTTCCCTGCTCAGATTCCAAATTGCTTAGGAAAATAGAAGCTGCAACAAATCTATACCAGTAACACCCACTCAGATGTCAGTTTTAAAACAACTTGGGAAAGGTCAGCCTATTTGACTTCCTGCTATTGTTGAATTAGCCCAGTGCCTGATTATATGGCAGCATGCTGATGATTTTTAAGTGTTTTTTTTTTTTTTTTTTTTTTTTATCCATTTCAGTTTTCTAAGCAGCATAATTTAGTTAGGAACTTTCTTTTCACCCTGAATACTATTTGTCTTGAGAAAAGACTAGCTGTGATAAAAGCCTTTGTTTTTAGTAGGCTTTACGACATCTGATACTTGAGTGGAAATCCACTCAAGAGATGGGGTAGAAAAGAGCCGAGCGAAGTTTGCCAGTGACAAGAAGATGTCACCAGTAAGCACTGTACCTTAATTCAAAGACCAAGGATTTAGCACTAAACTTTATTTTTTAAATTTTTTTTTTTTTATAGAGGCATGCTTTATTTATTTGTTTGCTGGTTTGTTCTGTTTATACATGCACTGGGTACAGTCAGAAGCGTGGGAGGGTGAGAGAATTCAGCAGAGCCAGAGCGGGGAGCAGAGCAGGCAGAAGGACCGAAGTACACTGCTGAGGGGAGCAGCGGGCGGCAGGAGAGGTCTGCGCGCCATGTGGGACCCTCCTCTGGTGGCCGGGGAGCAGCTGGGGATCGAACCGGTGCCGCAGAGGCTGCGGGCAGCTTCGCAACCCAGTGCTCAACCACTGCGCCACCGGGGAGGCCCCAGCACTAAACTTTAGATATATTGAAAATATGATTTTATCCTTCAAACTATAATCACAGTTTGTTTTTGTTTCTATTTGCTTTGCATGAATTGTCTGAAAATACACATTTTACGAGGTAGTGGTTAAGGTCAGTATGGCATGTAGAAAATTATTCCTAAAATCCTTTATGAAACTTCAGAATAATATATCATTTTTATTTTTGTTATTGTATCAATTGTAATTTTACTTTTTAATTACAATTCTAATCTAAAGTTTTCTCTGGTGTTCAATATAATTTCCATATTTTAGTTGATTTTAAAATGCTACATAGGTACTATCTGATAGTTTAAGTGAAATTCAGTGTATTCCACATGAAAAAGTAGTTGAACATTAAAGCTATCAATTACAAAGCAAACAAAAACAGAGCCAGTCAAAGTGATGAGATGACTCGGAGCTAGCATATCTGGAGCATAATTTCTTTCTCTGATTGAGTAAGAAAGTTCCATTAGCAAGCTTGCTTTTAGACTTGCAAACATATTACTGACCAGGGCCTCTCTGATGGCACAAGGGGTTAAGCACTGCACTATGAAGCAATTTGCAGCCTCTGCAGCATGAGTTTGATCCCAGACTGGCCAGAGAGCAACCCACATGGAGAAGCAGACCTCTCCTGTCTCTCCCGCTGCTCCCCCTCAGCAGTGTATTTCAGTCTGCCTGTTCTGTTCCCTGCTGTCTCTGGTGAATCCTCTTACCACCCCCTACCCCCCCATATCTCTGGCCTGTACCCCAGCTCTCGCATACATAAATAAATAAATCTTTAAAAAAAATTACTTACCAGAGGAGTATTCTAAAGGCAATTTACACATATGTGCACCATCAGAGTCTAGATATTTAGCTACCAAACAGGTAAACTCAACCCACTGATAAAAAGTGTAAAGCAGTGGTCATGGATTCTGCCCTGCTATTCTAATTGTGTGACTTTGGGCTATTCACCTAATCTCTTTCTGCCTCACCTGTAAAATGAGAATAACAGAACTACCTCTTAGGGTTGTTGTGGGGATTAAATGAGGTAATGATACATGTAAAACACAGTATTATAAACAGTGCCTGAGGCATTACAGCAATATTCGATCTGGTTTTTAAGTTAGGTAAAGATTCTAGTTGAGCCAATTTTAAAGTAATGTTCTAGAATTCTCTAGAGGTGGAAAATAATACAAAGACAAAAGAGTCTTGAGTTTTGTGTCGGGATTGTGAAAGAAGAGAGTAATAATTAAACATTTTGTTTATACCAATAAAGAAATGGGCTTAATTTATAGTGGGAAAGGTTATGTTTTGAGTTTGTAGACTTCCCAGTACATTGCACTATCAGATAGGGTTGAGCGGAAATTGCAAACAAAGGAAAAACTACTCGATGCCAGTCAACATGACATTAATAAACTTGAAAGCTTACCTCTGTTCTTTTGATTGGATATGAAGTAGTGATTTGACATAAATATGCTACTATCTACAGAAAAGAGCTGAATTCTAACACTATTAAGACCACTTTACACGGAGAATCATTTCATCGATGGTCTCTTGTTAGCAATTCAGTAACTGAGCTCTTTCAGTCAGGTTCCAAGACCAATGATCTTCAGGAAGTTTGAATCCAGAACACTGTTTTTGGTAAAGCATAAGCCCCATAAACATTCCATTTGAATAACAATGGAAATCAATAGTATTTGACATTTAATAACCTGTTAGCAATCTCATTTTAAATATTGTGTCATGATCTCTATATCATGCTAACTGATTTATAGGGTTTTGATTGTTGTAGGGTTGTAACATTTTGAATCATTAAACATTTTTCACAGTTACGATTTCACACAAGCTAAAACCGATTTTTAAACCAAGTTTAGTCCAGAACATATGTTTAAAAATTTGGTAGAAAAATGGTAATTTAAGAAGGAAATGTGGGGGAAATTTAGAGACACTGGAGTACCACATTGTCATAATGATTACATTTTAGCTCAAAAGAAATTTGAAGATCGTGTCATGTCCCCACACACACACATACACCACAACCTTACAGATTAGTTGTTACAGATAAGTTGCCTTGTTGCTCAGTCACAGTGATGCTTCTTGAAGTTGTGCCATGCAGAACCTGTGTGGCCATATATGATGCCCTGGTGACAGATGAGAAAATAAAGGTAATGAGACTGGCTCCAGGCTTCCTGAGAGGCTTGGTTTCATATTGGTTTCTAAGGCTCTTTCCAAACTCCATAAAGTTGAAATAAATCTGACCTACTAAATATAAATCCACATAACACACAGGATACATTGTTTGATGAAAATGAATAACAATAACACACATCTAATCTAAATCTTTAAAAATTCATGTTTTATGGGAGACTGAACTTTTTTAGGAAACTATTTAAAAATGCATCCAAAGGAAAGACTTAGAACAGACTAGAGAAAACTATAGCTGTCTGAATAGCAATGGTGTTAAACCTATTTCAAAAATCTAGCAGTCCCCTAGGAAGGAAGATGGATTTCATGGAAGAAGCACAGGCTGGGAACACTCTGGCAGTGTGAAGTTGGAAGGATTTGCCAGCTGCCATCACCCTCAGCAGTGCTCTCAATACCTTTTCAGCCCATCATTTTAATTTTATGGGATTATGGTTTAGGTGGCCTCACAGCAGAATTTCTTTAGCAAATCTATCAAATCAAAGGTAGATATGTCACTGAGGGGCTCCTGACAGGGGAAAATAGAAAGTGTGTAGCAGCAAACGGCGGTAAGACTGATATGTTTACTTTCACATTTAGGAAAAGTGCATCTAACACAGATGTTACATTACTCATATCCTTTGGACTTGAAAATAGATAGAAGCCTTCATGAACAGCAACATTCAGCTTTATGTTTTTCTATCTGTCCTGGTAAATGACTCATTCAAGATCACTGTTATCCAACCTTCTTCATTTGCCCTTGAAGAGCAGAAGTGACACTTCTTTGGCGTTTCTTACAACATGGAACATGATGACAGCATTAAGACAGAGTTTTATTAAATTTATCCTGGATTATTAAAGTAAGGGAAAAGAGGTAAAGGGTGTTTAGTTTTTTAGGTTGCTGTTCCTTCTTGCGAACATTCCATGTATGAGCCTTCTGATTTGTCAAAGCTCATTAGTTGGGTGTGACCTTATGTTTTCATTCACAATCCACAAAGGCTTACCCTAAATTGCAAGCTATTTCAGTAGAAATAAAAGAAAACAAAACGAAACGAAAAAACTGAGAGAGGCTGGCTGGCATTGAAAGTACTGGCAGAGAGAAGCAGTAATCTGTTGGTAATTCTATAAGGTTTCCGTGTTGATTACTATTTGGGCAGTGTCCACATGCCTGATGAGTTCACACACTCACAGCTGCCTGGGAGCAAGACAATATCTACATAAAGCGGACCAGGATTATCCAAACAATTAAAAGAGCTGGTTACTGCTAATGCTATTGTCAATGATCTTCTACAAGAATTTCAATTAAATGAAAATCACATGCCAGCCCTCAGAGACCATCTGGTGCAGTGAGGGAAGGGCCCCTCACCCAGAGTCAGGGAGCCAGGTTCCAGCTCTGGCACTGCCAACATCTAGCTGTGAAAAACAATGTTCAGCGGGCACGTGCCCAGGCAGAAGCAAGGGGCTTTAGACTCAGAAAGAAGGACCTGATGCTTCCATAACCCAAAGAAAATGAGAAAAATAAAATTCCTCTTAGAGAACAGACCTATCAGGAAGGACAGAAAATAAGTTCAGGTCCAATGAAAAACCTGCTGAGAATGGTGCCAAGTGAGGTAATAACTCTCCTATTGTGCCTACAGTGTGACAAGCACTCTTGTTAAAAAGTTATTTATATATTTGAAGATGAAGTGAGTTAACCGGTGATTCATTTACATCCCTCAGTAGTTGCTGTGTTGCAATGTCAGGGGGCCAAGCACTTTTCATTTATGATTTTTAATTTAGCAAACAAGGTTTAGCTGGAAAGTATAGTTATGTTCTATTGAGGGAACTGAGACTTTGAGAGATAGTTACTTGGGACCTGGCCATTGGCACATGGTACCTTTTCTCCTCTGTTATTAGAGATGTGGGCAAGGCTCTAGGTGACTTGGGACTCTGGGCTACCTAGACTTGGGGCACTTCCTATATTCTACATAGTCTGGGATGTTCTCTTGATGGCAAAAGTACTTCTTAGTCTTTATATAGCTTGCAGTGAGAAAGGGATAAAACAAGAAAGAAAAAGAGGGAGAAAAGGAGACATGTGAGAGAAGAGGGTAAAGAAGAACTGAAAAGGAAAAAGAAAAAAAATTAAAAAGGAAGAAATAAAAGAACTAAGTAGGGTTATTATAATTAAAGGGAACCGGATAAAGACTTTTTTTTTTATGAGAATAAAATGTCTTTTCCCATGTCATGACCCTAAAAACAGCCTGATTTCTCCAGATTTGACAACTGCTTGAAAGGGAGCTTCAGAACAAGAGCAGAGACTTTGTCAGGTCAAGGAAATGCAAACCTTGCAGAAACATTCCACCCTGCAGATTTTTAAAGGGGTAGATCTACTTTTTGCATTTATTTTGACAAATTTAGGTTTTAACTATAATATTTTATAATGTTTACACCAGATGCATATATAAAATAAGTGCTTAATAATAAGGGGCCACAGAATAATTCTAGCACATTAAATTATTTGCGAAGAAGTCAGATGGGCATGGCCGTTGTGAATATGTCTCTGATTATCTTCTGTTAGTCATTAGTTTATTCACAAAGACTCACAAAATAAGATGTGAATGCAAAAATGTAAAAGAGTAGTTACAACTGTAATAATTGTAACTAGTATTTACTAATCTCTTCTTTAATAACACATCCTTCCTTTATTAATCTACTTAAAATTGCCCTCCTAACATTCTCTCCTCTATCCCCATTTTTCCTTTCTTTTTCTGGATTATTAAAACTTAAAAAGCCTATTATATTGAATTAACGTTGCATCATATTAAATAAGTTTAGGTGTGAATCATTGTAAATTAACCTATGTAGATATACATTAAGCTCACCACCCAAGTCCAACTCTATTCTCCCACTATTATTTTTTTCAATAGCACTTATAATTACTATAAAATCTCATCTTATGATAGTGTCTGTCTCCCTGGGACCAGTATTGCTGTTTTTTTCACTGCTGTATCTCCAATACAGGTTCAAGCCTCACACATAATCAGTGTTAGTTGAATGGATGCATGAGTAAATGACCAATACTTTTCAAGACAAGTGTTTTTACTTACATTCAGTATCTTGAATTTAAGGTAGAAAGTGTGGTTTAGAAAGACTGAGTTTGTTGCCCAAAGTCCCACAGGTAGGAAGTACCAGGTCAGAGTTTAAGCCAGTCCTCTCCATTAAGTATTCCAAAACTCATCTCCTCAGTTAGCAGGAAGGGCACGGAGCAGGTTCTCTATGATTAGAGCAGATGGGGTAAAGGAGGAGTCCTGGAGCCCTCAGTGGCTTCTGGCTTTTATTGGGATTTACCAGGTACACAGCTGGCAAGGGGTGCCAGGGGGCTGGGAACCTCCAGCCTGCCAGCCTCCCAGCCCCCAGCAAGTCTTCACTCTTTCTGGGCTCTCTGGCGTTCTCTCGCTTCTTGTTCTCTGCTCCTCTCATGGTTCTGTTTCTGTTGGCGGCCCTGTGATGCCGACCTTATAAGCTCAGTCTCTCGGCCCAGGTGTACCCACTTACGCTTGCCCACACCCCACTCCAGGTGCCCACCATCAAGCATGAATTCAGGACCACAAGGATCCACCACCAATCCCATTGGCGGGAGGGCAGAAAAACCTGATACTTTACTTACCCTACAGCAAGTAAGGAACTGTGCCCGCTTGATTGCTTCCCTGGGTGGAATGTAATAATTAGAGCACCTAAAAGACTTTGTAAACTTTACTTTTATTTATTTATTTTACCCTTTAAAAGGACAGGTTTGCTAGGAAAAGGAGAAAGAAAAAGGCACCTGCATAGTCACAGGCAGGCAGGAGAGCTGCCATTGCTGCCTTGCAAAGGGAAAAAGTTTGTGAAAAGAAACACCTGCATAGTCACAGGAGTGCAGGAGAGCTGCCTCTTGCCAGTGCAGAGATCTTGTAAACTTTAAAGTGCTTTACAAGCAAGTAAAAAACATTTTCTTCAAGAGATTTGTATTCACATTGAATGGAGGAAGCATGCAGAATTGAAATGATGCCGTTTTAAGAGGCATTGCTTTACACTATTATGCATATACAACAATTGACTTTGGAATATGATTTTAGGTAGTAAGAATGAAGAACAGGAGCAATGACCATGAGTAGGGTGGGAATCAACACAAATTGATTCTTACCAATTGGCCACCATTGTGGAATACTGATGCTCAATCCTATAAGGACTTTCTCAGAAGTCTGCTAAAAGAGGTTCATGGTTGTCCATGCAGGGGAAGAAACAGGAGAACATTTGTCTACCTGCTCCCATCCTCTGGGTGATGACCCTCTCCACGGGGCACTGCCTTGTCACCCCCAGATTGTCTTAGCACAGTATTGGCAGTTCTCAGGTGGTGGCACCAGGTTTCACTGCACCTCCCTGAAGTTAGTCCAAGTCTGTGTGGCACTGGGTGTTGTAATAGGGACTGGAATAAGAAGACCAAGAAGATCCGGGATGTTACACAAGAGGCATCTGAAACTGTTTCTAAACGCAGAATCATGGGTGAAAGTCACAGAATGGAGAAAAGGACCATCTTGATGAGGAAAGAATGTGAGAATATAACCTAAGAGGATTCACAGGGAATCTGCACACCTTTGTCATCCCTGCACACCTTTGTCACCCTGAGAGCCCTAATCACACCTGCTATCTGGGACCATCTGTGTCTGTCCTCACTTCAGGGAATTTATACATATTTGCATTTTTTATTTGTTAGGCATGCCTATATCCTGTGAAGAGAATTTTTGGATGGGGATATAATTAAGCAATTATACAAATAGTGTTACTAGTAGAAGCCTTTGGAAAGATGAAATAATTAGGAAAGATGATGCAAGATAATAAAGGAGATCAGTGTAAAACTTTTGGATACAGGAAGGCGAGAAGTCACTGAATATACACAGAGAATTCAGCCAGCTGTCAGGACAGAAAGCTGCGGCCCAGAGGTGGAGACTGGTTTGAAAGGCGGGAGTGAGTGGAAGGAAGTGAACTCAGCAAGTTTGGTGGAAACAAGAGGAATAGAGCAGATGCTGGAGGGGACAGTGTGGTTACAGGAATGCTATTTCTGTGTAGAAGGAAAGAAGAATGTTTAATATACTTAGACCCAATGAAAAGAGTGGCTAGAGAGTATAAATACCAGGAGCCATATTGTGGTAAAATTATAGGGGAATAAAATGGGTGATGAGAAGACTTAGATACACTTTTATCTTTAAAACAGGAAGAAAAGGAAATGGGTGAGGACACTTATTTTGATGTGGAGAGAACTCAAGTGTGACTTCAATTTTATCAGGGGAATTGGAGGCCAAATCTCTCCCTGCACTGTGTGTGTGTGTGTGTGTGTGCGTTGGGATGGGGGCATTGGGCAGAGGGAAAAGGCAAAAAGGAACTGGTAGCAATGGCAAAGGGGAAGTTTGGACTTGGAGGTCTGGCTATTAAATGATCGAGGCAGTGATGTCCATCTGGCTGAGGTAGGGAGCCCTAAGTTGGGAATTGGCAAAGTAAGGAGTGTGTCCCCACCTGAATTTCAAAGTGAGGGATAAAGTGAAGATAAAAACATTAGTAATAAATTAATGTTAATTAATAAAAAGATAGAACAGAGTATTAGAGAGGATTACAGGGAGGATTGGGTATAGAGTCAGTGTGAAAGCTAGACCTCAGATCAGAAAATGTTTCTAAGTGACGGTGGAGAATAATGGCATTTCTGCAAGTTTAATTGCTTTCTTTTTTGTCCTTTATGTCTCTTTGGCACCTCATTGCTATGAATTGACTGTTTTTCTATTTCTATGGCACTTTTTTCTCTTAATTTTCTCCATTTAAAAACATTTTTAAAGCAGTTTTAGGTTCACAGCAAAATCAAGAAAGTATAGAATTTCCCCACACCCCCGCCTACCCCCAAACATGCAACCCCCCCTCACCAACATTAACAACATCCTCACCAGAATGGTACATTGTCCCAATCTATGCTTGCACTGATAAATCATTATCACTCACAGTTCAGAGTTTATCTTAGGGTTCATTTTTGGTAGCATACATTCGATGGGTTTGGACAGATGAGTAAAGGCATGTGTCCGCTATTATGGCCTCCAGAGTACTTTCACTGCCCTAAAAATCTTCTGTATGGCATATATCTTTATTCCAAGAATTTGATTCCTGCTTTGGCAGCAAAAGTCACCTTCCTTACCCTTGAGAAAGAGCATGGTGCCTAAGGAGGCCAGTTCTGACCACCAGAAGGGAGCACACAGTATGCACCAGCCTACGGAGGGGACAGTCTGTTATGGAGGCCAAGCGCCCCAACTGAAGCTGGTGTGTGAGTGACTGGCATGTCTTTATGGGTCAGGTGGGGCTAACCTTGTTGTGTGCCCTCACTGGCAGAGCAGAATATAACACTGGGGAGAAATAGGCCAACACTAAAGAGGGTGGAAGGGCTAGGGAGGTGTTGAGCAGCACCCGTTCCAAGCTGGAGTCCTGCCAGGAAGATCACCTTTAGACAAGGGCGAATCAAAGCAAGCGGAAGAGCTCAGGCAGCAAGGGGACAGGGTGAGGATGGACAGTGTTGGAAGAGGGTACTTCAGCCAGCCAGGCTGCCTCATCTGCTTCGCTTTGTTTTATTTGGCTGTGAACTTCTGATTATTTTAAATATTAATATTCAATTTGTAAAGGACACATTTTTAATCCCTTTAGATTTATCTTAAAACTTTTTAAAATTTTAAAAAAATAATCTTACACCAACTGGAAATTGTAATAGTACAGCCAATTCCCATTAACCTTTACCAGTTTCACCAATTTCTAAGTTTCCCACACTTTACACATAAGTATTCTAAGAAAATATTCCATCAAACTAGTATTGTTAGTGGGTAGGGTGAGGTACACCCCAAGACCCCCAAACCTGCCTACTCTATATGGGTTCTGCCATCCATCACATAAAGGCAAAACATAATCTAAGTGCATAAGACTTTCTCTTTTTTTTTTAAAGATTTATTTTTACTTATGCATACAAGAAATAGGGTGTAGACCAGAGGTGCAGGGGGTGAGAGGATTCACCAGAGACAGAGTGGGGAACAGAATAGGAAGATCTCCTGAAATACACTGCTGAGGGGAGCAGCAGGCAAGAGAGTAGAGGTCTGCTGCATCATGTGGGTAGCTCCCTGGCTGGGTATGGAACTCAGGCCATGTCCGTGATAGTGCTGAACCTAACCCCTGAGCCACCAGGGAGGTCCCTGCATAAGACTTTATTTTTTTAAAAAAATATCTATTTATTTATTTATACAGGCACTGGGTACAGTCAGAAGCGCGGGAGGGTGAGAGAATTCACCAGAGACAGAGCGGGGAGCAGAGCAGGCAGAAGGACCGAAGCACACTGCTGAGGGGAGCAGCGGGCCGCAGGAGAGGTCTGCGCACCACGTGGGACCCTCCTCCAGTGGCCGGGGAGCAGCTGGGGATCGAACCGGCGCCACAGAGGCTGCGGGCAGCTTCGCAACCCAGTGCTCAACCACTGTGCCACCGGGGAGGCCCCCCTGCATAAGACTTTCAATAGAAAAGTACGTTAATAGAATTAGTGTGCAATAGATAGTCAAGAGAGAATATCGCTAAAATAATTTCCAATGAAACACCCAAAGCTACCCATTCCCTCCCCCGACCAAAGAGCGTTGGCCCAAAGCTGGGCTGCTGGGGCCCGAAAGCCTGCCACAAGCCTAAGGCACCTTCTAGTGGGAACCCATAGGAAAGGAGCAGAAGGGACCAGAGAGTCTGGAAGGAAAAGAGCAAAATCAAAATCCAAGTCAAGATAAAGGCTGCCATTGTCAGCCTCCCCTCAGGTCTCTCACCCACGTCTCTGTCTCTTTCAAGTTTCTTCCAATGTCTCCAAGTCCCTAGCACATGTCCAAGGACGAGAAGCAAGCATGGCTTCTTCCTCAGCTGTCTCTCTGTTCCCTGTGCCTCCTCCAGTCTTCTTTACAACCTTCCTTTTTCCCTTCTTTTCTTCCCAAGTCCTTTCCCTAATCTCTTTTCTTGCTTCACCTCACTGCTCAGCCCCACCCTTCCTTGGGTGGGGCGGAAAACCTGGAATCGCCCCTTTCTGGATATTACACTGTTACTCATTGTTACTGAGATTTTTGGTGCCCCTTTGCATTGTGCTTCTTTTTTTAATGATTAGAATTGTTCTTAAGATTTATTTATTTATGCATGCAAGAGCTGGGGTGCAGGCCAGAGATGCAGGGGGTGACAGGATTCGCCAGAGACAGAGTGGGAAACAGAACAAACAGATCTACTGAAACACACTGCTGAGGGGAGCAGTGGGCGAGGCAGGAGAGGTCTGCTGCGCCACGTGGGTTGTTCCCTGGCTGGCAGGGGATAGAACTTGTGCTGCAGAGGCTGCAGATTGCTTCATAGTGCGGTGCCTAACCCCTTTGGCCATCAGGGAGGCCCTGCATTATGCTTCTAAAGCAAGTGCCTCACTCTCCTCCCCAGTCCCGACCTTACCTCAGAGACAGCCAAATATTTCAAGGTCCATGGGGTCCCAACTCCACAAGGATGGAGACTTCTTTCCTCTAATCTCTTCTCCCCCTAGGCTAAATTCATTAAAGGGGAAGAGAGGAACACTGAATAGAAAAGCCAACCAGCTGATCTAGTCCTTTGCAGACATCCTAGCCTAAGGCAAACCTAGCACAAACAGGAGCAAAGTTCCAAGGTGAATCGAGTTTGGAGATACTTGTGTTAGGGGGAAATGATGTCCTGAGATAATCCCATACAGGCTTTGTGTAAGTCCTTTTAAGCGCGGGTGAGGACCCAGAGTCAGGCACCCCGTTTTGTATCGGGGTTGCTCTACAACACTTGTGTTAGCGTGGATGTTTCATTTACTGAGATGAAAGTATGCATCTGAATGTATGTGTGCTGCTCAGATCCCTCTTCGAGAAAGACCTCACTGCTCAGATGTGGAGGATGGGCTGCACTGAAGACCCCACCGCCCCTTCATCAGCATGCACTGCAGCTTTCCAGTGAGCTCATAGTCTTTCCCCAGTGGCTCAGCAGGGACTGAGGTAGTGACACATTTTTGTGTCATTTTTGTGCAGGCTTCAACATTTTTGACCAATGTAGGATGACTCTAATAGGCCTTCTTTGCTCCAGAGACCCCCAGGAGGGTGGAGAGACTTCGTCTCATCTATGCCATGATCCAACAGTCTCTCATCTCCCACCCCATCCCCATCCAGATTCCCTGGTGTCCACTTGTTTTTGCATACAGGCATGCCCCCACCTCAGGGCATTTGCTCTTGCTTTCTGTACCCTGAATCCTTTCCCCCTACACGACTTGCTTCCTCTTATGACTCTTCTTTACTAAACTCTTTTCTGTCTACCTTTAAAAAGACAACATCCTTCTTCCACCACCCAACCTCTAAATTCCCTTTTGCCTAACCTTCATTTATTTTGTTCCCGATCACTTATATCTCTACCTTTTATTATGTTTATTGTCTGAATTTTTCCATTAGAATATAAGCTTCAAAAGGACAGGAACTTTGTTTTGTTTCTAGTTTTTCCAGTTCCCCAAATAGAATATGGAGCACAGAAAACAGGCAATAATGTTTGTTGAATTAATATAAAGTACCAGAGTCCAGATGTTCTAAAACATGAAAATTGATTGTTATTTATGCTTTCCATTCAGGTATTCATCATTGTATGGAAACTCTCATAAGCCACATGTTTTCATATACTGTGTTTATGGAACCCCTTGACATAATACTTTTATTAAACATATGGTCTGTGCGTGCACCAGTGAGAGCACTTACAAAACATGCAGGGTGACAACTCACAGTCCTGATTTTCCATTAGGTTAGTGATATTGTTTGCCTTCTATCTACAATCTCAATTCACGGAGTGTTTTCATTTCTTCATGGACACCAAATGTTCGAGCTGGCTCTTAAAACGTTTTTGTTTATTTTCTTCCCAAATTAGTTAAACAGCTGAGATGTTACAGGTTTTTCTTTTCTTCCTCTCTCTACTTTTTCAGTTATTTACTTTTTTTAAAAGAACATCGATATTATCACACATAAAATGTTATAACAACCATAGATTTGATTCTTAAAATTCACATTGGCATGTTTATTCAGAAGGTTGAAGCACTATTGTGGCAGGAAGGGCTCTTAGCCCATAGATTACATTTGTCTGTCATTCCTATTCCCATTCTAAGAAATCAACAAAGTGATGTCACATTCTACATATTATATAATAAATGGAAGTTTAAAGGGTATTTTATTATGAACGTTTTCAAATATATATGATATAAGCAGAGTAGTATAGGTAATGTCATAGACCCATCACACAGCTTTCATATTTATCAACTTCTGTCTAATCCTATTTCACCTATATCCTCGTATGTTTCTGTTCTTTACATTGTTATGAAGAAAACTCTAGATAACATATTATTTCATCTGTAAATATTTACATCTATGTATTTAAAATACAACTCCTCTTACAAGCTTCAAACAAATTCCGAAAGGCCAAAAGGAGATTATTAATGCTCAAATTTTGACATTGGGAAAATTAGAGCATTACTGGTTTTTTGTTTATTTACACCTATATTAAAATATTTATTCCTTCTTTTATTTTTGGACAAACATAATTTTGAACAAACCATATCATGTCTAACCGGAGATATCTGGAAAGGAATAATAACCATGACTTCCTTCTATAAAAATAAAGACACAGAAGCATCAAGACAGAAATTTCAAATATTTATTTCTATCTAGATCATAAACAGACTGGAGAAAAGGCACTGCAGGAGAATTATTAAGAGACATCTCCACGAAAGAGGGAACTACCATGCTCCCCATCCCACTTAATAATGGGTGGAGCTGAGTGGCCCCATGATGCATTATAACTTAAAAGGCATGTGGGTTCTGGGAGAGAGAGTTTTGGGTTTTATAAAAAGATTTATTTTTATTTATTTATGCATATAAGAACTGGGGTGTAGGCTAGAGGTGTGGGGGTTGAGAGGATTCACCAGAGACAAGGTGGGGAGCAGAACAGGTAGAGCTGCTGAAATACATTGCTAAGGGGAACAGGAGGCAAGACAGGAGAGACCATTTTGGTCTCGTCCATGTCCTTTTCCATCAAAAGGGGAGACAATTTGATATAGTGTTTTTTCAGACTACTCAGATCCTTGAATTGTTTTCCCCAAAGTCTGTGCTGGGGGGTGATAACAATCATACCCCATGGTTAGACAGACCCCTAGAAGAAAGGAAATTTATTCATGTAAACCAAAAGCTTACATGAAGTTCCTTCCATGCAACTCCATTCTCTCTAGGGAAATAACACTGACTAATTTGTGTTGCTGAAATCCTGAAGTGAATCAGAAAAGGGTCAGCCCAGAACTTGACTACAATAAACAGAGTATATGTTCTTCAAGTCTGGCTGGGAAACAGTGACCGAACCTGTGATATGCATTAGTTTAAAATTTAGGCACAGCCGCTGTGTTTCTTATTCTGGAGGTGTTACGCGGTGAAAAGTGACTATGAGCTTAGTCTGGGTGTAGATATTCACTGCAGTTCAAATTTCCAATGCTGTGTAGTCCGAAGCATTCTGAAACTGCCCTAAAATGATTAACTTGAAGGTGATGGGTCCATAATAAAACATGAATATCTAGAAAGTCATGGATATAAAAAAAGCAATCAAGAATATTGCTAATGTAATAGGGGATACTGGATCATTTGAGTGGATTTCTATGTAAGTAGTTTAGTAGTATCAAATAAGCCGTTTTAAAGCAATAAATGTTACCAATATACTTATAGATCTTGAAAGAACTTGAAGTACATCTGGCCAGTCACCTCATATTACTCATGAGAAAATTCAAATATAGGTTTTGGGACAAACAAATTGGCTAAGATGGTTAATCTAATCAGTGGGTAATCCACGGAAGAAAATACAGGTCTTTTAATTTTTCCTTGAAAAAGTTGTATCCTCATTTTAAGTTTGGTCCTATAATAAGAATATCCTTATTTGAATTATAAGTGCTTACCTACTTTACTAAAGTCAATGTCTACATTATTTAATACAAAAGAAATTATAGCAAAAAATTTTTATGCTTTCTGAAATGAGACATTCTCGCTTAAAAACAATAAAGTCCACAATATTGCATGGAGAAAGTTAAGCCCCTGGACAATTAAAATCAGAGGGAATATAATTTGCATTCCCAGCTTTCAAAGTCATAAGAATTATGTTCTGTAACTGAAAAATTACATTACATTGGCAGTGTAAGGACTCTGTGATCTGTCAACATGGCCGGTTCGAACCATATTCCTAGAATTCCTTTTCTGGATAAGGAGGACTAGAAAGATTCTCTCATGAGAGCTGGAAGGAGACAGTGACCATTCTAAAGCATACACATACCATCCTTCAGTTATTCAAATACTAGCCTAAGTGATGCTATGAAGAGATTATGCATAAAGCCTCACATGCATCCCTTTGATTTTGAGTTAATCAAAAGAGACACCATCTTGTTTGGTCAGATTTGCCCAAATGGAATCTCTTTAAAAAGCGACTAGACCATCCCTTAAGTTCAGACTTTCCAAGCTTTAGCTCAAGTTCATGTTCATGAATTTCCAGCTGGCTTGTTCCCTTCCTTTCCTGTCTGCCTGTCCTAGAGACTTTGGGCTTGTTAGCCAGCTCCCACAGCTGTGTAAGCCAAATCTCTTTTATGTACATACGTACATATCCTACTCTTCAAGCCTCGTTGGCTGAACCCCCATTATATGCAGTTTCCACAACTTATGTCTTCCAGAATACAATTTATTCCTTCTGCCCTTAAGCTTCTGTTCATTCAAATACTTTTTTTTACTTTCTTCTTTGCAATCACCAGAGCAAATTAACCCTTAATTGTCTTTCAACCCTCAGCATTTTAGTGTGCAGTAATGCCATTTTGCATTGTTAATTCTAAATATCATAGAAATTTAGCCTGTGTTATTTAGTTGTCTCAAATTTGGCATCTTCATAACCAATATTTTCTAGCAAATGGGATTTCTAGCCCTACATTAAATAATTCCCTTCTAAGTGCTCACAGGGGCTCCTCTTCATCTGTTGTCCTTCCTGCTGTCAGCTCGGTTTTCTAACTTGTACATTTGACCATGTCATTCCATGGCTTGAAAAAGTATTAATGATTCTCCATTTCTCACTGAGTAAAATCTAAACCTCCTGACTTGGTATATACATTCTCTGTTTGTATCTTCCTGCTTTCCTAGTTTCATCTATTTTTTTTGCCCCTCATATTGCCGTCCTTGCAATTCTCCAAGTGTGCCTTCCCCAGGCCAAGAATTGATTCTCTGGAAGAAACTGTCAGCTGCTAAAAGATATGATTGAGAATTAAACTGCCATCAACAGGTACACACCAAAATAAATGTGCTTCCGAGAAGTCTTTTATATAATCTATATAAAACTTAGATGTGGTTTCTAGACATCCACAAAATGCTTTATGCACAGCAACTTCCCGCTAACTCTCACCTCTCAGGAAGTTGTTACATGCCATATTTTACACTCAGCGACCATTTTTGCTGCACTGGTGGCATTACTTTCCTCCCATTTTCATGGGTGACATTACTTTCCTAACTTGGTAACCTTAGGTTTTCAACCAAAATATTTCCTGGTCCTGTTCTCTTACCCTGGAGTTGCTTGCTCATAATGAGTCTTTTCCCCACACAATATTTTGAAATCTTCCCTTGCTGCTGACCTGACCAAGTCATGGCCCTGTAAGCCTCACTGCAGATTCCTCAAACTCCCCAGCCCTTAGATTCTCTTATAGAGATTAAGAATGATCTTTCTCCTGTCTTTTTTAAAAAAAAAAAAAACAGATTTATTTATTTATGTATACAAGAGCTGGGGTACAGGCCAGAGATATGGGGATGGGGGGCGGTGAGAGGATTCACCAGAGACAGAGTGGGGAATAGAACAGGCAGACTGACTGAAATACACTGCTGAGGGAAGCAGTGGGCGAGTCAAGAGAGATCTGCTGAGCATGTGGGTTGCTCCCTGGCTGATCAAATTCTTGCTGCAGTGGTTGGCGATTGCTTGATAGTGCTGACTTTAACCCTTGGGCCATCATGGAGGCCCTCTCTTGTCTTTTTAAAATAACATCAGGCCTGGGCCTCCCTGGTGGCACAAGGAGTTAAGCACAGCACTGTGAAGCTATCCACAGACTCTGCAGCAGGAGTTCCATTCCCAGCCAGCCAGGGTGCTATACACATGGTGCAAGGAAGGAACCTCTCCCGACTCCCAGCTGCTCCCCTCAGCAGTGTATTTCAGTCAATCCGCCTGTTCTGTTCCCCACTCTGTCTCTGGTGAATCCTCTCTCTCTCTCTCACACACACACACACACACACACCCCTAGCCCACACTTCTGGCCTGTACCCCAGTTCTTCTATGCATAAATAAATAAATCTTTAAAAAAAAAATGACATCAGTCCTTACTTAGAAACAATAGCCACCAGCCACCACTCAATCATTCAACAGATCCAAGTTGCCATTTTTTCTACTGCTTTAAATTGAAACTCCTAATTTATGAGTTTAAGGTTAATTACCAACTGTTACTTCCAAGGCATCCCTTTTGTCTAACAACCTAGATTAGATGCCTCTGTTCAGGCAAGTAAATTCCACCCACCCTTGTCACTTGACACCTATTCTTGCAGTGCAAAGCCCTCTACTCCCCTCCAGACACCCCCAACCCCACACCAAGTCCCCACACTCCCCACCTCCCCTCCACCTGTCTGTCCTTTTCCTTCATTACACATTTCTCATAACTCATCTTTCACATAAAGCTTTCTCAGAGTACAAACATTTCAGCAATCTTCTCAGTCCTTGTGTAAATAAGAACCCTTTGCTGAACATCAGAAATTTGCCTTGCTCATTTTCAGAAAATCATGTACAACCAGTGTGAGTTTAGTAAGGAAACGAGACAGATTTTCAATTCTCAAACACCTTTCACAGAATCAAACATGTAGGCAAGAATAGCATTCCAGAACCTTATTTTTAAGACACAGTTACCATTATAATAATAAGACATACTATCAGATACAGCTCAAATGAAGTGTATCAGATCAAATAATAAACATGTTTGTATTTATGCAGTTACATCTTCCTATGCAAGATAAGGAGTCTGAACACTATTCTCACATCAGTGTTCAGCGCCCTCCTGCTTTTGGTCTGAGGGGAGGCTAGCCGTTGAGAAAGTTATTTCATGAAGAAGGCAGAAGGGTCAACTTGGAAGGAGAGAGAGGAGGGCAGAAGTGGGGTTCTGATTTATCAGTTAATAAGATGAAGTAGCGGAGAGGAAATTCTATCAAACTTTTTCTCTCAGCTCTTGGGTCTCCAGGCTTAAAACTCTGTGGATCACTTCTCTTTCCAATTCCAGAACATCATGGATACTGCAAGGGTCAGGGTTAGACCAGTATGTTTGCTCCAAGGAAGATTTTTATTTTCTTGAATTTCAGGCCTTTGTTATTATCCAAAGTTGGCTACAAGTTATGGAGTCTTGCTTGCCTCTCCACACAGCTGTTCTTTATTTTTTTTTATTACCACCATAGATTCAATCACAAGAGGAGAAGAAAGTTTATTATTTCAAATAGTTTCTTTAAATCTGGAAAACCAGGAAATAAGCCTGCAGTCATAAAAACACATAAATTCAATCATGGCACCTCAGTCAGGAAAAATATCAGGTCCTGTGAGCCAAGCAAGCTTAGGTCGAGTCCATGCTCAAACATCCCCCTCACAGAAAGGCCAATAGCATCTATAATTTTAAGCCAAACTGAGCTGAGTCACTTAGCTTTCAGAAAGAAGAGGGAAGAGAATTAGTGGTGGACTGTGGAGAGTTCGAATTAAGAGTGAAAACCCTTCTCAGATATGAATCCTGCAAGGTACCTACAGAGGATTTTTTTTTTTTTTTTTTTTTTAAGATTCATTCATTTAGGGGCTACCCCGGTGGCGCAGCGGTTGAGCGCTGGGTTGTGAAGCTGCCCGCAGCCTTTGCAGTGACGGCTCAATCCCCGCCAGGCGAGGGTCCCACATGGCGTGCAGACCTCTCCTGCCACCCGCTGCTCCCCTCAGCAGTGTACTTGTCAGTCTGCCTGCTCTGCTCTCCCCTCCAGCTCTGGTGAATTCTCTCACCCTCCCGCGCTTCTGACTGTACCCAGTGCTTGTATAAATAAATAAAAATCTTTAAAAAAAAATAAAATTTATTAAAAAAAAAGATTCATTCATTTATGCATACAAGAACGGGAGTACAGGCCAGAGGTGTGGGGGGGGGGGTGGTGGTGAGAGGATTCACCAGAGACAGAGTGGGGAGCAGAACAGAGAGATTGACTGAAGTACTCTGCTGAGGGGAGCAGCGGGCGAGTCAGGAGAGGTCTGCTGTGCCATGTGTGTTGCTCCCTGGCCGGCCGCCGGGGGATCGAACTCGTGCTGCAGTGGGTAGCTCCCTGGCCGGCTTGGGAGGGGGTGTGGGATGGGGGATAGAACTTGTGCTGCAGAGGCTGCGGGCATCTTCATAGGTTGTGCTTAACCCCCCACGCCACCGGGGAGGCCATCAGAGGATCTTAGTTTTAATATTAATTTTCTACTTGATATAAGAGAGCAGGAAAACGTTTGCCTTCTAAAGCAATTCATTGATTTTGATAACAAAACTCTGTGCTTAGGTTTTCCTACAATAATATGAGTTTGTTGGGATAATTCAAATTCTTTGACGTCAACGCTCACAAGTATAACCTTCTGAGAGTCCCTACAAGTTGATTGTTGGTTCACAGTGAGACAATCATAGAAGCTGTCAGCAGTGTAACCATAAGTTTGATTATATTTTTAAGATTCCACATATAAGGGAAACCATACAGTAACTGTCTTTCTCTGACTTTTTTTCAATTAGCGTAATGTCTTCAGGGTCCATCCATGTTGTCATAAATGGCAGGATTTATTTGGTTTTTTTCCTTCTTTATGGCTGAATAATATTCTATTCTATATATCGAATATTTTCCATTATACATAATAGTCCATTATATATATTTATATATACACTGCCTATAATGGAGTAGAATAGCATGGGAAAATATCTCACCTTATATATATTTACATTGCCAAGACATGGAAACAACCTATGTATGCACAGATGGATAAATGGATATGAATCACAACTTCTTTATCCATTCACCCATGTTAATGGACATTTAGGTTGGTTCCATGTCTTGGCAATTGTCAACGAAGTTGCTATGAGGATGCAGGTAGCTTTTTCAGTTAGTGTTTTCACTTCCTTTAGATATAATCCCACAAGTGGAGTTGTTGGGTCATATGGTAGTTACAGTTTTAATTTTCTGTGATTTCCCCATACTGTTTTCCATAATAGCTGTAACTATTTACAATCCTATCAACTGTGCACAAGAGTTCCCTTTTCCCCACATGCCTACCAATAATTATCTCTTATCTTTTTGATGTTGACTATTCTAACAGGTATAAGGTAAATATCAATTGTGATTTTAATTTGCATTTTTCCAATGACTAGTGATGTTGAGCATCTTTCATGTATCTTCTTTGTAGAAATCTCAATTCAGGGCTTTTGGTGATTTTTAAAATTTCCATTTTTAGAAATGGAAATTTCTTTTAGAAATGTCTTAAATTTTTTTTATATTTATTTATTTATTTATACAAGCACTGGATACAGTCAGAAGCAGGGGAGGGTGAGAGAATTCACCAGAGCCAGAGGGGAGAGCAGAGCAGGCAGACTGATGAAGTACACTGCTGAGGGGGGCTGCGGGTGGCAGGAGAGGTCTGCATGCCATATGGGACCCTTGCCCGGTGGCCGGGGATTGAACTGGCGCTGCAGAGGCTGCAGGCAGCTTTGCAACACAGCACTCAACCACTGCGCCACCGGGGAGGCCCAGAAATGTCTTAAATTTAAATTATAACTTCAACTTTTATAAAAGCACTGCCTTGACCAACAGCTAAGCTACAAAGACTTCTACCACAAATAGTTCACCAAAGTCCCCATGAATCATTTCAAGACACTCCATTTAAAAGATTTCTACCAGTGTAGGAATTCAGCTGTGTCTAGTGACTCCCCAGTGACAGCCAGCCCTAATCCTTGCCAGGTGATCTTTCCAGAAAAGGAATTCAAGTTAGAGTATCAAGTGGGGAAAAAAGTGTGAAGGAGAATGTCAAGGGGGGCTAGTCCAAGTCAGGGTCCTCTCTGTGGAATGTGCAGGGGGCCTGCAGAGAAATTTTGTTGCATCCTATTTAGACCCAAAGCAGCCTATAAATTCCTTGGGATACAAAACGATCTGTGTAACCTGGTCAGCTGCCCATTCCTTAGCTCCCCCATTCCAGCCCCATTTTTATCGTATAAAGAGGTTCATACAGTCCCTTCTTGGAAGACTTAGGAGACACTTATTCTGAAATGAGCTGGTGTCACTTGTCATAGCCCACATTGCATAAAGTGCCAGAGATGCTGAAAGCAGCTGACTCACTTTAGAAGTCCTTAGGAAAAGCTATTTTATTGTGCATTTGAACCCCCTCCCCCTCCTCAACACATTTTGGTTAAAGAATTCTGCATAATTGAGGTCCTGGAAAATATGAACAGGGTAAGTTAAGCCAAAAGAAAGGTACTCTCTGTCATGAAACTGGGAAATTATACACGTGAACAAAAGGAAGACCCATTTCTTGCAAGACTGTGAGCTGTATACCTTTTTAGATTCTTCATCCACACTATTTCTTCCTCTTTCTTTCTGATATCTGAACTCACTCACCTTTTGGTACTGCATACCCGGTGCTAAGCCTACCCTGATATTCTTTCACACCATAGGCTCCTAAAATTGTTTTCAGAAAAGCCAGGTGTTGAGCAAAGACAGTCCTCAAGAAAGTTCAGTGCAAATACCATCACCCAGAAAGTTGACTGTTAAAGTTGCTAGAGGAGAAATGTACTAAAGTTACTCTGGGCCTCCCTGGTGGCGCAAGGGGTTAAGATGCAACCTATGAGGCAATCTCAGCCTCTGCTACACGAGTTTGATCCCCAGCCAGGGAGCTGCCCACATGGTGCAGCAGACCTCTCCTGACTTGCCCTCAGCAGTGTATTTCATCAATCTGCCTGTTCTGTTCCCCATTTTGTCTCTGGTGGATCCTCTCACCCCCCCAGTCCCCATGCCTCTGGCCTGTACCCCAGTTCTTGTATGCATAGGTGAATAGATCTTAAAAAAAAAAAGAAGTTACTCCAAGTCAGTACAATCTGTTCAGAGAGTGGCATTTTCATAAAAAGCAAACTTAACGACCGCATTTAAGAATTTGCAAAAACATTCCGGACACGGATCACAAAAGCTCTCTCGGGAATCCACACTCACCAGCCCCCTCCCCCGGGCAGCTCCCCAGGAAGGTAACTCTTGCAGTCGATCTAGCACTTGGAGGGATATTCATTTTTCAACTTGGCTGACGTAATTCAGCAGGGGCTGTGCGCGCCCGCGAGCAGGGAGGGCGCGTCCCGTCCCCGCAGGCTGCGGCCCGGGGGCCTGGGGCGGCTCCGTCATTTCTGCACATTCACGTCGCAGCCTCTCCCCCACCTCCCCGCCCTTCCCCAAAACAAATGACCTCGCTCAGATCCTGTTTGCGCTTAGCTTGCTTCCTGTGCGAAGCGGTTTGCCCGTGAGCTTCGCGGCGGATCCCCTTGGAGTTTCCTAGCTGGCGTTTCCTCCTCCTGCTCCTTTACGCTTGTGCATTTGTTTGCTCAGAGCGAGCCCTCGCCGGGGCCCTGGCTCCACCGACTGAATAGCAGGAAACCCGCCAAGGCATTCTCTCTCTCGTTCCTAGAGAGCCAGAAAGCCTGGGAATGGGTTTGGCAAGGTCTCTTGTACCCTCCACCTCTATCACTTCCGAGGCCAAGGGCTTCCTCCCAGACCCAGGCACAAGGGCAAAACTTGCTTTCACTGCTCTGCGGCTGGCTCGGGTGCGCCCACGACCCCCGGGGCAGAGGACTTCCTCGCCTGCCCTGCTTTAGGAAGAGGGACCCGAAGGTTGTTGGAGAAGAGAAGCAGGAGCCCCCTGCCCAGGCTTCCTCTTCCCAAGGCCCCTGCTCTGGCTGCGCCTCCAGCCCTCTCCCTGGTTCCCCGCAGCCCCTCCTGCCAGGCCCTTTGTTTCTTCCCACGGGGAGGTCTGAGAAGGACTGGTGGCTCGAGCGCTTTTTCTCTAACTGTCCCGTCTCTTAATGTCCTTGGTCTTTCCTTGTCAAAGACAACTGGATGTCCGTAATCCCTTCTACCCTCCCCCCCCCACCAGTGTGTCTCTGGTTTATAGTTGCCTTTTGATTTTGATTTTTACTTTATTATAATTAGTCTTTTTCCTGGTCCCTTATTTAGGTTTTCTAAATTCCTGCTATGAGTGAGACCATCCAGTATTTTTCTTTTTCTTTCTGGCTTATTTCGCTGAGCATGATCCCTTCCAGCGCCATCCATGTTGCTGCAAATGGCATGAGTTTGTCTTTTTAGATTGCTGAGTAATATTCCACTGTAGATATGTACCACATCTTCTTGATCCAGTCATCTATTTTTGGGCATTTGGGTTGTTTCCATAGCTAAATAAAATAAGGGGGGGTTTTGTATGGGGAATTGTATGGGGACTATAACCAAGATGAAAATGCATACATTGTGCAAAAATGAAAAATGCTGTAAAAATATATAAAATAAAATAAAAATATTTAAAAAATTGCGCTTTAAAACACCATTGCAACAGCATGAACAAATATGACATATGTAAATACGTATCTGGCAAGAGATATTCAAAGCCTGTGCATTGAGAACTACAAAACCAAAGAAAATAATAAAAGACCTCTATAAATTAAAAAAAAAAAAAAAGACAACTGGATGTCATTAAACTGATTTTCTTTCTTTTTTTTCTTAAAGATTTATTTATTTATGCATACAAGAACTGGGGTACAGGCCAGAGGTGTGGGGGTGAGAGGATTCACCAGAGACAGTGGGGAACAGAAAAGGTAGATTGACTGAAAGACACTGCTGAGGGGAGCAGCAGGCAAGTCAGGAGAGGTCTGCTGTGCCATGTGGGTAGCTCCTTGGCCAGGGATTGAACTCATGCTGCAGTGGCTGCTTGTAGTTTCATAAACTGGCACCACCAGGGAGGCCCTATACTGATTTTCTTGGAATGCGGTCACTGCATGTTGTTTTCCCTAAGAATGTTCTACTGTGCTAGGGAGACACATTTAGAAGGGCAGAAGGACAAAAGGAATTAATGCACCTCCTTGGCGCTTCTGTCCTTGCCATCTTAGCCTTACCCAAATGGCCTATCTCAAATCTTTAATTCCTTAAGTGTTTTGTTGTTTTTTTTTAGAAAGAAGTTTTTTTTTTTTTTTTTCAAGAAAGAAAAACTTCAAAAGCCAAACTAAAGAACTGGGCACTGAGTACTTGGCCTAAAATAGGAATGGAAAAAGGCAGAGGCCTGAAGTTAGTTGATGGATACTCTGTATCCAACATGTTGACACCCAAGTCTTAATTCAGTAGCCGTTTTCATTTTCAATGGTCTTTAGGATTACAAAACTCAGAAGCCAGCGTCTCCTTGGTCCTCTGTTAAGCATGTGAAAATTTAGACATCTCTCCAGAGCTGGGAGATTAGGAATTTCCACCCTGCCCTCCTCCACATCACATCTAAATGATGACAAGAAATGAATGACAGGATAGTCAATAACCCACATGGACTAGCTTGGATTTCCTGGAAGTGTGGTGGCCTGTGCAGGTCACACTCTTTATACAGAAAGGGGAGGTTTCAAGAGCGTGGGATCCAACAGGCCAGTCCCAATATCATATCATGGCCATTTGGGATCCTGCCTTGGAAGTTACATAGTCACTTCTGCTATACTTTATTGAACTTAACAATCAGAAAAGCCTGCCTAGTTTAAGGGTAGGGAACATAGACCCCACCTCTTGATATCTTCAGCTTCCATAACTCAAATAAAGATGCTTTCTTTTTAAAAAAAAATATTTATTTTATTTATTTGTGCATACAGGAGTGGGGTATAGGCCAGAGGTATGGGGAGTGAAAGGATTCACCAGAGACAGAGTGGGGAAGAGAACAGGTGGAATGGCTGAAATACACTGCTGAGGGGAGCAGCGGGCCAGACAGGAGAGGTCTCCTGCGCCATGTGGGTTAACTTCCTGGTTGCCAAAAACTTCATAGTGCTGAGACTTAACCCCTTGTGCCACCAGAGATGCCCTAAAGATGTTTTCTACATTGAAAATGTGAGCTGGTGAGGTCACTGGGTTTCAAATCTAGCCCCCTGAGAAACCACACTTCTGGATATTGTGCTCCATTGTGGTCCCCTCCCACACTGAATCCAGGCTGACACTGTGGAGGAGGTGATCCTCAGTGACTTCCAAGTTTAGCTCATAAGCCTTGCTGTCTCTAATGGGGCTTTTGAAATGCTTGGTCTAGGGTGGCTGACTTTCAGCCACCAGTTAGGAAGTCTTACCTGAGAACATCGTGTTTTGAAGAAGTCCAAGAAGTCACCTGGAGGAGTTATCAGGAAGAGAGCAAATCCTTGACCAGCGCCAGAGATTTCAGCAGGCCTTGCCTAGGGGAACAGACATGTCAGTGAAGAAACCATCTTGGATGACCTGCTTCGTTTGAGCATTCAAAAGACTACAGCTCAGTCACACATCTGACTGCAGTTACATTTGAGACCCCAAACAAGAACCACCCAACTGAGTTTACACAACACTCTGAATCTTAAAATTGTTATTTCATGTCATTAACTTTTGAGGTGGCCTGTTTTGTATCAATAGATAACCAGAATGCCATAGTCTGTCAATTCTGCCTCAAAGTAACTCCTAAATCTTGTTTCTTAGGCAGAACTTCAAGATATACTTGCTGAATCAAAGCTTTTGTCTCCAGTTTATGAGCAAGGACTCATGCCTTTAAAGAACTTGGTCTTAGACATGAGATAAGCCATGGTCACAAGCTTTGATAAAATAAGGTCAATATAGAAAAAAGCACCCTGAGGGCCTCCCCGGTGGCGCAGCGGTTGAGCGCTGGGTTGCGATGCTGCCCGTGGCCTCTGCGGCGCCTGTTCGATCCCCGGCTGCTCCCCGACCACCCGAGGAGGGTCCCACATGGCGCGCAGACCCCTCCTGCCGCCCGCTGCTCCCCTCAGCAGTGTACTTTGGTCCTTCTGCCTGTTCTGCTCCCCACTCTGGCTCTGCTGCTCCCCACTCTGGCTCTGGTGAATTCTCTCACCCTCCCGCGCTTCTGACTGTACCCAATGCATGTATAAAAAACAAACAAACAAACAAATAAATAAATAAATAAAACCATGCCTCTATTAAAAAAAAAAAAAAGAAAAAAGCACCCTGAACCCACAGGAAAGAGAGGGGGAAATTGATTCTATCCCAGAGCTGGTGTGCCTGAAGAGAAGGTAATCTTGAATTAGATCTTGAGTGCCAAATTGTCATTTTGTAGAAACAGGGAACTTCTAGTTTCTTAGCAGATAGGTGTGTGATCAAAATAGATTTTCTGAAAATCAGCCTGAAAGCAATATATAAACTCAGTTACATTTGGGAGACACTAGTGGAGTCAGTGAAGGTGGGGAGATCAATAAAGAAACTATGATGACAGTCAAGGACAGAACAGCCTACCCTTGGACAAGACCAGTGGCCATGAGAATGGAGAAAAGGGGGTAGATTTGAAGGACATTCCAGATGTTGACATAACAGTGAAATTTTACTGATTGATCAAATCATGACACTAGTTGTCCCATTCCTCGAATAAGTGGAGAAAAGATTAATAATTCTATAATTTTAATTTTTGAATGAATGTTTGTTTTTTTTTTTAAAGGTACCTTTACTAGATACTTCGTGCTGTGGGGGTGGGGTGTAGTAAATTAAATCCATAGCTAAATATGTGCAATCAGAGATTAACTTTTTGAACATATATAATCAGTTATAATGCATTCATATTGATTAACAATTTTTGTCACCTATCCTTCCCTCTGAAATGTTAATAGTGTAAGAAGTCTTCAAAAATATTTTTTTTCAGAGCAACGTCCTTTCAATTTTATTCTCTCCTGCGGCAGTGTTGCTCCAAACATTTTTTAAAGTATGAGCTCCCTCTAGTGGCCAAAATGGTCTTTACCGCTTGATCGAATCCCCATGAATTTTATTTAAGTATTTGAATCAATATTAAATCATCTTAATGAGTAAAGTGACAGTATGGGCATAGGCTTGTAGTCAAAGAGAGGATTAGTTCAGGTTGTCTGGCACTTAGGGAGAGGGGTAAATGATTAATATGCCCATTTTCCAGAAGACCTAGTTAACATTCAGCAAATTTAATTAAGGTGCTATCTCTGCTTTAATTAGAGGAGGAAAATGACAGCCCTGATCAAGGATAAAGTGAGGAGTAGTTGACACCAGTGTAAGGAACTATGAGCCCAATTCTAAAAATACTATCATCTTTAAAACTAAAAACGGTCATTTCTCTCAAGCATAAGTTTAAATACTACAAGGGTTTTGGGAGCCAGTTATGGTGAAAATAATATAGCTAGCTTTGACAGTGGCAGGCTGAGCAGCTTTCACACCACAAGGTTGTCCAGGCTTAGAGCCTGACCTCATGATCTTAAGCAGCTCCCGGGTCCTGGCACTATTGCTCAATGTAATTGCATGTTATACGCATCATATAGGCAAGTAGGACCTAACGTGAACAGGAAAATTAAATCATGCATAGCCAAAATTACCCTTGAAAAATCTATTTATTCATAAAATGATGCATGTAAGTATGGTTTTATATATACGGCTAGTGCTGTGAATCCTACAGATCCTGAAAGGTGAACACCCCTGAGCAAAAGTGTAAGAAGCATAAATTAGAACCTATATGTGGATATCTGAATATTCAGTCCATTCTGCCTTGAAGATAGTTGCCAAATCCCTATGAGTTAAAGGGTCACTTAGTGGAGAATTCTAAATATTCCTGCTAACATGCGTACTTTATGCCATTTTTTATTAACATGAACTCTTTTTAATTTAGCATTATTTCTTTGTTCAGTGTTCTCATTCAACACTTCTCATTCAAGACAGATGCTCTGTAGCTATTAGAAGGGCTAAGCTGGGTATTTATAGGACCATACTTACACTCTAACTATAGTAGATGCTCAATAAATATTTGCTGGCTTTGAATCTGAATCTTTTCTTTAGGTCTATATCTACATTTGCTTTGAAAAGTTGTAGTAAAGGGCCTCCCTGGTGGCTTAGGGGGTTAAGCCTCAGCACTACCACCACGGAGGCCCACAACAATGGCACGAGTGCGATCACCAGCCGGGGAGCTAACCCACGTGGCTCAGCAGACCTCTCCTGTTTCTCTCACTGCTCCCCTTAGCAGTGTATTTCAGTCAGTCTGCCTGTTCTGCTCCCCACTCTGTCTCTGGTGAATCCTAACCCCTCTCCCCGCAAGTCTGGCCTACCCCCCAGTTCTTCTGTGCAAAAATAAATAAATAAAATCTTTTGAAAAAAAGAAAGAAAAGTGTAGTAAAGAACTTGGCCACCTTTCTGTCTTCCTAACTGACATTTCCTATAGAGCACTCAACCTTCTAACCTACAACACTGGTCATCTTCCTAAGTAGTGTTGAATGTGTTTGGGGCTTCCAAAGTCAGACACATGATGGACTTTAATTATAGCTCGATTTTTCTTTGAATGTTGAGGACAATCTTTTTATTATATAATTTGATAAATGCCGAGAAAAACACATCAGATGACGTAAGGGAAAGTCCTACTTCTTAAAATAACTAAAAACATGGCACAACAAAATTCTATCTAAGAAACATTTATGATAATTTATGCCCCTACCGCTCCCTGAAACACATCAGGGAACAAAGATGAATAATACATTAATATGTGGTCCTTATCCTAATGGAGAAAAATTTTTCCATTTCCCCCTTTCAAACATAAAACCAGTTATTTTTTTAAGGTGCACTCATAGAGTGAAACTACAGTCTCCCTCTCTCTTTTCAGCAGATTCATTAGCTGAAAAAAAATTCTACAATTCTTTTGAATCTAGTGACAGATTAAGAATATTCCTTTCAATATTCTAGCTTCATGATTGCTAACATTAGTAATAAAAGCTAAGATAATCTAATTTACTTGATGTTCTAATTTATCTGTTATAATTAAGAACATCTGACAACTCACCAAGCATTTTCATATGAACACTTCAATCATTTCAATACATTGTTATCACTGTATCAGGGAGAAAAACAAGAATCAGTTTTTATTGAATAGAAAAGCATTAAAAAGTAATATTTCCTCTCTTTACACAAATCATAGATTTGTGTAATAAATTGAAACTTTTGTTCAATAAGAACAAAACAATGGTTACCAGAAGAGGAAAAAGGGGTGGGTAAATTGAGCAAAAGGGATCACCTGTATGGTGATTGATGGAAACTAAGATGCTAATTGTGGTTACAATGTAGTATTTAAAGATGTTGATTTAAAAGGCTGAACACCTGAAATCTATTTAATGTTATAAATCAGTATTACACCAGTAAAGTGTTTTTTAAAAATGCATTTAATGATATGGCTGTAATTGCAATTCTCTGACTACTAATAAGATTTAATAATAAACACCTTGTATATATTTGAGTTCTTTTATAAAGTACCCATTCAGATCTTCTGGCCACCATTTTACTTATTGATTTATCTATCCTAGCATTTAATATTCTGGATACCAGTTTTTTCTGTCTTTTTTTAATTATTGTATTCTTAACATTTTCTCCACTATGCTTCTTTTCCATTTTTTAAAGAAATAGACATTTTAAAATTAATGTTTGAAAATATTTTTATTTAGTATTGCATTTTCTTTGCCATGAGGCTAGTACTTAAACTTTAAAAATTGTATTATTTTCACCATGCATATAGGCCAGTATCACATACTTTGTAGGTAACTCAATAGATACTGATTGAATTAATGTTTAATAAAGGAAAGCATCAACTATGCTATTATTATCATCCTTCTTTCAATTCACTGACTTTTACACAGGTCAAATACATTATCATCTTTACACTATGTCATCTACATAAAGTTGGCAAAAACTAAAATCTTGCAGTTAACAAGATTTAGTAATAGTCTCTACATGAAGTTTATGTTTCCAACTCTAGATCTCAAAGCATTTAATAAAGAAATACTTTGCATTTATTTTTTTTTAGTGGGGGAAAAAAGTTATGCAAAATAAGTATAATCTAAAAAACGATCAATAAGAATATAGTAAAAAAAATACAATTGATAAAATTTTTTGCAACAAATGTTTTGCAACAAAGTACTACAACCGTAGTTCCCTACAACATTATTATTATAACCATGAGCCTGTTGGACACCTGACTACCTTATTTAGATCATGTTTGGCTGATTTCTGAGTTGGGCTCAATTGTATCTATTGGCCAGAGCAATTTACAAGGAAACCCAAAACAGACAATGAAGGCAATGTGAACAATCCCTGCTTTGGGAGAGCACTGTGAAGTGGCATGACAGAATATGGACATGGAGGAGGGAAAGTGAGGAGGGCCTCACTGGAGCCAATGATATCTATTAGGATATCTTAGCTGTTTACACAGATAATTATATTGAAGCAATCTTAGACCACATACTATTCTATATAGTTCTAATTTTACTCAACATTTTATCTTGTTCCACATTTTTAATAGGATTGACATAACACGCCATACAGTAAACCCACACTTTTTACTCATTAGAACTACAGAGGGACAGTCAATTGCACAGTAAGGTAATGAAGAATTAGAATTAAAAAAAAATCAAATTAAAAATTTGCTTCTAAAAATTGTTCAATAAAATTAGCACATAAATGAACCAATATAAAAGTTTAATTCAAACAGGAAGTCCATAACAGCACAGAATAATGTTTTGTACAAAGCAAATACTTGGTATATGTTTGTTGAATAGATCTTATGTCAATTTAATTTGAATGTGAGAATTGTTAAAATAGCGCATTCAAAATATAAGAAGGGCCTCCCTGGTGGCACAAGGGGTTAAGACACAACCCATGAGGCTATCAGCAGCTACTGGAGCACGATTCCCATCCCCAGCCAGGGAGATACCCACATGGTGCAGCAGACATCTCTTGTCTCGCCTGCTACTCCCCTCAGCAGTGTATTTCAGTCAATCTGCCTGGTCTGTTCCCCACTCTGTCTCTGGTGAATCCTCTTACCCCCCACACCTCTGGCCTGTACCCCAGTTCTTGTATGCATAAATAAATAAATCTTTTCAAAAAACCAAAACAAAATATAAGAAAGCTCATTTGTTTGAAAAAAGAAAAAGAACAAAGATACATACAAAAAATACTGAGGGCAATATTAACTATAAAATGTCACAATTTGATATCCACCACTATCTTCCTAGTTAGAAACATGTAGAAGCACTTTATCAACCAGCTAAAACTTTTGGTCCACTTGGATGGAAGATGGGTTAAAATTTTGCCACCCTTCCAGCAATTTCTTTAAAACCACTATCCTAGTTTTGTATTCCCAAACCATCCTTACACTTATACAAAAGAAAATGAAAGAAATTATCAAAGAATTTTGTTTTCTGAAAAGTGATAAGCCTCATTTTTCTAGGCGGATCAAAGGAAGAGAAAACTCTACTGATGTTTCCTTTCTACGAGAAAGTAATTCTTGGCTGAGTTCATTTTCCATATCAGGAAGCAAATTTTTTTCAGAAACGCATTGAATTTTAGAAGTAGAAAAAAAAATTTTCCACTAGTTAATTACGTTTATATTTTGATTCTAAAAGCATTACCACTATATATATTTCTAAAAAAGATTTTAGTGTCTTATGTAATCAGTAATGCAGTCATTTAAAAAGCATGTGGAAATTGTAGAGCTAAATAGCAGACATATATTTATTATATTTGGTACATGCCCATACTCTAGGGATAGCTAAATGTGTGTATAGTACTCCTTTGTCTCCTCTTAGAAATCCCTCTAGAGCTCTGTTATGAATTATATTGTTTAAACATGTCCACACTCAGTTTCAGGAGAATTATTCCCAACTCAGTTTCAAACTGAACAAATGTTGCATCTGTTTTCTGTTTGTGAATACTGAGTGCTTGGCTCTTTAATTGGAATATTTTTCTTTGGAATGAAATAATTTCAAATATTCACTTAATCATAACATTAGTTTCCTTTTCTAGTTTCCATTGTGGGTTGTTGGTAGGTTTCCCAGACCTGGTCTCTTTGTAGCAGAGAAGACCCATCCCCCCTTGGTGTGTAGAGGGAACAGCAGGAAAAGCAGCAGTATCTACATCAGTGACTCTTCGCTCCTCCAAACCTCTCCCCTCTATCTTGAGGGTTTATATTCAAGTACTCCTGTAGGTTTTAACTGTCTCGCCGTCTGATAATTTATCATCTTCTTTTTCTTTGAAAATTTTAATGGATTGAAACAATTTTTTCCCAAGTAAAGTTTGCGGAGCCACCCCTCTTCATACCTCTCCCCCACAGATTTAATGGAAGATTTTTGGGAGTCCTGTACTTTGAGATAGATGTGAGTGAAGAAAATTAACTGAGCAGAGTGGACCAGGGTGAACTGAAGAAGAATGGCTCATTGCAATAGAATTAAAAGAAGACAGCAGATGCTACTGGAAAAATCATGGACTTCAGAGTCAGAAAGCGCTGGGTTCAAATCAAAGCTCAGTCACTGACAAGCTCACCAATATCAAGCAAGGTGCCCAGTCTCTCTAACCGCAACTTCTTTACTTAGAAAACAGATGTGATATTAGCATAAGTGATTCCTATAAAGACTAAACTACAAAGTTATTAAAATACTTAATGTCTATCTCAGTATTAACATATTATTTTAAATAGACACATTTCGATGGATCAAAAACAGAAAACGATGAAGAATTTCAAAGATTAAAAAGGTATCTTGGGCCTCCCCGGTGGCGCAGCGGTTGAGCGCTGGGTTGCGAAGCTCCCTGCAGCCTCTGTGGCGCCGGTTCCATCCCCGGCTGCTCCCCGGTCACCGGAGGAGGGTCCCACATGGCGTGCAGACCTCTCCTGCCACCCGCTGCTCCCCTCAGCAGTGCACTTCGGTCCTTCTGACTGCTCTGCTCCCCGCTCTGGCTCTGGTGAATTCTCTTGCCCTCCCGCGCTTCTGACTGTACCCAGTGCATGTATAAACAAACAAACAAACAAATAAAAAAATAAATAAAATACGTGCCTCTAAAAAAAGGTGTAATTTATAGTTGTGCCAACTTCATATTCTGACTATATTCAATTGATTAGGAATCACCCATGCCTGATCCTAAGAAAGTCATCTGTTCTTCCTTAAGATTAATATCCTTATTTAAAAAAAAAAAAAGGTATCTAACTCAGTGATACATATTTCTCTAATTTATTAACCAAAGGACACATCTCAGGAGACTCCAGTTAGAAAAATGTGAATATGATTTCTGTCTTTGGAGGATCACCAACCACACCTGTCCATTTGAGAATTTATGAAGATACTTCAGAAATATTTCAATACCTAATCTAGTAGGTAGGGAACATGGTAACTTTTTCTTGTTTTATGAATTATGACTATACCAAGGAATTAGTGTGGGCAGAGCAGACCATGGAAGCGATGTTTTTCAGGTTGATCCAGTGCTTTTTGTGGATTTTCAACTTTTCCTATCTGAAATTCAGATCAATTAATGGGCAGTGTGATCCCTGAGAACTCTGCTGGAGTCTCTCCAAGGAGCAAGTCAGCAACCCACGTTTACCATTGTTCCAGGGATAGGCCTCCATCAGGCCTGTTCTGTTTTTTTAAAAGATTTATTTATTTATGCATACAAGAACTGTGGTACAAGCCAGAGGTGTGGGGAGTGAGAGGATTCACCAGAGACAGAGTGGGGAGCAGAACAGTCAGATCTACTGAAATACACTGCTGAGGGGAGCAGCAGGCAAAACAGGAGAGGTCTGCTGCCCCATGTGGGTATCTCGCTGGCTGGGGATCAAACTTGTACTGCAGTGGCTGTGGATAGCTTCATAGGTTGCGTCTTAACCTATTGCGCCACCAGGGGGGCCCGCATCAGGCCTGTTTAGCAGAGGTTTGGGTAATCAGGAACTGATAGGGGGTGCTGAGGACATCAGTATTCATTCCCGTGCTGTTCCTATCAACAGAACATCATTCTAAGCATGAGGAAATATCAGGCAGGCTCAAATTAAGAGACAGCCTACAAAACAAGTGGCCTGTACTCTTCCAAAGTGTCAAAGTTATGAAAGTTAAAAAAAAAAAAAAGGCTAAAGAAATTTTCCAGACTAAATGGGACTCCAGACACAAGGCAACTGAAGGCCACACATAATTCTGAAATGGATTCTTTGTAAATTATTGCACCAATATACAGATTCAATGCAATCCCCATAAAAATATCAATGGCATTCTTCAAAGAACTGGAACAAATACTACTGAAATTCATATGGAATCCCAAAATATCCCTAGTGGCCAAAGCAATCTGGACACAAAAGAGGAAGAATGGCAATATAATACTTCCAGACTTCAAGCTACATTATAAAGCTATAACAATAATTAAAACAGTCTGCTACTGGAGCAAAAATAGATACACAGGCCAATAGAATAGAACTGAAAGCCTATAAATTAACCCACACCTAAGTGGGCAGTTGCCCTATGACAAAGGGGGCAAGAACATATACTGGAACAAGGAAAGCCTCTTCAATACATGGTGCTGGAAAAACCACTGCATGCAAAAGAGTGAAACTAGACAACTATTACTCACCATCCACAAAAATCCATTCGAAATGGATAAAAGACTAAAATGTAAGAAATGGAATCATAAAATACATAGTAGAAAACTTAGGGCCTCCCCAGTGGCGCAGCAGTTGAGTGCTGGGTTGCGAAGCTGCCCAAGGCCTCTGCAGCACCGGTTCGATCCCCGGCTGCTTCCCGGCCACCGGAGGAGGGTCAGACATGGCGCGCAGACCTCTCCTGCCGCCCGCTGCTCCCCTCAGCAGTGTGCTTCGGTCCTTCTGCCTGCTCTGCTCCCCGCTCTGGCTCTGGTGAATTCTCTCACCCTCCTGCACTTCTGACTGTACCCAGTGCATGTATAAACAAAAACAAAACAAACAAATAAATAAATAAATAAAACATGCCTCTATTAAAAAAAAAAAAAAGACTATCCCACTGATGATGCTCGTAAGGACACCCTTGTCATTTAAAAAAAGAAAGAAAGAAAGAAAACTTAGGCAAAACAATTCATGACATAAGCTTCAGTGTTGTCTCTGGGATTGGTCCCCAACAGCAAGGAAAATGAGAACACAAATAAATGGACTACATCTAACTAAAAACCTTCTGCACAGTGAAAGGAACCATAATGAAAATGAAAACACCCTACATAATGGAGAAAATATCTACACACCATGTATCTGACTAGGGACTTACATTGAAAATCTACAAAGAACTCTTACAACTCAATGAAAAGAAAACAACTAATTCAATCAAAAATGGGCAGAAGACATACAGATGGCCAGCGGGTGCATGAAAAAATCTTCATTATCACTTATTATCAGGGAAAGGCATATCGAAACTACAATGAGACAGCATCTCATACCAGTGAGAATGACCCACATGAAAAGACCAGAAACAAGAAGTGCTGGGATATGGAGAAAAAGGAATTCTACATTGCTGGTGGGAATGGAGACTGATCCAGCCTTTATGGAGGTCTCACAAATGATTAAAAATGATCTGCTATATGACCCAATAATTCCACTCCTAGACATCTACCTGGAAAATTCAAAAATACTAATTTAGAAGATTTAAACTCCCATGTTTATTGCAGTGCTGTTTACAATAGCCAAATGATGGAAACAACCTGACTACTCAAAAACAGACTAGTGGATCAAGAAGTGTGGTGTATAAACACAACGGAATATTACTCAGCAATCAGAAAAGATAAACTCATGCCATTTGCAGCAACGTGGATGGAGCTGGAAGGAATAATGCTAAGTGCAATAAGTCAGAAGGAGAAAGAGAAATACCGATGGTATCACTAATATGTAGAATACAGAGAAACCAAAACTAAAGGTCACATAAAAACAAGCTTAAAAACTAACTCTTGAAAGTTTACTATAGAACTGAATTGTCCAGAGAGAGAAGGATGGAGGCGGAGGGTCAGAACAAAGAGGGAAAGAAGTACAATGGACTATAGAAGTGTTCTCTGGAGAATAGCTGATTGGGGGAGGAGGGATCCTTTTTTGGTAATTGTTAAACAGAAGCATTTTTAATGCTTTATTTTTCAACTCTCTACACTTTTTTTTTTAAACATTTATTTATTTATTTATACAAGAACTGGGGAACAGGCCAGATGTGTGGGAGGGTGAGAGGATTCACCAGAGACAGAGCGGGGAACAAAACAGGCAGACTGACGAAATACACTGCTGAGAGGAGCAGCAGGCGAGACAGGAGAGGTCTGCCACGCCATGTGGGACCCTCGCAGGTTGACCGGGATCGAACTGGCCCTGCAGAGGCTGCGGACAGCTTCACAGTGCGGCCTGTACCACTAGGGGAGGCCCAATTCTCTATACTTATTGATAAGTTTTACCTGCACATCAGTCTGTTAAGTATATGCCATGTGACAGGAGGGCACCCTTGAAATGTTGATTTCTGAAGAAACAAAAAAAGAAATAATTAGGTGATACATTTAGAGGAGCTGGAAGCTTCTGGTTTATCAATAGGAACAACAAAAAATTCATGTCCCAAAATAGATTAGTCTTAGAATTTAATCATAACTTTGTTCAACTCACTTCTAAACACATACCACAGTCACAAGGTAGGTTTAGCAAAAAAAATTCCTATTCAGAATTCTATTAATTTTAATTTAGAAAAATTAATTTGTACATATTTCTTCAACTTTAGGAGCAAACCTTAAATTGTGAAATGAAAAGCAAATAACAGAATTTAATCAAGGAATGTGTTCTTCCTTATAATTTATTTATACCAACAGAAAGTAATTTATTACTAATCCTAATCACAATTCTGTAAAGCATCATGCTTTCAAAGATCAAATAGTTTACGTACTGATACACTAGCCAAATTGTGAAACA
The DNA here is from genome assembly GCF_964194135.1 of Talpa europaea. Classification (NCBI taxonomy): domain Eukaryota; kingdom Metazoa; phylum Chordata; class Mammalia; order Eulipotyphla; family Talpidae; genus Talpa; species Talpa europaea. The sequence goes on along the minus strand of NC_140068.1, from coordinate 39,355,983 downwards.
AGCAGCAGCTCTTCTTCCTGCCTGTTACTATGCAGGTGTTTCTCTTCACCAACCTCCTTGCTTTCCAAAGCAGCAGAGGCAGCTCTGCTCCCAAGGCTGCTCGCCTGTGACTGCAGGAGTCTCTTTTAACAAACCTGTTCCTTTCAGGGGCAGCTCTTTCTGCCCACTTGTGTCTGAGCACACGCATCCTTTACTTCCTTCCCTTTTTATAATAAACCTACCCTATTGAATATAAAAAAAAGTGAAACAAGAGTCCAATGACTCTGTTTAGTAACTTCACTAAACTACATTTCATAGAAATAAATTTCAACTCCTTCTTTACTATTGTGTATATTAAATGATTCCAACCCCAACCAAGATAGAGTATTATTCTGGATCTAATATTTATTTCCTTCTAATTTTGACTAGAAAAGTCACAAGTAATTTACTACTAGATACACTCTACTGTTTTATTGCTGTAAAGATCAGGAATTGGTATTAGAATTATTCTACTTAAAGAAAAATTCAAATTAGTATACCACATTTTAGTTTAATTCAAATTATATTGAATCCAATATTGCATTCAAAAGTATCTGCTAATTTATGTCACTCTGCTTTTTAAATGGACAGCTGTAGTAAACTACCAGAAAAAAAAAATTTTAACTATGGAGCATTCGCCATCTTGTGGTGAAGCGGGGAAATGCAACAATTGTTGAGTAGCTTCGAAATGTTATAATCCTCCTGAGCATTAAAATAATTGTTTAATAGATCTTTTTAAGAAATTTTGAGGTAATGTAGGTTTACATCGTTGTTTATTTTGAAGGTATAGGATTCTCCTCCTGTGCATTTCATATTAACATTGCTTTTCATGTGAAGAGCCAGTTAGCAATATTATTGTATTTTTCCATAATCCATTCACAACCATTTTAATTGACATATTATACTGAAGGAAATTATAGGGACATTAAGATTTTCCTAAGTTTGCCAAATATTGCTAGTTTTCTTGCTAAGATCAGCAAAGGATTGATTCAATATGATCTTGCAGTTTGAGATTATTAGGCATCCATTGCAACAAAACTCAAATGCAACCCATTTGATGTTGAAGAACACTTGAAACTTAAGACTTTGTCCTTGCACCATTTTGGTCCCATCTACCTCCCTTTTTAATAAAACAGTAATAGCTAGGGCTTCCCATGGTGGTGCATTGGTTGAGCACTGGGCTGCAAAGCTGCCCCCAGCCTCTGCAGCGCCGGTTCGATCCCCGGCCGCCAGCAAGGGTCCCACATGGTGCGCAGACCTCTCCTGTCTGGCCAGCCGCTCCCCTCAGCAGTGTATTTCTTCAGTCTGCCTGTTCTGTTCCCCACTCTGTCCTGCTGAATCCTCTCACCCTCCCGCGCTTCTGACTGTACCCAGTGCTTGTATAAATAAATAAATCAATCTTTAAAAAACAAACAATAATAGCTAAGTTACTAAATATTAAGTATGCATCAACTCAATCCTCACAACCCTATGAAGAACAATCTTTCTCATTTTAAGTTAAAAAAGCAACCAAGACACTGAGAGATAAGTAACTTGCAGATTATGTCAGGAAAAGGGCTCTAAAATACTGAAACTTGTTTGTGAGAGCATATAAATCAAAGCTTTTAAAACCTTGAAACCCATGTTGCCTATATCACAATATGTCATCAATCCTAGGTATCAGAGAAATTTGCAGTATTCCTGACACCGTGGAAACCAGAAAATGCATGTAAATTATACTTCAATCTAAGAACTCAAATCTAGACAAAATGTCAGCAGCTTGGGTAAAAGGGCAAAGATCAGTTACTACTTTAATAGTAGACAATTAGAATAAGTAGGCTGGTTAGAATAAGCCATTCAGCAAATGAAAAACTTAAGGATGACACAGCAATGTCTTCAGCAAATTAAAGGGCCTTTTTAATCCTTCTGAAGTCTTCATTATAAAGTGTTATTTTAAAAAATGATGGCTACTTTACACGATTCTTCCAGAAGACTTATTTTGGCATTGGGGCTTTTAGACACAAGGAATTCTTCCTTCTCCTAGGAAGAAATAAAAACTTCTTCTAACACACTGGAATGCATGAATCTGTAAGTCATCTCAAGAGGCAATTTGAGACCAGGAAAAGGATGTTCTATGTAAATTCCTATTACTTTAACCAAAATTATCACCTTGTATTTAAAATCTTTGTGTACTTATAGTCTAATAGATTTCCCATGAAAACAGCCAATGTTCCATTTCTGCTAGTTATCTTTTAACACAAAGGTAAAATGCATACCCATCTTGTTTTCATTTGATGCTCTTCTCTGCAGATATTTACATACATGGCAATTTCCGTATTTGTTACGGCAGTGTATAGCATTCTCTGCCCTCTTTTTTGAACACTTAGATCACTTTAAGGTTTTATTTTAAACAGTTGCATCAGTTTTTTGGAAGTCAGTTCCCACATGTATGTTAAATATTTCAACATGGAATTTTGAATCCCATTACTTGCATCTGTAATTCTGATATGGATTTTAAATTAAGCTCAAGGTTATATTTACATGCCCTACATCATTTTCTCAAGCTCTTGCTAACATTGTTAAAATATTTAACATTGCTGGTTTAAAAAACAAGGTTTTTAAAATGTATCATAGCCTGTAATTTGCATTTAAGATCTTAAAATTTGTCTTTCCCAGTTGTCATGCTTTTCAAAACAGCCTAACTTACAGCTTTTCAAATCGACGTATCACAATTCTGTACTTGCCTCCACCCTGTCATTTTCCTCAACTTACAAATTGTTAGCCTATAAACTTCTATTAATTTCTTTTTTAGTTGGTGTAGAACTTAGCAGCCTTCTTCAAATTACTTTCTAAAAAGCTCATTTCATTTTCCCTCAGATTTAAATTCTAGTGGAAGACAATTTCTTTTCCCCATTTGACTACCCATTAACCCAATACCACTTCAACTTTTTATCCATTATTTTCCAACTGTATTTGACAGTTACATTGATCTTTGTTATTACACACTAGTCATAGCTTTTATTTGTAGAAAATTTTGTTACTGCTATTGTACTGGGGTCCTCATTCTTCCAACAGATCAGTTTGGCTGTTACTGGTTTCTATGAATGTACCCAAGTCACCTGAACTTGCTTGTCACATGTAAATATGTCTTTAATTTTACACAAAGGCTTCTATTTGTAAATAACAAAACTTAAGATGGCTCACTACAGTACTGAAATGGATTTCTACTACATCCTTACAATGGAACATCACACACAGTAAACTACTCCAAAAGAGTAAATCACAGGGCCTCCCTGGTAGCGCAAGACATTAAGCACAGCACTGTGAAGCTATCCACAGCCTCTGCAGCCGGGAGTTCGATCCCTGGCCAGGGAGGTGACCCACATGGTGCAGAAGACCTCTCCTGTCTCGGCCGCTGCTCTACTCAGCAGTGTATTTCAGTCAAATCTTGTCCCGACCCGCGGGGTTCAGAGGCACGGGAAGAGAAGGGCTGAGGATTGAAATGAGGGGCTTGACGACTTGACGCTAGCGTTTGCTTCTTTATTTTTCCTTTATCCTTTTACTATATTTACGTCTTTCCTTTATCCTGACTTTCTTACTTCCCTGGCCTTCTCTCTGCTCCTCTCGCAGTAACCCTTGCCGTATCTCCTTACAGTTTCCTCGCAGTCCCTCCTCTCTCTCTTGCGGTTCCTTTCTTATACCCTCGTAGCTCCTCCCCCTGTACCTCCCAGTCTCATGTGCTTTAACAGGAAAAACCTGTGGTTCTCCAATAGGCGAAACGGTAAAGCGAACTCATGGCAAGCGAACTCATGGCAAGCATATGCAACATGGCACATATTCCGGACGGCTCCGGACAAAATCTGCCTGTTGTTTCTGTCTCTGGTGAATCCTCTCACACCCCATACCTCTGGTCTGTACCCTAGCTCTTGTGTACATAAATATTTTTTAAAAAAGTAAATCAGTGTAAAAATTACAGTATACATGTTCTGTCATTTGTTTCACCAACGCTAAAAGCATTTTGCTGTACCTGTAATGAAGGACTGGGGTCCTTCAATCCTTATGACAAAGATTTATATGCTGATAAGCTATGTAGCGAAAGTAAAAACACAGATATCCACAAACTTCAGAATAGTGGTTACTTCTAAAGGGAGGGAGTTTAAGTGGCATAGTGCATAACAGCTTCAATCTTCTAGCATTCTATCATTTTTCCCTCCCTCAAAAGAACTAGGGCCTGGAAAAAATGATCTGACTTGGGCAATTTCCTGGAGTCTTTGTTCTTTACACCTTAACAGAAATTACCCCATTTGCTTTCTACCACTAGAATATATGCTCTGGAAGCAAAGATAATTGTCAACTGCATACCCAGTAGTTCCTTGGTTTGGAAACCTGGGTGTAATAATGGAAACCTAGATGCCATTGTATATGCAGTTAAAAGGTTTTGTCTAAATAAGTTTTATTTTAGATGGGTTTAATATAAATATGGGATAGTTCTGGCCAAAACCACCATACAATTCCTTGTCTACTTCAATTTTGGGGTTGGCAAAAAAGTCACATATGAATTTGTATGGAAGTTAGTTTCCTTATCTTAATTTTAGTTTTCTTTTTCAATTTGGAATTTCCAAGTTTTGGGAATCTGGTTTAGTTCAATTGATAAGCCCTCTATCTCAATAGCATAGCACCCATTACTAATTTTAGAGATTAATTACTGAAAGGAGATGTCAACCTTCACTGATATTGACTGGTAAAACTGAATAGGAAAAGATGGTAGAATTCCTACCACAATAATAATTATTAAAATTACTAATTCTTGAAGAAACAATAAATGGACATCTTTAAAGTTGTAACCAGTGTAACCAGTTGTAACCAGTGACTACTAGTGTATTTTAATTCTACAGAAACTGTCCTATCATTAGCCCCCAAAAATAATTTCATTTGGGAATAAACAGACAAAAGACAAGCCAAGTACAATTTTTTAATAAAGATAATTACAAAAGATGGAAAAATCAGCTCAGAAAGGCCAATTACTTCTTTAATAGATCAGTTTTTTTGACATAATAACTCACATCAGTTTTAAATACTATCACATAAAGCATGGTGGAGAAAGAAAATTTGCTTCATAATTAGAAAACTCACAATAAAACTTGCCAAGTAAACAAAAACAAAAAGAGCCATTTTGAAAATAAATACAGTCCATGCCATAGTATAAAATGAAGCCAGAAGTCTTCAAAAAAGAAAACATTTTTCTTCCCAATTTTTCTCACTTTTAAATGGTTTCTGAAATTGGTGAGACTCTCAAATTCAAGGGTTGCTGAGCTGTTCTGATTTGGCTCTGTTAAAAGAAACAACATGAATTATTAAGAATGGTTCAATTTCAGTTTAAAGGCAGACCTATCAATCAGGTCCCATAGGTTCACGCCAAAAAACACTAAGTTTATAATGCCCTAAGTAAGTTTTTTGAGTACTGACTACTTATCTTTCAAGTGACTTTAGAATCTACTCCAAATTATCCTACAAAGGCTAGCACAAAAATATGTATAGCTAAACACCAACAAGTTTTCTGTTAATGACATCTCAATTTTGCCTTTACTTTAAAATTGTGGTAGTGGTCATTAAGTGTCCACATATAAAAAAGGTAATAGCAAAAAAGGTCTCAAATTATGCAGAAAGCAAAATGATTTATATTCAATTACAACACTGATTACTGGTCTGCAATTTTTTTAAGTCAAGCTAATGATTAGGAATGACACATTGTCATATATACTCATCAAGATTAAAATTAAGAGATCTCATAAATTTACTGATGCTCTTAAGAGTCAGTCTAGTACTTCCCAACACACCCCCCAAGTAAATGTGTTTTTATTTTTACACTATATAAAAATTTCTAGATAATGAATATGATTTACCCTTTGGTATCTGTTTTTTCACCACTATTGTCCTTGGATTTATCTTCTTCCTTAACATCTAAAAACAAAAATTGAGAAGTTACTTAAAACCTAACTTGAGATATAAAATATATATTGAATTATATATCATTTCAAAATATACTGTGCTTATTCAAAGATCTTATATATGATCTATTCATGAATTTAAGAGCTAAATTGAGTTTTGTGTTACGTGTTCAATGACAAGAAGTTCAAGGTATCACTGAGTTGGCAACAACTTCCTTTTGGAAGTTTTGCTTCCTCTTGGACCAGAATTGCACTGGGATAAGCATGGTGAAGAATATGGATGTAAGTAAAGCAGTGTGGGAAGCTCCAAAAAGACTACCACAAGAAGTAACATTTGAGAAACATTCTGATGAGTGAATAGCTTTCGGGTGGAAAGGCAAGATGCCGTTATCTTTAACAAGGGAAAATTTAAAAGGACTTTGAAGCTACAAGGAACAAGCAGTTTGAAAGGAAGAAATGAAAGACTACAGTGGCTGGAGAATACAGTGAAGCAAAGGAGTCCAAAGACACAGCGGAGGCTAAACCCTATTGCTTATGTATCATTAAGTTTTGTCCTGCATTTTATAAGTACTAAAAGTACTTAAAAGTACTGTAAGTACTTTACATCTTAATACAAACTAACAGAACAGTATCAATACTATAAACTCTAAATTGCTATAAAAAACTGGCCTACATGTGCTGAAATTTTTGTTTAAATAAGCAAATTAACCAAAGCCGAGAGGCAAGATACAATGAATTATATTGTTGCTGAGCATTCTACATACACTATAGGGGACTGACCTGACCTCTAAAACATATAAATGTTGACAATATGGACACATAGGACATTTGTTTGAACTTCTGGCTTAATTTTGGATATGTATACCTAGTAACTCAAAGTGCCAAAACATGGTCAATAAGGAAGAAAGAAAATGAATGGCCCAGGGCCTCCCTGGTGGCGCAAGGGGTTAAGCACCGCACTATGAAGCAATCCACGGCCTCTGCAGCACAAGCTCGATCCCCAGCCACCAGGGAGAAACCCACATGGCACAGCAGACCTCTCCTGACTTGCCCGCTGCTCCCCTCAGCAATGTAATTCAGTCAGTCTGCCTATTCTGTTCCCCACTCTGTCTCTGGTGAATCCTCTCACACCCCACACCTCTCGCCTGTACTCCAGCTCTTGTGTGCATAAATAAATCTTAAAACAAAAAACAAACAAAAAACAAACAGGTGAGCCTCCCCTGGTGGCGCAGCGGTTGAGCGCTGGGCTTCGAATCTGCCCACAGCCTCTGCAGCGCCGGTTCGGTCACCGGCTGCTGGGTGAGGTTCCCACATGGTGCAACACAGCCTCTCCTGCCATGCCCGCTGCTCCCCTCAGCAATGTATTTCTTCATCATTCTGCCTGTTCTGTTCCCCGCTCTGGCTCTGGTGAATTCTCTCACCCTCCCGCGCTTCTGACTGTACCCAGTGCTTGTATAAATAAATAAGTCTTTAAAAAAAAAAAAGCATCACCAAAAAAGGACAGACGAGAATAACAACAGTGAAAGAACACAAAAATAGAAAAATCCTATAGTAATAGCTGAAGTCTTTTTAACCTGCATCATAACTGGAATTTCTGAATGTCAATCAGTATACAAGGGCAAATGGGAGTTATCATTGTAATACACTGGAAGTTAAGAATTATAAAATGGTATCTACAAATGGTAACCTACAGAGTGAATACATGAGTAAAAGAACAGAACATGAGGGCCTCCCCGGTGGCGCAGCGGTTGAACGCTGGGTTGCGAAGCTGCCCACGGCCTCTGCGGCGCCGGTTCGATCCCCGGCTACTCCCCGGCCACCGGAGGAGGGTCCCACATGGTGCGCGGACCTCTCCTGCCACCCGCTGCTCCCCTCAGCAGTGTACTTCGGTCCTTCTGCCTGCTCTGCTCCCTGCTCTGGCTCTGGTGAATTCTCTCACCCTCCCGCGCTTCTGACTGTACCCAGTGCATGTATAAACAAACAAAACAAATAAATAAATAAAACATGCCTCTATTAAAAAAAAAAAAAAGAAAACAAAAGAACAGAACATGAGTAAAAGAACAGAACTTGATGTTTCAGACATGCTGCCGATTCTTAATTTTCTCAAAAAGAACACAGGATAACCAACTCTCATAACTTTAAAGTATAGAGGAAAAGGATGCTGGACCATTATCTTTCTATCAGTTTTCTATATGCTACAGGGTCGAAATTAACAGATCAACCAAAATTTGTGCTCATCACTATTACTTGCATGCTTATATCAAGTATCCATAAGAGGATGCACCAAGTGCTGAGAATATAGGTATTTAATACACTGTGTTCTCTAGCTGCGAGCAGCTAGCTCAGTCTAGCAGACAGTTACATAAAATGCCATAATGTGGTGGTACAATACGATGTGTTAAGCAAAATGATCAAGGCATGGGTAAATGCTCTGGGGAACTCAACAGTAAGATTTTGGTGGTAAATGCAATAGCCTAAAAGCATCTACTTTCTCAATAGAGGCTGACATAGCACTTTAAGATATCTTAAGTATTATCTCTTCCCTAAATCCCTTTCCATCTTTTATCAGATTTGACCAAATAATTTTTAAACAAAATCTATTTTCTAAGCTTTTTCAAAATGGTGGAAATGTCTAAAGATAATTTATTCTCATCAGATAAACCTTAAGTAGCTAAAAATTTCTTAAACTTTTAGCACTGATTACAAACCACATATGGATTTATAACCATTTTCCTCCCATTATACAATTTATACCACAGTGCAAAGGTCACTACGCTAAATCTATGTCACAAAGACAAGGCAGTAAGATCGCCTACGTTATAAAAGCAAATGTTACTAGCATCTAGCAATGGAAATAAAAAAAAAATTAGGAGCAAAGCACCACATACATGGTGGGGGGGAGGTCATTTACCTAGCACACCCATCTCTCCAATATTTGATTTCAAGATCAAGATAATTCCAACACTGCTCATTTTTCAAACTTATAATTAAAACAAATTTACCAAAAGATAAATCTGACCTGCTTTTTTGTCCTCTGTTTCCTTCTTGTCCTCTTCAATTCTAGCTTTCTTCGCTCCTTTCTTATGATCAGCCACATTTCTACGCCCTCCTTCTCCTTCATCCTCAGAATCTGAGAATTCTTCATCACAAGCTATCCGTTTGTCTGATGCTCGAACTGATTGATATAAAGATGTTAATGAAGGTCTGACAAAAATAGTCACAAGTCTTACAACCGTTAGTGCATTCACGCACAAATGAATTAACTGGCTACATGATGTAGACAATAACAGATGCTTAATGATTTTAAGGTTAGAAATGAATGCATGCTTTACTAAATATTTAAGATTTAGCTTTAATTTAGGCAGAAATAATACAAAGAAACATGGGAAACATTTGGGGATCTCCTTGGAAAAATAAACCTGGTAAGAAATTGTGTTTTTCTAATAGGAGTTGGGATAATGTCTTTATCTTAAAATAACTTTGTATTTTAGAGATGAGAGTAGGAATAGGGCCTCCCTGGTGGCGCAGTGGTTGAGCGCTGGGTTGCCAAGCTGCCCGCAGCCTCTGCAGCACTGGTTCGATTCCCGGCTGCTCCCTGGCCACCAGAGGAGGGTCCCACATGGCGCGCAGACCTCTCCTGCCGCCCGCTGCTCCCCTCAGCAGTGTACTTCAGTCCTTCTGCCTGCTCTGCTCCCTGCTCTGGCTCTGGTGAATTCTCCCACCCTCCCGCGCTTCTGACTGTACCCAGTGCTTGTATAAATAAATAAAAATAAATCTTAAAAAAAAAAAAAAGAGTGGGAATAGACAAATTAAATATTGATAATACTAAATATGTTAGTCTGAAAGTCTACAGAATAGCAGCATGCCACTATGGTAAAGATCTAGCAATCATATTAAGTGGGATCATAGGCTATAAAATCACAACATGTTTAATGTTACTCATTCACTATACTTTGGATAAATGGGATTATTTCCCCAATTTATTCTTAAATATACTTAAATTAAGTATGGAAATCTGATGATACAGGGAGTCATGTAAATTGAAATGATCCAGTGCTGTTCTTGGTTCACTAAAACCTTCACATTTGTAGTGTTCTTTTAACAAGCCAGAAAAATATAACAGTATATGCATCAAGGCATTATCTTACTAGAAATTCTCTTGTCTGGATCTTCTCCATCTTCATCTCCACTGTCTTCATGAACAGCATCTTCTGGAATAGCTTGCATTTGGACCCCAGGTGCATGAGGTAACATGCGTAAGTTTTCAAACAGACGCTGTCTAAATTACATAGCAAAGTTGTCAGACAAAATTAATTTTCTTTCATGTTTTTCTTAAATGTAATAACAAACAAGGAAAATGTTTCATCTCTTCTAGCTTAACCTATGAATTAAAATAACATTTGTTGAACATTGATACTATATAGGTTATTAACCCATTTAATCTTCAAAATTTACAAGGTGGGTACTTTTTCATCCTCCATTTCAATGACGAGGAACTATACACAAAGGCAAAATAACCTGTCAGATGTCACAGAACTAGGGTATGGGAAAAGAGGGGACACAAACCCAGACCTTTGCACAACAATGTCTATCTTAAATGCTCCCTGGAGATAATGTTTCCTACTTTCATGTAAAGAAACAAAGTACAAAATTTATAGTGCCCCTTTGCAATTTAAAAATCCACTTTAAGCAACAGAAAAAGGGAATATTCATGAATACATGAAACTCATATATTACCATTATCTTAAAAAAAATTAAGGAAATCAATCTAAAGGTTTGAAATGTTTGAAAAACACAAAATATCTGATGTATAAAGTGAAAAATGACCTCCAAAGGCTCCTAAATTTCATAGGTATGAAATGTTTATCAAATCAATTCAATGATGTCTTACTTTATCTTTTCCATATATTCTGGAGTGTTCTGGTTTGTCATATTTGAAGGACTAATGTGCAGTTTGAAGTCCGGTCCAAAATACTCAAAGTAATCATTATATGGCAATTCTATTAAAAATAATGAAATGAAATTGTATATTAAAAGTTCATTCACACAAATTCATGCACAAAATCCAGATTTAAGACAAGAAATATATTCCTAAAGAAAATGTTTAAAAGTAAACACAAATGAATTCATCAACTGACCACTCTATTTATAAGGTTCTGGAATCTAATCATTCAGCCATCATTTATTTCCATATACTGACAGTTCATCCAATAAAGAGATCATAAGAACACCTACCATTCGGGATCTCACAATCAAGGGCAACTGCAGTCTCATACGTCCAACATCGAGCAACATTGCGGATTGTGTATCCACCTCCCCCAAGCATCAGCAAAGGTAAATTGAAAGTCTTCACAACTTCTACACACTTAGCATGACCTAAGACAAAGAAGTGTTAGGAACAACTAAATTTACAGGCATGTTATAGCAGTTTGCAAATCTCCTTAAAAATACAATTACCCAACTTTTCTTAATATTTAAAAAATGTCATGACTTCCTAGTCAGTCTAAATTTTTTGTCAAACACCTTTCAAAAACATGAGACATAACTGGCCATTTCAGTAAGTGTCTCTGATAGAAAAGTCAATTATACAACTATATTAAAGATGAAAATATTAATATACCATTTTTATTAACATGAAGATGTTATGTAATAAAGATGGTATGCTCATGTGAGGTTACACAGAGGGGGAAATCAGGCACAATCCAAATTATTTTTTTGTTATGACTTTTCCCTACAAATGGAGAAAATTATGGATGACTGTATAATCACATAAATTGACCCTCAATTATAAAAAATCCATACCTGGAGATTATTTGGAAAAAATTAAGAGCACAAAGAAAGAACAACCTAAAACTCCATCATTCAAAGATACTTCTTCAGTATTCCCTTCTAATTCATTCTGAGTGAATTTTGCAAAGTTTAATAATTGGGGGATTTTCCCCAAGTAATTGTATATTGTGAGCATTCTCATTTAGTGTTCTTCAAGAGTCCTATGATTTACAGCCCCATTGGTCTTACTTCTGTAACAAAAACATGGGCTTCTTATAATAGATGAAATACGTCTGATCATTTTCAAAAATGAAATAAACAAAATGTTAACTTAGAGACTTCCAAGTAAAAATAACTGGCTAAAAAAAGATGTTACTTTTCCTTCATCAAAAACCTGGTAAAAATGTCTATTAAAGAAGTTTTTAAAAGATTCAGAACATGAGAAAACTCAACATTTTAACTGAAAGAGCAACTAACATTTGCACACCTGGGAAATCCAGGACAAAGTCTAGAGTCGTTTAATATTTGGAATTATAAATATTCTTCAGGGGCCTCCCTGGTGGCACAAGGGGTTAAGACACAACCTATGAATAGCTGCTGCAGCCTCTGCAGCACGAGTTCATTCAGAGTTCGATCCCTGGCAAGCCAGGGAGCAACCCACATGGTGCAGGAGACCTCTCCTGACTCACCCACTACTCCTCTCAGCAGTGTATTTCAGTCAGTCTGCCTGTTCTATTCCGCACTCTGTCAATGGTGAATCCTCTCACCCCCCTGCACCTCTAGCCTATACCCCCGTTCTTGTATGCATAAATAAATAAACCTTTAAGAAATATATATATATATTCTTCATGCTTTATAAAACTGAAAGTCTACTATGCAGCTGAAATACAATGCACATTTCTTAAGAGCAAAAAATTCTGCAGTTTATGATTATGAAAGCTATTGCTTTTAAGTACAAAAGCATTAAAAACTTTGTAGGTTAAGACAGAAAAAGTGACATATATATTTTAAGAGTACATTAAATAGGACCATGTTTGGAAGATCATATCCATTTTGAGATAACAGATTGTTATCAACATAATAAGATCAATAATATGAAGCTACTGCTTTTTGGGCAATTATTGACCTATTAAGACAGGGAGCAATTAATTCTATATGGTTCAATCTAATAAAGCAATTACTCAATTTTGCCATAATTCTGAAGTTGGCTGGTACATTAGCAATAACACTACAATAGCTCTTAATATTTCATATTTAATTACCTAATTCTATTTAGGCCAACAGATGTTCTGAAAAAAGTTCTGTTTCAGAATTCTTCTCATCTTAAGAGAATTCAAAGTAGAACACCAACCTATTTCTTTAAGTTCAGAAAAAAATCATGTATAATATCCAAAATATTCATTACTGGTCCACATATTAACAAATTCTAAGAACTTAACAACGAGATATTAAATTTATTCTTAAAGCCACAATGGTGATATTTTACTTTAGTCTGGACTTCCATCATATGGTGATTTCACAATACATCACATTTATTTTGTAAGCATTCCTTTTCTCAGAAATTCCCTTGACAATGTACACCACACCAAAATGAGACACAAAATTAAAAAGACAATAGAGGCAAAAACAACCAGAGGGGAGTCAATACAACAGAGAAACAGCTTTATTACCTCCTGATACTTCTAAACAGTAACAGGAGAGAAGGTTGTTTGTCAAGGTTAAACAGACAGAAAACTCGATGCACCTGAATAGACAAAGCTACATACACTGACAATGAGTCAAGAAAAAAACAAGAAAAATTAGCAAAATTAAGTTACGTTAATAAAAAAAATCAGGTAAGCGAAAAATGTGCTTTAATGTTGTGGGATAACCTGTACACCATGAATACCACAACAAAAATTCTGGTATAAACAACAAATTCAAGTAGGAGCAAATGGGGAGCTATTGGAAGGGTGTGCCTATATTGGGGGCAAAGTGGTCAAAGAAAGCTAAATCCAAAAAAAAAAAAAAAAAAAAAAGGTTAAATCCCTCTTCTTCCATAGCGGGGAAATTAATATGCAAGGCTAAAGTAAAATTAAAATAAACATAGTCTGCATGTCATTTGGATATAGAATAAACACTAAAAGAATTACAAAAAACACTGACAACATCTTGTTTGGGATTACAATAAGTTATATAAAACTATTCGTACAAATATTTGCCAAAAAAAAAACCCTAATTTAATGTAACAAGATTAACTGCACTTGTAAAATACAAAACACATGGTTCTGTTTTTTTGCCTGCGTTAAAATAGCAGGCAAAAAAAATTACAATGAAAATGTTTATGCTAAGTTCATAGGGTCATTTTATGGGAAAGGTCAACATTTACATTGCTTACCTTTAACTGTCAGATTGAAGCAACCAAGTCTATCACCAGATAGCGAGTCTGCACCACACTGTAACACCACAGCACTAGGTTGATACATCTCCATCACCTTTGAGATGATCTATGTTGAAGACAGCAAATGTTAATGTCTCTAAAAAAAATTTTTTTAATTCAATTTTGATTTTGTAAATAATACTTACAGGCTTAAATATCTGCCCATATGATTCATCGTCTATACCATCTCTCATTGGAAAATTGACAGCATAGTATTTGCCTTTTCCTGCACCAATATCCTAAAATAGTTAAGAAGATCTTAGCGAGTATTTCATAATAATGTTTGACATATTTAAAAATATTTTTTAAAGTTAAAAGAGGGACTCCCTGGTGGTGCAAGGGCTTAAGTCTCAGCACTATGAGGCTAGCATCAGCCACTGCAGCATGAGTTTGATCCCTGGCCAGGGAGCTAACCCATGTGGTGCAGCAGATCTCTCCTCTCACCCCACTGCTACCCTCAGCAGTATTATTTCAGTAGATATGCCTGTTCTGCTCCCCACTCTTTCTCTGGTGAATCCTCTCACCACCACTCCATACCTCTGGCCTATACCCCAGCTCTTGTATACATAAATACATAAATCTTTTAAAAAAAAAAAAAAAAGAAAGTTGAAAGACTTGTAACAATCCAGTTCTGAGTTTATCTTGCAGGCTGAGAAAGAATACAGAATAAGTGCATATAATAATATTTATGGGTTGCTTATAAAACTGCAAAGAATTAATTCCACTTATTCTGTAATAATTATTTTGGGGAGGAAAAAAATTTAACAAAGGCAGTATGAAGTTACATATATTAACACAAGAAATGAAGACTAGAATATATAAAAATCTTTATAAGAAAAACTACAGAAAATACATACTCTGAGACAAAGAATCCTGCAGAACAATTAACTTTATAAAGTAGAATTTATCTTGTAGTTCATAACTCGTTAGTTTACTTGTGATAAAATATTCAGAGTTCCCTAAATTTTTAACAGTAACAGACCAAAGCACTACAATCTGTTCTTTAGTTGGGTTTGAAACAAATTTGGTTTCTACTTATTGTAATTGTATGTAATTGCTGTTTGTTGTGTTGTTCCACACAAAGAGAAAGTGAAACCTGGATTCCAGCTACATACACAGACCTTAAATACATATATATGCACACACACGTATATCTATATTATGTATGTATGTATGCATATCCCCAGTAGAGAATACAGTAGAGACAATTCTATAAAACAGTGCTTTAACACTGAAGAATTGGGGGCTGGGGGCTGATTCTTATATATTTCAAATCATAATGTATCACTATAAATAAATCTTTAGGATTATTAACCCTTGCAGTAGTTCTTCCTTTATCTCTTGAGTGATCTTTGCTTAAATCCATCTTCAGTTTACTCTCTGATAGTTACTATGATCCAAGTTACAATAAAGAAAGAAAAAAGTCAAATTAGGGGCCTCCCCGGTGGCGCAGCAGGTTGAGCGCCGCGCTGTAAAGTAGCCCGCAGCCTCTGCAGCACAAGTACAATTCCCGGCTGGCCAGTAGTACCAATCCCACTATTTTAAGGATCATACTTTGAAAACCACTTAACTAAAAGAAAAATCAACCAAGTGGGGAAAGGTACTGAGGGAATTAACTGGTAAAGAAATAAAAACGTGGGCTTCCCCTGCCGCAGCAGTTGAGCACTGAGCTGCGAGGTTGCCCACAGCCTCTGCAGCACTGGTTTGTTCCCCGGCCGCGGGCGAGGGTCCCACAAAAAAAAAAATAAATAAATAAAAATAAAATGAAAATGTAATTTTGCCACTTCAAAGGTAACTCATTTACATGGAAATAAATCAAGCAACTTAGCACATGGAACAGCAAACCTCTCCTGCCTCACCTGCTGCTCCCCTCAGCAGTATCTTCAGTTTGCCTGTTCTGCTCCCAACTCTGTCTCTGGTGAATTCTCTCACCCTCCCACACCTCTGACCGTACCCCAGTTCTTGTATAAATAAATAAATAAATAAATCTTAAAAAAAAAAAATTCTACTCCCAACACAATTTTTCTTAAAGAAATCTAAATTTTTATATGACCAAATACAAACTAAATGTGGATAAACTAAAGTACTGTGAATCCCTAGAGTCCTGCACTAAAGGCATAACTGGAATACACTCTGATATGAAGATTTCAGAAAACTGCATGAAGATTTCAGAAAACTGCAAGTAGAACAGCACATCTCATTCTAGGCAACTTAAGGCTTCTGCCCTTGTTAGACTAAGCTTTATCCCTTCCATTTCTTGTTCCACAACTGCTACTTTATCACACCTTTTGCTTTTTTCCTTTTTCCACCTAGAATACTGATCTAATAAATGCCAAGAGTTTCAGCAATGAGCTAATAAGCTCCAAGCAGCCTTCCTTTCTGATTTATAATAAGCTATCAGGTAAAAAAGGGAATGTTTAATTAAATTAACATCCCAAGATACACGTGCTTCAACAAAGCCAAATAAAATTACATATATAATGACTGACTTTAGTCTCCTCACAAAATTTTGGGGACACCTTTATAAATTTTTCAAAGAGGAAAAATTATAACATTATATAGGATTGATTGATTGATTTTTATGCAAGAGCTGGGGTATAGGCCAGAGGCACAGGAGGGTGAGAGGATCTACCAGAGACAGAGTGGGGAACAGAACAGGCAGACTGACAAAATACACTGTTGAGGGGAGCAGCAGGAGAAACAGGAGAGGTCCACGGCGCCATGTGGGACCCTCGCCGGCAGGCTGGGGTTAAACTAGCACTACAGAGGCTGTGGACAGCCTCAGGGCATGGCACTAAACCACCTGCGCCACTAGGGGAGGTCCATAATATTATACAGAGTGTAAAATCTTAAAAGTTAGGAAGAGATGCTGAAGGTAATTCTGAGTCTTTTAAAACGTATTTGCCAATACTTTTTAACTTCACATAATTATAAAACCCCATCAGAAATAAAAGGACTCCATTTCTGAGATTAATCCAATTTGACTGTAAAGAGATTATCTTTCTTTAAAGTTGGCAAGGTTTTTGCTTAATTTCCACCAGGATATAATGGTTATAGGCAAATAAATTCTATTTGTTTAAAGCTACAGTTCTCAGACTTCAGTGTGTAGAATCACACAAGTTTTAGGACCAAGTATATGTACTTTCTAACAAGTTTCCAGGTAGTACCAATCCTACTATTTTAAGGATTGTTATAGGACAGGGAGAGGGGCAGCCCAAAGGAAGCAGGATGGAACCAGGAGACCTGGAGGAGGCGCATGGAGCCTAGAGACACGTGAAGAAACTGCGCTTGTCTTGTGGTTGTGGACTGGGTGACACAGATGTGGGTGAGACCCATGGGGAGGTGACAATGGCAGCTTTTATCTTGATGTTGATTTTGCTCTTTTCCTTCCGGGCTTGTCTGGATGTTTCTGACCCTTTGCTATGGGTCCCCACTGGAAGATGCTTTAGACTTGTGGCAGGCTTTGGGGCCTTGCTCTGGGCCGATCCCATATGGATGGACTTTTACCCACAAGGGGATGGGTAACTTTGGGTGCTTCATTTAGAAACTAGACTCTTTGCCTTACCTGTATTGTTTCCTAGTTTTATTAAAGTTCCTTCCCCTTAAAGTCTCCTATGTTTTTTGTTGATGCGGCGGATGGCAGAACCCATTTAGAATAGGCAGGTTTGCGGGGTTTGGGCTGCCCCTCTCCCTGTCCTATAACAGATTCATACTTTGAAAACCACTTAACTAGAAGAAAAATCAACCAAGTGGGGAAAGGTACTGAAGGAATTAACTGGTAAAGAAATGAAAACATGGGCCGCCCCTGCCGCAGCAGTTGAGCACTGGGCTGCGAGGCTGCCCACAGCCTCTGTAGCGCCGGTTCGTTCCCCAGCCGCGGGCGAGGGTCCCACAAAAAAAAAAAAAAAACAAAAAAAAACATAATTTTGCCACTTCAAAGGTAACATAATTTACATGGAAATAAATCAAGCAACTTACTCCCTACCTACTTACAATTCTTACTAAAAGGGTACCACCTAGTGGTTAAATAAAGTCATTTATTTAAAGAATTTAAAGAATATGGCCATTCTGAACTTTTGGTTGCTAAATTATGCCACAGACTTGAAAAATAACTTTAGTAAAATAGATTAATCTTGAAAGAGAAACATTCCACATAATCCAGGCTGAATTAAAAATGGCTATTTAAATAATCTGAATAAACTTCAATATGCATGTCGTTTGGTTCAAAAAAGTCCAATGAAGCAAAACAAACAAAAAACCCCTTTCATGAAGTCTGTACAGTAAGGATTTGACCAGTGTTTTAAAGTCCATAAACTACAAGAGCAACAAGCAAAAGGTAACAAATAAAATGCAAATAAATGCACTTTTCCCTCCTGGGTAAAATAAGCAGGCAGGCTTAAGCTATGGTATTTTCTCTCTACCTCCCAAAGGCATAGACAAATTTCAAAAGTCTAAGAAAAAGAGATTAAAATTACACCTATCAAATAAGATCAAACATAAAAGATAGGTAATACAGGAATGCTAAAAAATACCTTTAGTCAATTATTTTATTCCACCAATATTCTTAATTTAACAGCAGTGTAGGTTATCATTAAGTGGATTTGAAAATTCAAACGGAACATCAAGAAAACTGTTTCACTGTCTCATGGATGTTCAAAATTATTTGTTCATGCAAATATAGTATTTAGCTGAGCAAAAGAATGCCCTTCAAGGTCTCATTAAATTTTATATTACAGTCAGCAAAAAAATGAATTATAACAGATGTTATGGCATATAAAATGACTCAATTCTGCATAAAAGTTTCAAATAAATGATTCAGGAAAATTATTAGTTCAGGTACAAGATTACTAGCATCCTGGGTAAATCTCATAATATTTATTCACTTACCCTCAAGTCTCCCGTACCAGGAAAGTATTCTCCATATTTATGGAATGATACAGTCATTACACGATCTGTTGTATAAAAAGCTTCCTCAACACCATCACCATGATGGATATCAATATCAATATATAAGACTCTCTGATGATACCTGAAAATGAAGCCATAATTTTCTGGTAAAGGTTTTAAGACGGAAGAACTGCAATAGATCAGGAAACCCATTTTTGAGCTTTTGCAAGTTTAATCCCCCCCTCCCACCAACCCACCCCCACATATACTTTTTTTCTTTTACTTTCAGTCTAAGAGAATATATGAAGATACAGCTTGAACCTTAGGTCTTTACATCCTCCCTTTACGCATAATCTAGATAAGAATTCATTTAGTATGAAATCAGTCCTATTCTTCATGCTTTTACATATTTCTATATATTAATACAACTGAAGATTACACCATGCTTTAGGATTTGACTGTAAAACATCTCTCTTGTATACCTTCAGTTGACAGTCTATGATCCATACTCCAAATTTGGCCAATGGCCTCTTTTTCTATATTCTTTGAGATAAGAATCATTTTCAAATTTTTAAGTAGCTGAAAATGAAATCAAAGTAAGAATGTTGCAATATGTAAAATTCAAATATCAGTGCAATAAAGTACTATTGAAACATCATTTGTTTGGTCTGTTTTTTCTTCCTCTATGGCTCCATAATGCAAAGGTGAGTAGTTTTGACAGAAATGACATTCACATCTGTTTAGTGCTACTTGGAACACTATAAATTGCAGTGACACAGCTATAACTGGAATGAACATCTTAAGAGTCACATCACCACACCATTGACATCTTCATCTTATTATCAGTACATACCCATGTCAAAAGAAAAACAAGAACAAAGTGAACTTCAAATGTCATGCCTTTAAGGCACAATGAAATGGAGATTATTGGATTTTGTAGCAGAGTACTGTGTTTCTAATACACCGAACCTACATTTGTGTTCAAATAAAAGCTGACATCAGACTAAGTATACATAAGAATATTTGCAACTCGGATGAAAGTAACATTCAGTAAACTTAGGAAACAAAAAGCAGAAATATATCATCATAGCAAATTCATAACTTATTCACAAAAGTAAAAATAAAGCTGTGAACCCCCTTAAGTTTCTAAGTGTATTCCCAAATCATTTACAAACACTTAAGTTAAATTGTTTTAGATTCAAAATGCAGTCAAGGATATTATTTAAAACTCTTCCAGTAACTTTAACAAGCCATCGTTCTGTGTGGAACCTAGGGAGTTATACTTATTAAATAGTTTAAAAAAAACAAAAGTCTCAACAGTTCAATCTTTTGCCTTTAAAAAGTAAAACTTACAAAATATCACAACATAAAATGTTCAGGATTCATGCCATTTTTCATTAATTGAAATTGTCTGAAACTCCCATGTCTCCTCTCTCACCCACTACTCCCTGTAGCAGTGTTCTTCATTGTATTTGCCTGTTCTGCCCCCTACTGTGGTGAATCGTCTCACCCCTACATCCCTGGCATATACCCCAGTTCTTGTATGCATAAATAAATAAAAATAAATTTTTTAAATACCTTTCATTAAGAAAAATATCAGTACAAATTAACTTACTTTAGTAATTCAAGGATGGCAAGCACAATATCATTAACATAACAGAATCCTGATGCTTCTGATTTCTTAGCATGATGTAATCCTCCAGCCCAGTTAACAGCCATATCAGTTTGTTGTCGGTTTAACTTCACAGCCCCAGCTAAGAAAGATAACAGACTATTAAAATGTTTTAAAATAAAAAATGTATCAAATCAAACAAATGTCCTAAAGGAAAGGGCATGCCATACAGTAGCCAATAATTTAAAATCATTAAAAGGAAAGGAACACTGTCCAAGTCATTAACAGTAGCTTCTCCCCAGAAAAATGTTTTTCTATAGTTGTGGTCTGATGGAGGCAGTAACAATGGTAGCTAGGAGTGTCTGTGTGTGTGTCTGTGTGTGCACACACATACTGCGAGCATAAGTGAAAATACAACAAACTAAAATATAAATTTAAAAAAAATACTGGAATGATTATCGTAAGACAAGCGTTTACTTTTTTTTGTCAAAATCCACAACCATTAAAATTTTTCTTTGAACAAATAATCCAAAAGGTACTACCAAGCTTAAATCAATGTTTAAATCTGACTCAGTCATGACACTTACCAACTGAACCACCAGTTGAGAGCTGACAAAACTCAAAGAGTCCATCAAATACTGGACAATCCTCTCCAACATTAACTGCAGAAAATGGATTTCATTAATTTCAATCCATTCTGTGAATAAAGGCAATTTCTTAACAAAACGTATTTACTACAAATAATTTTTTGGCCCGATATAATCATAAAAGACACCTCATAGCAGCAACGCAAAGTTTGCAACTTAAACCTATAATTTATCATTTTATCTAAGAAAGTGTTACATGTGAAATACAACTATCAAATCTTACCAGGATTATTTGTGGGATATTTCTGCTCTACAACATTGATAGCTAACAAAAAATAAAATGAATTTGCTTTTATTTTAAAATGGATTTTAAATTTCCTACATAGGGGCCTCCTTGGTGGTGCAGGGGTTAAAGACAGCACTATCAAGCTGTCACGGGCCACTGCAGCATGATCCCTGACCTGCCATGGAGCAACCCACATGGCGCAGCAGACCTCTCCTGCCTTGCCCGCTGCTGCCCTCAGAAGTGTATTTCAGTGGACCTGCCTGTTCTGCCCCCCACTCTGTCTCTGGTGAATCCTCTCACCCCCCACCCCCACACCCCAGCTCTTGTATGCATAAATAAATCAATCTTTAAAAAATAAAAATAAAAAAATTTCCTAGGTATCTCTCCTCAAACATACAAAAATTAGTCAAGACTAAAATATTTGAGTAATTACAAGTGCTTTATGATTCACTTACTTAAAACCTCAAGGTACACAGAACATCCATACTTTTGAAATGTATTTTAAAGGAAATTAAAACACCAACAGCTAGTTGTGTCTGTGCCCATGTTTAATCAGCAGCCTGAAAGATGGTAAGAATTAACTAGATGTATAATAGTTAAGATACAGACAGAAGAGGCAGTTACAGTACACAGATACATGACACATCACTGAACATATAAATTTATGTCGTTCCTCAGTACTGAGAGAATGAAGGGGATATACATGTCTATACCCGTTCTCAGCCCCTCCCTACCCCATATATTAATACCCTCTTCCAAAATAAGGGTCATTATTTTATACAACTTCTCACAATCTTATTAATTTATTAGCACTATGGAGACTAAATTTTAGTTTCCTCCTGCTCAGGTATGATCAAAATCTTAATACAATTCAGGATTATGTAAATTTTAAATCAATTGTGTTAATTCATTTGCCCTAGGGCCACCCGTTTCTTCTTAGTCTAAGCTTGATTTTCCCCAACAAATGAAACTGAGTAATATTTAGCCTATCTATATTACTGCATTTTATTATATCAAATGTGATAAACTATGATAGAAACACATGTAAAGTTCTATGAACATGAGAAGCCTAGTAACTGTATTTATTATCATTGAAACTGTCCTTTTTAAAGATCATCACTGAACTCCAATAAGAACACAGATATAAACTCCAGTATTAAGCTGCAAAAGACACTGTGTTCCAATCACCTTAGGATGACATTTTGTATTCAACCAATCTCTAATAAAATACTTTTTATCTATAAATGAGAACACTATGTAGAAGAGAATCAAAACCTTCAGTAATCACAACAAAAAAGGAGAATAGATTATATCTATTATAGTCCAGATTAACTAAAATACACAAATACAAGAGGAAAGTACACCAAGCTAAGATCAAAGAATAATCATTTTTTTCTAAAGCAGGGAGTGAGGTATCCCTGCCGATCTTCATTTATTCCAAAGTTAACAAGGGACCAAAACAAAAAGCCAAAGAACATCCAAACAGCTCTCTTTGGCAGACCAATAGCCTCCAGGAAGGATTTTTTTTTTTTAAGTAGCTTTAGTATTGTTACACTGAATTTCTAAATCAATAAATAAAGTATTATTTTATATAAGGAATACTAGATTTGGATAACCCTAATCATATGCTTCTAAAAATACTAATTTATACTTATCAAACCTATATATATATTTAATATATAAACGTACATCTCTGCATCTGCTTACTATACTCAGACATGTTATCTGGTCTTATTGAACGCAGAAATTTGATGTATTCATCACTGTGGTATTTTGTCATTTCTTCAGCAGTGGCTTTATGGGGCCTCTGTAAAGAAAAATAAATGTCAGAATTGTGGAATTACAACTAATTATATCAGAGTAATCAAATACAAAGCATACAATTTACCATAAACAGTTTTCTCAAAAAAACTAGGTTTGCAGGAACAAAATAGGTAAATTTCCAAACTAATCCAAATTTATGTGTTTTAGGAAATAGCTATTAATGGCAAAGTCCAAAGTTAATTCCATTCCTTTAAAAGCATCAGACAGACAAGCTTTTAAAACAAACTAGACAATTAATCTTCATGAATTATCCAAATTTATTTATGGATTTCACCATTAGAAGACATTTACCTAAACAAGATTTAAAATCTTAATGATTTGATTTTGCAACTTTCTACATTAGAAAATCAACACACTGCAATTTCACACACTGATTTTATTGGAAATACTTTCATAAAGTCAAATACATGTTCTAAAACTCTTCTCTCATTTTCCAACATAAATCTTCAGCTCTACCTCCAGAGAATTCATCAGTGATCTACCAGAGTTATTCACATAAGTCTTTGTCCATAATCTTTTCCTCTTCTTTTGCCATCCTTAACCATTTTTGCTTCAAAAAGCTCCATTTCACTTATGAAATACTTATTCCAGCCTTCCTGACTGAAAGTCTTACCCAACGTCTCTAATTGTCTGTATTTATTTGTGAGAAAATGACTGGTATATATTGCCAAACATTGTTGATCGCTTCAAATCTTTCTAGTACCCCTAATGGGTGGGAGTTACTGTATCTTGTATTTGTTTGTATATACTCCCATCTTTATCTACAGAAACATTTAAGGCAGTTGTATACAGTATGTTTATGTTGTATCTTATTTATACTCTAACCACTACCAGTATTCCATGTATCTATATTGTTTTCTACATAAATCCTCAGTAACAGTCCCAGGTAAACTCTTCAGCAGCAGTGACACGTCAACAATTACTGTAACAAAAATATTTAGTTTGCTAACCTAGAGTAAAATGTGAATACCTGTTACAGGGGGAACTTTTTAAAATAGTTGAAGAGTTAAAGAAGCTACAAAACAAGACACTCCCATTTTCTTCCAAGTAGAATAATGCCCTCCAAGTAGAATAAAAAAAGTTTCAAAGTAGTAGTTTAAAAAAAAAAAAATCAATGCTGAATATTTACCAAAAGGTATACTTACATATATTTCCATTTTTCTATATAAGCCATAATTTAGCAGCAAGTTATGAGTCATGCGGATTCTATGCGGTTTCATGGGATGACCTTGTCCATAATAATAATTTCCAATATCACCTAAAGTAGAAAAGAGACAAAGTGAACAACAGACAAGAGGATCTTCATTTATTATCTAAATTTATTTATGGGTTTCACCATTAGAAGACATTTACCTAAACAATATTTGAAATACGGATTTCATTTTGCAACTTCCGACATTAGAAAATCAACACACTATGCAATTTTACACACTGATGATTCCATCTTTCAAGGTAATAAGGTCATTTTGTCTCACTATTCCTATTTTTTCATTAACACCTTATACCCGATCATCTTAAAAAGTATACCTAAGATTTATTTTTAAACAAACACATAGCATCCAAATCATAGATCTTCATCTACCAAAATTTCAATAATTTAAGTAGGTAATGCTCCAGTGTATCTATAATAGAAAGTGATATTAAATAGGTCTCTTAAATATATATACTGCTTCTCTAATAAAATGTAATGGACACTTTTTTGTAAGTCGTTATTATATTAGAAATTACTTATAGTACTATGGGCCACCCCGGTGGCGCAGCAGTTGAGCGCTGGGTTGCGAAGCTGCCCGCGGCCTCTGCGGCGCTGGTTCGATCCCCGGCTGCTTCCCGGCCACCGGAGGAGGGTCCCACATGGCGCGCAGACCTCTCCTGCCGCCCGCTGCTCCCCTCAGCAGTGTACCTCGGTCCTTCTGCCTGCTCTGCTCCCCGCTCTGGCTCTGGTGAATTCTCTCACCCTCCCGCGCTTCTGACTGTACCCAGTGCATGTATAAACAAACAAACAAACAAACAAACAAATAAAGAAAGAAAGAAAACATGCCTCTATAAAAAAAAAAAAAGAAAAAAAGAAAAAAAAAAAGAAATTACTTATAGTACTATTCTAAACTTTAAAACGAGCGTTTTCCAAATCTTTAAAGACAGTAAGCTAATCCTTCTGGCTTGAAGGCAATCATTTCAACATGGGTTTATATAATACAAGATAGGGTAAAAAGAGTGTCATGTACCCACCCTTCAATATCAAATATTTTAAAATTCTGCTTAAATACATACTTATTTAATGGAAACTGAGAACTCAAAAACTTCTATGTCTCTCATACACGTACTCAACCATAATCTAGGATCAATGTTCAATTTTGTAACATTCCTGTCTTCTACTATACTACTACCACTTCTATTTGGTTTTGGTGGTATCTCATGTCTGAATTCCTTAACTCATTGTTTTCAATATAAGCTTTCTTCTGCAAAACTGTTCACATACACAAGATCACTCAATGGAAAAACCACCCTTCTCAGACAATACAAACAGGTTATGGGGATATGAACCACCTGCCATAAAGTTCTCCCTAAATGGTGGTAGAACATACAGTTCCACAGCGAGGTTTCAGTATTTCTTAGATACCGAAAGCCTTGACAAAGCATCATGTACCCAAGTTTACATAAGGAACATTATTTCTATGTTATCACTATCAAAGGAATCATGAAATAATAAATTAATCTCCATATAGCTTCTATCTGCCTCTGTATAAGAATTGCCAAGACAAAATGTCTCTACCATCTACCATATCCAATACTCTAGTTATGGACATACTAAATACCCAAGAGAAAGTCACCAATAACTTAATAATGGGGAAGACCCCACTATAAAAGAGAGTTCACTTGTCATTTCTCAGCAAAGATTATTAAAAATAAATAAGTCTCGTAGCTAGCTAGTGTTTATTGAGGGCTTACCAGGAGGCACTATTATAAGAACTTCTCACGTATTACCTGTTAATCTTCTCAACCCTATGATATATTCTTCTCATTATTCCTATTTTATAACAGTGAAAAAGAACAAAATGCAAACAAGTCAGCTAATTGCCAAATTCAAATTCAGGCAGGGGAAGTCAGACAATATTCTTAAGTAAATGCTACTGGGAGAGCAATGGCACTTACAGCCACAGAAGGAAACAGCAAAGGGGGCTGACAAGACATCATTGTTAATATGGTATACAAAACATAAAAACACCTATCTTATCCATCAAAGTAACCAGTATTTTAACCCATTAGGCAGTCAAGTTTCATATGAATATATACAGTTTACAAATAATTTCTAACTAAGGAGTCCAGTCCACCAAGAATATGAATGCAACCCAAATGACTCATGTCCACAAGGGGAGCCAATCTACAGGTAAATTGCTAATTAGGTTTATCAAGAATTCTTCCAAAATATATAAAAACATCTTCAACTTTTCCCTGCTTAATCCCATGTCAAAATTCTTTAGATGGCTGCTTTGTAATCACCCATTCTTTAATAAAGATAGAAATGTCTGTCTTTTCTTGGTTTTAAGAATATGGATTTATTAATTCACCTTACTTAAATGGTCAGTAATATGATTTGGGCATTCTAAATTATTACTCTGGTTTTCATCAAAATGCTTAAAAATGGGGCCTCCCCGGTGGCGCGGCAGTTGAGCGCTGGGCTGTGAAGCTGCCTGCAGCCTCTGCAGCGCCAGTTCGATCCCTAGCCTCCAGAGGGTCCCATATGGTGTGCAGACCTCTCCTGCCGTGCCTGCTACTCCCCTCAGCAGTGTGTTTCGTCAGTCTGCCTGTTCCGTTCCCCACTCTGGCTCTCGTGAATTCTCTCACCCTCCTGTGCTTCTGACTGTACCCAGTGCTTGTATAAATAAATAAATAAATAAATCTTTTAAAAAATTGCTTAAAAATGTGTTTAACAATGAAGTAAGCATCAGAAAAGTCAGCTCAAAGTAGTTACTTGTTTTGTTCTTAAAGATTTTTATTTATGCATATAAAATCTGTGGTGTAGGCCAGAGACAGAGAATTCACCAGAGACAGAGTGGGGAGCAGAACAGGCAGATCTACTGAAATACACTGCTGAGGGGAGCAGCAGGTGAGACAGGAGAAGTCTGCTGTGCCTTGTGGGTTAGTTCCCTTATTGGGTTTGAAGTCATGACATGCTGCAGTGGCTAGTGATAGCTTGATAGCGCTGAAACTAACCCCTGCACCACCAGGGAGGCCCTCAAAGTAGTTATTTGAATATAACAAACGATGTCAATGTGAAGAAATTACCAAAAAGAATTAAGTAATCTACAAAATTTTAGAAATTGATGTCAAGAAGCTTTTCAGAATATAAGTGCCTACTAATATAGGTGCCTACTAAGGTCTACAATCGTTTATCCAAAGTTCTTGTGACTAGAGGTATTTCACATTTTATAAATGTAACATATTACATCAACCATTTATATATATGTGATATCCTGTAGTCTGGAGCAGTATTTTATCAAACAATACTATTTCTGCAGCAAAAAAAAAAAAAAAAAAAAAAGTGTGAATATTCACAATAAGTGAATCATAAATACCAACCCAATACCCAATAGCCATCCTTGATAAAACACGATGATTCTCGGCTTCCATAACAGCAGTTTCCTGGATTTTACTTCTACGCCATAATCATTCTTCAAACAACCTTTGAGCCTCACAAGTTCACTTGCTCTTCAAATTTAACAAAGAGAAAAACCTACCATGTGCAGGCACTGTATGTGGTCTTGGATAAGTCAATGAGGAAAGAATGCTGCCCTCTACTCCTCTCAGCAACATTTGTTATCTGACTGCTCAATCCAGAAATTTAGAATTCATCCTTTATTCTGTAGCCATCACCCAGTACCAATTTCATTTCCAACCCATCAATGAATTCTACTGGTTTCATTCCCCAAACTTTTCTTAAGTGTGCCCATTTCTATCAGCCACAACTATTTCATTTTATGTGGACTAATAAAAATTTTATTCTTGCTTTCAGTCTTACATGCTACCACTTTTTAACCACCATTTCTTCCACTTACCAGAGTTTTACTTAAAAACCATCAATGGGTTTCCACTCCCCAAGAGCCCAAATCTATTGCCACAAAGCTTTGTATGGTATGGCCCTCTATTATCTGGCCTGGCACCCCACAGTTCCCTTGTCTTCCTTCCATGTCTTTTTTTGTTAAGTATACCTAGTCCTTTCTAATACCTGGCTTTTGCAGGTTGCAATGCCTTTAGCAGGAAAACTATTTTTTTTTTCAGATTTATTTTTTATTTTTATTTATTTACTTATCTATTTAATTTATTTATACAAACACTGGGTACAGTCAGAAGCTCGGGAGGGTGAGAGAATTCACCAGAGCCAGAGCGGGGAGCAGAGCAGGCAAAAGGACCGAAGCACACTGCTGAGGGGAGCAGCGGGCAGCAGGAGGTCTGCGCCCCATGTGGGACCCTCCTCCGGTGGAGGCCAGGGAGCAGCCAGGGACCGAACCGGCGCTGCAGAGGCTGCTGGCAGTTTCGCAACCCAGCTCTCAACCGCTGCGCCACTGGGGAGGCCCAGGAAAACTATTTTTAAGGCTGGTCCATTCTCTTCCTTCAGACCCTTCCTTGTTTGATTACTTTACAAAGAAACCTCTAGTCTAAGTCTTGTATTTCCTTCCGAGGACCTAAATACTCTCCTACCTATCTGGCACACACTAGGGACTTAAAGCCCATTTGATGTTTTTGAATCCAAAGCTGCCTTCTTAAATAAGAATTAGCCAGCTGCTACTGAAATATAAGACTAACACTTATTAATCAGTATAAACATCCTTATACACAAACCTTTAAACCTAGTCTCATCCATGTGCTAATGGTATCATCACTTGCTAGGAAATTAAGTCCCTTTCCCCCATTCAAATTGTTTCCTTTAAGGATTTGTCAACAAAATCATTTAAAGTTCTTACTAAAAGAAATAATTACTACTACCTTTTCTCTGTAACAAAGGAAATAGTTCCACTCTTTTGTCACCAAAGGGGTGAGGGGGGAGAACCTCTTTTAAGGACCAGGTGTTGTCATCGCCTTAGACATTAAAACTACAGAATCAATGTGGAAAAGGTTAAGTGCTGGACTGAGTCAAAAAAGGGATACAAATCTATTTCATAGACAAAATGCCACTCATCCTACCCGTCTGTAACTCAAGAGTGACTATAAGAATTCGGAAAAATGTTATTTATATCCATAAAAATACATGGTGTTAATCATTAAATGTCAACATTTTTAAAGCCCTTTTTTTAAATGGTGGAGATAAAGATGTAACTAAAATCTTTCTAGATAAAGCATAAAAAATGTGTGTATTGTAAACAGATCCAATAGCCTGGTTTGCTAATTACACCAAAGTACAGAAATGATATTTTAAAGGCAGAAGGGAGCTCAGTGACTAGCTAAATCATTTTATTGTTTATTGATAATCTTGCAGAATATACACAAAATTAACAAGATTTAGGAACAAGTTGAAAACTTTGAAGCATTAGTCAATAGGTAGAGTAAAAAGAACTTTGACTTTCCCTCAAAGGATTAAGGATACCTCATCCAATAGTGTCTTGAAGACTCACTTGTTACCAGCATTCCAGTGATCTAAAGGGTGTGATAATAGACTGTAAAGTATACACAGATACAGAGAGAAATACTCATGTCTTTTAGAGAAATACCTATGTCTTTTAGAAGTCCTTTCCATTTAGAAGACAGTCTCTCTGTGTTACCCCCAAGAGGCTCAGATTTTGCCTAATGGCTCCAATAAACCTAAAAGTTAGCATATTCTTACGGTTATAAATACTTCCTACTTGACTCTTTATCCTTCTTCCTTCTACATCCTTTACCAAGATCAGTTAATTTAATTTAGGTGGGCAGATCATTCAGGCTCTATTACTATTGATAATACCAACTCCCAATCCAATCCATGTATGAAATTCTTTGATGCAAAAGCTGCTTTAGTTGCAACCTCTTTTTTCACAAAGAAAAAAATACTATTGCCTCCTTTGTAAGTTTACAAAATAGGGTTTTTGGGGATAATGGAACCAAGCTTTTGGAATTAATTATACAGAGCTCAGCATACTATCATATACTATTATTAGTTCAATACTAACCCAATTGAAAAAATTTCTGCAAAGTATTTTATTACCCACCCCCAAACCCAAAGAATATTCCCATGTCAGTAAATAAAAATTCTACTCTAAAAGAGTAATAAACAAAAGACAGATAACCTAACCAGAGATTTCCAACATTCAATTATGTACCTGTTGTTGGCTATCAGGAAAAGTAGTGAATGGCCTACAAAAAAGTATTAAGTCACAACCATGACATTTGAACAATTCCACTTTTCCACTCTATCAAACTTGCTTCCTGCTCTTGGAACACAATGCTTGCTCCCATTCCCGCAACACAGGCTCATCATAAATGAGCCCAGGAACAAATAGCTGTTCATAAAACTGCTACTTAAGTGTACCTTTTGGATCTACAGAGTTCAATCTGGTGACAAGTCACAAACTGCTTAATTCATCAGAGCCTACCATTGTCAACTAACAGCTGCAACAGAGCTTCAGCACCAGTATCCCCAACCTTTGAAAAACCTTTCTCCTTTATCCCAAACCCTGACAAGAACAAATCTCTAAATCTTAAAAAGTTTAGCTCAAAAAACTAAGTTATTTAATTTCCAATTTTATCAAGGAGTGAGGGGTAAGGGTTTGCTGTGACCCAAAATGTGCATGAATCTTAAGAATAAACTTTAAAAATGGTAACTCTGATCTCCAGTATGACACGTATGTGGTCCCCTCAAAAAAATCGGAAAAACTAGGACTTAGTACTGCTATCAAACAATTTAAATTTTTTCTCTAAGATAATTAGATTTTTCACAAATGACAGTTATTTTATATAAACAGGCATTAAACGATTTATCCTTGCTAACTGAAAAGACATGGTATGGCCATTTTCAAATTAAAGTTAGATATATTCTGACCTAGTCCTCTAAGGCCTTTCCACTTCTAAGATTTTCTGATTTATAATATACCGATCGGAAGGAACAATTTCCAAAATTTGGATTGCTTCAAACAAATCAGAGAGGACTTTCAGATACATTGAGTCTTGATTACACGTTAAAATTCCGTATCTGGGGAGGGGAGTACTCTGCTAGAAACTACCAAGTTAACGTCGTTGTGAAATCTGCAAAGCAGGTTTCTAACCTAGTTAATTTAGACTGGCACAGGAAACCAGGATGCAGCGATTTAATGTTACTGCTCAAACTGCTAATTAAATCTCCAAGATGAAGTATCTGAATTCACTGTTCCATCAGCGCAAGTTCATTGAGCCCCTCTGCACCACTCCTCCAAAGTTTTCCTACACTAGCTAGCACTCCAGCACCTAGAAACCACCTTCGCAAGCAAGATGCCTAACGCTCTCCCCTAAACCTCCAAAGCAGGGTGTATTTCCTGACCGAACAAAGAGCAACAAAGAAGTGGGTGGTAACCACCGCTCCGAGGCAAGCCGGGACCCATCGAGTCAGAGGCACAGCCCGGGCACTAACAGCTCCGCGCTTCGCCACCGCCGCCTCATTTCCCGCAAAGGCTGCACCTCAAACTGGAAAACCCTCATTTTTAGGGAGGAAGTGAAGCTTTTTCATTTGAATCCTGAGCCAGTGGCGCCCCGAGAACCCAGCCAACGAACAAAGGGGCGGGATGGAGCCCACGCAGAACCGCGGCGAGCACGCGCACCCCGTCGGCCGCGGCAGCCCCCAGCGGCCGCCCCTCCAGCACCCGCCGAGGCCGGGGGGTCCGAGGTGAGGCTGGCGGCGGCGGAGGCGAGGGAAGCCGCCCGGGCCGGCGGAGACGCAGGGGGAGGGAGGGAGGGGGCCGGCGCGGAGGGGGCGGGCAGGGAGCCGGAGGGGCGGAGCTTCCGCGGCCGCCGGGCTTTGTGTGCAGCCGGGGCCGGGGTAGATATTTTGACCCGGTGTGTGGGGGGGGGGAGGAGTCCGATGCGGGGCACCCGGGAAGGGGGCCCCCCAAATCTCAGCTCCTACGAGTGGCGGGCGAGAGAACCCCCAGAGGGGGCCGTCCCCCTCGCCGCTGATAGGAAGCCAGGGTAGGCCGGCGCCGTCCCAGAGGCGGCCACCTTCGGGGCGGCGGACCGCACCGCGAGAGGGGGGACAGGAGGGACAGCGGGGCGCCCCCCGGGCGCCCGTCGCAGGGGCGGCCGCGGCGGAGGGTCGCTCCCTGACGGCGTCGGGTCGGGAACGGGTTAAGACGCCGCCAAACGTCGGTCCCTCCTACTTCCCACCCCTCAGCCCCGGCGCCCACTCGCGCCCGCCGCCGCGGGGCCCCGCGCCCGGCCCGGCCGCCCGCCCGCCCCGCCGGCCCGGCCCTCACCGTCGTAGTAGTAGCAGACTTTCTTCTTGCCGCCTCCCTGACTGTACGCCATGGGCTCCCCGGCCACCGCCGCCTCCCGGCTGCGGCTCCTCCTCCTGCTGAAGCTGCCGCCGCGGCTCGGCACGGGGAGAGAAGGGCTGGGGCGAAGGTGCGGCTGGCAGTCCCGCGGGGAAGAGCCGGCCGGAGGGAGGACAGGAGGGGGCGCCGGGAAGGCTCGGTACAGCCCGGCCGAGGGGCCGAGAGCGCGGAGCGGGGGGTGGCAGCGGCGCCAACTCGCGACACTGGGGAGGGGGAGGGGGCAGCCAAACCACCTCCGGAGGCCGGGGGGAGGTGGGGCGCTTCCACTCTGGCCTCACGGGGGGGGGGAAGGTGCACGGTGCGAGAAAGAGCGCTTTTCACTTCCCGGAGCAGGAAGTATCTTGGTGGCCGACAGGTTGTAATGAAGATCACTAAAGAATTCGTGTGGTTCTCAAACAGGGTGAGCTTTCGTTCCGTAGTTAAATTGAGGGACCGTGGACTCAGGGGGACGTTTCCCCCTTCGAATCCTGGCATAATGGTTGCACCTACCCCGAGCATGCGCAGTAGGTGCCTCGCCAACCGTAGCCTTGGCCGCCTAGACCCCCTCCGCCTTGTCCTACGCTGCTCCCCTCCCCCACTGTCGCGAAGCTCCCGCCCAAGCCCGACCGCGTGCCGCGGGCTGGGGAGATGCCGGTCTTGAACCCCATCCGGCTCGCACGAACCCATCAGTCTGCAGCACACCTACCCCTCTGTCGGGTTGCTTCGGTTTTAGCGTTTATTCATTCTTTAAGCCCCCCCTCCGTACCCGCTGGGCGGACCTATTAACCAACATTGTTGTAAAACAGACCGCCTGGGTTTGAATGAACGTTTGTGGAACACGTTGGACTGTAAAGCTCGATTCCAGTCATTTTCACTTGTAATAGGGTTCATTGATACCTATTTGTAATAACTCCTTTGAGACTCCCAACAGCCGGATGTAAGAATTGTGTCTATTCCTTCTTGATAAATGGGCGCAAATTAAGAAACTTGGTCCCCTCAACAGTTGATGATCTGGGGTGTGAATTCAGTTTCCTAAATCATACTCTCTAGCTGCTCCATTTCGCTGCTGCTGGCTGACGAGACACTGGAAAATTGGATCGGTAAACTAAGAGAAACTTTAAAAACTCATGGAAGTTAGAAATGAATACCTGTGTCACTTGCTAAACACCTCAACATTTATCAAGCACCTACTCTAAACCAGCTACCTTACATTTGAGGGGTGAAAGACTGACAGCCTGGGACGTCGTACTTTCATCCCAACTATATCATTTAAAGCCCCTCCCCCCAATGTATAGTCTCTCCCACAGTCCCATCAAAAAAGGGGGTGGGGTGGCCTATTGAAGCTGGAGCCACTACCAAAATAGCCTCTTTATTTTGCTGTTTGAATTAAAAAACCCCAAGTTGTTCATGCTTGAAGCAGCTATTGATACTTTCCTCAACCTCACCCCCAAGATTACTTTGAAAAAGTAATCCCTCTCCACAAGCCCAGGGTAACGAATGTAGATGAAAAAAGAACATGTAACATTGGCTTAGAGGTAAAGTTAATTACATGACATCGACTTTAAAAGATTTGTTCTATCAAGTTCAAAACCAACTTGATAGATTCTGAGAACAAAATAAGTTAGTTTAGTAGAAGCTAATGTTCTCAGAGTCAGCACTGTGAAGTCTGAAATAAGACTTCATTTCCTTTAGGAATACTTCCTAGACTTTACCCTCCTCTGTTTCCTCCACCTCTCACATGGTGGTTGACTTGTACCCTTCTCACACAATTTACCATGTTACAGTTGCCGACAACTTCTCCGAACATTCTCATTAGAAGTGTTTCCTGAGAGCAGGAACCATGTCTGACTTGCATGCAATTGTATCTCTAGTTTCTATGACTTGGGGCAAGTCACTGAATTTTTTTTTTTTTTTTTGCATGAATTGCCTTATTTGTAAAAGAGGGTAGTATTCCTTGGAGAGTAACTCCTCATATGACTATTGAACAGTTCAAATAGAAAAATTAATATGGAATAATTTTTAAGCAATGAAGAACTACGTGAATATAAAGGATTACAATAGTAATAATTTATATTCTTTGCATTCACAGCACCTAACTTGTGAGAAAAGCCTAAACATGTATTTTGATTTTGAACCAATAGAAGCAAAATCTTTTAGCCTTAGACACTGGCATTGGAGGACTGTAGTAAAGGGTTATTTCTGTGTTGTAACAGACAGTTGAAGAGATTTGGACCTGTATTCCTAAAACATAAACAATATTGTAAAACAATATTGTAAAACAATATTACCTCAATTAAAAAAAAAAAGGAAAGAAAAAGAAACAAGCACTTTTCACCAGTGATGAGAGGCTATAAAAATTATGTTCCTAAATAACTATAATGAGGGCCTCCCCTGGTGGCACAGCGGTTGAGCGCTGGGTTGCGAAGCTGCCTGCAGCTTCTGCAGTGCCGGTTGGATCCCCGGCCTCCGGCGAGGGTCCCACATGGCACAACAGATCTCTCCTGCCATGCCCACTGCTCCCCTCAGCAGTGTATTTTGCCAGTCTGCCTGTTCTGTTCCCCGTTCTGACTCTGGTGAATTCTCTCACCCTCCCATGCTTCTGACTGTGCCAAGTGCTTGTATAAATAAATAAATAATAATAATAAATAAATAAATAACTATAATGAACTTTAGGTCATCAGAGTTAAACGTAGAATCAATTATTGAAAACTATTAAGAAGCTCCAAACCTCATTTACCATTTTCATATTAATTTCTAGCAAACCTCTTTACCATAGAAAAAAATGAGATGTTTAGATAATACATAGTAGGAGAAAACAAATTGAGAGCATGTTTAATTCATTGTATATATAATTGAAAATTATCTTTATTTATAAACTCTTTTTCTTTAGCTTCTACACTGTCTATATGTGCTTATTTTTCTTTTTTTTTTTAAAAAAAGATTTATTTATTTATTTATTTATTTATACAAGCACCGGGTACAGTCAGAAGCATGGGAGGATGAGAGAATTCACCAGAGCCAGAGCAGGGAGCAGAACAGGCAGAAGGACCGAGGTACACTGCTGAGGCGAGCAGCGGGCCAGACAGGAGAGGTCTATCGAGCCATGTGGGACCCTCGCCCTGTGGCCGGGGATCGAACCTGTGCTGCAGAGGCTGCGGATAGCTTCGCAGACAAGCCCTCAACCGCTGTGCTACCGGGGAGGCCCATATTTTTCTTAATCTTGAAGATATTGAAGATTATTGTTGAAAATTAATGAACTGATCTGTTAAACATAGATTATTGAGAAACAGGATTATTTAGGAGCAGATGGCATCAATTTATGCTAAAAATTAAATCCTGCTACCAATTGCAGCAGATAGTTTAATTTTTAGTTGCTACAAAGACTTATTCATATAAACTTGTTTCTACTTTAAAGAAATTTTTATTTCTATGTGTTAAATTTTTTTTAAATATTTATTTATTTATGCATACAAGAGCTGGGGTGCAGGCCAGAGGTATGGCAGGGAGGTGAGAGGATTCACCAGAGACAGAGTGGGGTACAGAACAGGCAGATCGACTGACATACACTGCTGAGGGGAGCAGCGGGTGAGTCAGGAGGGGTCTGTTGTGCCTTGTGGGTAGATCAAACTTGTTCGGGGATCAAACTTGTGCTGCAATGGCTGCAGACAGCTTCATAGGTTGCTTCTTAACCCCTTGAACCACAAGAGAGGCCCCACTTGGTGTTAAATTCTAAGTAGCAATTGCACAATGTACTACAGAAGTAGAGAAAATCAGTGTCTAACACTGACATGTTTTCACAAATTAAAACAGTCTCAAACTGAATTCTGATATCCGTGAATCCGTGGTGCCTATTTTCACACAGTACTAGAAGCTGTAACTCATAAATCTGAACAGTAGCACCAAACAATGAAAGATCATAGTGCTATTTGAACCATGCATTTGTGTAATAAAAGTTAAAAATACCCATTTTCTTTTAAAACGTATTTTTGAATCATAATATATGTACTAAACAACTCAGTTCTATTAAACTTTTCAAATCACCCTTATGAGCTGGTTACTTGATTAATGCTTTGCCTATGACCCTGAAAAAGAGTAGTACTTTGATCTATTACCTCTATTTGCACAAATTTTCTAGTAAATTCTACACCCACACTATGTCAGAGAAAATACCTAGTGTATCCTAATCACTCTACATGTGTTTTTTTAATTCTTCCTCTTTCCTATTTCAATTGTTTAGACTTTTCCCTTCAAGTCTGAAAATTGCTCCTCTCCACCAAGCACCAGAACAGGTGGTGTGTGGAGTGTGCATGTGGGAACTACTAGGTAGAAACTCAAATGATAACGATGGTGGAACAGGAGGATGGAGACCTGGAAACTTGATGGTTTCATTTACACCTGCTCCCATCCTAGACTGCCTATCTCTTGACTTGTGGTTACATGCAGGAAAATAAAATAGCTCATTTATTTAAACTACTGCAGTCAGGATTTTTTTTTTTAATATGCAGTTGGATACCATCCTAATTTGTGCAAAATATGAATTAGAAGTTAATGCTTCTAACAGTTTCTACTAAGAAATTACAGGTTTCTATTGGGAGTCAACTTTACAAGGGATTTTGAACATCTTGAGTGTGAAAGTACTGAATAGTTTTGTTCCAGACAACCTATTAAAAGATGTTTGTGAACAGCTTTGGAAGAAGGGGAAAATGACTCTCTCTGGAGCATTTCTTGACAGTTTTTATTGGTGAGAATAGGCTGCTGAGAGAGACATAGCTTCCTGAAAAAGAAAAGATGAGAATCTTTTCAATCAACTTTCCGAATTTGAGGGAAGTTCATGGGAATCTGCTCCAAATATATTGACCAAGCTGTATGATCAAGTTGACATTAAATAACCCTCCATTTTGTTGCCTATTAAAGAGAAAGAATTGGGGAGGGGATTGCAGGCTGAATAACAAGGAGTAGGTATAAAGACAGATGCCTGAGAAGTGTCCTGGTTCTTGTCACTTTCTTCCAGGATGGAGCACACGCAGGTGGAAATTCTTGTTATATAAAGGAAGTATGGTAATCTCTATGGGCAAAATAATGGAAAATTTGGGTTAAAGAAAAGGTTAGGTTAAAAAAAAAAAGGTCATATTCAGTTCTATCTAAGTGCAACTGGAGGAAAGAAAACAAGGTCTGTCAGAAAAGAGAAAGGGAAGGTAATAAAAGGTCAGTTTGCATAACCTAACCTCCACAGCTGCAGAGTAGTATCTGCTCTGGATTAGCAACATTCTCTGTCCATGTTCATATGAAAGAGATAGTGAATCTTTGATAATTTGTGATTCTATTCAAGTGCTTCTGATTCACACCTCCACTTTGGGTATTAACCTTAGCACTGATCACCCATTTGATGGGATGTGTGCCTCCGAAAACACAAAGCTAATATGCAGTTCTTAGGAATTTTTGCATTTTCCCCTTATGATTAGGAAGAATCTAGGATTAACCCTGAATGGGATATAAAATTTCTGTGGGTTCATAGTTGAAGAACAAATTTCTCGTTGATAACTATACTTTTGGCATTATATGGTCATGAAGTGTAAACATTTGAAATTTGTTTTGCTACTTGCAAATGAATAACTTGTCTTATGATTGTTTCCTGGATGCTGTCTGAAGACTGGAACTCCTGGGTCAGAGACAAAGTACATATTTTATTGCTCCCAGCACAGCAAGCAGTATGTTCATATGTGCGTCCAACATATTTGTGTCCATTCCTCTTGCCCCCTAGTCCCACAGGGAAGAGATACCTGCAGAGTGGGTTTCTTTGCAAGGAGAAATTCTTGACCAAGGGCCCAGACTTTTTGAGCAAGCAGTGAACAAGTTAGTTTCTTTTACCCTGAGAGCCAGCAGTTACTCAATAGTTACCTTAACCACTTAAGATGTCTATAAAACTACGGAAACTACTTTGTCTCAGAAGTGAGAAAAACCTTGTGGTCTGGCAAGAGTGTACACGGATAATCAGGGCCACAACAGACTTACCTTTTCTAATAATCCATCCCTATATGCTTCCGGCAGAACACAAATTGTCATGTGGCTATGTGACTCTCTTCGCCACTCTGATTAATCTGACTGATGGAGGATTCATTCGATTAGTCTCATATGGCATTTAATTAGGGCACTGTCTGAATAGCCAAAAGCAGGATGAAGCCAATCTGTAGCCTTGACATCAATCATACTCCCTGATTCCCCCATCCTGAAAGCCCACAAACCATCAGTCTATCTTGGAAAGCCAGTGATTTTCTCCTTAAGGCTCTGATTTGACCTTTCTAGTTGGTCAGAAATCCAATATGGCTGCATGTACTTGGGTTGGTTCAGAATCTGCCATCTAGGGCAAATCAATCACCTAGAACAACTCTGGCAATGAATTGAGATTGACCAGCCTGCCCTCGAAGACTTAGGTAGAATCATTTTAGTTAAACTCAGGAACAAATTTCTTAATGTAACAGGGTGGACCCCAGGAAAGAGGGAGGTTCCAGGTTTCCTGCCCCACCCAAAAGGAGAGTGAAGCTGAGCAGAGAGAGAAGCTGCAGAAGGGACAGAGGAAGGAAGGAAGCAGAATGGAGAGCAAGAAGGAGCCCTGGAGGAGGCACATGGAGACAAGAGACACATGAAGAAACTGCGCTTGCCTTTTGGTCGTGGACTGGTTGACACAGATGTGGGTGAGAGACCGGTGGGGAGGTAACAATGGCGGTTTTTGTCTTGATTTTGATTTTGCTCTTTTCCCTCCAAACTTGTTGTTTTTGACCCTTTTCTGTGGGTCCCCACTCTAAGATGCTTTAGGCTTGTGGCAGGCTTTGGGGCCTTGCTCTGGGCCAATCCCATTTGGATGGAGTTTTACCCACGAGGGGATGGGTTACTTTGGGTGCTTGATTTAGAAACTAGATTCTTTGCCTATTCCTGTGTTGTTTCCTAATTGTATTAAAGTTCCTTCCCATTAAAGTCTCATATGTTTTGCGTTGATACAGCGGATGGCAGAACCCATTTAGAGTAGGCAGATTTGCGGAGTCTGGGCTGCCCCTCTCCCTACCCTGTAACATTAGTATCTATTATAATTAACTTATATTATTGAAATAACCAACTACAGAGTGTTCAGAAATAAGTCAAGTGTCCCCCTTGGGAGTTCCTCCAAGTAACTGAGGGTAGCCCCAATGCAGAGAGATCTCCACAGTCATCTGCGGGCTATGCAATCTGTTGGTGCTTCTTCAAGCTCTTGGGAGCCTCATATGACCACACCTAGTCACCTAGTGAGCAGTTACTGTGATCTTGGAGGCAGAGAAATTAATGTCTGGCTTTTAGAAACAAGTATAGTCTTAGGGGTGAATGGGGTGTTCCTAGAAAGAAAATGTTGATTACCTTTGTGGGGCTCCCTAGTGGTGGTAGGGGGAAAGGATGTCCTTCACTAATCCCATACAGGCTTTGTGAACTCCACCCCCACTCCAGACCAAAGCCATCAAGACATTGGGAAAGATAAATCCCGTCACCACCAAAGGAAAGGTGGCTGGGACCTGAGGGTGGAGTTAAGCAGCCAGGTTTGGTATAAAAACCAGACACGTGAGCCTTGGGGGGCTTGCTCTCTCGCTCACTAGCCTCCTGGTTTCACGGCTCCTGGCTTGCAGCCAGTGCTCAGAGTGCCTTTTGGGATTCCAGATCAGCAGATTGGGTAGGACGCATTTAAAATTTGTCTCCCACTTTTCTCCCTGACCTGTACATTTCCTCATTTGCCCTTCCCTTGTAAATAAACCTTTTATTAACCTTTCGTGTGTGCCTGAGGTAGAGTATTGATAAGTCCTTTTAAGCGCGCGGGTGAGGACCCATAGTCAGGCAACCCGTTTTGTATCGGGGCTGCCCTATAACAGTGGGACTAACATAAGTCTGAGAGCACAAAAATTCTCAAATTTAGAAATCTATTTGACCTTATTAAAGCAAGTCTTGAATCAGCAGGATCCATACTAGGTACTGTAGTAGTTTACATAAAATAGAGGGTATTTACAGAAAGAAAGAGGATGGGACAAGAATATTAGCAAAACAAAAGATCCTTTCAGGTAAGCTACCTTCCCTCAGGGGAAGTGTGTATGTGGGGGTGGGGGTGGAATGGGAGAGGAGGTGTGCCTTAGGCAGATTAGCCCACTGGTACCAATTGGGAAAGCCCAGATTGATTGGCTTTTGAGTGCACTTTCCTGGGAGAGGTTGAAACTGCAATAGGTAATAGGTCTGGTTGGGGGCCTGGCATGAAGGACTCCATTTTAGCCTGTTTTGTTTTAACAATGTCTAGCAAAATTCTAGTAAACTTTTTTTTTTTTGTCAGTGGGCAACTCTGGAAATAAAAAAAGCGAGTGCTCCAGTTTGTGAATCCTCACTAGTAAGCTTAAGAACTCAGGATAAGACCCAAAAGCTGAAAGAGAGAGATTGACTGGCCCTTTGTCTCACAGGTAGTACTGTTGGGGGGCTAGGTAAGTCCCTTTTAAATGCACAGGTGAGGACAAACAGTCAGGCAACCCATTTCACATCGGGTTGCCCTGTAATGGTGTTGTAGAGCAACCCCGATACAAAACGGGGTGCCTGACTGTGGGTCCTCACCCGCGCGCTTAAAAGGACTTATCAATGCTCTACTGCAGGCACACATGAAAGGTTAATAAAAGGTTTATTTACAAGGGAAGGGGAAATGAGGAAATGTACAGCTCAGGGAGAAAAGTGGGAGACAAAGTTTTAAATGAGTCCTACCCGATCCGCCGATCAGGAATCCCAAAATGGCGCTCTCAGAGTTGGCCGCCAGCCAGGAGCGGTGAAGCCAGGAGGCAAGCGATCACGAGCCAGAGAGCGAGCCCAAGGCCCACGTGTTTGGTTTTTTATATCCAACCTGGCTGCCCAACTCCACCCTCAGGTCCCAGCCACCCTCCCTTGGTGGTGATGGGATTTGTCTTTCCCAGAGTCTTGATGGCTTTAGTCTGGAGTGGGGGTGGAGTCCACAAAGCCTGTATAGGATTAACTCAGGACATCACTTCCCCCTAACAATGGTACCAGGGAACAAGCCAAAAGCTGAACAAGCAAGAGCACAAAACCCGCCTGCTTCAGTGCTTCAAAAGGATCACCTAGCCATTCAGCTCTGGGCAGAATGAGGATACTCTGGGGCCCCAAAATTTACGTGCT
The DNA here is from genome assembly GCF_964194135.1 of Talpa europaea. Lineage (NCBI taxonomy): Eukaryota > Metazoa > Chordata > Mammalia > Eulipotyphla > Talpidae > Talpa > Talpa europaea. The sequence goes on along the minus strand of NC_140068.1, from coordinate 39,314,007 downwards.
TTGTTTATTTTTTAAAGATTTATTTATGCATTCAAGAGCTGGGGTGCGGCAGCCTCTGCCGCTGAACGCCAGTGAACTTACTGGAAAGAGGGAGGCTTTCACTCAGACACATCAGAGTGAGTAAGACCCCCTTCCCCTGTGCGCTGGACTGGACAGTCAATGACGGGTAAGATCGGGGGCAGACTAAAGAAGGCACTGGCCAGCCTCATGTCTGTGACTCCTGACGACCTAAGACAGGCGCAGTCCCCGAGGGGCTTCATTATGATGAACTTTGGCGTTCAGATCAAACAAGGTCCACATGCCTATAAGCCTAATTTAGGCAACAAGCCCGCAGTAATTAACCCCTCCTTTGATGGAAACAAGGCTGCTAAGAGCATCACCTGCAAACAAGCCTGATGGAATTACCTACAAAGCAGTTTTACCATTAGTCAGATAGCCATTGTTTCAGAATAAGTAGCAACCTAGCAACCTGTCTATAATCATACTACTTTTTCACTTACTTTGCTTTTTCCTTATATGTGTACAATCAGTTTCAGGAAATGCATGATAAAGAAAATAGTGTGTGGCAATGGTAGTTTTATAATAATCATAATACTTCTCACATGAGACAACACCATAAAAATCAAAATGCTTACGTAGAGAATATATTGCTCGTGATCACTAAAATAGAAGGTGCCAGTAGGTAAATATCAATGTTTTTGATCATTGTGGTTTTGGGATACGAATCAAGAAAAGCTAGCTTAAAGAATGCTGTTCGGTGTAGGCAAAAATGATTGTGTAGATTCAGTACCTGGAGATTGTTTACTGTGCCATGTCATGGAACAGCGATCACATGCACATGAATAATGAAGTAGATGTCTTATGCCTTACAAAGTATTTTATGATGAGAAAGAATTAAATTGTATGAAATCATCCATTGTTAAAATAGGTATAAAAGTGTATGATGATTTTGAGCAAATTACATTCAGATCTTCACTCTTGAAGTGTGTCTGTTTGTCATTTATGCGCCGATTCCTTGAGCATCCTCACAGTTTCTCAAATCCTGAGACAGTCCTGCAAGTCTACCGCTGCGTTAGTCCGTGGCACTGGGGTACAGGCCAGAGATGCAAGAGGTGAGAGAATTCACCAGAGAAAGAGTGGTGAACAGAACAGGCTGACTGACGAAATACACTATTGAGGGGAGCAGCGGGCGCGGCAGGAGAGGTCTCCTGTGCCATGTGGTTTTCCCCTGGCTGCCCGGGCATTGAACTTGTGCTGCAGAGGCTGTGGACTGCTTCATAGTGCAGTGCTTAACCCCTTGCGCCACCAGGGAGGCCCCAAAATTTACATGCTTTAAATGGGTTCTGCCATCTGCTGCACAAAAACAAAACATACTTAGTGTGTAAGAACTTCAGTAGAAAAGAACTTTAATACAACTAGTGTGCTACAGAAAGAAGAGAAAGACTATAGTTGAATAGTTTCCCCCTGAAGCACCTAAAGTTACCCATCCCTAGTACCTGCAGCCCTGCCTCCTACCTACCCTCCCCCCCTCCCCGCCGCCCCCAAGTTCCCACATTATGTACTCTGAAACAGTACATGAAAGTCCCCTGGGAATGTGTTGGAAATGTCAGTTCCTTGGCCCAATGCCTAAATTTTAGAATCAGAAAATCTGGAACCAGAGAATATGCATTGTATCGAGGTCCTCAAAGTAATTCTGATATGGGCAACCCAGGAACTGTAACGGGGTGGTCCCCAGGAAAGGGGGAGGTTCCAGGTTCCCTGCCCCACCCAAATGGAGGGTGGAGCTGAGCAGGGGGGAAAAAAAGCTAGAGGAGACTGAAAAAAAGGAAGCAGGATGGAGAGCCAGGAGGAGACCTGAAGGAGGCACATGGAATGGAGAGACGTAAAGAAACTGTGCTTGCCTTTTGGTCGCAGACTGGGTGACACAGATGTGGGGGAGACCCGTGGGGAGGTGTCAACGGCAGCTTTTATTTTGATTTTGATTTTACTCTTTTCCTTTCGGGCTTGTCTGGTTGTTTCTGACCTTTTCCTGTGGGTCCCCACTGGAAGATGCGTTAGACTTGTGGCAGGCTTTGGGGCCTTGCTCTGGGCCAAACACATTTGGATGGAGTTTCACCCATGAAGGGACGGGTAACTTTGGGTGCTTGATTTAGAAACTAGATTCTTTGCCTTTTCTGTATTGTTTCCTAATTGTATTAAAGTTCCTTCCCATTAAAGTCTCATATATTTTCTGTTAATGCGGTGGATGGCAGAACCCATTTAGAATAGGCAGGTTTGCGGTGTCTGGGGTGCACCTCTCCCTGCCCTGTAACAGATTAACACACTGGGAAACATCGCTAACAATTAGTTTTCAAACATTTTCCTTCATGTTAAAGCAACCCACTGAGGTTTTTGGCCAAAGTTTTTTTATTTACCCAGCCATTCAGTCCATGTTAACCAGGGAAACTGCTTGCCACCATTGTGAAGATGACTGCCACCAAGAACCATCCCAGTTAAAAATGGACTAGTACTTGCAACCAAAGTTGAGTCACATAGATTTAAGTTTTATTTTACATATAGTTTGATTGTGAATAGGGCCTGGGGGTCCAAAAACCCTGAAGGACTCTTGTTTCTTGTCTAGGTGAGGAAAGAAGTCAACATCAAGGTCAGAGTTAAGCAGGAAAGCAAGAAGTTTATTGACAGATAAGAAAGACAGGAAAGGGCCTCCCCGGTGGCGCAGCGGTTGAGCGCTGGGTTCCGAAGCTGCCCGCAGCCTCTGCAGCGCCAGTTCGATCCCCGGCTGCTCCGCGGCCACCGGAGGAGGGTCCCACATGGCTTGCAGACCTCTCCTGCCGCCCGCTGCTCCCCTCAGCAGTGTACTTCGGTCCTTCTGCCTGCTCTGCTCCCCACTCTGGCTCTGGTGAATTCTCTTACCCTCCCGTGCTTCTGACTGTACCCAGTGCTTGTATAAATAAATAAATAAATATTAAAGAAAAAAAAAAGAGATGGCGATCATTAAAAAAAAAAAAAAAAAAAAAAGAAAGAAAGACAGGAAAGCTCTCTGAGCAGAGAGGGGTCCTGAGCGGGTAGCCGCTGAGGGAGCAAGAAGTAGGGGATTATATGGGTATAGTGGACCAGGAGTGGGGTGTTGGCTGTTGAGTGTCTCAGTGCTAAGTCTTTGATCTTTGACTTAGCATCATGTTATCGTTGGTGTTCTGAACATTTAATTTTTACAAGTTGGGGGCACCTTGACACCAACTTATTTCCTGTCATTTAGTTTAATAAATAGGCTTGGAGTACCTAGGCTTGGGGTACCTGGGCTTGGACCTCATTCCCCCCAATTCTAGCTAACTACCTGTACTCATTTTCTAACTTCTATATTCAGTAGGAAAAAAAGAAAGTACAAATATGCCAAAATTTAAAAAAAATCATCTATCATCCATCTTTTTGCAGACTCAAACAACCCTTGGTAACATTTTGTGGCATATACTTCCCTACTTTTTAATATCTAAACATATGTGTGTATATATATATATATATATATATATATAGCTAAGAGGTAAGAAACATGATCTAATATAAAAATAGGAACTTACAATTTATATACTATATTGTAAGTATGTACTGTTTTAAAATCTCCTTTCCTTCTGAGTAAGTTTCCTCACAGATAAATGCATAACCATTAGCACAAAACAGAGGGGTAGCCTCTACTCCCAAACTTGCCATCTTTGTGCACAAAGACAAAGCAGTCTCTCCTCCATGTATCTGCCTCCATATGTCCTTCCCAGCAGTCACAGGTGCAAGGTGCCTCAGGAACAAGAAGCTTCCCTTTCTTTTCTCTCTGAGCCCACCTGCCTGCCACATACAGCTTTACCTGGCCACTTTGCTGCACCCATCATTTTTTTTTTTTAAGATTTATTTATTTATACAAGAACTGGGGTATAGGCCAGAGGCACGGGAGGGTGAGAGAATTCACCAGCGACAGAGCTGGGAGCAGAACAGGCAGAAGGACCGAAAACACTGCTGAGGGGAACAGCGGGCAAGACAGGAGAGGTCTGCCTCACCATGTGGGAATCTCCCTGGCCAGCCAGGAATCAGCTACATTGCAGAGGCTGTGGACAGCTTCACAGAGCTGTGCTCAACCCACTGTGCCACCAGGGAATCCCTGCACCCATCCTTAAGTGGGGTGGGGAACATGGTACACCTCCCTTTTATGAAGAGGTCTCTATAACAAAACCACTCATGAATAAGGTAAGATTTGTTTAATCAAACTTTTGCTAGATAAAAAAAACATTTTTGTCTCTTATCAAATGGTGTTTTCTTTAAATAGAATGAATTTTTATGCATTTGTGTAAAGTTACCTTAAAAGCCTTTTGGTATCTAGTTACCTATGTTTAAACCTGCTAGGATGAGGCCTCCCTGGTGGCACAAGAGGTTAAGCGTCAGCACGATAAAGCAATCAACAACTACCGCAGCACAAGTTCGATTCTGGCCCAGGGAGCTGACCCACATGGTGCAGCAGACCTCTCCTGTCTCACCTGCTGCTCCCCTCAGCAGTGTATTTCAGTCAGTCTGCCTGTTCTGTTCCCCGCTCTGTCTCTTGTGAATCGTTGCACCTCTGGCCTGTACCCCAGCTCTTATATGCATAAATAAATAAATCTTTAAAAATAAATAAATAAACCCACTAGGATTAAATTATAAAACTATGTCATCATGAAACAACCAGGGAAATTGTAGCTATAGTTTTTGTCTATCTACTATACTTTTCCTTCTGTCTTCTGATTCTTTGGGTAAACTGAACCTCATAACATCCTACTCTGTCCTTCTCTCTGAGTCATGAGCCTGGGTGGTTGTAAATCACATAAACTCCCTTCTCTCTTCTTAGTCCCAGATTGGGCTGGAGTATTCCTCCAGACATTGCTGATGGAGCAAATTGAAAGACTTATTCTGTTTGCTGTTGGCTGTTTTTCCTGGCCTTGAGGAGAAGAAGTCTGTTTGGACAAAAAGCAACTAAGAGAAAAAGAAAAATGATAGGAGAGACAGAGAACATTTGAGCCTCTGTGATAGGTATTACTGAAAGTTAGATCTACCTCTGACTTCCTCAATTATCTGGGTCAATAAATTCCCATATGTTTGCTTCAATGAGTTGATGTGTATCTATTGTCACTTATAACCAAAATAACCTTGATGACATATGAAGCAGTAGAAAAATAAAAGTAATAGGGCCTCGCTGGTGGCCTAGGGTTTGAGTCTTAGCGCTGCCACCACTGCGACCTGGGTTTGATCCCTGGCCAGGGATCTGACCCACATGGCACAGCAGACCTCTCCTGTCTTGGCTGCTCCCTTTGTTAGGGGGGAAAGGATGTCCTAAGCTAATCCCATACAGGCTTTGTGGACTCCACCCCCACTCCAGACCAAAGCCATCAGGACATTGGGAAAGACAAATCCCATCACCACCAAAGGGAAGGTTGCTGGAACCTGAAGGTGGGGTTAAGCAGCCAGGTTTGGTATAAAGCCAGACATGTGGGTCTTGGAGGGGAGCTTTTTGGCTTCAGGGCTCTTGGCTCGCAGCCAGCTCTTAGAGTGCCATTGGGTTTCCAGGTCGGTCCTATTTTCTCTGAGTTGTACATTTCCTCATTTCCCCTTCCCTTGTAAATAAACCTTTTATTAACCTTTCGTGTGTGCCTGCAGTGGAGTATTAATAAGTCCCTTTTAAGTGCGCAGGTGAGGACCCACAGCCAGGCAACCCGTTTTATATCTGGGCTGCCCTGTAACACCCTCAGCAGTGTGTTTCAGTCAGTTTGCCTGTTCTGCTCCCCACTCTGTCTCTGGTGACCGCTCACCCCCCATCCCCAGCCTTCTGGCCTATACTCCAGTTCTTGTATGCATAAATAAATAAATCTTAAAAAATAAATAAAGGTAATAAAAAAAAAACACCAGGCTTATCAATAAATTATTTTAAATGGCTATATTTATTTCCTATCATGTTGTCTACTATTTTATTTTATTTTAAAGCTTTGTTTATGCATACAAGAGCTGGGGTACAGGCTAGAGGTGCGGGGGTGGGGGCAGTGAGAGGATTCATCAGAGACAGAGCAGGGAACAGAACAGGCAGATTGACTGAAATACACTGCTGAGGGGAGCAGTGGGCAAGGCAGGAGAGGTCTGCTGCACCATGTGGGTTGCTCCCTGGCCAGCCAGGGATCCAACTCATGCTACAGAAACTGCGATTGCTTCATAGTGCAGTGCTTAACCCCTTGCGCCGCCAGGAAGGCCCTGGTCTACTATTTTAAAGCATAGAATTTCTGCTGTCAAGCTTACATGATTTATCATTAGCCTTTACCTATCTAAGCATCTAACTTCGTAGGAATACTGCACTGCAAGGAAATGTGATTTTTCTCAGAGACTGAAAGTTTGGATTGAAATACTAAAAACTTTGTATGTTTTCACATTTCAAAATGTTATTCTATAATATTCTTTGAAATGTTTCTCATGGTGCAGTGAAAATGTAGTTTCAATTATAAGAATTCAATTTGCGCATAGCTTTTCAAGAACATGTACTTTTCAAAATGACTTACATAACTTTGATGTGCAGTTTCACTTTTCCATGCTTGGAACTTCTCCAGTTATGTTTTTAGCCTCTTCTTTTAGCACATGCACAGTTTTTGACACAATTGTAGAGGTGCATATAAAGCCAAGGAAGATGATTGGCTTCACCTCATGAACTCAGGATACAAATACTATTATGTTTTGCATTTTCCCAATTTCTAGTTTGAAAACTCACATGCTACATTTAACATGAAGCACAGAGTCTTCACAACATCTTTCCCCTTAAATTGTCCAAAAACTCTGGAAGATGACTGAGTTCAAAGGTTAATCTGGCCAAGTAGAATGCTGAAGTCTGCAATAGCTCTCGATTGCCACAAGGTGTCGCAGAAGGAAGTCTTTGCACAGACTGACCACTGTTTGAGGAAGAGCCTTGTTGGTCCAAAACCCTCTCCAGAATCCATGATAGCCCTGTGTGGTTTATTTCCATTCTCAGAAGGTCACCCTTTCTTCCCAAAGATCAACCAGAACTTGAAGGAGCATTTCTGGGTTCAGAGAAGTTTCTAGGAGCAAGTATTTGCCTGTGCTGGAACATCGCTGTCCTATGTTTTCTTTTAGGGGATTGGGAAGATAATTTTGTTTTGCTATAGTAATTTTAAACTTTGTTTTTGCCTTACAATTTAAACAAATCCATTGTCTCGTTTCATGGCCTGTAGTGGACTGAAGGGAATATGTTAAAGGTATTCACGTAAATAGCAGCAAGGAGTGCTACGTTAGCATGGAGGAAACTGAGTACCAAAAAGAACACAGAATGCAGAATGTTTGGAGACATATAGTATAGAAGCAAAAATTGTACAGATATAATGGTATATGTGTGCATTATACATGCTTGTAATACCAACATGTTTTAGTTCACAGCTTGGAAGATAAAAATAATACCATATTTCTCTTTAGGGGACTCCCATCCCCTGTGTCCTTTGAACTCTTTAGGATTCTCATAATGATAAATTTTAGACTACTGAGGGAACTTCATCTAAAAGTGCCACGGCTACCATTGTGAAGCCCTCTAGTGGCCCCTTAGAAGCAGCCACTTTGCTGTGGCAGTTGCTGTTCCCGCCAGTAGCCCCTCAAGATGCTCAGTAAGGAAAGGCTCTGGCTCCAGCCATTTGCTATAGCCAGAACTAGCCATTTCTCCTTAATTTACTCCCAAGTATGAGGATAGTTTATTTCCTTTTTTTTAAAAAAAATATTTATTTATGCATACAAGAACTGGGCCAGAGGTGTGTGGGGGTGAGAGGACTCACCAGAGACAGAGCGGGGAACAGAACATGTGGATGGACTGAAATACACTGCTGAGGGGAGCAGCAGGTGAGACAAGAGAGGTCTGCTGCACCATGTGGGTATCTCCCTGGCTGGGGATCAAACTTACGCTGCAGAGGCTGTGGACAACTTCATAGTGCTGTCTTAACTCTTTGCGCCACCAGGGAGGCCCCCATAGTCAATTTCCTTTAACTCTATATGGATTATTTGCTTCATATACCTAAACCAAGGTCACTAAAAGTATAGCTGGTAATTGATGATAAAATTCTCTAAGTCCAGATCCTTTGATGTTAAATAACCTCATAAGATGGCCACCAGTGAAATTTCCTTTTACAGAAAAATTTTTCTCCATTTTTTATGGGGGACTAACGCTACACTAAATGTTTATTGTTCTTTATAATCCTTAAAACTAGACTGAGGCATCTGGGCCTCCCTGGTGGCTCAAGGGGTTAAGCACCCCACTATGAAGCAATCCGAAGCCTCTGCAGCACGAGTTCAATCCCCAGCGGGCCAGGGAGCTACCCACATGCGAAGCAGACCTCTCCTGTCTTGCCCGCTGCTCTCCTCAGCAGTGTGTTTCAGTCAGTCTGCCTGTTCTGTTCCCCACTCTGTCTCTGGTGTATCCTCTCACCCCCGCATCTCTGGCCTGTAACCCAGCTGTTGTATGCATAAATAAATAAAGCTTTAAAAAAACAAACAAAAAACTAGACTGTGGCATCTGTCACAGATTTAAGGTGATATCAAGTTTATCTCTGAGGACCATGGATGTTGCTAGCTTTATTTTTGTATAAATAATTCCATTAAGTTTCCCAAAATGAAGGACAGCAAGCCCAAATGTATTGGTGTTTTCATCTCTGGGTGGAAACTGCCACTAACTATGCAAAAGGTCATTTTCTTGTTGGAAAATAAATATTTTAACAAGTTTTCCTCAAAGAAGCATCATATATTCCAGGAATAGGAATTTGACATGAGTCTTAGGGCTGGTGAAAGAGCAGGTCTCTGCGACTCAGAGGTCCCCAGAACCAGCCACATCTGGGCCATCCTTCTGGAGAGGGATTCTCCCCACAGATATCAAGTTCATGGTGGAGGAGGTCCAACGGTCAGTAGCTAACATTTTCAGCAACTTTATTTTCCAATATTAAAACCAAAAGCAATCAGACAAAAGCAACTAGGGGTTTGTAAGAATGAGTGAGTCATTCCAAGGAGTGATGCTCATACCTGGGTGGGCTGCTTCCAGGTGGATTCAATTGATAGAGAAGAGGAAGGAATTTCGCATAAGTGATTTCTTGACTGAGGATGAGTGCTTGCCATCAGTTGTCATCCAACCTTGCCTAAAAATGCAGGGACAGTGTGAACTCTGCTTCAAAAATGCTTGTTATTGTCCTTTTTTTTTTAAGGATTATTTTTGTTTATTTATGGATAAAGAACTGGGGTGTAGGCCAGAGGTGCGGGGGGGGGGTGAGATGATTCACCAGAGACAGAGTGGGGAGCAGAATAGGTGGATCCACTGAAATACACTGCTAAGAGGAGCAGCAGGTGAGACAGGAGAGGTCTGCTGCTCCATGTGGGTCAGCTCCCTGGCTGGGAATGGAACTCATGCCACAGTGGCTGGTGATAGCTTGACAGTGCTGAGACTTTAACCCCTGCACCACCAGGGAGGCCCTGATTTGTTACTGACTGTTTTAACTACCATTTAGGGCTCTGTATAGAGGAAGCCCACTCCTCTCCTCTGGCACATACTCACCAGCAGGGGCACAGACAGGCACTGCAACCATCACCCATCCTCTGTCACTTATGAGAGACTTTGAAATGGTGGTGATGAGGGTGGTTCTCTTGAGTTCCCAGGCTGCCTGCTTCACGGTCGCATCTTCCATTTCTGCCAATACATTTGGAGGGTTATGCCAGGCAGCAACCTGAAGAAGAGCTGGGAGAGCAATGGTCAGTATGCAACGATGCTCCCATGTGCCTGCCCTGGCTTTTCCTGTCTGTTGCAGCTGCAGACTTTTGACATCTTCCAGATGGTCACAGCATGAGAGGGTGCACAGTTGGTCACAGGCCATCTAGAGGCCATGAGGCTCAAATGTCCACTCAATTATTGAATTCTGTGAACTTAAGTCTTTTTACAGCACATATGGATTGCCATGGCAGAGTTCCCCATAGACTACCCAAAGAAGCAATTACACAGAAGGGTGGTAGTGTGGCTTCCAGCAGTTTACACTCTGAAAGTATCCAGAATTATGGGAGTGCATCAAATCCACCAAAAAATAAAAAAATCAAAATGAAGTACAGATGGAATGGTTTCTAGTTAGCAGTAACCTTTGCCATGGAAGGGATAATGAAGACCTGAGGAGAACCTGCAAATCCTAATGTAAACATTTTTTCTTCTCCTTTCTGTGGCCCATAACCCTGGTTACCACTCAGGTGTAATATTTTGTATTTCCTACTACACTACTAGCGTATGAATTATAGTATTGAAAAATCTATAAAACAAAGCAAGACTATGAATCAGGTAGGATGCTTTGGTCTGAGTGTAATTGAAACCCTAACTCAAATGACTTAGCCAATAAAAACATTTATTACCCCGCTAACAGGGAATCTACAATAGGGTGGACTTCAGGGATGGTTGATTCAGCAGCTCAGCCCTTTTGTCAGAGGTCTGGCTCTTTAGATATTCTCTCTGTCATTCATGCAGTCATCCCCATCCTAAGGAGGGTGTCAATTGGTGCAGTGAGCTTCCTTTTTCTCATGCAATAAGAAAGGAAGACTCCATGGGGTTTAAGTTCTTTTCAGTCTCCTTAGCCAGCCTGATCACAGGCTCACCCTGAAGTGGTAACTACAGCCACAGGAAAGACTTGAATTTCTTGGTTTATAGAGTAGAATTTCCTACCTTTTACTGAGAGTGGGTCAAGTGTAGAACTATTGATCCCCTCAGAACTTGGGGTTGACATTTGTTCCTGTCCAGAAGCTACTGTCATATTTGGGCAGTCATCTCAGTGAGTGTATGGCCTGTTCCATTTACTCCATGGTGCCATACCAACATTGTTATTTTTCATATTTGTCACATTGTGAAGAAGGGGAAATGATTCATAACTTTTTTATATGCCGGTATGTGGATGCTTCTCAGGTACTTCCACAATTTTATTATTTTTTAAAGATTTATTTTATTTATGTATGTAAGACGTTGGGTGTAGCCCAGAGGCGTGAGGGTGGTAAGAGGATTCACCAGAGACAGAGTGGGGAAGAGAACAGGCAGACCTACTGAAATACACTGCTGAGGGGAGCAATGGGGGAGACAGGAGAGGTCTGCTGTGCCATGTGGGTTAGCTCCCTGGCTGGGGATAGAAGTCATGCCACAGTGGCTGGTGATAGCTTGATAGTGCTGAGACTTAAATCCTTGCACCATCAGGGAGGCCCAATACTTGTTCTTTTTTTTTTTTTTTTTATAGAGGCATGCTTTATTTATTTGTTTGTTTTGTTTATACATGCACTGGGCACAGTCAGAAGCACGGGAGGGTGAGAGAATTCACCAGAGCCAGAGCGGGGAGCAGAGCAGGCAGAAGGACCGAAGTACACTGCTGAGGGGAGCAGCGGGCGGCAGGAGAGGTCTGCACGCCATGTGGGACCCTCCTCCGGTGGCCGGGGAGCAGCCGGGGATCGAACCGGCGCCACAGAGGCCGCGCGCAGTTTCGCAACCCAGCGCTCAACCGCTGCGCCACCGGGGAGGCCCCCCAATACTTGTTCTTAATAGCTAGATGAGTATTCTATTTCCATTCCATTCCATTATCCTATGTTATAGTACCCCCAAAACTAGTTGTTACTCCCAAAATTATTTCTAGTCCTAATAATGGCTCATGAGTCACAATTCAAAAAAACGTGGTGCTATAATAGAATTGATTACAGGGATGACTAGATGCTCAGTAATCATTTCTGAGTCAGAGCTCCAGTTCTTCAGGAAAAGTAGGGGGATTCAGGCAGAAGGGTAAAGGGAGAATTATAGTTCTGAAGCAAATTAATCTCAAGTTTCTCTTAGAACCTTGAGTTTTTAGTTATGAGTGAGTAGCTGGAGATGAGGATATGGGAATCACCAGCAATAGATGAAAACCAATCAAAGCCAATGGGATGAGGTCACTGGGGAAAATGCAAAGTGAGAAGAGGCCAGGGACAGAACTGAGAGGAGTAATTAATACTGTGATCTATTAGAAATATATATGTTAGGTCTTCAGCTCTGTTCTTGGCGCAGAGCTCTGAAGACCTTTGAAATGTCCTAGGTGTTGAGTGCAGTGAAGATCTCTTGTTATGTTAATGTTGACTTTTGTACCAAGGTTATAGATTGCAAAAGATTGGAAATTTCAGTCCACCCTGACTTCCAGGGAGCGGAGAGGCTGGAGGCTGAATGAACCAAATACCAAAAACCAATGAATTAATCGATCATGCTTTTGTAACGGAACTTCCAGAAAAACACAAATGGTCAGATTCTGAGACTTTCTTGCTGGTGTCTGAGAATTGCTTGATGATATATGGGGGAAGCTTCCCCCAACATTGGAGTTGGTACCAGAGCCCCTTTAAGCAGCAATGTTTTTAAGGAGAGGCAAAGAAGCATCTGCAGGAGCAGCTGGAGAAGCAGGCAACCCCAGGAGAGTGTGGTTCTAGAGGAGTCAAGGAGAGGTTGGGAGAGGCTGATGCTGCAGCCTACAGCAGAGCGAGCACATAGCAAAGGTGTTGAAAATTGTCCATGGGAGCTGTATTTATGATTCAGCAACTGGTGGAAACTGCAATGCATCTTCTTTCATTAGTTTTCTATTTGAGTTTCTAACCCCTGCCATTTTAGACAACATATCTGGTGGGCAGCCCCGATTCTTTCAGATCGCTGGCTCTTCCACAAGGCAGGTTCTATCTGGAATCTGGCCTAGATTCAGACACACACACACCATCAAGCCCTTGCCTGTGATGTGATAAATCTACATTCAGTGTCAACTATGGGCTGGGTATACAGTCATTTCCCCAGGTAATCCTACAGCAGTCCTCTAAAAAGCAGGATTCTCTCCCTCCACTCCATTTCACAGAAAAGGTAACTAAGGCTAGAGAAGCAAAGTCATTTTTCAAAGCCCCACAGTTGGTGAATGAGAGAGCCAGGACAAGCACCGAAGTCTTGTGCTCCTTCCACATTACTTACTGGTTTGCTCAGTCCCAAGAGTGCATCCTGCCTTGAACCACCTGCTCAGGTGGTCAGGCCCACAGCTTGTTCTCAAAATCCCACTGGCTGCTGACTATGTTTTGTCTAACTTTAACACTCCTTAAACTAGAGCATGGTTAGCCAAGTGACTCTAGATTTGCAGCACTCCAGAATTACTTGCTGCCATTTTCCCTCTCACTACATCAATCCAGTGTTAAAACCATTGCAAAGTTAATAATGCCAACAATATTCTTAGCCAGTTCTCCATGCTATGATCCTCTGCCCACACCATTTCATTCCTCCCTTCTTCTCTCACCAATAAAGTCTTGGCTATTCTGGGCTAAATCCTCAAGGATTCTGATATGAAAGGTTAAAACTGACCACAAAACTCAATAAGAGATGAAAATGTGGAGTAGCTACCAGAAAAGTGAATGGAATTATAGACTACAGTAATGATAAAATGTGTGTGTGGAGAGCTGCAGATAAGAGGGAGTCATAAATCTAAAATTCTGTGGACTATGTGCTCATGGAATCACAAAGTAAAATGGAAGAAAAAGTGAAGAGCCAACTGCTTATCCTGAAAGAATGGCGAGAGATGACTTGGAATTGGGTCTGGAAATACTGGCAGAATTTGGATAGGTGGAGGTGAGAGCCAGTCTTTCAGGTTAAGTTAACAGTAGGAGCAAAGAAATAGAAGGAAAAATACATGCTGTGTTATCTTCAACAAAAAGTGGGATACATGGGAGAAGGTAGAAGAAATCACAGCTTTGTCAAAAATTGGGATCAGTTCATTATCAATGTTGAATTTGTTCTTTACTACACAGGCAGTTAATAAATTGGCATTTTTTGCTGATCAATCAGCCATTTGTGAGTTGGGAAGTTTGTCTCAATCTTCAGAGCCTGATCATTTCTGGATGATCTGTACAGTTCAGCATTCTCACCTGTGAGGCTGAGGGTCAGCTGGAGGGTTGATGGTGGCCCTGGAGACATGTGTTAGCCTGCTTCAGCTCTCCTTCCTCCAGCTGTGAGTCCAGCAGACCGAGCATGTAGTGAGCCAGCCAACCCCTCCCTTCTCCATCTGGAAGTTGAGTTTGCTCAAGGAGTACTTTCCTTATTTTAGTAGTTATGGCTTTGCTGCAGATAGCAGGAGCTTAGGCAAAAGATGAATTTTTATTAAAAGAATTCAGGAGTATGTCACAGAACCCAAGAGTTAGCTGCCGCCCTGTTTTAGGAATACATTGGCAAAAAGGGCTGAAACAGGAGGCCGAGTTCTGACTTTTTCAGGTAATTATTTGGTCAAGTCAGCCTTTTTCTTTTCTATCTCAATGTTATGGCAGAATTTCATTAGGGAACCAGGCAGCTCTCAGATGAGGAGGGGAAATCTTTATTTATGCAGGTAGGCCCAGTGGAGATCTTTCTTCAAAGTCTGAGACCTGAGCAATTAGGTAACAGAGTATTTATTGCCTAAGCAGGGGTACATTTGCAGTTTGAAGCAAGCAGGGAGTACAGAAGCAGTAGACCCCTTAGCAGTAATCTAGGGTGCATAAGTCAGGTGTGTGGCCTTGAGAACATTTATCAATTACTCCCTGGAACTTTTAGTCTACATTGAGGAGTTGTCTCAATATAATTTCAGCTAATTAACAGGTCAGCCTTTTTCCACTTCATCCAGATTGGCCTCCTCTGCTTCTCCCAGCCCCATTCAGAAAATATGGCCCCACCAACTCCAGAATACACCTGGAGAAAGATTGATTCTCTGTCATTCTCCCAGAATCTTGGAAGGGATTCTGACTAGCTAATTCTCATAGGATGTTCACCCTGGGATTAATCAATTATAGCAAGCTTAAGGAAGAGAGGATGGTGAGGTTATTGACACAAGATGACACAAGAACAGTCCCTTACACCCCTCTAGAGCTGTGCTGTCCAGTATGATGGACAATGGGCTGCATGTGGTTATTGAATTGTAAGTGTACATTTCTTAGAATTAAATAAAGTAAAACAATTCCAGCCCACAGTTATATAGGCCTCATTTCGAGTGCTCAGTAGCTGTACATGGTCATTTTGGCATTCTCAGTCCAAATTTCTGAGGGGGGGAGGGATTCCTTACACTTACAATCAATTCACTGAACACCTGCTAGGAGGCCTCTAATTTAACTCAATTCTGACACTATCTACCCAGAGACAGTATCACCTCTAAAGGTAAGTGTTCATTTCTTTTGCTCTTTACAAGCCAAACACAGGTTATTTATTACCTGTGCTTCTGACTGACAGGCCAGAGTGGAGTTTCAAATGACCCCCATGTTGGACATTGGATACCAGTTACAAGCTGTTACCCGTACTTCTAACACACTGGCTATCAATGTGAGTTTCTGAGGACCACCTCCTCAGGATCAAATAACTTGCTAGAGCAATTCACTGAACTCAAAGAAACATTGACTAGGTTACTGCTTTATTATAAAAGGGTATCATCCGGGAACAAGCCAATAGAAGAGATGGGAAAGGTATGGGGAAGGGGCTCAGAGCCTGCATACCCTTTCCAGGCATGCCATTCTCCCCACATTTCCATTTGTTCACTGACCTGGAAACCCTTCAAACCCCGTCTTTCAGGATTTTTATGGAAGCCTCATTACATAGGCACAACTGATTAAATCATTGACTTGTAATCTATTCAACCTCAAGCCCTTTCCCCTCCCTGGGCATTGGGGGACTGAGAGTGAATGTCCCTGCACTTAATCACTTGACTGGCTCTACTGGCAACCAGGTCCCCTTCCTTAGGTGCTCTCTAAAAGTTAAACCATTAACATAACAAAAGACACCCTTACCTCCCTGCCCTGATCCCTTTGGAAAATTCAAGGGTTTTATTCTGTGTCAGAAATAGAAGAGCAAATAAGTATTTCTATTATAGATCACCCACGGCTAGTGGCTACTCTATTTGGCAGCACAAATATAGAATATGTCCATTATTTCAGACATTTCTATTGGACAGCTGTCATCTAGAGTTTAGACATTTCTGGTTCTATCAGCAAAAGCCTTGGGCATCCCAGCTACTGCAAACAGCAAATTTCTTTGGAGCATGAACAACTCATAAGCAATTAATCCTCTCTGCTTATAACATGGTAAGAATTTCTTTGTAGACCCCAGAACCAGTTCTTGATTATATCCCATTTGAGTACTAAACAATCCTCCTAAACTTCACCATTCCTGAGTTCTTAGTCTGCCCTTCCCTAAAATTTCAACAATAATCAATTTAATCATGTATATCAATTTGGTATGTAGTCAACAGGAAAATGCAATTTCTTCACTTAACTCTCTTGCTCAGTTCCCGTAATATTCTCTGCTTCTGTTGGTTTCCATCTCAATACTGTCTCCTGTGCATTCTCAAACTTTTGTGTGGCAGAGATGGCTCACTGCTCCCCAATATTCAGTCCCCCTTTGTAGTGTAGAGGTGTCACTGACAGCTAGCCCAGCCAGGGACAGCACCCTTTCAGTCCTTCCTAGTTGTAACCACGTGACTAGTTTGCATCAATACAGCAAGGGAGAGACTTATGTCAGCTAGGATTTTTTTAAAGAACATATGACTCTCCTGCTCCCTTCTGTCTGAATGGAATGGATTCTATAGCCGGTGGGGCTGGCAGAGCCACAAGATGGAGGAGCTTGAATCTCTGACCTATTCTATGGAGAGAAGTTGTAGCTAGTGAAGAATCTCTGCAAAGGTCTGTAAACCTGGGTGTGAAAAGACTTGCCACTGAAATTTGGATATTTATTTGTTACAGCATTTATCTTGCATTACCCTGATACCTCATTAATGTCCTTACATTCTTTTTTTTTTTTTTTAAGATTTATTTATGCATCCAAGAGCTGGGGTACAGGCCAGAGATGCAGGGGGTGAGAGGATTCACCAGAGACAGAATGGGGAATAGAACAGGCAGACTGAAATACACTGCTGAGAGGAGCAGTGGGCAAGTCAGGAGAGGTCTGCCACACCAGGTGGGTTGCTCCCTGGCTGGCTGGGGATCAAACTCCTGCTGCAGAGACTGCGGATTGCTTCGTAGTGTGGTGCTTAACCCCTTGCACCACCAGGGAGGCTCTGTCCTTACATTCTTAATGTGCTTGCTTTAAATTCCATCTCCTGTTACTCTCTTAGGGGTCCCATTTTTCTGTAGCCTCTGGAAGACGTTGCTAATTCTTTCACAGTCTAGTGAGAAGTGGTGTTGGCATCTTCTTAGCAGCTCATTGCATCTTCTAGACCACTTTACCACTGAAATTAATGCTACTCAACTTCTAGCCAATGCTCAGCACATAGGGTTAGCACTGACATTGTAGTTTAGTGTGTGCTCAGCGTAGGAATTTGAGCATGAAAGGGAATATCAGCACTGGACATTGTCTATGACAACCATAAGAAATGAATTTATGTGCATATCAAAGTCTCTGATTACTAAGAAGAAAAGCACCAGTTATCATAATCCTGATCTTTATTATTAATCTCACTACTGCATCCACTCATCAGTTGCCTCCCATATACCACTGCGTTAAAGAATGTGGCAGCTGTGGCAGATGGAGCATAAGGTATCAGTATTAAGAAATTTAACCCAGAAAGACTGAAGACTCCATGAGATACTAGAGTGGAATTTCTGATGTTTATATATATTCAAAGTGTAATGTTCCAGTTTGCTTAAACTCTCGATTATGAGATAATTTACTGATGATTTACTTTAGAGTCTTGAAAAGACACTTTTATATGTGTCTTTCTGAAAAAAAGTCCTAAAATTCAATAGTCTTCCTGCATATCTCGAATATTATCCTGTAATTGCTGACTTAAGGTCAGCACATTTTTGCAGGCTATCTAAAAAGGACTTACTTTCCCATAAAACCGTCTAAGTTTCTTTGCCGCTTATTAGATTTATAGTTGATTCTTTCCAAGCTGACTTTCACCTTGACCTGCAGACAATAGCAGAATATGAATTTTTTGGAAGGTAGTAGCACTATCTTTCTTCGACAAAGTCAGCACTATCTTTCTTGGACAAAGTGTATCTCCTATCAAGAACAAGTCTAAGAAATGTTGCCGATCTAATGGATACGGTTAAAGTAACTCTCCCCTCCCCCCACACACACCTTTTTTTCCCCCCTCAAGTTTAATGCATTTGTCTCTGGTGGTTTTTGAATCCTGTGCCACTCAGATCTCCCATCTGATCACAAAATAGTGCATCTCATGGTGGTGTTCTGGTGCTGTGGTGAAATCCATCTTCCCACAGTCCCTCTGGGGCCTAAGATGGAGCAACCAATAGACCAGGTGTAGATAAAGAACTGCCAGGGGGCAGCAGTCTGGAAGGGCAGAAACCACCTGGGAAGGGGCAAGATATATAGCTGGGCTTTCAGACAACAATTGTTACTTCAAGGTCTGTGCAGGCATTTCCAACAGCAGCTACCAATCAGGCCAGCCGAGCTCAGGTTCCATTATAACCAGCACTATTTTATATCTGAGTCACCCAGAGAAGCAGTAATCAGGTATCTGTCACCACGTGACTTTTGTTTTTTAAGATTGATACAGCAACAAATTGTAAATCAATGTTACCTCAATAAACAATATCATACAATTAAAATAAAATTCCATTTTAAAAAGCAACAAATCTAAATAACTGCTGTAACCAACAGCAATTGGTTTCTTCTAAAACGAGGATCATATTTAGAACATCCCTAATTGGGACACATTGTTTGACAAGAGGTCAGAATAGCTGAAGATGGAAGTATCTTCATTATATGCCCCCTAAATAGTTTAGTTTCATGGTAAGCAATTTTTTAAAAAGATAAAAGGGAAGCTAAATGCTTAAGTAGAACTATGTAGTCCTGTCACCTGCTTTAATCATCAGAATCTGCATTTTTGTAGGCATGGATGCTGTGCCCCAGCCAGGGATTTTTAAAGTGTGGTTCCTGAAACTTCAGATTCATCTGTGTTGAAATAAAGATTCCCAGGACCCAGGCTCCAGAGGTGGAGGCAGGGATCTGAATCATCAAGTGTAGTTTCCCTGATTCTTTTGTTCCTTGATACCAGGGAGCTCTTGTCCTCTGCTCATTTAATAAAAGCCACAGCACTACTGACCACTCGAGAGACTTCTTGTTTCTCCCAGCCGAGGTCACCCTCAGCCTGCTACTTCTTACTGCTGACTTCCCACCCACCTGCTGTCTGCAGCCACAAGATGCTCTCAGGTTACACTGTGGAGAAAAGCTGGGGGCTCCGGGGCTCCACTCCTCTCCCTCTCCAGTTGGGTCCAAGCTTTGGTCTTGCATAGAGACCAAATGCATTTATTTACATTTTACACAAACCCTATTTTTCTTAAAGGGGACAACTTTTTTAAATCTTACATTAGGCAAAATAGAAATCACCACCACAAAGCTTTATCAGATTAGATTGTAAGTAGCCTTTTAAGTCATTGATTCAGACAACAAAAAGGAGGTCTTTGGCAGAGGAGTCCCTTGTCAAGAAAAGCTTTATTGTCTTTTCATGCTTAAAGAGACATATCATTGAACTAAGAGTCAATTTTACATTTTATAATTTAAAAACCTGAGTGTCATATCTTATTAACCAAACCAAACTACTTTTGTATTTGAAGTTTTATTTTTGTGGCATTTACATAAGTTAACTAAGAGCTTTCTACTGAAAAGGTTTAATCAATTGGTTATCACCATGAACAAATTTACTTTGTAATAAATTTACAACAGGTAAAATTGATTTGATTTAAACTCCAAAAAGTAATTAAGGGTCCTTGGATTTTTATCTCCACTCCTATTTTATTGTGGTTCACTAAGGCCTCTCTTGTGGCACAGGTAGTTGAGCACAGTGCTGTGAAGCTGTCTGCAACCTCTGCAGTGCCGGTTCGATCCCTGCCCGCCATGGAGATACCCACATGGCGTGGCAGACCTCTCCTGTCTTGCCCGCTGCTCCCCTCTGCAGTGTCTTTGATCCGTCTGCCTGTTCTGCTCTCCTCTCTGTCTCTGGTGAATTCTCTCACCCTATCGCACATCTGGCCTATACCCTGGTTCTTGTATAAATAAATAAATCTTTAAAAAAACAATGTTGTTCACTAAAAAAAAAAAGAACACAACCTTGGATTAGGATTTCTGGACCAGCTTCACTTATCACCCACTTTTTAATATTTATGGAACTAGTCATTTCGCATAATACTTAACTCCACTCTTTCAATCTTTAAAAAAAAAAAAAACAGTAACAAAGATAGACACTCATTCCATCTAGAGAATAAACAGGGGAATGTGAGAGGTAGGAAAGCAAATGAAAATGTTAGAATTGGGGAAGATGTAATGAAAAGTCAAAAGTGAATCGGAATAGCAGTTGGCAAGTGGGGAAAAGAACATCTCTCTAGAGAATAGGTAAACTGAATCGCATGCAACCTTTAAAAAAATAAATGTTTTAAATCAGTTTTGAGAGTGGACAAGACAAGACTCTTGACACATTACAAAGAGGGACATGCCAAGACTGTGAACATGCTTTAATGAAAATAGAAATATATTGCCTTTTTTTTTTGGTATTGCCTTCTGTTATGAAATCAGAGACCACAAAATTATAGGAGGTAGATTCTTCATTAGCAGAAATTCTTTACAGCCTGTTTCAAAGATGACACACACGCACGCTTCATTCCACGTTAAGCTTCATGCACAAAAATAAATTAGAATGGAATTTTTTCTATACTCACAACCCGACACTCTGAGAAAGCTGAACCTTACTTCTACTTAAAGCAAAAAGCAAAATCACAAAATTATAGTGTAGGAAAAGACCACGCAGAAAGAAGACTGCAGAGAGTTCACAGGGCAGAGAGACTTCTGGTGTGGATATGTCAACATAGTTTAATCTGCAGTGTATGTTTATCATCAGTAAATGGAAACCTCACCCTGTTTGACTTGGTGATAGAAATTCTTTTCACTGGCAACCGCTTTCCTTTCTCACATTGTTAGAAGTTTCATCTTTTTAGCTTCCTGTTATAGAGTGAAACAGAAACATATATATATGTCCACATGACTCTGACATTGTAGCTTCTGTTTCCCAGTTTATACCATCTTGCTTTAGGATAGTTACTTTTCATTGCTTTCTGAAGACAAAAGACCTTGATGATAATGGGTAAGAGTCCAACATGGCAGCAGGCAGTTCCATCACCAATCCGTGGTGAGGTAGTTCTAACAAAACACACAACCACCATTTGGGAGGGGCCCTGTGCGCATATCTTTCTCTTTTGCATGTCACTGGCTGTTTTCACTAGTAGAATTTGAGGATGGCAGCATCAAGTCACCACCGTCTGATGTACCTGCCAGCAGTGGCGGTGGCCGGGCGGATGTTAGGTTTTGAGTCCAGTTCCCCAATTTATGTAACTGTGCACCCCTCCACTGAAGTTACCTCAGTTTTGTTGCCTGGGGGGAAAGCTGTGCTTGATAAGAGGCAGCTGTTGCAAAGACCTGAATGTAACCTGGGCATTAGGAATACCCTTGGTCAGGTCTGTGGGAGGAAGGAATATGAATGGAAGTAGCAGTTCTGATTAACTATGCCTTTGGAACAGAAGTTTGACTTGCCAAGTCTTGTGTTGTAACAAAACCAGGGCAGTGTTAATAACCAAGAGACAGTGGGGCTTTGTCTTTGTAGCCATTTACCGCCTGGCTTGTTGCAATGGTTTCAGCATCCTGGATTTTGATCTTTAAAGGGAATTAAGCAATTTGTGGAATGTCTCCAGAAGAAAGCTCTTTGAAAATAGCTGATCTGCAAAGGGAAAGATGCATTGTGAGTTTGTTTTGTTTTGCAAGAAAACACAGTAGCATTGATTTATTATTTTGTTCTATTTTAGATACTCTCTCTCTAGAGATTCATTTTTAGGCGTGGTGCTCCCCTCTTCTCCCCTTTCCTGGGTGAGAGAGAAGCTTTGCAATATGTTCCTGTGAGACTTCTCAAAAGTGATAAATGAGATTTTCAATCTTCTCATTCAAACAGTAACTGCCTGAAAATCCAAGAAGTAGAGTGGGGGGGTGGAGTGGAAGGTGACAGATTGATGAAGATAAGGAGAAATGAATTTGGAAAGGAAGGAGGAGCAAACCAACTAAGAGTTGTAAAAACCAGAAAAAGCAATTCTAAATTAGATTTAGAAATGGCAGAATGACAAGGCTTAGTTTTCTATAGGGAGAAAGTTGCTAGGCTGCCACATTTGAGACAGCCTGGAATTTTTGAAAAGTGAGAATTCAAAACAGCTAGAGAAGGGTTATCATTCTATAATAAGCAGCAATTGATCAGAGTATCTGCAGAGCAAGCCTAGGGCAGCTTCCCTGGAGACATTCAGGGTTGTGATTCAATCTAAACAGCTTATTTGTTTATAGAGAATTAATTACACATCAAATATGTGAATCATACTTAAAGTCATAGAGGACTGACCACAGCAGTTCTTGCACGAATCTTGGATTTTGTGTTTTATTTTTAAAGATTTATTTATTTATGCATACAAGAGCTGGGGTACAGGCCAGAGGCGTGGGGGGGTGAGAGGAGTCACCAGAGACAGAGTGGGGAACAGAAGAGGCAGACTAACTGAAATACACTGCTGAGGGGAGCAGCAGACAAGTCAGGAGAGGTCTGCTCTCCATGTTGGTTGCTCCCTAGCCTGGGATCGAACTTGTGTTGCAGTGGCTGCGGATTGCT
The DNA here is from genome assembly GCF_964194135.1 of Talpa europaea. Classification (NCBI taxonomy): domain Eukaryota; kingdom Metazoa; phylum Chordata; class Mammalia; order Eulipotyphla; family Talpidae; genus Talpa; species Talpa europaea. Next base: position 39,291,310 of record NC_140068.1, on the reverse strand, counting down.
TCATAGGTTGCGTCTTAATCCCTTGCGCTATCAGGGAGGCCCGAGTTTTGGATTTTGAAAGACCCCCTTACTCTTGGCTTCTTCATGTTGCTTTCCTTTCAGTTCTGTAGCTTGTATTATCTCAATCTCTGCTTGTTCTTTTTTTTTTTTTTTAAATATTTATTTATACAAGCACTGGGTACAGTCAGAAGTGTGGGAGGGTGAGAGAATTCACCAGAGCCAGAGGGGGGGTGGGCAGAACAGGCAGAGGGACCAAGGTACACTGCTCAGGGGAGCAGCGGGCCACAGGAGAGGTCTGTGCACCATGTGGGACCCTCACCCGGTGGCCGGGGATCGAACGGGTGCTGTAGAGGCTGCGGGCAGCTTCGCAGCCCAGCGCTCAACCGCTGCACCACCAGGGATACCCAATCTCTGGTTGTTCTTGAAAATTGCTTAGAAAGGGATGGGTTAAGGGATCCACCCCCTTAAGTCTCACTACCTCCTGATACATCCTTCACCTGATTCTTATCTAGGTTGGGCAAGTTTAAAGGAAAAGCAATTAGAAATCTCCATTGAAACCTGATGGAGAATACTGGTATCCAGGTTCACTGCTTTCTGCCCTGCCATAGGGTTTCTCCTTTTGTCTTCGGCAGGGAACTCTTGCTGCACCTGCTTTCCTATTCCAGCCCTATTATTCTCTGGAAAATCTGATTGCCTTTGAATTCTGTAGTGCTCCAGGCAAGAGAGTCAGACAGGCCTCACTTCTCTACTTACTTAGCTACAAGGTTTCCAGGGAGAACCAAATAAAATAATATATACAGAGGGTTTTTTATTTTTTTTTATACAGAGGTGTTTTGTAAAACTATAAGCACAACCCATAGATAGGTATGGTTTTGGCATTATTCTGAAAAGTCTTATTCCATAGCTCATTTTGATTTTGTCTCTTTATTTCATATGTACTTTCATAACTGCAAGAGCACATAAGTGCCTGTAGGTATATATTTTGCAAAGTTTCTGATGACTTATCGTAAAACAGTTCATCCCATGCCACTGTGAAATTTTTATGAAGTTCAGAGTCCAATTAGTTCCACTGTGCATTTACAAATGATGGTCAACTCTTCAATATAAACAAAAGTTAAAGAGCAACATATATTGAACAGAACAGGAACTGGAGAAAGTGCTTTTATAATGAGCATTTTTTTCATCAGCCTCAGCGTTCTTAGAACAAATTGAATTCAGTAATCCCCAAAAGGCCTAAAGATGAACTATCTTATTTTTAAAGACAAAGATGAACTCAGTGTCAGGATTGTGCAAGAATATTATTGCTATTCTTTTATTATCATATATAGTACCTTTCCATTGAAAAGCCAAAGGCATTTTACAAAATCTGACAGTGATTTTCACACTGTCCCTCTGGGCTGAGTAGGCTTCATTACAGACAATAAATAATAACTGCCCTTTATTTTGAAATGTCTCCTACAGAATTTATTAACAACAGAGTAGATAGTCATGATTCATGGTTTCTAAGGGGAGTTTACATCCTGGAAGTTAGAGAAGATGGTAGATTCCTATGGATCTCTGTCTTTTGGAATTATGTAGGCACAATTGTGACTTGAGCATGGAAAGACAATCTAAACCATTCAGATGGTCCCTCTTGGGCATTTCAAGTGGAATGTTCCAAGAGAATAAAGGAGTTAGCAATGGGGAGAGAAAGTGAAGCGGAATGAGATAGATATTGAGTGAAGTATAACTAACTAAGCGTTAGTTATAGTTATGAATGAGTAGACACTTTAAGACAAAGAACCAAAGATTCATCACAAGAAAAAACACATGAAGAAGAGCTGGTGCCCTGTTTTATGGAGAACTGCAGCAAAAATCTACCACTGCTGAGGATTCCATAGAAATTTTGGATTATGACCCACCCCTTATATATTTTTCCAAAAGTCAAGCCATAGGAAGCCTCTTCTGGCTTGTCTTTCTTTTTATCTATGACATTCCCAACAATCTTTGAGATTGACATCTGCTCTGTTATCACTCTTAAGCAGACTAATTGTACCTTTTAGCTGCCAGGGACAATTAGAAGCCAGCTTTAAAAAAAAATATTTATTTGTATATACTTTACATCATTGTTCCTTTTTAAACATGTTTGCGTTCTTTTCTCAGGTGTAGTCCCCATAGCCTTTCCATCACCAATTCACCCGTGTACCATCACCATAGTCCCCTGTGAGGGGCATCCCTGGTGGTGCAGGGGATAAAGTCTCAGCACTATGAAGCTATCAGCAGCCACTGTAGCAGTTCTTTTCTTTTTTCTTTTTTCTTTTTTTAAATAATAAATTTTATTTTTATATTCCCCCATACAACTGTAGCAGTTCTATTCCCAACTAGGGAGGTGACCCACATGGCATAGTAGACCTCTGCTGTCTCTCCTGTTGCTCCCCTCAGCAGTGTGTTTCAGTAGACCTGCCTGTTCTGCTCCCCACTCTGTCTCTGGTGAATCCTCTCACCCCCCTGCACCTCTAGTCTGTACCCCAGCCCTTGTATGCATAAATTAGTAAAAATAAATCTTAAAAAAAAAAAAAGACATGAGGATGAAGGTGTCCATGGACTCTACTGTATTCTCTTTCTACTCAATTGTTTTGGTCTTTTTTTTTAAGATTTATTTTTATTTATTTATGCATACAAGAGCTAGGGCGTAGGCCAGAGGTGGAGGGGGTGGGGGAGAGGTTTCACCAGAGACAGAGTTGGGAGCAGAACAGGCAGATTGACTGAAATACACTGCTGAGGGGAGAAGTGGGCTGAGACAAGAGAGGTCTGCTGCGCCATGTGGGTTAGCTCCCTGGGCTGGGATCAAACTCAGGCTGCAGCGGAGATAGCACGCTGAGACTTAACCCCTAGACCACCAGAGAGGCCCCTATTTTGGTCTTAATCAGTTTCATTAGTATCAAAACACATACTCAAACCCCCTGACAATTTATGTTATGTTTTATTTTTCTCCCCAAATGCTATTTCTAGAATGAACTATTTCCTTTGACCATCTAATATTTGAGTCAGGCAACCATCTCTCATTGTCATTCTCTGGCTTTGATTAATGCCCTTTTAAAATTAGTAACTGTAGGGCCTCCCCGGTAGTGCAGCGGTTAAGCGCTGGGTTGTGAAGCTGCCCGCGGCCTCTGCGGCGCCGGTTCGATCCCCAGCTGCTCCCAGGCCAACGGAGGAGGGTCCCACATGGCGCACAGACCTCTCCTGCCACCCGCTGCTCCCCTCAGCAGTGTACTTCGGTCCTTCTGCCTGCTCTGCTCCCTGCTCTGGCTCTGGTGAATTCCCTCACCCTCCCGTGCTTCTGACTGTGCCCAGTGCATGTATAAACAAACAAACAAACAAATAAATAAATAAAACATGCCTCTATTAAAAAAAATTTTAAAAAAATAATAAAATTACTAAGTATAGTTGTCATTACTGAAAATGAAACTACCAGGACTCATATTAAAATGTCTGCCACTGTCATTAATGTTTACTCTCCTTTGTATTATTACTTAAACAATTAAATTACTATCAGATGGTAATTGCAGAGTATAAAATGGAAATGTCTGTTTTCAAATAATATATTTCACTGATAGAATTTAATTTATTTAAAAAATTTTTTTGATAGAATTTAATTGAAATACTTATTGCTGGTTGGTCCTTTTACCATAGAAAAAAAGATAACAGTGTGTTCCTATTATATCCCACTTAGAGTAATTAATGCAGCTATTCAAGAAATCCTGGTGGTGCCATAAGTTAATCACATGGAAAGAGTGATTTTTGAGCATATGGTCTGCATGAAAGCTAACTGAATAAGCACAGAAGAGACTAAGATAGAATAGTTAAAAAAAGAAGAAAAAGAAATAGTCAAAGAAAGAAAGAAAGACAAAGGAAGAATTAAGGTGAAAATGGCTTAATATCTGTTAACATGGTTACTCCTGAATTATGAGTAGCTGAAATCCTATAAATTTGCTTGAGAAAGGGAATGGTTTGAACATGGATGATTTTTCATGTTTCTCTCTACCAATGCACCTTTAAAATTATTTTTCTTCCATTAATTCCTTGTTTGAAGAGTCTGTCTTTCAAAGATATTTTAATTAATAATTTATTGAAAATTTTTATAAATTAAATTCATATTTATCAGTCAATATGAGCTCCTGACTAGCATGACAATCCTTAGCATACTGACTTGACAAAATTTCAGTCAGTTTCTAAAGAACTTAACATTTTAGCTAGTCTGTGCACATTTTTCTCCTAGGGTTTATGAGATGTTGAAAATAGTTCAGAAATCCCATCAATACCTTGTGATATTTTTAAAGAACACCAGGGTGGGAACAGCTGTAATCATTATCTCTGTGGCCTTTCAGATTTTCCAGGCCAATCTTGATATCAAATATTCATTTCCACAGTCAGCTCACAGATTTGGAATTTTAATAATGTGGTTATTATGTCTGTAACTGACAGATTATCCTGTCCTTCTTCATTGCTAACAGAACCTTGATTTGGTCAGTTATCTAAGGCCAGCTGTTTTGGGAAGGCTGACTCCTTGTCAACCCCAAGGAATATTCATAATTTGTTTAGGCCTTTTCTTCCTTTGCCTTGATTGGTTTAGCATGTGTGTACCTGGTTCTCTCAATGACAGATGAGGAACTTTCTGAGTCTGCGGATTTAAACTGATCATGGTAAGTACCTGACAGAAGTCTGACCAACAAGAAGCCGAATGGGGAAGCTTTATGGCATGCTTTCTTTATTCTTTTTTTTTTTTAAAGATCTATTTATACAAGCACTTGCACAGTCAGATGTGTGGGAGGGTGAGAGAATATATCAGAGCCAGAGCAGGGAGCAGAACAGGCAGAAGGACCGAGGTACACTGCCGAGGGGAGCAGTGGGCCAGACAGGAGAGGTCTGCGCGCCATGTGGGACCCTCGCCGGCGGCCGGGGATCGAACTGGAGCTTCAGAGGCTGCGGGCAGCTTCGCAGCCCAGCGCTCTACCGCTGCGCCGCCAGGGAAGGCCTGCTTTCTTTATTCTTAAATAAATGGACGGAAGCAAAGGTGCTTGTCTTTTTTTTTTTTTTTAATCTGGGCTGCTGTGTAGTGATGTGACACCTACAGTTCCTCCAGTCATTTGTGACCATGGGGAAAATGCTGAAACATTTAATTTGGCAACGATGGTAAGAATCTTGACCTTGGTGATTTCTTAAGCGACTTGATTAACTAATTCTGGGATTTCCTTACCTCTAAATGTCTTTTTTTATGTGATGTGACTTACATCACTTTTAATTGTGTTGAAAAATATTTCCAGGGCCTCCCCGGTGGCGCAGCGGTTGAGCGCTGGGTTGCGAAGCTGCCTGCAGCCTCTGCAGCGCCGGTTCGATCCCCGGCTGCTCCCCGGTCACCGGAGGAGGGTCCCACATGGCGCGCAGACCTCTCCTGCCCCTGCTGCTCCCCTCAGCAGTGTACTTCGGTCCTTCTGCCTGCTCTGCTCCCCGCTCTGGCTCTGGTGAATCCTCTCACCCTCCTGCGCTTCTGACTGTACCCAGTGCTTGTATAAATAAATAAAAAAATAAATAAATCTTAAAAAAAAAAGCTTATCTAGTCTGACTTTCTCATGCAAATTAAAAATGTGATGGGTAATTATCATCACCATTACACGATTTTATGACAGCAGGCATGCATTGACACCCTGACATTCTCACAACAACCTAACAATGACATATTACCTATAAGAAGAGAACTATTATGAACTGAATTGTTTCCCCTCCCCATCCATATGTTGAAGCCATAACTCCCAATGTGACTATATATGGAGATAGGACCTTCAAAGAGGCAATTAGTGTTAAATATCATCATAAGGGTAGGCGGTAGGGCTTTAATCTGTTATGACTGATATCCTCATAAGAAGAGAGAGAGGCACCAGACATCCCACAGAGAAGTCTATGTGAAGACAGAGCAAGAATGGGGTCCTCCCTAAGCCAAGAACAAAGACTTTAGGAGAAACCAAAGCTGATATCACCTTGCAAGTCTTTGGAGCTGTGAGAAAATATCAATAAATTTCAGTTGTTTGAACCACCCAGGCAGTTTGTGATATGTTCTTACGGCAGTTGTAACAAACTAATATAAGATCTGGAAAGAAAAAGCTTTAAATATAGGCAAATTTATCATTTCATAGAACAGCTGAGAGTCTCAAAGTTAAGACATTTCCAGGGTTGATAAATTAACAATCTACCGATCTGAATAAGGACCCAGGCTCTTTCCATTTTCCTGTTCTCCCAGGTTCAGCAAATTGACTTTTATCCTTAGGCTTGTCTATGCATGGGTGCAAGGGAGCATTCAGATCCAAGCATTAATTCTGCACATAGCATGTTACGAAGCAGAAAAGCCAGCTTTTCCTCATGCAAATCTATCTGCATGAAAAAAACTTTCACAGGACTCCCCTACTCCCATCATCTTTCCTCATGTCTTATTATTTGAAATTGTGTCATATGCTTTTGCCCAAGTAATCCCTTCAAGGAGAATGGAATTACTATGATTGGCCTGAATCAATTGTGATTCTCTCTCTGGAGTTGGGAGGGGGGCACAGCCTCCTCTGAGGCAGGAAGCTACTTGACATCTGTTAACTGGAAACTGTGTTATAGGGAGACAGAATGAGTCCTAGACAACCAACAAGGTTCCTCTTGTGTGTTTATTCCATTTCCTACTTTGACCCAATTTCTAGCCTGGTATGTCTCCTGATATGTAAAATTGTCAGGACAAGGAAAACAGGATTGCAAGTAATGTCCCTTAAGACTCTCCAGCTTTCTTTGACCTTATTCCACGCTTATTAAGCAATTTTCTCTTGATTAATTAGGCTACCTAACTACCTTGATATCTGGTAGGTAGTGCCCTGGATAGCCAAATGACATAATTAGTACATTAGAGAGGTATATCATATGTTATAAATTAATAACCTCATGTTCTGACCTCACATAACGGTCCCATGTGTGTAATTAGAGTAAATAATTTGTTCATCATTCATTCTGCACTTTCTTTGCACTGGATACTACCGCAGGAACTAGAAATTAAAAAGTGAGTAGGATGTGATTCCAACTCTGAGGGCTTCTCTCTATTAGTAGCTCATGACCCCAAAGGTAGCTATTATCTTCTCTATTTAGGAAGCGCATGTCAGGTTTCGGTTTCTATGTTTCACCTTTTTGTTCCCTGTTACCTTTCTGACCTCATTTCCTACAATTCTCCTCATTCCTCACTCTGCTCCAGCCATGCTGGTCCATGAACTCTTTGGCAACACTGTTGTGAACAATTCCTGTCACAGAATGCCTTCTCCACAGACACCCTCACAGCTAATTCTCTCCTTTCCTTCATGGACTCAAAGCTTACATTCACAGGGAGACTTTTCCCAGTCATTCTATTTGAACCTTCAATTTCTTAGCACTTCCTGTCCCTCTTCCCTCCCTAGTTTTTTCCACAGTACTTATGACCATATAATGTACTATTTTTCACATATTGCCTTTATTTATTGTCAGTCTATTATAGCCAGAAAATAAGCAACTTGAGGGCAGGAATTTTTTTTTTATTAGTATCTCTAATGTAGGGATACTGTTAGTATCCCTAATAGTACATGACACATAGTAGGATCTCAGTAAACATATTTATTGAGTGAACTAGTCATCGTTGGTAAGCAGAGCTCTTATTTATATAAGTTGTTCTAGATTACAAAGCTGGTCAACAGAGGAATCAGATTGGAACCCAAGCCTTTCCAGTGATAAAGTATACCCTAAATTCTTCATATGCTTTGAGTTTTTAGATCTGCAAAGTCAAGAATCAGATCCTGGATCATGGTAACCCTTAGAGACCCTATATCCAGAGACTTTGATAGAAATCACATTAGTAGGGCCTCCCTGGTGGCAAAAGGGTTAAAGACAGTGCTATCAAGCTATCACCAGCCAGTGCAGCATGAGTTGGAAACCCAGCTGGCCAGGGAGCTAACCCAAATGGCACAGGAGACCTATCCTGAACTCACCCGCTGCTCCCCTCAGCAGTGTGTTTCAGTCAATCTGCCTGCTCTGCTCCTCACTCTGTCTCTGGTGAATCCTCTCACCCCTGCATCTCTGGCCTTACCCCAGTTCTTGTATACATAAATAAATAAATCTTAAAAAAAAATTGATAGCGACCTGGTCCAGTTCATAAAGCAGGCAGAAAAGGGTGGATTTGGAGCTGTTAGGCAATCAATTAATAACTGGTCCACCAAGTTAAGAACCCAATGTGAGGCCTTATCTGGGCAGTGCAGCAGTGTTTTTTCCCAGCACGTCTACCCCTACTGCCCCATCTCCACAAGCACAGACAGTTCATTGTCTTAATAACCCACCTTAGCTATTCTTGTATGTTTTCTTTCCCAGATGATTTGAGAACAGTTTTGCTAATCTTTCTAATCAGTCTGTTTGGAACTTTCATATAACCAGATGGGGTAGCAGATGATTCAGTCAAAGCAAGCAACATTTTGGTTAATTTCTATTTTTTTTCAAAGTGAATCCTTTCCTGCCTTATCATGTATTTGAAGGGAGGATCATAGAGCTACTATCCCTGCTGCTCCTGCACACTGTACTTCCATTTGATTTTTCAAACTCTGTAATTCATGGGTGGTGCCATTATACCCATACATCTCCCACTGAGAAGCAGAGACTTCTCTCTGTGCATGGACAGACAGGGATTTGTGTTGTCCTCCTAAATAGAGCTTTGCAAAGCATCTGCAAGTTCTCTCATTCATTTTTAATAAATACTAATTTATTAAAGTTTCTCTTTCCCCACTTCTCCAGATCTTTAGCTTGAAAATATACAGCAGCCATGCTTCTTCAACGTCTGTGGTTTTGTCTTGCTGTGGGTAAGGACTCAGGATATCATTTTGATGTCTGCTCCTTTGAAGGCAGGCCATTTATAGTTTTGCTGCATGGGCATAATTTTAACCTTTTTGAAAGCAGTGGGGCTTGTTTCAGGGGAGAGGTGAAGTACATTATAGACAATAGCCTCTCTCATAGTCTGAACTCAACTACAGTTTGGATCAGACAGTTTTCTAATTGGTTTGGATTTTCAGTCCATTAAAGGAAAGCTCTGATTACATTTTACAGCAGGTCACTAGGCAAAAATATGCTTCCTCTGCACAACCACTGTGATTCTGTTTCACTTGACTATGTCATTGGAAGACATGTGCTCCATGCTGGGAGCAGAAGCATCCCAGGCAGAGCCCCATTCTCCCAACCACATCAAAGCACTTTACAAACCACAGACCCCTCAGGAGGACTCTCTGGTGCACTGGCTGATGTTCACTTATCCATTTCATGACATCCAACATCAGCCTTGGATCTTGCAAACAACAGTGGGTTTTGCATTAAGAAAGTAGCAGTTATAGACCCTAGATCCCCATGTGATATGATCTCCCAGAAATTCCTGGCCTCACAGGGAAAGCCCAGCGCTACCAATGATAAGAGCTAACTGAGGGATAAGGAGGGAAATCACAGTTCAGAAACACTGACTGGTGCCCTTTAGAAGGAAACTTGTTTGCTTGTGTCTGATTTACTGTCTGAAGTAGTCTTAGAATTACCAAAAAATGTAGGAGAGGGAAGAAAAATAAGATTTTCAAGGCTATAAACTTCTGAGTATGGGTTTTAGGATGGTACTCTGAAATCTTTGTTGTAATCATCATTAGCAATAAAAAGAATTACAATAAAAAATTACTTTCAGTTTTGGAAAGATGTCATCCACAGAAAAGTAGGCTTTTTTTTTTTTTTTTTGGTCTTTCAGTCCTTTGTGAAAGTGATTTACTTAATATAAGGTCAGTCTAGCAAGACATTTATTTTTAAGATGCTAATCTGTCAATGCTTCAAGACATCAAAATAAAACTATTGGTACTTTTCTGGTCAAACCATAGAGTCAAAATGCTTTGTGGCTCCCCACATTTATGAAAGGCATGCCTTTTCTTGCAATTCAATCTCTGGCCTCTTTGAGGTAGGAACTAAGTTCTATGCATACATGGTGGTTATACTAATGCCACCATGTTACCAACCTACAGTCAGTAATCAATGAGTGACTTTGGAAGAAAGGAAGAGGGAGGTGCAATAATTTGATATTAAGAAAAAATATACATTTGTGATTCAGATGACCAAAATGTACTTCTTATACACATTTGGTCTTTTCTCAAGGTTCCTGGCTGAAAGAACCCAAAATTCTTGAAATTTCTTAGTGTTTATTTATTTAGATTTATTTTTATTTATTTATGCATACAAGAACTGGGGTGTAGGCCAGAGGTACAGGAGGTGAGAGGATTCATCAGAGACAGAGTGGGGAGCAGAACAGGCAGATCGACTGAAATACACTGCTGAGGGGAGCAGTGGGTAAAACAGGAGAGGTCTGCTGTGCCATGTGGGTCAGCTCCATGGATCGAGCCACAGTGGCTGGCAATAGTTTGATAGTGCTGAAATTTTCACCCCTGCACCACCAAGTTTCGGAGGCCCGAAACTTCCTAGTGTACAGTGAGGTGTATTTGCTCTGTTAAAGAGGTGACTTGGAAGAACCTAAAGGTGGAGTCTGGTTGTCTGGAGAATCAATCAAGGTAATAGAAGCAATCAAACCCATCCCCAGGCCTCCGGGGAGGAGGAAGAGGTAGGCGATTGCATCCAATCACCAAAGGCCAATCATTTAATCAGTATAATGAAGACTCCATAAAAATCCAAAAGGATTGTGTTTGGAGAGCTTCTAGGTTTGTGAATATGTGGAGATTTGGGGAGAGTCACAAGTTGAAAGAGAACAGGGGAGCCCTGTGTCCTTTCACTACCTTGCCCTATAATTTCTTCCATCTGGATATTCTTCTGTATCCTTTATCATATCCCTATATAATAAACAAGTAATTCAGTATTATACTGTTTCTCTAAATCTTGTGAGTCACTTTAGCAAATTCATTAGCCCCGAGGAACAGGCTGTGGGAACCTCTAGTTTATAGGCAGAGTGGTTGAGAAGTACAGGTAACAGCCTGCACTTCAACTGGTGTCTGAGGATGAAGGAGGGGACCACAGGAACCTACAATCTACAGCCAGTCTCGTCAGAGGCACAGGCAGCAACAGGGGTTTGTGACTGGCATCTGAAGTGGAGGTTGGGGAGAGAGCAATCTTGTAGGACTGAACCCTTAACCCCCCGCCCCGATGCTATTTCTGGGTAGACAGAATCAGACTTGAGTTGAGCTATAAGACACCAGCTAGTGTTTAGAGCATAGTTGTCTTATGTGTGGGAAAACCCTCCACACACTGGGAAGCTCTCAGGAGCCCATTTAGAAGAAAGACAAGAAAAGGAAGGAAAAGTGAAGGAAGGGAAACTTTAAGGAATTACAGATAGGAAATATAATAGAAAGGAAATGCTACAAAGTGAGAGATGACTGTGGAGTGGAGAGTGAGTCTTTCAATACCCGAGTCTTGGGGCCTTCCTGATGGCACAAAGGGTTAAGCGTCAGCACTATGAAGCAATCTGCAGCTACTGCAACATGAGTTCGATCCCCAGTCAGGGAGTTACCCACGTGGCGCAGCAGACCTCTCCTGACTCGCCTGTTGCTCCCCTCAGCAGTATATTTCAGTCGATCTACCTGTTCTGCTCCCCACTCTGGTGAATCCTCTCACCTCCTGCACTTCTTGCCCACACCCCAGCTCTTGTATGCATAAATAAATAAATCCTTAAAAAAAAATAAATGCCTGAGTCACTCTTTTCTTTCTTCCTCCAATATGTTTCTTCTTTAGGGGTATTTTCTTGCCTTCCAACACATCTTAGGAGATCTCATCTGAATTTCAGAGCTTCACAGAATAATTTTATACTGTAGTAAAGGAAGCAACAGTGGGACACTGGGAAACCTGCCTGTACCACTTAGTCCTTCACGGCATGTCCTGAGGGAAAGCGAGGCTTCTTTTTGTGGTTTAATCTCTCAGAGAATTATCCTCATGAGGCATATGGAAGCTAGATAAATATTTGTAAACAAATTAAAGCTTTTTAGATTAAAAAAAAAAAAGACAAATAAGGGTAGAGTCTTATTAGAACCAATACACTTGGTGCCCATTACTGAGAACATGATCTTTTCTGGGCAAATGATTTTTGTCCTAATAACATTTTTATGATGCTAATTTAAAAGATATTCTTAAAGCTTCAATTAAAAATGAATGCATTTCTGGGCCTCCCCGGTGGCGCAGCGGTTGAGCGCTGGGTTGCGAAGCTGCCCACAGCCTCTGCAGTGCCGGTTCGATCCCCGGCTGCTCCCCGGCCACCAGAGGAGGGTCCCACATGGTGCGCAGACCTCTCCTGCCGCCCGCTGCTCCCCTCAGCAGTGTATTTCGTCAGTCTGCCTGCTCTGCTCTCCCCTCTGGCTCTGGTGAATTCTCTCACCCTCCCATGCTTCTGACTGTACCCAGTGCTTGTATAAATAAATAAAAAATAAATCTTTTAAAAAAAAGAATGAATGCATTTCTTTGACTTTTATGTTTTAAAAGAAGTCTAACTTTAAGAATATAATTGGTGATTAATTGCATTGTCCTTTTTCCTAAACCTGATAATATAATACTGTGTACTTTTTCTCATACTTTCAAAAATAATTACAAGACTTGATTTTAGAATATTTTTTCTAGACCTTCTTCCAGAAACAAATGATACATATAAAACATTAAATTAAGATTTCCTTTTAAGTTTGACACCTTTGTGTGGGTTCAGAAATAAGAAAATCTTTTTGGGTGCTGACTATAAGGTTTGGGGTAACTGTGGAGTGAAATAAAAATGATGTGCTTTCCTTTCACTGATTTGTGACAAAGGATATTCAGAAATGGCTAAGTGCCTCCCCAATCCCTGAAGGGGGATTTTAGTATGTAAATGGTGCTAATGAACTTAAGATAATTGTAGGTCACCAAGTGTCCTTTCTGCTAGAGATTGTTTTAGGGCTTAACCACTTTGGCCCAAAATATATTTCCTTAACTAAACAACTTAAATAGCTTGAAAGGTTTTCCTGACAAGTCAATGTCTGCTTTGTTCAGACCACATTCTAAGTAGCAGAGGTCTAAAGCCAATACGCTCAGTGTAAATTCTCATGGGGTCCAGGCAGATAATGTAAATGAGTGACATGCTCTAGTGCTGTCTGTAGCAATCTGTAGAGCTCCAGTCCCATCCAAGAGGGACATCAGTTATGCACAAATGTGCACCCAGTGCTGTATCTTTACATTTTTCAGAACAGCATTGTTCAGTTTGTTTGCCACCATAGGTCTAGAACTTTTCAAGATCTGATAAAGTATGTAGAAAACCTAAAAAAGGTTTTGACTTAAAAAACAATACCACAAAATAAAATTTACAAATGTTTTAATTAAATGTCTTCAAAACCTATAATCTTACCAAAGAATCAAATGCAAATCCACTTATAGACAGGTATATAGTCAATGTGGCACTCAGGAGGTCACTTGGGAATGTTTGATAGAAATGAGTGCAGTCTCCAAACTCAGTCCCTAGGCTCCAAAGATAATGAAGGCTTGAAGCAATCTTCTGGGAGGTTGAAAATTTTGGTTTTAGTGGGAAATGTTACTATTGTAAATTTTTTTGAAAATTATCTAGGAATTTATAACAATATGAATGGACCTTGAAGGCATTATACTAAGTAAGATAAATGAGCAAAAGACATACACTGTATGATTTCAGTTTTATGTGGAATCTGAAAAACCTAAACTGTAAAAACAAAGAGTAGAATGGTGGTTACCAGGGCCTGATGAGTGAGGGGAATTGGGAAAATTTTGGTCAAAGAGTACAAACTTGCAACTATAATAGAAGATGACTAAATTCTGGAGATCTTATGCACACCAAAATGTTTATAGTCAACAACACTATTATATACTTCAAAGTTACTAAGAGACTACATTATAAATGCTCTCACCACACAAAAAAATTAATGATAATTATGTGACTTGATGGAGGTAGTGAATAGCATAAAATATCATCACATTGTAATACATAAATGTATCAAATAAATTCATGGTATACCTTAAACTTATACAATAGTATATGTCAGTTATATCACACTATTGAAAAACTATATAGGAAAAGGTAAAATCTGCTGTGGGCCAGACTGGGCCTTTGAGCTACTAGTATATAATTTTTTTAGTTTGTTTGACTGGTATTGCTGAAATACTCCTTTTGCTGATTTTTGTTCCTCATTCGTTTGACCTATGTGGTTCACAGATAACCCCTCAAACTTTTTAAATTTCCACTCCATTTATCTACAGAATAAAGTACAAAACTATATCATTTTGCAGTTAATTACTTTTGCAACTTTATTTTTCATTATATTTGCTACAGGAATCCTATACTGTACTCAAATTAGATAAGTCAGGCAAATTCAAAAAACATCTCGATTTTTTTATTTATGCATATAAGAGCTGGGGTGTAAGCCAGAGGTGCGAGGTTGGTGGAGGGTGAGAGGATTCACCAGAGAGAGTAGGGAGCAGAACAGTCAGATCTACTGAAATACACTGCTGAGGGGAGCAGCGGGCAAGGCAGGAGAGGTCTGCTGCGCCATGTGGGTTGCTCCCTGGCCGGCCAGGAATTGAACTTCTGCTGCAGTGGCTGGTGATAGCTTGATAGCACTGTCTTTCACTTGATAGCACTGTCTTTGTACCATCAGGGAGACCCCACCTCTAGTTTTTTTTTTAAAGATTTATTTATTTATTTATACAAGAACCGGGGTACAGGCCAGATGCGCAGGAGGGTGAGAGGATTCACCAGAGACAGAGCGGGGAACAGAACAGGCAGACTGATGAAATACACTGCTGAGGGGAGCACCGGGCGAGACAGGAAGGTCTGCTTCGCCATGTGGGATTCTCGCCGGCAGGCTGGGATCAAACTGGCGCTGCAAAGGCTGCGGACAGCTCCACAGTATGGCGCTCAACCGCCTCCACCACCAGAGGAGGCCCACCTCTAGATTTTTGATGACACAGTTTCCTTATCCTGGGTATCTGTATTCTTTTTTTTTTTTTTTTTTTGGTGGGACCCTCACTGGTGTCCGGGGATCGATGGCGCTGCAGAGGCTGCGGGCAGCCTCGCAACCCAGCGCTCAACCACTGCACCACCAGGGGAGGCCCTGGGTATCTGTATTCTTATGGTTCATTTATCCAATTCTTTCAGTACTTTCAAATTTACTTCATATCTGCATTCTCTGTGAATACTTTCTTGACCTTTCTGAACCACTGTTACTTCTCTCTGAAATATTTATTATCCTCAGTATTCAGCTATTTAGTATGTAGCTTATGCCACTATTATTTTAACACCTGTTTTTAATGAATGTTGGTTTTGTCTCCTCAATAAATGTTTGGTGATGGTAAAAAAAATCTAGTATATACTGCTTCGAAGTCTAGGAAATGAAAGAGTAAATAGACACGCCAAAGGACCTACTTTCTTACGGAGTAACTTATGCTCTTATTTTGATGCTAAAATGGAAGATCAATATATAAAAATGCTCATTTTTAATCCAGGTTCTGGGAGCATTCCTTCAATCGATGAAAGTTTGGACCCAACTGACTGGATGTTCTATTCAGAGTCAAATGTATGCTTTTTGAGTGAAAGTCTGTGACAAGAAATATGGACATTTATTTTTGCTCAGAAGTGTCTTGATCTGTTCTTTTTACGCAGCTTGCAGAAGGCAGGACAGATGACACGTAGCCCTCACTTAACCAAGTTTTGTGTTGGATTGAATCTTGTTACTCAATCATGTTCTTAATATCATATTAGAACATATTTTAGGCAAGTTACAATCTATTATTTATATTTAATAAAACTGTTCCCCAGTAAGTAACAATTTCACATGGAGGATGCTGCCACCAAACCTTCTAAGAATATAAGGTCACAGGATCTTTCTGTGTCGCATCTGAGTTCTAACATTGAGTGTGGCAGGGTTGTGGCTAGCTTTTCTTTTTTTCTTTTTCCCTGACCGCCCTTTACACCCTTTCCTTCTGAGTGTGAAATGCTCTCATATTCTTGGTGGCAATGTAACTATGACATTGGCCTTCCCTTTTGTCCGGCTCAGCACTAATTTCCTGAAATGACATCTCTTATTTCTTCTGTTAGTGAGAAAGGCCGTATTTTCCTGCACCCAGGCTAGTTTCCCTTAATGAAGGGAAGGTTTTGTTCACTAGTTTTCCCAACTGGTCTCTAAAAATATATGCTAATATTTTCTTTAAGGCAGAAGTTAAACCACCCAGTCTATAATTTTCAAAATCTAGAGAATCTCTGGGCCTTTGTTATTATTACTTAGTTTCGGTTCCTTAAGAATTTCTCCTGAATTTGGAGCCTCCCTGGTGGCGTAAGGGGTTAAAATGCAGCACTATGAAGCTGTCCGCAGCCTCTGCAGCACAAGTTAGATCCCCGGCTAGGGAGCTACCCACATGGTGCAGCAGACCTCTCCTGCCTCACCCGCGGCTCCCCTCAGCAGTGTATTTCAGTAGATCTGACTGTTCTGCTTCCCACTCTGTCTCTGGTGAATCCTCTCACCCCTGTACCTCTGGCCTGTACCCAAGCTCTTGTATGCATAAATAATAAATCTTAAAAAAAAAAAAAAAGAATTTCTCCTGAATTCATGACTGATGTTAATCCAATTAAATCACCTTGGTGTTTAAGATTTATGTTAAGAATTTGGCCAATTGGGACTTTCATAAATGAATTACTACCAGTTTTGATGATGTGGCCAGTAAAGGTTGATGCTGTGGTTTTGTTCATTCTCATGTTTTATGAACAAATGGGCCTTTTGAAGGACAGAAAGAAGCTGCTCACTTACAGAAACTGCTGTACATCTAATTCCCTTAAGATGAGTTTGAAAGAAAATCAGGTAGAGTACATTGAAAATAGTTTGTTTATTTCTTTCATTTTGAAATACACTTTTTGCTCTTTCCCTTTCTCATCTTTAGCCTAATGGCCCATCTCCGAGCTGGAGCTAAGTAGCAGGCAATGTGTTCACAGTCATCATCCTCCCATCTGCTCTTTGTCTGCTTTGGGCAAGTTTTCCAAAGCAATTCAATTTTGTCAGTTTCCACCTCATTTAAGTATATTCAAAAAGCTGTGAATTACTGTCCTGAAAAGTTTTCCAAAGTCTTCTAAATTCACCTACCATTTAAAATTTTTTTTTTCTCATTTTAACATTTGTAAACTTTTCTTCTCCCAGATCTTTGTATTTATTAAAAATAACTCCATGGGCCTCCCCAGTGTCGCAGCAGTTGAGCGCTGGGTTGCGAAGCTGCCCGCAGCCTCTGCAGCGATGGTTCGATTCCCGGCCACTGGGCGAGGGTCCCACATGGCGCGCAGACCTCTCCTGCCGCCCACTGCTCCCCTCAGCAGTGTACTTCGTCAGTCTGCCTGTTCTACTCTCCACTCTGGCTCTGGTGAATTCTCTCACCCTCCCGCGCTTCTGACTGTACCCAGTGCTTGTATAAATAAATAAATAAATCTTTTAAAAAAATACATAAAAATAACTCCAGTGGCATATAGTATGTCACTACTCCTACACCTGCAGCTCCTTGGGTCTTATGCATTAAGAAAAAAAAATTAATTTCTTTGTTTCTTGTCTAAGCTGTAAGTTTTCGCAATACTATTTTAAGTAGTTTGCCTAAAATAAGACATTTTCCCTAGTATTCTATTTTTATAATACAAAAATTGTGAGTTTGGGGTAGCAAACATCCTGATTAATAGATCAATCTTGTCAATTACCAGAATAGATGTGGTCTTCAGGCATATAAACAGTTTTCAGGCCACAAACATGAGGTGTGAGTCGAAGAACAGAATGCCTTTCTGACGAAAAGAATAAACTCTGCATAAGCTATAAATTCATTGATTTAACGAAAAAGGCATTGAGGATAACTATATACTCAGAACTGTGCTAGGAATTGTAGCATTCTAGTCAGAGTAACAAGGCTTCAATATGAAGTTAAGAGATGTTATAAGACATCATCGGCTAGAGTGGGTTGTACAAGTTGTTGGGTGAAAATGTCAGAGCTCTTTCCATGGAAGAGCGAACACTAGAGCAGAATTTTTTATGGTGGGGGAGGATCCAAATTGGGAAAGGTCAAAGAAGAAGGTTATCTTGGGTGGGATAAGATTGTATCTTGGCTGACCTCCCTGGTGGCGCAAGGGGTTAAGTCTTGGCACTATGCAGCTATCAGCTACTGCAGCACATGTTCGGTCCCTGGCCAGGCAGTTAACCCAAATTGCAGCAAACCTCTCCTGTTTTGCTCGCTGTTCCCCTCGGCAGTGTATTTAGGTCAAGCTCCCTGTTCTGCTCCCCACTCTGTCTCTGGTGAATCCTCTCATACATCCCCCCCCCCACCCTCCTGCACCTCTGGCCTATACCCAGCTCTCGTATGCATAAGTAAATAAAATTAAAAAAAAAACTAAAAAAAGATTATACCTTGGTGGGAGCATGGCTTACATTTAAGAAGCAGAAAATATAGCATGTCTTCATGAGTAAAATTATTTTCAGTGAGCAATGGGATCAAATTTTGAAAAGGCATTTAGGGTCAGATTATGGAAGACCTTAATAATGAGTCTAAGGAATCTGGAGTTTATCTTTAGAATAATAAGTTATTGGGAAAACTATTAATCTTTGTACTGTTACAAAGAGCTTTTCCTAAAAATTAGGAAAATGACAATTCCTATCGTGTACAGTTGTTGCAAGAAATATTTGAATTAATGTACATAAAACCTTTAGAACAGCATCTGTCACATAATGAGGACATGGTCAGTGTCAGTGATTATAATTTTCAATTACTGGTGCTGTTATCAGTGTTATTGAGCAGGAAGGAGCATTATTCAGATGCTTAAGGGCAACCAGTCCCCTCAGTCTTGAAAAGGAAAGGTTATCTGGGTAATCATTCTTGAACTTCATCTTTACTATCATTTCTTTGTGGGCTTTTAAAAGTAAACAAATCCATTCAACAAGCGGGAAGATCTTTCATTACACAGCATCAGTTCCCATGTCCTGGGTTATACCTCGGGTCATTAAATCCTATCCTTTACCAATAGTACGACATAGATAGAGGATATTTTTGCCTGATAACATTCAATTTATTTGAATCTTTGATTTAACAGTGAAAATAAAAGAGAATCAGACAAAATGTGTTCAGATGTTCTTATCCCATTCTGCTGTTACTCTATTTAATATCTTTTTCTCATCCATTCCTCCACTGTGTCCTCTATTTCAGTGGCAACAAACCTTTTACATAAAAGTACATCGTGAATGAGATGGGCACAGAGTAAGAGTCCTTGTTTCTGGTTTGACTTGTCCTCTCTATCCCTTGGCTACTCACTTCCTAGGCTCCTGTGTTTTTGTTACACATGGTACCAGGTCTTAGACACCTACTCACTTTCCTTTCTCTTCTTCCATCTATTCCCTTACTGAATGCTAGGAGAGAAATGAAAGGACGAGGGGAAATGAGAGAATCAGAGAAAGAACAAGCAAAGGCTCTAAAAGTACAGGATAGAGAAGTAGACACTGTGAGAGAAGAGGAAACATATTCAATATCAGATCACACTTCTAGTCTGCACACAGTTCCTTAGAGCTTTCTGCGTGGTCCCTGAAGCACACATAAAGGGGGAAAAACATTCTAAATTGATGCTGTAATTAAAAGTAATGTAGGGCCTCCCTGGTGGCACAGAAGTTTAAGTGCAGTGCCATGAAGCTGTTCACAGCCTCTGCAGTGTGGATTCGATTTCTGGACAGCTAGGGAGAAACCCACATGGTGCGGCAGGTCTCTCCTGTCTTGCCCACTGCTCCCCTCAGTAGTGCTTTTGGTCCATTTGCCTGTTCTGCTCCCCACTCTGCCTTTAGTGAATCCTCTCACCCTCCCATGCCTCTGGCCTGTAACCCAGCTTTTGCATAAATAAAATAAATCTTTAAAAAAAAAGATTAAAAGTAATGTATTATGGGGCCTCCCTGGTGGCGCAGTCATACCCAGTTCTTGTATAAATACAAAAAATAAATCTTAAAAAAAAAAGTAATGTATTATGTTCTTTCCAAGACCTAGAGTAGCTTTACATAAGAGCATATGAATGACCTACCAAAAGCAATATACAGATTCAACACTATTCTAATAAAAATCTCAATGACATTCTTCAAAGAAATAGAACAAATACTGATGAAATTCATATGGAACCACAAAAAACCACTTATAGCCAAAGCCCTACTGATGAAAACAAAAGAGAAAGGAGGTATCATGCTTCCAAACTTCAAGTTATACTACAAAGCCATAATAATTAAAACAGTTTGGTATGGAACAAAAACAGACACACTGACAAATGGAACTGAACAGAGCCCAGAAATAAAACCACAGTTATATGGACAACTGATCTTTGACAAAGGAGCAAAGAATATGCAATGGAATATGGACAGTTTGTTCAATAAGTGGTGTTGGGAAAACTGGACCTCCGCATGTAAAAAAAAAAATGAAACTAGACCACTACCTTTCACCGTGCACAGAAATCAACTCAAAATGGATAAAAGAACTGGACATAAGACCTAAAACCATAAAATATATAGAAGAAGATATAGGTAAAACACTACAAGACATACATCGCAATAACATCTTTAAAGACTCATCACTCAAAGCAAAGAAAGTTAAGGAAAAGATAAACACCTGGGATTACATCAAACTGAAAAGCTTCTGCACAGCAAAAGAGACATTAACCGAAACAGAGAGACACCCCACTGACTGGGAAAAAAATCTTTGCACTCCAGTCAACTGATAAGGGGCTGATCACAAAGATACACAAAGAACTTACACAACTCAACAAAAACAAAATAAACAATCCAGTCAAGAAATGGGCAGAAGAACTTAGAAGACATTTCTCCAAAGAGGAAATGCAAATGGCCAACAGGCATATGAAAAAATGTTCCACATGCCTTATCATCAGGGAAATGCAAATTAAAACCACATTGAGATACCACCTTACACCAATAAGAATGGCATATATTAAAAAAAAAACAAGCAACAACAAATGTTGGCGAGGATGTTGTAAAAAAGGAACTCTCCTACATTGCTGGTGGGAGTGCAAACTGGTGCAACCATTATGGAATGCTGTCTGGAGGTTCCTCAGTCTACTAAAAATGGAGCTACCATATGACCCAGCAATTCCACTACTAGGGTTCTACCCAAAGGACACAAAAACATTGATTCAAAACAACACCTGTACACCTATGTTTGTTGCAGCACTATTTACAATAGGTAAAACCTGAAACAACCCAAATGCCCAAAAATAGATTACTGGATCAAGAAGATGTGGCATGTATACACATGGAATATTATTCAGCAATCAAAAAAGATAAACTCATGCATTCACAGCAACATGGATGGAACTAGAAGAAATTATGCTCAGTGAAATAAGCCAGAAGGAAAAAAAATATCGGATGGTTTCACTTATAGCAGGAATATAGGGGAACCAAATAAGACATCAGTGTAAAAAAATAATAACAGTACAGGGCCTCCCCGGTGGCGCAGTGGTTGAGCGCTGGGTTGCGAAGCTGCCCGCGGCCTCTGCGGCGCCGGTTCGATCCCCGGCTGCTCCCCGGCCACCGGAGGAGGGTCCCACATGGCGCGCAGACCTCTCCTGCCGCCCGCTGCTCCCCTCAGCAGTGTACTTCGGTCCTTCTGCCTGCTCTGCTCCCCACTCTGGCTCTGGTGAATTCTCTCACCCTCCCGCGCTTCTGACTGTACCCAGTGCATGTGTAAACAGAACAAACAAACAAACAAATAAATAAATAAATAAAAAACCATGCCTCTATAAAAAAAAAATAAAATAAAAAAAAAATTTAAAAAATTAAAAAAAATAATAACAGTACAAAGCACAACAAACGAAAACGGGCAATTATAAATCAGAGACATCCTGCAGGGGAGGAGGTGGGAGAGGGATCAGAGGGAGGGAGGGTGGAGTACAGGGGACTGAGGTGATGGTGCATGGGTGCATTGTGAAGGAAACTCCATGGGGACTGTATCTGAGAGGGTGAGGGGAAAGCAAATATTGTTTAAAAATGAGCAATGATGTAAAAAAAATGAACATAAAAAACCATCCATAAAATTAAAAAAAAGCATATGAATGATTTAACAAGCCAGTGATAGAGAAAATGATTTTTCATAGGAGTAACTGTTTTTGAAATAAAATGTATTGTTGCTCCATGTTGATGGCTCAAATCAAAATTTTTTTAAAAAAATGTATTTATTTATGAGATATGGGGGGGGTGAGAGGATCACCAGAGACAGAGGGGGGACAGAACAGGCAGACTGACTGAAATACACTGCTGAAGAGAGCAGCGGGCGAGACAGGAGAGGTCTGCTGCGCCATGTGTGACTCTCGCCGGCGGCCAGGATCGAATCTACGCTGCAGAGGCTGTGGCCACCTTCACAGCGGTGCGCTCAACCGCCTGTGCTATCAGGTAGGCCTGTTATTAATTCTTAAAAATTATTTTGTGTTTGGGGCTTCTGTTCTAACTTTACAGAGATGCTGCCTATTGGAGAGAAAAGGTCATTGTGTTATATTGTAAAAAGAAACAATAACTTCATCACAAAGTTATAACATTATTTTGTAACTATAACAAATGTTTTGAATTGGTTGGCAGTGACCTTACCATACATCATTATTCATAAGTTTGCTGAGTTCAGAGAAGTTTGGTTTAAATGGAATACAATCCACTTTCTTAATAAAACAGTTTAAAGTAAAAATTTTGTTCTAGGAGTGACAGTGTGGTAAATTGAATATGGGGATTTGGAGGGTGGCAGTCATATAAATATAATTTAGCTGTGGAATTCCAAACAAATTATTTATCTTTCTGAGATATTTTTATTTACCAGTAAAATAATATTTCAGAAGGTCACAGTGAAAATGAAAGAAACAATGTAGCTAAAATGATAATCATGGTAATTGGTGGATTATACATAATAATCAGTACTCTATTGCAGCTAGCTCCTACCTGCTCTCAAGGACTGAGGGATAAATTATCAGAAAATTTGAGAGCTGGTTGTTAAACACAGGCAATATTACTTATAATTATATACTTAAAATTTAATCATTATAGGGCCTCCCTGGTGGTGCAGCGGTTGAGCGCTGGGTTGCGAAGCTGCCCGCGGCCTCTGCGGCGCCGGTTCAATCCCCGGCCGCTCCCCGGCCACCAGAGGAGGGTCCCACATGGCGCGCAGACCTCTCCTGCCGCCCGCTGCTCCCCTCAGCAGTGTACTTGGGTCCTTCTGCCTGCTCTGCTCCCTGCTCTGGCTCTGGTGAATTCTCTCACCCTCCCGCGCTTCTGACTACCCAGTGCATGTATAAAACAAAACAAACAGACAAACAAACAAACATAAATAAATAAATAAAACATGCCTCTATAAAAATAAATAAATAAAATAATAATAAAAATTTAATCATTATATTAAAACATATATAATCAGTAGTTATCACTTTCTAATCATTTTATTATATTTTATTATTATTTGTGCTATGAGGCTATTTACATCAATTGTTTCTATAAGACGGAAATATACAATGGTATTTAATCTAGTGCACATTTTTTTCAACTTTTTATTCAGTGATTATACGATGGTAACTGGAAAGAAGATGGGAGTATTCGTACCATATATTTTTGCAAAATCTACAAATCAGGGCTTCCTCCGCCTCTTCTTCCCCCAGACCCCCCCCCCCCCCCGCCCCAAGAGAGTCATTGTTAAATATTTACTAACATAGTGCTGGTAACAAAGATTTTCTTTCCTTTGATGTAGGTAAAGTGTCTGGCAGTGCATGGCACATAGAATATGCTGGTGGACAAAGTCCCCTTTGCTCTTAATGGGATTAATTAATTAGATTTTTAGAGGTAGAATGAACCTCAGACAGGATGGCATTCAATTCCCTTAGTTGACCAGAGAGACAAAGTGGCCTGCCCAATGTCATTTGGCTAATAAGGGACAACCCCAAAACCTCAAAGTCCCTTGTGTGACATTGATGATTTCCAAGATTGCTCTCCTTCCTTTCTTCAATGCCAGAGTAATTAATTCCCCCTGGAGGTGATACAGTGCAGCAAGGGGCACTGAAACTGGCCAAGGACACTGCCCAAATAGTTTACTGGTCACTTCACCAACACGCACACTTGTAAGACTACTCAGGCTCAGAGAACAACAATGGGATTTATTTAACAAACCAGGGAAAACTGAAAAGTTTTTGAGGCCAAAAATAGCTGTTTTCCTCAACCAAAGCAGTGTTTGGTAGTTTTAAGTCCTAAACAAA
The DNA here is from genome assembly GCF_964194135.1 of Talpa europaea. Lineage (NCBI taxonomy): Eukaryota > Metazoa > Chordata > Mammalia > Eulipotyphla > Talpidae > Talpa > Talpa europaea. The sequence goes on along the minus strand of NC_140068.1, from coordinate 39,267,012 downwards.
AGCAGCTCAGGTGGTGTCTTCCTGCCACTGCCCACACGTGGCAGCCAGACTATACCCGGGGCTCCAACTCATAAAGACAACAGAAGACACAACAGGAGATGCTCCTGGAGCTGCTGAGATGCCCTCAGCACAACACCAGACAAGTGACAGTCAAAACAGCAGCTGCAGCGGCTGAACTATGCGACAAATGACCACACTCATGCAGCTCAGCAAGGTGCCTGGCTCCAGCTCTGGGTCTTTGCCTTCTCTGCCAGGCTGTAACAGCAGCAAAAACAGGAATAGTTTTAGTTGCTCGGCTACTTGCAAAGTGTCTGAAGTTTTCCTCTCAAGTTGGCTGCTGGAGGCCTCTCCACATTCCGAGGCCCACAACAGCCATCTGAAAGGTCAGTGCAGTAGGGGCTGAAATTGCTGACCCCCAAAAACCCTGAATCCCAAACACTGAATCCCCAAGGCTGAATATTTAAAACGCTCAATCCTGAAGACTGAATAATCTGCAGCTGCTTCTCCAGTCCCTTATATTCCTTATCAGTCAGTCCACCCCAAAATGCAATACTCTTTAGCATTTTCCCTGAGGCTATCGATCCTCACCAACAACCCCTTCCAGGGGGCACCACTTGTAACAGTCTTTGACTTCAGCCACCCATTACAGAGGCTCTGTAACTAATTTCGACGACATTGAGCAGGAGGGACCTAGATGCTCTGGTTCAGCTTAAATGCCACTTAGTCCTTGTCTAGCTTTGTACTGTGCACCAGTTTTGGTAAAACTCATCTTGGGTCTTATTCTGGCTTCTCAATCTCCTTGGATTCCTGGCAGTTCTGTTAAGGAATATTCATTGCTCCCTCTGCTGGGGATCTTGAGCCTCTATAATTGGACCTTTGCCTTTGTCATGTCAACCTCCCTGTGAAGGCACAGCAAACCTGCCTAGAATGATACTTGTCTCCTGCTGCCTCCTTGCATGAATGCATTTCCCTTACCCCTTGATTCAGCACTGCTGGAGCTATTTTTTTTTTTTTTTTAATCAGTTAGATTCTCATCCCCCTTGGCCAGCCTAAGGACATTCCACAATCTATGGTCAAGATATCGCCACATTCAAGCTCCTACCTCAGATATTAGACCTGCTGGATTGGACTTTCGCCTACCAGCCCCTGTCCTGAATAGTCTCTAGGCCACACTCCCTTCAATTCTTCTATGTCTTTTGACACAAAATATGAAAAGTAAAACTACAAGGAATAACTAAGGTTGAAATATACAAGACAACCCCTATAACTAAAAAAGTATAGTACCAGTTGCTTGGAGATGTGGCTCCTTCCACAACGGTGGCAGGAGAAATTCAAGATAATCCAGCAACATATAATATCATCTTATTTTATGGAGAAACACCAGAGGCTTTTGGACCAGGACATTTCTGCCAAACCTTCAAAGGCCACACTGTCCACATGCCTTATAAATTTTTCCAGAGCTAGTGTCATCAGACTAAAGCCCATGGATCAAAGGTGGCTCAATGACACCTGTTTGGTATACACAATCATGCCCAGTTGTTTCCTTATTGTTTATGGCTGCTTTCGGGCAAAGTAGAATAGTCACGACAAAGACACTAGGGACTACCAAAGCCTAAAATCTGGCTCACTACAGAAAAAAATTAGGAAAAGGAAAGGAAAATGTCCTAACTCCTTTTTTTTTTTTTTTTAAAGATTTATTTATTTATGCATAAAAGAGCTGGGGCACAGGCTGGAGGCAGGGGTGGGGGTGGGGGATGAGGGGGTGCTGAGGGGAACAGCGGGTGAGGTCCGCTGCGCCATGTGTGCTGCTCCCCAGCAGGCCGGGGGGAATCGAACCCATGCCGCATTGGCTTTGGACAGCCTCATTGGCTGCGTCTTAACCCTTTTGCCACCAGGAAGGCCCCCTCAAAGAAAGAAATGAAGACCAAACAGCACTCATGAATATTGATGCAAAAATAATAACTAGAATACTAGCAAAGAAAATGTTTATTTGAAATCTCATTCACATTGTTTGAAGCAGAAATGTAATAATTTGACTTAGTGCCACATTTGTCTGTGTGGTCACAGGTGGTGTTATGGTTTTCTGAGGTCCCTATGAGCGATATGAAAACAAGTCAGCTATAATTGATACCCTCAATGTGCTTATTGTTCATTGGAAAATGAACTTTGGTGTCCACTGGAAAATATTTCATGTAAGTGATGATATTGAGCATAGTATAAGTGGGGAATGTGGCAGCAATTATGAGGCTAGTTAGCTTAGGGAAGCCAGTTTCTTCAGAAAAGTCACCTTGCATTTTGTGCCCCCATGTTCATTTTGCCCACCATAAGCCTGGCATAATCCTCTATGAGTAGGAACCTTGGTTTGTGCACAGCCAGCCACCTTCCTTGTATCCCAGTTTGATAATGGGCGAGATACTCAGTTTGTTGTGGACAGGCACCAGGCATCATCCACTGTCAAGTTCCCCTATCAGCACCAACTTGGGCACTTACCTCTGCTGGTAGACACCTTATTGTGTACTGTCAGATTACTCAGCCAGCACTCAGCTTCTCTGCAGGGAGGTGTATTATATGCTGCCATTTCCACATCCCACTATTGAGTCTGGCACATGGCAACTGGCAGCAAGCACCTTTTATTGTGCGCTGTTGTTTTCTTTGTCCCGAGTAAGGAGCTCAGGATAATTGTTTTCCTTGTACATTTTTGTTGTGCCCACTTTGAGTCTTGCACGTAGCTCCTTGCACATAGGCAGCTTGCATTGTGCACATTCGTGTTCATTGTGTCCAGCCCTGGGTCTGGCATAAAAAAGTGTAATTGGAATGATTTTCACTTGAGTCTTGAAGGGTCAGCAGAGCTTACCCAGGTTAATGCAGCCAACAAGGGATTCTGTCAAAGGAAGTAACCTGAAATGTCAGGAATGCAACTTTTGAGACTTGTTTTTATACCTTTTATTCTCATTTATTCTCATTTCCCATTTTTTCTTCTGCTTTTTTTTTTTTTTTTTTTGACCATTTCTGGTATATGAGTCACAGAGACATTTCTGGTAACCTGCCAAGCCCTCTATTTTCTTTTGAGGGACATCTGTTTGTGGCCTTAGTTCCACTCACAGTAGAATCCGCATCCTGCTAATTTCTATTAAGATCAGGATTGTTCAAGCAGATTTCTTTGGAGATGGCTTGTTATGTTCAAGAATAAACAGAACAAGTGGCAACAAATTTTAACTTACTTTCACATTTCCCCCATCCCTCCATGCTACCTGGAAAGAGATTTTTGTTATTTCATGGTTTTCTGATGAAAGATGTCACGGGTGGGAAAATCTTCAGCAACTCTGCAAGTGTCAGAATTTTTCAAAGAGGCGGGAGAACATGCTTTGAAAGCTGAGTTAAAGCCCTTCTCTCTTCTGAATGCCCTTCACAGCCTCAGGTCTGGTCTTTTCAATTTGGCTTTTGAAGTTCTGTTATCTTTCAAGCTTAATTCCTCTTGGAGTGTGACCAACTTACTAGAGAAGCTACGTTTTTCAAAAGGAATATTGAAACGAGAGCATTTCCATGGGAATACGGATTAGCGTTCCTGCACTTTTTCTCCTGCTAGCACTTGCTCTGTTCAAAAGCACGTTCTTCTGTAGACCTGTGGATCTCATGCTATTGTTTCTCAACAAAATTGACAAGGACAAGCAAAGTAAATATGCTTAAGGGGCATCCCGCCACCCTGGCAATTCTGTTGACAATGAGCTTAGACCAAGATGTATGAGACTGCTGACTATCGAGGTCAGGGGGCCTATAACCATTTTCTGAAGTTTGGGGTGTATTAAAAATGAGCTACGTCAAAATATGACATATGCACGAGTTTTTCAGAGACGGAGTCTAATCTCCTTTGGAGGTAGTGTCACTAGTGTCACTTTGGCCTCTGTCAATGTGAAGCCTGAAGCAAATGGCCCTTGTACTCCCCGTGATGGGCCCAACACTAAATGCATGTACCTCAGGTCATCCATATTTGGCTGTGCTGAGTGATATTGTGCTTCAGAAGCAGTTTTTCAGCAAATAATGAACTTTCAAGATTCTGACATCATTTAAATAAATAAATGATGACATTTATTCATTCTTGATTTTTTTTTTTATCATTTAGTATGTTGTAAAGCGTGAGTCTAGGGCCTCCATCGTAGGGAGGTACAGATGATATCATTGTCCAAAGTTGCTTACAATGCAAATGACATCACACAAAGATATCATTCTCTTAATTATGCTATATTTATTAAAGCAACAAAGTCAACACCTATACGTTAGAATAGAGAATAGTGGCTCTGAACCTGGACAGCATGTTCGAATCATCTTGAGAACTTAAGTGCCTAGGCTGCTTCCCAGACCAATCAAAATCAGTATCTGTGAGGCATCAGGATTTTCCAGACTCCCCAGGTGATTGATTATACCATGCAACTGGAGTTGGGGACCAATATTTTAGAATATTCCAAGCATGAGTTGACACAGAAGGATTCACTTTTAATCAAACAACTTAATCATGCTCTCATTTCTAATTATTTGTAAACCAGGTATACCATTATAATCTTAGCATCAGTGAAGTTTTTTTCTTTACTTGATACCTTCCTAGTTGGAGAATAATAAAAGTCAAAGTATATTCAGTTTTTCACATTTAATTCTAACAAGTAGAATATTTGTAATATGGCAAAGTTTCCCAAGCCTGGAAAGCTGTGAGTGGGGTACAGATATGCCAATGTAAATTGGTGCCCTCAGAACTGGGCATGGTCCAGAGTCCCAGAGCCAATAATAATAATAACTTTGATGTGTACTCCAGGTTGCTAAACAAATACTTCCATATTATATGTGTGTTGTGACATGAAAAAGTTCAAGAAACCCTGTTCCCTGCCCTTGTGGAGTAGAATTTGAAAGATTCTAACCGGTACTTTCAAAAAATGGGCATGGACTCCCTGCTCTCCACTTTCTTGGTTAGGAATTCCATACAGCAATGATTCTTCCTGAGTGTCTTCAAAACAACATGGTAAGCATAAAACAGCCAATGTGGGGGGTGGGATTTGAATCCTGAGATCTGATCCTGATGTCAAGGCCTGTTGTGTGAACTTGAATAGCCTCTGAACTTTTCTGCATCTTAATTTCCTCCTCTGTAAAATAAATATAGGAATTGACATAAACCTTTCCTTTGAGTCTCTGTCAGAATTACCTGTGAGATATTAAAATAAGCAGCCCAGTGGGTAGACTTTAACTATATTATCCATTATTCTCAGACAGATGTAGCTCTATTGACTTAGGTAGATAGTCAAGATTTTTCATGTATTCACAGCTGCTGCCTCTTCATTTGGTGAATTTTCCAAAATCATTCATGTATCAAAATGTGTTCCTAAAAGATTTGCTTGTCTCTGTATGATGTAACCAATCAACTGAGACGCAATAATCTAGACCCAGAATGACAATTTTAATTTGCAGGTATTTCCACTCTTAGAGTGGAAATAAATGATCATTCATGGTCTGATTGTTTCATTTGTAAATACAGTGTCTTAATTAAATAATTAGCTTCAGTCATTCTTTAGCTAATATCTAATAATGATTTCCTAAATGTAAAGGCAAATAAAAGTGGGTGTTCTCCTACACTGCTGAGGGGAGCAGCAGGTGAGACAGGAGAGGACTGCAGCACTATATGGGTATCAACCTGGTTGGCAGGGATCAAACCCACACTGCAGAGGCTGTGGACAGCTTCACAGCGCTGTGCTCAACCACCTGTGCCACCAGGGAGGCCTAAACAAGACTTTTATTTAAACCACTGAGGCTTCTTATTCTATATGTAGGGATACTTTAAGTAAATTGTGCTATTTTACCAAAGGATTTGTTTCCAGATCAGTTAATATGTTTTTGAAATATTCATTTATTATTTTACTTTTTTAAAATGAACATTACTTTGACTGGATTGAGACACCTTTGGAATGTAATTTTCAGAAGGTAGTTGGACAAATTTTCCAGGTAATCATTAACAAAAGAATGGTTTTGACTGGTTCCATAATGAGCCATTATCATTAGCTTCTTTCAACAGGCTTACAAATACAAAATGTCCACATATATTACATGTGTATTAAAAAATGTGTGTACATTTTAATGCTAATTTATATTTTTATACAGACTCAATCCATGTTACTATGCAAGGTTGCTTAAGTACAAGAGGGTTGGAAAACAGCCAAAAAAGTAAGATTAGCAAGAGATTTTAAACAAATGTTGATTAGAAATTTGATACGTCAAATCCTTTTAGGAAGTAGGCAGATGTAAATAACCAGTGGAACTATTTGGAAACTTTTCTTGACAGGCAGCCCCGAGCTGGAATTCTGGATAGCTATGTCCTTATGCCATCTCTAACTCTGGCTTTCTTTGTGACATTGAGCAATTGTTTGATAGATCTTTCAGAAGCTGGAAACATCTTAGATGATCAATAAATGCCTTTGAATTTCATTAAGCCCAGGAGAAAGAATCTCAAATCTTTATTTTCCCCAAAGAACAATCTCAAGACCATTTGAAGGGGATGCTGAGAACAATTTGGAATAAGACCAAGACTCCTGGCTCCAATCTTTGGGGGCTTTAGATTTTCTGGATCGAGGCTAGGTTCTATGGATTTTTAAGAAGACAGGAAATGTTTTCTCTTTTCAGCATAAAAAATATAATATGTCATCTATCTTATATGCTTCTCTGCAATTTACCATTAAAACTGTTTTTTTTTTTTTACCTTTTGAGTTTCAAAGGGTAAAACCATGAGCAAGTGAAACTTGCTCTGCGTTTCTATCACCAGGAGTTGTCTCCTGAAAGGTCACTCTGCCTACCTTTGCCTTGGGGAACTTGCAGGGGTGCATCTTCAGGACTTCTGCTTGCTTTGTTTGGATACACCCTCTCTCGTTGACACCTGTTGCCCCATCACCCTGTGATGAGGAAGGAACATAAACTGATTTAACAGCATTTTCTGTGCACCATTTTCCCTTACTTGGTATAGTTCTTTTATTTTTTTCTTTGTTTCATAGTTCAGAAATAGGTTGTTTATTATTATTATTATTATTATTATTATCCATGCCTTTTATGCCATGAATTCAAAGAATGGGTTGCAGCAGCTCAGGCTCCTATCCACTGGTCCTCACAAAGTGTGCATCTCTGGGTGGAGCAGGCTGAAGCTTCAGTTAAACCCAAGAACCTTCCTCTTTTTTTTCTGATCATTTTATCTCACATATTTCAGAGAGTGATCCCAGCTCTTACATTGCTTGTATGCTCAATATGGACATTAACCTTCTTGGCAAGAATGGTGCCCTTTACTTGTTTGTTTAGAACAACGCCAGCTGCATGCTGGATAGCATTAAGACTCTTCCAGTTTTGTTATGGTAACATTTGCAGGACATTCCTTTTTGAAAAAAGCCATTCCTTTCTTGTAGATTCACATGTATGTGGCCATGTTTTCTCAAGGACTGAGAGAACATATTACATATTGCAGGTACCTCTCCTCTTTCCCTTTTTTTTTTTTTTTTTTGGCAATTTACTGAAAGACAGCATTCCTAGTCAAAAGGAACTGTACTTGTTTTGTATGGATGATGTAACCAATAACAACCACCTCAGTGGCTTAGGAAATCCAAACTTTGCTATTTCACATTTCTGTAGGTTTAGAAGTCCAGCATAAGTCTCACTGGGCTTCAGTTAACATAATGTCAAGGTGACATTCCCTTCTGGAGAACTAGAGGCAATTCATTTCCTTCCCTTTTTCAGCTTCTAAGGGCTGCCCACACTCTTTGGTTCATGGCCCCATCTCTCCATTTTCAAAGCCAGCAACCTCTACAGGGAGGTCCCCAAAGTTGTAACCCATTCTTTCATTATTACCATCCCTCTAACTGTTCTCCCTGCCTCCTTCTTCTACCTGTAAGGACCCAATGAATCCCATACTTCATTACATCTGCAAAGTCCCTTCTGTGGTATAAGGTAATATAGAAATTATAGGTAATATAGAAGGTAATATAGGTAATATAGGTAATATAGAAATTAAGGTAATATAGAAATTCTGTGGTATAAGGTAATATAAGTTCCTGAGATTAGGGTGTGATTATCTTTGGGAGAAGGGCATTATTCTACCTACAACCTTCTTATTATCATTCTGTTTCTTTAGAAATTGAGGAAATTGAACTGAGGAAAATTAAGTTCTTTAGTGAATTATTACTATAATTTTCATTGTGGTAGAATCAAGGTTGAGAAGTGTAGCAGATAATTTGCAAAAGTGACTGCAATTGTTTCTTTTCCTGTATCCATACTTTTATGGAGCCCCTCTCACATTGACTCTTGGCTTGGTTGTATATCATAGTTTGGTCTATGAGAAATAGCAGACATGATAAATAAGTATTTGAAAGTGCTCATTGATTGGGACTTGGCCTCTCTTTCAAGTCTTTACACATTATTGCATTGAAAAGACTGCACTGAAAAACAAGACTCGTGGAGCAAGCTGTAGGATGCAGGATGCTGCTGAAGAGCAAGATCCTGTCCTTTTATTGATAGACTAATCATACAGCATCAGTTGTGAGGGGGTGGAGGACAGAAAGAAAAGGGAGGGGTGAAACTAGAAAATGTGCTCTTTCATCTATAGTATCAGGGGTTGTGAGTCTGCCCTCCAGGCACTTTTCATGGTATTGTAATTGCAATCAAGCCCTAGGTCCCCGGCCATAGTTTCAATCTTATCAACAAGGAGTTCCATTGATCAGCTCTTTGTCATACATGGGTCCTCAGATCCACAGGCATTCCCGGTCATACCTCGTGATGCATAGCCTTCCCAGAGTGATCAAGCTTTCTGCTTTTGATTGATTTGAAAGGCACCTTTAAGGTTTGGCTATGACTGATTGACCAGGCAGTTCTAACTTTGTACAGGAATGCAGAACTGCAGGTAACCCAAATGGTGGCTGAACAGGCTGCTTAGGATCAGCTTACCCACAACACACCTCTGACTATCATGTGAATAGGCCCAGGTGTCCCCCAATTGATGCACACACATGGTCCAGGTACCTTTGTCCTTTAGCCAATAGTCAGTATTAACAAGTGGCAAGGGGCCTCCCCGGCGGCGCAGCAGTTGAGCGCTGGGTTGCGAAGCTGCCCGCGGCCTCTGCGGCGCCAGTTCAATCCCTGGCTGCTCCCCGGCCACCGGAGGAGGGTCCCACATGGTGCGCAGACCTCTCCTGCCGCCCGCTGCTCCCCTCAGCAGTGTACTTTGGTCCTTCTGCCTGCTCTGCTCCCTGCTCTGGCTCTGGTGAATTCTTTCACCCTCCTGCACTTCTGACTGTACCCAGTGCTTGTATAAACAAAACAAACAAACAAATAAATAAAACATGCCTCTATTAAAAAAAAAAAAAAAAACAAGTGGCAAGGATGAATTGACAGCACTACCCATCTGACACTTTAGATCATCTAGTGATCAGCCACCTGGGAACATGCAGTCACCATCTGACCTGCCAGAAATCTCAGGTATCTGAGAGAGGCTGATAGAAAGGAGTTAGCCTGGGTTAGACGGGGGAACTGCCTGGCAAAGCATGGAGAACTGCCTGCAAAGCAACAGCATCATGAACTAAATAAGAGATTTGGGGGTAGCTTGTTGTACAGTGAAAGTTAACTATGCATGAAGGTACAGGTAAAATGGAAGTCAAAATTGAAGGAAGGCTCAGTGGCAAGGTGTGAGTGACAAAGAATATCCTTTGAAGACAAAGGCACAGACGCAAAAGTTTGGAGAGCTCCCACCCCTGCACTCCACACCCCTGCCATGTTATGTTTTGTCACAGGTATCTCCAACAATCATTTTTCTCTAAGAGTATGCAATGTCATATCAAAAGATCTTAAACATTCCACATTCTGATTCTCTTACTTAATTGGAAGTTCAAGTGCAAAGAGACAAATTCATTCCTACAATTTCACCTGCAGTGTTTAACTTGTAATTCTCTGATGAAACATGTTTCCTGGGTACTTTTGGAAATATTATACCTTATGTGATGTTTGGTTTTCTTCTCATTCCCATTTGTAGGGTAAGGTAAAAAATCAGGCTTTTCTGCCCTCCCGCCATCAGGATAGATGAGGGAACCTTGTGATCCTGAATGCATGCCTGATGGCGGACACCTGAAGTGGGTACACCTGGGCTAAGACTGTGCTTTTTAAGGGCGGTGTCATGGGGACGCCAGTAGAAGCCGAAAGAGAAGAAGCCCGAAGCAGAAGCAGAGAAGGCCAGAGAGCCCAGATAGAGTGAAGATTTGCTGGGGGCTGGGAGGACTGCCAGCCTCCCAGTCCCCCAACACCCCTGCCTGCCATGTACCCGCTGAACCCCAATAAAAGACCTGCAAAAAACCACTGAGGACTCTGACTCCTCCTTTACCTGGTCTGCATGGGATCAGAAAACCTGCACTGTGTCCCGTCCTGCCTTTACACCATTCCTCTCGTAAAGTTTCAGGATGGGTATACCTAGAGCAAGATCTCCGTGGCATGAAAACATCATAATTCTTCATGACCAGCATACTCAGAGAATTGACTTTGAAAAGATACCTTTGCCTCCGAGCGGGGGAAAAATGAGTCAATAGGATCACATTCACTGCAACAAAATTAGAAGCCAGGAAGCGAAGAAGTGGGAGAACAAGAGTGTAGAGAAGGGTAGGAAGGGAAACTGATTCTCTGGCACCAATTGCTCAAAAGCAAACTTTCAGAATATTAATTCCATTACCTGCTTTCTTTTCTTTTTTTTTTTAATAGAGGCATGCTTTATTTATTTATTTGTTTGTTTTGTTTATACATGCACTGGGTACAGTCAGAAGCGCGGGAGGGTGAGAGAATTCACCAGAGCCAGAGCGGGGAGCAGAGCAGGCAGAAGGACCGAAGTACACTGCTGAGGGGAGCAGCGGGCGGCAGGAGAGGTCTGCGCACCATGTGGGACCCTCCTCTGGTGGCCGGGGAGCAGCCGGGGATCGAACCGGCGCTGCAGAGGCCGCGGGCAGCTTCGCAACCCAGCGCTCAACCGCTGCGCCACCGGGGAGGCCCTGCTTTCTTTTCTTAAATGCTTCACTTAAAAAGGATCAGCTGGATGCAGGCCCAATGAGGAGGTCTGGCCTGGATACTTAGCAGGGGCCCCTCATCCTGGGTGGTGGGGTAGGACTAGTTGAACACCTAACAAGTTCTGGTAGGCTTTTGTAGGGTAAGGTAAAAAATCAGGCTTTTCTGCCCTCCTGCCATCAGGATAGATGAGGGAACCCTGTGATCCTGAATGCATGCCTGATGGCGGGCACCTGAAGTGGGTACACCTGGGCCAAGACTGTGCTTTTAAGGGTGGCATCACAGGGACGCCAGAAGCCGAGAAAGCAGCAGCAGAAGCCGAAGAGAAGCCGAGATCACCAGAGAGCCCAGATAGAGTGAGGATTTGCTGGGGGCTGGGAGGCCTGCCAGCCTCCCGGCCTGCCATATGCTTGGTGAACCCCAATAAAAGACCTGCAAAAAGCCACTGAGGACTCTGACTCCTTTACCCAGTCTGCATGGGATCAGGAAACCTGCACTGTGTCCTGTCCTGCCACTACAGCTTTCCATTACTATTATCTTCTCTTACATATGATCTATTTTGCTGGATTTGCTAGGCACACTCATACTTCATGCTTTGTTCAATTGTTTCTCTCATCTCAGAGTGTATTTTTCCTACATGTCTGCCGGGTGAGAGGCAATGATCTTCTTTTGCTTAGTTCAAGCATCACCTCACTAAGCCTTTCCTGATTCTTACAGGTTGAGTTGCTTCCTCTGGCTTTCTGAACTTCAACTCACTCACTCATACTACTAATTCTGCTTGGTGTGGTGACATTGTTACTTGGTGTTGACAGAGGTCTTAACTTCAAATAGTTTATATTAAAATTTGATTCTAGGACCTAGTTTTAAATGACCTGACATGCAGCAGTTACAAGGTCTTTTAAACTCTATGTCCAAATCTTTAGGTGAGCTTCTGTGTGGCCTTATAAAGACACAGGCAGTTTTGCAGTTGACCTTAAAGATTTTTCTCGGGTGCCATTACGGAAAAAGCAACGCAAAACAGTCTTGAGCAATTAGAAATGTTGGAGGTGAGCCAGCTCTTTGAAATGTTACCAATCTGCGGGGAATAACTCACCTTCTTGGTAGACTGTTTTCGAAGGAGGATGAAACATCTGTCTAGAAACAAATCCTTTCACCAACAGCTCTCCAGGACCTGGTAGGTAGACTGATACAGTTCACAGATTCCGAAGTGATGGAACCAGCCTGATAGGTAACAAGTGTGCCGCTGCCTACTTGATATGAGTGAAAGGGTATTGCTTTTCAACGGAGATGCCTTTAAATAACAGACACTTGTTCTTGGAATACCAATCAGGTGCTTTCTATGGGAAATGCATACTGCTATCAGTTCAGTTCTGCCTTTTCAACTCCCCAATCCATTTCTAATCATTATGAAATAGTTCTCTTATTCCTAAAAGGTACAATAAAATGTAATTGGAAAAAGGTCTTTAAAAGTGTAAAATTTAAAGAAATTGTTTTTGTGAGATGTGTAGTAAGGCACATTTGTTAGAACCTCACCAAATGGTCATATTTTGGCCTAAAAATTTTATACTTGCACTAGCTATAAAAGGAAGATTTGCTATAAAAATTGATAAACAGATGCTAGGGGGCCTGAGTAAGCTACTTAAGAGGACAGACTGCTTTAAAGTAGTTGAGTAATGCCAATTTGGGAAAAAAATATGCCAATTAAGAGGCCTTTATTTAGTAAAGCAGGCACAATTAGGTATTTATTTTTCAATATATTATTAGTATAGTTCGGCACTTTGTCTACTTGGGAATAATTGCAATGAGTTTGCTTTAAAATATTCTCTATATTTTCCCTGTTAGTCTAAATTGCTAAGATTTTGCTGTATTTAGTAATTTTTTAGGGGGAATGTGTTTAGCAAAGTTTTCTTTTTTGCTTAGACTGTAGACTAGTCTTCTAAGTGGAAAATGGCTGCTGAGTGTGCAAAAAGAGTACAAAAGACTTCACAGGAAGACACTATTTATGATCATTTGAAATTTTCCATCCCTGAAAATTCTCAAATTAGGCTTATGAAGGCAATCCAATTTAGCAAACTGCTAATTAGACAAAGCAAATGTTTTTGGCAGGGCTGGTATTCGGGCTGCACTTGTCCTTGATTCCCCCCTTCTCTTTGCAGTGACACACTTCTAGATCCCAGGTAATGCTCTCCATTGGACTTTGAGTTTGTCCTGGGCAGGGGGATGGGGGAAGTGTGGGGGGAGGGTGGGGGTAGGCTCTGGCACCAGGTGCAGCATTCCAGGCAGCACTTCCACCAGGCTCCATCTGTTTTAGTGGGAACTGAACTGTCAATTGATTATTCTTGCTGGTCCATCACCATTACATCAGATCTAAAATCTGATGTAATTATGAGGTGTTTAGAAGTCTCTGCTTTATTATCCATTAAAGTCTGTAAGGTCTTAAACTTTCCCTATACTACAGTATCAGGATTTCTTACCTTAATCAGTTGAGGGTTTATGTGAAGTGATTTTAGGTGAGTAGGTGATGGACTTGGGATGTCTACGGGTTTGTGCCTCCTTTTTTCCTCAACGTTCCCTAGTCAGTCTCTCTCGGGATTCTAGTTCCTGTTGGTATAATTATAATTGGAATTCTTTGGCTTGCAAAATAGTGTAATTTCAGTCTATGGTCCAGCAGAAACTTCATGACTGCTTAATGAAGTTTTTCTGTTTGCAGCTAGAACTGTTTCATAAAGCTGTGTGATGCCACCAAGCCTCCGGGAGGAAGGCTAAGTTTTCATGATGTAAAAGTAGTTACTTATTAAAGAGAGCCCTTGTGGAGCTATCGTAACGAGCTGAAGATTTCTCTAGAGTTCTGTTGCCGCTTTGATGAAAACAGCAAATAGTTTTCTAAACAAAGAGGTTTAAAACCTCCAGTGGAAGCTTACTATTGAATCATAGGATTTTTATTTCTCCCTACCTAGCTCAATCAGTAGTGACTGTGGCTGTTTTTTTTTTTTTCTTCAGTGAAATAAAACTAACCTTCCAAGAATATCCTCCACAGGCCTCCTGCTTTAGATCTCTGTAGGGAGTCTCCAAGGTTTAAACCCATTCTCAAACCAATTTAGGACACAGAACAACTGGAAATCACTGCACATTTTTTTTTTTAAATATGATAAGGAAATACTGGCTTATTTGAGCTAAAAATAGCAAATATAAAGTTGCCATACATCAACTAGAACTTTAAATTCTGTTACGTTTAAGAAAAAATTAAAACATAAAAGATTATTATCACTTTCTTTTCATTAGCTTGCTTTTTAAAAATCCCTCAATGAATCTTGGGGGAAAAAAATGACATTCTTCAGTTCTGCTATTGGAATAGCTAGGCTGAGTTTTTGAAACATTAGTGCTCCAATAGGGCATAATTTGACAGTTCCTGGTATAAAACCATGTAAGCTGTATAGTGCTCTAGGAATAGTTACAGTAAAATAATAACACAATGATTATTTCCTTGAGTGTAGTATTCAAAGACTTTACTCTGATGGTTAGCTGAGAGTTGAATCATAAGAAAATTTAATACCAGATTTCTTATATTTGATTTTATCCAGGGATTAAGGGAGAGGTGACTGATATGTAGACATGAGACTCTCACCCCAGAGTCATTTGCACAGTGAGTGAGAAGCCAGCCTGTCAGCATGTGTTGGTATCATGCTTGTTTTTTGCTGAGAGAACAACATCAGTGCTAATTGAAACAATAGAGATGATTACTAAGGCTGTGGCTCGAGAAGCAATATATACCGACACTAGAGGGGAAAGGGCTATTTATTTGGAAAAGTTCACCATCAAATCACTGGACAGGGTAAACAACTCATGGAGAAAATCAACACTTATTACAATCAAAAGGGAATCCACTTAATTTGCCAGTTTCTCCAGGCACTCTCTAGGTGATGCTGAACAAAACCCTCTGTATGTTTTCCGCTGTGTATGTAACCATGATTGTAAAAATTCATCTTTTTGTTGCTGTTGATACCTCTTTCCATGCTTTTTGGAATTATATTTAAGTATAATGCAGTGTATCTGATGTTTGTAAGCACTCAATTTAGCATTAATTTCTCTGGATGGAAGTATGAAACATATGTTTATGTTAGTAACAGCAACACTATGTAATTTGATCATTTCTGAGCAGACTGATATATTTTCATCTCAAAGAGGGAGTTCTGAGAGTTAGTATTCATTTTTGAAGCCTCAGCAGCTTTCAGTGCAGATGATATACAAGTTTTCTAATCTTATTTAATGTCTCCATTGGTCTGACTCTGATTAGAGGTTCAAATAAAATTGTGATTCTTCTATACCTCGATTATGTGAAAATATTTCTCCTCTTCCCCCTGTCAGAGCAGTAACTTCAAGTAAGTTAACTGCTGTTCTGGAGCAGCACTAGTGTCTTGAGGTGGCTATTTCACTAGATTTCTAGATGATTGCGATTTTTTTTTAATATACTCAACTTCACTTCGCAAATATATTTTTCACAAGGGTACAGAAATCCAACAGAGAGGCACATCTTTCCAAGCGCTCTCAAACGCACATAAACAATTTCGATTTAGGGAGCCAGCAGGGGGCACGTAAAACAAAATGATTAAAAAAATAGTTGCACATAGAGTAATTTTAATCCATTCCATTTTTAAATACCACAATAAATTTAATTTCCACAATAAATTAAATAGCCATATTCAGTTTACAAAATAGAATTACTTAGTGTGAAACCAGTATTTACAACAATATACATTATGTACATGATGTTTTTCTTTGTTGACATAGAACATGGAAGTAAAAGGACTTGACTTTCCAATGTGTGATTGACATGCTATAAGTGACATGATGGTCCAGAAGAAAACAATAGTGCAAAATCACCACAGGAACTTTGGAACAATGTCAATTTTATGAGATATGACTTTTTTTCAAATAATAAGAAAATAGTATTATATGTTTTCATGGCACTAATTCACCATTTGAATTAAAGAGCCAGGTTTTCCTTAGAAAAGAATGCATAACTGAATCTTCTACTTCCTGAAGCTTCACAGCCATTGGTATATTTTCACACGTTAATCTTTTGGCTTAAATTGATGAAAATGGCAGGCGACAAATTCTGACTCAAAGGAAGACTAACTCTTTGAGAAGGCTGAAGTCACTTTTCCCCCGATACCACCACCTTTTCTTTTTTGTAAATAGCTTAAAAGATGCAACTATGCAGACAGCAAATTTTATTTTGTAAATTTTCAGTAGAAAAAGAATTGGTATTATATTTGGTCACCCACTGCCTATGTACAAGTATACATGGAAAAATGACTTGGGTAGTTGTGTCTAGGAAAAGTGCATATTTTAATCTAGAGGAGACAATGTGTGTCTCCAGGCACAACACATGGTGTTGCATGTCATTACTTTAGGGCCAGTTCAATGTCCTCCCGGTGATCTGGTAAAATTTTTGATTAAAAGGGTGAAAGAATTTGCGCAATTTGGTTATGACGGAGGGGTCCACCTCTGGATGAATGCGTCCCTTGCTACCCGCCAGGCACTTATTAAAGATAATGTTAAATCGTAAGCAGTAAAACCCTCTGGTAGCATTAAAATATAAATTGTACTGACTTATCCTTGGGGGAAGATTTAGGAACTTCTCCACGAGCTGAAGCTCTGGCAGAGGTTCTGTGATGAGGCGATCTCCATCAACAATGTGAAATTGCTCAATTGGAAAGTATTTCAACCACCTTTCCAGATGTTTAGTGTATATGCTGGTTCTTACTGCCTTGTACTTGGTGTTCACTTCGCAGGTATTAGGGTCTATCGCCAGCTTTTCAAACTTGTAATAAGTTTTGTTCTTCCTCTCCTTCCCCTCTAGCACCTGAGTGTAATCAGAAATAGCTCTTGTGGTTGGTTCTCTGACAATGATCAACAACTTGATGGATGAGTTCATTTTGTAAATCCTTTCTGGAACCTCCTCTGTGATAAAATATGCTGGGCTCTTTTCAATTGTGATTTGCTGAGGGTAGGAAAAAGGCATCTTTTTCCTATACCAATCAATGCCCTTGGCATAATTCTCATCATTGTCAAAAAAGTGGATTTCTTGAGAGGCTTTGACCACTGCTGGATGGAGGTTCAGCATCTCAAGCAGGGCCCTTGTGCCTCCTTTCCTCACCCCAATGATGATGGCCTTCGGAAGCTGCTGAACCAGGTCATGTAGGCGAACCTGCTCCTTGGAAGTGTTGCCCTTTCGGAACTCGTGCAGCAGACCACGCTTAAACTGCAGGGCACGGAGAGGGAATTCAGCCTGACCTCGGGCTCCAAATCGGCCTTCAATGGGGCAAATGGGTTGTAGCCTGCAAACAACAGAGATACTTTAAGAGGCTCATTGCAACCAACTTCTCATTTTTCTGGTCCCCAGAAAGTAAGCCTGCAAATGAACAAATAAGACTATGGTTCCCAACCTGCTGCAACCCATAATGAACACATGTTGGAGACATTTTATTTTAGGCAACCCTGTATTAAATGGAGCCCATATAATCGATGGGATTTTTTTTTATTAGTGCTCCTGAAAATTTTTATTCACCAGGCACTTAATTGACTATCTCATGTACTTATGTTCACAGCATAGGACAGTGACAACCAGCCATACTAATAGCCTTTTAATGGCTCACCAGTTAGTATCATTTAGAAAATGTGAAAGGCAAATTTTATAATCTTCAGCTGGGGGCTGAGGAAATCTCAGAGGCCATGTCTTTTGGGTTTCATGTGGTGGTATTTTTTCCTGAGATCAGCAGCACTCATTTGGCTCTCAAAAAATCTTTGAGGTATAGTCTGTAAAGAGATCCTAGTCTTTGCCCTTGGTTATTTGTATCATCAACCTATAAATTCCAATCTTGGCACTTGCTAAAACTTTTCATTCCATGAGAATTTCTGGCCTTGGCCTTGATGACAGCTAGAAGGGGTCTGCATTTCTTCAGCTTCTCTCTATCCAAAGAGATCAGGATTATGTTTTCACTTTGTTGAATGTAGGAACAAACCCAACTGCTAGCAGCAAATGCCTACCACACCCGGGACCAGAAATCAACAGGACCTTGGCTGGGCCTGAAATCTCAGGTCCTCATTGCCAACCACATTTAAATCAGGGACTTGAGCTCATGAAGGAAAATTGCAGTGGATAGAACCAAAAAGGAAGAGGATTTCCATTTCAACATTACCCTACTTTAGGAGCAACTACTTTGACTTTTCTGAGAGAGAAAGGTGAGGTAACAGTTACTGTGACATTAGATCAGAATGACTTTAATTAGTCATGATTAATATACATAGTAAATAGTTTCCTTTTGAGTATAGTCTGTAACTCAACTAAAATTCATTTTAATTTTTCTAAGTTTATCTAAGAAGGCATTTTGTCTTCTCATTAAGGGATACAACACTAGTCAAAATGGTTTTGAACAAATTTCTCTACCTAAACCTTCCAGTTTTAATAATTTAGTGTCTCTGTCTCCCTCTTTGTGGCAATGAGTTTGGTACTTGCTTTTCCCAAGAGACCCTATTTTACCTTTCTTATCTTCTGTAATGTTTATAATGGAAGGGAGAAAAACAAAACCTCAAAGTCATGCCAAAGTTCTAAGGGGAAAGTGCTTGGCCTAATGGACTCTGTTTGAATAGCTATCTATCATACTGCTTAAGGAAGAACACAAATATATTTTGCTTTTTTATGGTGTTTGCTTTTTATGATTTTAGAAACAACTCATGGTCATTGTGGAAAACATGAAAATATAACAGTAGTGTTTGTCACAGTATTTTAGAAAAGCATGAAGCTTGTGTCAATAAATTTCTTAACAGGATTAATATGCTAGAGTTCTAAGTGGAAGATAGAGAAGTAGTAACACCACACAGTCAAAGATATTTTCACTAGTGACACTGACTGGGATATAACAAATTCAACTTCTCGCTCCACTGGGGTTTGGTTGAGAATGAAGTCCTACTTCCCTAAGGCATCCACCGAAATTAATGGATGGACCTCTGTGCTTCTAAGGAGATGTTAGTACTATCTTTGGGAGAAATGAGGAGAGTATCAAATCTTCTTTGTAGGACAATTCTCTTGTGGAAACCTAACAGAGAGGCTGAAACAGCCTCTGCTCTGTTTGGGCTGGAATGGAATACTTTCCTTCTAGAAAAGGATCATTTCCATTTCTCCTTTCCATTCTCTTTTTATCTTCTACCAGGGGAGCTCATCCCCTGCAGAACAATTGCTTTTTGGCCTCTGTAACTCAAGACAGAAGAAAATATCATGTTGTTTCTCATTTCCTGAGGTGCACATTCTGAGCATGGGCCCAGACTGAAAAAACTACTCTCATGATTAAAATAGCAAGTCGAGGGCCTCCCCTGGTGGCGCAGTGGTTGAGCGCTGGGCTGTGAGGCTGCCCACTGCCTCTGCAGCGCAGGTTCGTTCCCTGGCCACCGGCGAGGGTCCCACAAAAAACAAAAACAAAAACAAAAAAAACCCCAGCAAGTTGAAGAAACCAATCTCAGCCCCTCATCCACAGAGCCGGATCTTAGTTACTAAAGCAATGTCCTGATTTCAGCAATCTTCTCAAACCTTCAAGTGAGAGGTTTGAGAAAGCAGTCCATTTTTTCACAAAAACTATCTGATAAGCATTAGAGATTGGGTTAAAAATAAAAAAAAATCAACTAAATAACTAATGTGTTAATGACAAATAACTAATGTGTTACTCATAAAAAGGCAAATGACTTCAAACTGATTAAAATTGAGAAAACCTGATATAAAATTTCCATTATGGACATAGGACAATGGTGCCATCTCAACTATCTTCATTAGTGATAAGCTCTAGATGATACCATTTCTTGTAGTGGTTAACAACCCATAAGTGGGGGGCCTCCCCGGTGGCGCAGCGGTTGAGCGCTGGGTTGCGAAACTGCGCGCGGCCTCTGCGGCGCCGGTTCGATCCCCGGCTGCTCCCCGGCCAACGGAGGAGGGTCCCACATGGCGCGCAGACCTCTCCTGCCGCCCGCTGCTCCCCTCAGCAGTGTACTTCGGTCCTTCTGCCTGCTCTGCTCCCTGCTCTGGCTCTGGTGAATTCTCTCACCCTCCCTCCCGCACTTCTGACTGTACCCAGTGCATGTATAAACAAAACAAGCAAACAAACCAGCAAACAAATAAATAAAGCATGCCTCTATTAAAAAAAAAAAAAAAAAAAAAAAACAACCCATAAGTGGGAACTACTCAGGAATGTGAATTGGGAAGAAGCAGTGAAGCTTACTTTATTGTCAAAATTGACACTGGTTTAAGAAAGACAAGAACCACTGATACATTATTTGTTGAATTATCTGAGTGATAAGATATAGAGATTAGAAAAAGAAAAAAACTTTAAGGAAGACCTTTTCATTCAGTCATTTATTTATTTATTAAAGATTTATTTTTTTATTTTATACAAGAACCGGGGTACAGGCCAGATGCGCGGGAGGGTGAGAGGTTTCACCAGAGACAGAGTGGGGCACAAAACAGGCAGACTGACGAAATACACTGCTGGAGCAACGGGTGAGACAGGAGAGGTCTGCCGCGCCATGTGGGACCCTCGCTGGCCGGCCGGGATCAAACCAGTACTGCAGAGGCTATGGACAGCATCACAGCACGGCGCGCTCAACTGCCACCAGGGGAGGCCTGGCATTTTCATTTTAAAGTGTGTCTGTAGGGCCTTCCTGGTGGTGCAGGGGTTAAGTATTAGCACGATGAAGCTATTGGCAGCCAGGAAGCCACTGCAGCATGATCCCCCTCCAGAGGGCTTAACCCACATGGTGCAGCAGACCTCTCCTGTCTCGCTCGCTGCTCCCCTCAGTAGTGTATTTCAGTCAATCTACCTGTTCTGTTCCCTATTCTGTCTCTGGTGAATCCTCTCATCACCCTGCACCGCTGGCCTGAACCCTAGTTCTTGTATGCATAAATAAATAAAATAAATCTTTTTTTAAAAATAGAAAGAAGTGTGTCTGTATTTTCTTAGACAATGGCAAATGAATTCATGGATAACATACTTAGGTCTTTTTAGCAAAAAAATTACTTCTAACAGGCAAAGAAGGAAGTCTTACATTTCGGAGATTAACTTCCCTGTCTTTTCCAATCATATTGAATGTGGTACAGACAGAAAAACTTAACATGAAGCCAACTGAGTCAGCTGGGACTTGTGCACCTAGTTTCTCTCAACTGTTTGTCTCTTTAGAGCTAAATCCTAGCTCTGTGAATTTCCTCTCCACGGATTTTCCATTGCTTTCTGGGCAATTACTCTAAGCGACAGCCTCCTTGTACATTCAGCTCCAGGAATCCAGAGCTCATTAACATAGTTAAAACTCCCCAGGCCTGCAGCCATCTTTTCAGGGCAATGGATTCCAAACTTGATGAGCTCTTTTACAGACTCATACATAATTTTAACTCTCCCGGTGGCACATTAATTGTCCACTCATAAATTCCAAAATGAAGATGCATAAATATATCATCACTATTTTGCTATGGCTAGAGGTCAACAATCAGATACACATATACCAGTTTGAGCTCCATTAAATGACATTTTTTTCCTGCACAAGGCTTTATCCCTTCTCTGAAAACAAATGTCAATGTATGCAGAATACAAATGGATCTTGATGAACACCTAGGTTTGAGTAACTTGGACATCCTTTTTTCAAAGGTTCAATAAATCAAAATCAATACTGCAAAAAGTCTTGGGAATTCTGAGGCAAGAAAACAAATGGAAAGATTTAAAATCTTGTCCTAAGAAAATTAAATCAAGAGACACTTAAAGTCATATAGGCAGATGCATGCGTTTAATCACCTACCTATCCAAGCTCCCAACTCTGGCGACTAGATATAGGAGACTCCCAACAGCAAGACTTCCCAGGACCAGGAGCTTCTGTCTCAGCCACGCCTGCTGTTTGAATAGCATGGCCCTCCATCAACCTTCAGGACTTCTGCAGTCTGAGAGATGGGGAGAGAACAGGACTGATAAGTGGTTATTTCTATAGGTTCTATTGACTGTCACAAAGCCAAGTGGGGTGGGATTAAGTGATGCTATAAGATAAAGAACAGACTCCATTACATGGTAGACAACACTCATGATATAACAGGTATTTATCGTAACTCCTTCCTTGACTTGGTCTGTCTTATAACATTAAATACTAAATTAGGGGGAAGATATTAAGTAGACAGAACCTGTTAGGCAATTGTCAAAGTAAGTTAAAGAGCATACATTATAATATTATGTGTGTGAGTGCATATTTGTTGTTCAAAGAATACTGATAAAATAAACCACTAAAAATCGAAGGATTACCAGTTGGGCAAATATTAAATTGAAGGTTCTGTTTCAGAATAACAGAGTGAATGTAGAAGTTAATATACCATTTCATTAAGTAATCATTTGGAGCATAAAATAATGTCACACTTACATATATTTTTAGTTTGTTATGGTTGTGAATGGAGAAAGGAGGCAATGTCAAAAGTGATTTATTTACTGAGGTTATCAGTGGTAACTATCAGGACCTCAAATATTTGAGGGTAATGGTTCTGAGTAAACTGATGTACCCCTTCATGTCCTCTACCTTGTCCTGGAACAGACTGATTCTGAAGTCATTTCAGACTAGATGCCCTTGCTAAGTGACTCCTTCTGGCTCTAGGTGAATTTAAATAGGTTTGATGATATGGGTCTTGCTCTTACATCACGACAGAAGCTCACCTGGAAGCCTTATTCCCTCATACATGAAATAAAGTTGTGGAGTGTGAGAATTTGCCAATGCTGTTATTAAAATTGGGGGAGAAATGAAAGCTTCCAATTCAGCCTTTCTTATTAAAAATAAATCCAATCTCCCTTTTATAAGATTGTTTGCTTCCTTTCGAAACTCAAAATAGCAATCCAAGAAGAACTACAGCAGTGGATCATGATTTGAAATTGTATTGCTGCAATGGTCGCTACAAATATGCTATGTGCAGATTTTCTCTTTGCAAAGGGGCTATGCTAAAAGCTGATTGATCTGTTCATTCATCCATCAAGAAAATACTGAGCAACAATGCACTTTCAGATAGTATACTAGGCTTACAGGGGATGCCAAAAATGGTTTTGAACAAGTTTCAGGCCCTGGAAAACTAGTAATATGGTTATGGAATTGTGAAATAACCAGAGAATGCAACCTAATTAATGATGAGGTGTGAATAAATGTGGAAAGAAAATGAAGGAAGTGGTCAGGGATGTGAGTTCCACGGGAATGCTTTTTTTTTTAATTGGTGGACTATGGTGCCTGATTTGGTGAGGAGGCTGTAGGAGGGCATCCCAAAAGGGCGAGATAGAGCAGCACTCATCCAACACAAGAAGGAGCAAAGAAACAGGAATAGGACAACATGGGCTTCAGGCAGAGGTACCAGTGTGTGCAAAGGACAGAATATTCTTGGCTGATTTGAGAAGAGAAAGGACTGGTGTGGCTATCCAAGAAGCTGAGGGTGAGAGAGAAGGCTAAGGACAAAAGCAAAAAGGAGGGCCTCCCCAGTGGCGCAGCGGTTGAGCACTGGGTTGCGAAGCTGCCCGCAGCCTCTGCAGCGCTGGTTCGATCCCTGGCTGCTCCCCGGCCACCGGAGGAGGGTCCCACATGGCGTGCAGACCTCTCTTGCCGCCTGCTGCTCCCCTCAGCAGTGTACTTCGGTCCTTCTGCCTGCTCTTCTCCCTGCTCTGGCTCTGGTGAATTCTCTCACCCTCCCGCGCTTCTGACTGTACCCAGTGCTTGTATAAATAAAATAAATAAGATTATAAAAAAAAATAAAAGCAAAAAGGAGACAAGAAGGGTCTTTGTGTGGCCTGGGGGAGTCTGTGATTCTGACTTAGCAAGGGTTGGCTTGTGTGTAGATAAAATGTGGGCGTGAGGAAGAGAAAATGAGGTTTATTGAGATCTACCACGGGACAAAACATATTACATACAGGTGGTCTTTCAGGAGATTATCAGAAAAACCTCATGGAATAGTCATTTCCATTGCATGAACAGGGAAAGTGGAGCTTAGACAATCGTCTCTAACTTGCCCTTTGGTGACACAGTTGGCAGGTAATGTGAAGGCAAAGGCAGTACCTTAGGTAAGTGTGATTCAGGGCTTTACTGAAAAGAATGACTCTTATCCCATTTTCTTTTTTTAAATGTCCAGAACCCTTAATTAGAGCTATATGCTTTTAGCAAAGTCTCTGATCCCTGTGGAAATGCAAATACTGCAGCAAGAGGCAGAGGCTAGGGTGGTTGGTGGAGGTCAGCAGAAAACTGTTCAAGTTCTATAATAACTCTGAGAACTTGAGGTGGCCTCTTAGATTCTCTGGGCTTTCCTTTCCTTATCTACTGAGTGGAACAAAATCTCTTACCTTCCCATTCCATAGGCTGTAATGAGAAGAAATAGTTTCTTTAAGGCTTATTAGTTTTCCAAACTAAGCTAAATGGTTATGTGCATGTTAATGTGAATAAATTTAACGTGCATTTACGAAGTGGTGTAAAAGAACAAAGTTATTCTGGGGTTGAAGAATGCCAAGTCCAAAAGGGAGAAATGGATAAAGTAATGGTGAAATGACCTTGTCCATATCCTTAACAAGGGTCACCATGCTTCAATACAAGAACAGCTCAGACGGAGGCTGGGAGTCATCAAGGCTCCTCCACTATCTAAAAGCAGTGCTCACATTCTGCTGCTCAGAATCCTACTGCGCAATGCTGTGTCCCCTTTCATCAGCTCACTGGTCCTGTGTGTCTTGGTCTATTCACCCATTCTTCAAGGTCTGGTCAATGTCCCGGGCACTCAAGGAAGCCCTCTCCATGTGACGCCCCAGACCAAGTCACCCCTCTCCTCCACAGAAGTCTTGGTCTTACGTTCAGAACCAAAGTTAGACATTCCATGGTTCAGAAGTGTAGGGTTAGCATTAGCAGCTGCCTTCTTCGGTATGTATTACCATATCTCCTAGCAACAGCTAAATCTACTGACTGACTCAAAAGTTCTAGAAACCTAAAAATGAAAGGTGATGAACTCAGAATCTATCTGCTTTGCTCAGTAAGCTAGTGTTTTTGTTTTTTTTTTTCCCCTATGGTGAGCTTGGAGTTTGTAGAAAACACACACTTGCTACTACCCTCAGAGATTCCAATTTAATGGTTGGTATTCATCTTCCATCTGCATTATTTTAGTGGAGTGAATAATACACAAAACTTAAAATGACTTTACTGTCTTTTTTTCCCCTCTGTGATCCATCACTCAGGTCAGTAAACACATTAATTTTTTCTTGACTTGTCATGTTGGCACCTCCCCTACTTCTTAAAGTTTGGGTATGTTCTTCCTGTTCATTTCCTACAGCCTGATAGTCTGATTAATCTTCCTATTACAAGTTATTTTTACTGCCCATCTGTTTTCCATGTTCTTTTTGATCAAGTCTAATCTCTTGCCCTTGAAAGCCCTTGCTTCCTTCTGAGGATCCAGGTCTGTAGTCTGCTTTTTTCTTTCTTATTACTCACAAACAACACCAGCCTGTGTCAGGCCTGCCTTTTCACTGTTTCCCAGAGGCTTCACTCTCATCTTTATGCTGATGTCAGTTTCCCCACTGATGTGGAATATTTTTCCTATGTCCTCTTTAAGACTCCCAGATTCTACTCCCAGATCCTCTTCTTAGTGGAAGTGGAATTTGGGGAGAATTCCAAACATACTTGTGAAGAATATCCAGACTACTTCCCACTGGTTATAGCAATAGGTTAGGACCATGGTGTAGGGAACTTAGGAACAAAAGGTAACAGCTGGCCTTAGTGATAGAACTTGGGAGACATTTGCATACAGGGGGTGAATGAAGTTGTGAAGTGATATCATAGCTGAACTCTACTCAAGATTAGAAGGCAGGAAAAGGACATAAATGTGACTAAGGTTGTGAAAGCTGCTGGGAAAAGTAAGCCAAGATTTCAGAGAATACCACAACAAAGCTATCCAGCCCTCTACTGCTTCTGGCAAACATTAGGCTATTAAACCTGGTCGATTATGAGGTCATTTTGTCTACTGCCTTTCAGCATCAAAGTCTCCAATACCCCTACTTATAGCCTCTCTCTCTCTTTTAAGGATTTATTTTTATTTATACAAGAACTGGGGTACAGGCCAGAGGTGAGGGAGGGTGAGAGGATTCACCAGAGGAAGAATGGGGAGCAGAACAGGCAAATGGACCGAAGACACTGCTGAGGGTAGCAGCAGACAAGGCAGGAGAGGTTTGCCGCGCCATGTGGGTATCTCCCTGGCTGGCCGGAAATCGAATCCTCGCTGCAGAGGCTGCAGACAGCTTCACAGCGCTGCACTCAACCCGCTGCACCCCCGGGGAGGCCCCTGTAGCTTCTCTCTTTATAAAAAGAACAGTTAGCATCATGGACATATTGCTCTATGGGATGAGCTGGGCCTTACAGTCCAGGTTTTTTGTGTCTTACTCATAGTCACTGGAGTTTTCTCTTTTTGGGGTATGTCTTCTTCCAACCTTTTGTTTTCAGGGATGTCCTAGTTCCCTACACTTCCTCCTCTATTTACAGTAGGCCAATTTACACCTTCCAAAGCATCTTTCTTACTCCTATGACCCTGAAGAAAGCTAGAAATTTTTACTTGCGATCTCAATGAATAGTAATGAGTCATTCACAGTGACGGGCAAAGCCATAATGGAAGTTAAAGAACTCAGTCACATTGCTTTAGTTTTGTAATGGAAACTTTCTGAATTTAACTTCTGTAAATGAAGTTAATGTCTCACTGGGTTGTTATGACATGAGTCTTGAGTAAGACTCCGTGTGATATAACTTTATAATCATTTGGGAACTTTATAAAAATGAAATAGAATTAATAACTTCAGGAGGGTTAAAAATTTATTCTTGCAGTGCATTTAAAAGAGAAAAGGAATTAGATGTAGTTCTCATTAATCATATAATTGGATTGTAAAAAAATTCCATTTTTAATATAAGTAACTTTTAATGGAAACATTATGCTAATGCTATATTTTCTGTTCAAAGCAAGATGCCTCAGCTGCCAAAAACCAACCCCCCCCCCCAAAAAAAAAAGTCAGGCTGAAATCTCTTGAAATTTTTGTGTAATGAAGAGGCCAAGTCAGTATCTAAAGAGCTTCTCTAGATCACAAGAAGTAAAAATCTTATTTTACAAAAATAATCAGCCTCAGACTGAATCTAGTAGGAGAAAATATAGCAGCTCCTGAATAAATCTTGCTCAGGGAAAATTATGGATAATTGGTTAATTGACATTCCTGATATCTCACTGGTTTTCCACAACTTCATAAAGTATCTGCCAGGGAGAAGTCTCAAAAGCTGAGTTGTTGCTTTTGGTGTAGGGACATAAGTCAAAGAGAAGCCACACCATCCGGTCCTTCAGGACAAGGCTGATAAATTGCGTAGAGGGTTAACTTCTTCCCCAGTCCCAAAGTCCTTTCTCTTTAGCTGTGGCAAATTTAATAGCTATTTTAATACTCTTTCAGCAGAGTAGTCTGACTGGCAATAGGCAATTTATATAAAATTAATTTTTTTAAGTCTATTGTTGCTTTTTAGGAAAAAAAGTTAAAGAACTACAGTAACATTTAAGCTCTCCCCTCCATACCTAGTTTTTAATCTCTCAGTGTCTTTCATTTTGTGTGTGAAGAACAGCACAATTAATTTCTCCAGACTATGATGGCTTTAATAAGCCCGGTATCATAGCTGAACAAAGCAGAGTATCTAAATAACAGAGTATGTGGCCAGAAACAGCAAATTATAGAGGCATCTGGCTGTTTCTCTAAAGCAGCTCAAGCAAAGAAAGAAATGATTCCCTAGTTGAAACAAAGAAATAAGGGAATTTGAAAAAAATAATAATAAAGATATGTTCAAGTGCTGTTCAAAGGCTTGTAGACGTGGTTACAGCAAGCCCTTGGTACCAGTAAAAACAATAACAGAAACAATAGCCGCAAAGTTCATTAAAAACAACTGAAATTATATAGCAGAATTATTCCAAGGAAATCATAACTGTCTTTTGAGTATTAGCTCATTTGTCTGGGGAACAGCCTTACGAAGTGGACAACTCCATTTATTGGATACTAGGCTTTGTGGTTTTTTCCTTCACATTTATTATTTCATGTAATATAACAGACCTGTGAAGTATTGTCCACTTTATTTTTTTTCTGATGAAAACCAAAGCAGAGAGATGAACAGATTATTTACCCAAGGGCACACAGAAGGAGGATTTAAATTGAAAATTATCCCATTTTAAAGAATGTGACCACTTGTTGCAATGCCACTCATAGGGCTTTGGGGGTTCACCTGCTAGAGTGTTAATAAATACAGGTTTAGTGATTGATGAGGATAGACAAAACCAAAGTGGTGTGCTATCTGGGTGCTATGTCTGTTGGGCTAGTCAGAGTTCATCCCAACTAAGTGGTTTGATTATTTAGTCATTATTTAATGAGCAACCATGACCCTGAATGCTGGTGATATAATATTGAAAGCACAGCCCTTAATCTCATGGAATTATATACATTCTAGTTAGAAGGAAACACAGTAAACAGGCAATTATAATTTGGTTTCAAAAAATTAAATTGAAGAGGTGACAGTGACATATGTCTGCCATTAAATCTTTAAGTAGAGGGTGGGGAAGCAGTAAAAAAAAAATAATAAAAGGAAAAGTTTCCATAGAATGGTAGGTAAAAGGGGCACTTGGGTGGTTGGAACCTGATAAAAGAAGGAAAAACATTAATAAGTAATGATGATGATTATGATAATACATCCAAGCCACTTTAAAAAACCCCTTATTCGTTTTTACTGCTGCTCCATATACTCCCTAACACCTATGCAAACAAACTTCACACAGGAAAACTTGCAGTTCTTTTACATAGGCCATTGTCAGTTTCACTTTGGGGTCTAAGGTATCCATAGACTGAAACAATAACTCTGTGCCCTACCTGTTAGGCATAGGACACCAGCAAATGCTGTCCCAATAGGATGGCAAGAGGCAGCCCCACAGCACTGCTATGAGGAGTACATGGGCTGCTAAAGTAATTAGGGGCAGATAAAGTAATTAGAACACTGGTATGTAGTAATACTCAATAAATGTTAGATCCAAACACAAATGCTTCCTTCTCTCTTCTCCTGCTTCCAGCCTTGCCTTAATTGCTATCTTTTAGATCTTCGGTTCCCTGGAAAGGTCTTTTTTGACCATCCAGGGCTGACTTATAAGTTCTTCTTATATTTCACTGTCACCTCCTCAATTTAATTTTTTGAAACCAAGTTATAATTGCCTGTTCACTGTGTTTCCTTCTAACTAGAATGTATAATTCCATGAGATTAAGGGCTGTGCTTTCATTATTATATCACCAGCATTTAGGGTCATGGATGCTCATTAAATAATGGCAGAATAATCAAATCACTTAGTTGGAATGAACTCTGACTAGCTCAATAGACATGGCACCCAGATAGCACACCGCTTTAAGTAGGCATAGCACTGTGTCTTTGCATAGTACTTTGCAGGTTTACAGGGTGCTGTAAGTGACCTCATTTTCTTATTTTGAAAAGTTTGAATAATTACATATATTTCACCAAGATTTCCCAATTGCTAAATTTTGCTTAGCTCTTTATTTCTCTCTTGCAGTTCTGTGGCTTTTGCTGAGACCAATTTCTTCCTTGGGCAATCAACCTTGGGAATGCTGTCTGCCTGCAGGAACAAGGTAGCTACCCACAAAGTCTTACAGTCTCAAGTACAGTATTTGAAATAGAGCATATGCCACACAAAGGCAATGCTCTCTCTCTCTCTCTCTCTCTCTCTCTCACGCACACACACACACACACACACACACACACACACACACACACTGGAGGAAATCCTGCGAGGTGGAGAGGGCAGCATCAATGTAGCATACAGGTGACAAAACTCAGACCCAAAGAGGACAGGTCTCTACCTACTATGAGGCAGAAAACCACCTCCCCATTCTCTATGCCCATCAAGGTAAAACAGAACAGGAAGGTCAAATTCTGTTACTCATCTGCTATGTGACTTTGGCTAAATCACTTGACTTCCTTGATCTTCTGTTTTTTTTTCTTCCTCCCAGAAACAAAGGGCTTAGAAGGGATGAGTTCTGATACTGTATCTGAGTCTAATCTCTTATTCCAAGGGATTCCACCAGGTTAGCACTAACGAGTGTTCTTGTTATGGGAGATTAATGTGTAAGGAAGAAAGACAATTGCAGTGGAGCAAAATTAGTGCCTAGGTAAATTGTCAATTTTTAATTTATTGTCCTCCCAGTTTTAAATAGTCTTGACCTCTTTTATGGCTACCTCACATTATACTTTTAAGATGGCTATATCACATTACTATGGACAAAGCCCTCTCATTCTAAGACATGACACTGCTTTGAAAATATATCAACACTTAAGAAAAGATTTGACTGATTAGTTTTCAATTTGCCCTAATGTCAAGGTACCCATAGCAATCATATTTTGGAAAAAAATGAACTAAGGGCAATTGAGGAAAACTGACACAAAGAATTCACTTTTCTTCTGTTATAATGATGACATAAGAGAGCTGTAATGAGAAAGGATGAAATGAGAAGAGGCACAAGAACAAGGGCATGGGAAGTATGCGTCAAGCCCAATGTGGAGATGGGATGTAGATTAACAGGAGAGTGGACACCATTTGTTAGTAGATTGAGCAGAAAATATATCAGTCAGGATGCTCATAATGCTTTACCAGATGACGAAAAAAGCTACTGCTCTTTGTTTCTTTAGTTAAGCATGAAGAGTCAGTGTTAAAAATGAAAAGAGAAAAGTTGATAAATTATACAGGACTGCAGTGTTTATTACTGCTCTGTGCTTAGTTCTTATCATCCTGAGAGTTATTGCAGGAGCAGTTTTGAGCAAATTCCAAATCTTCAAATGGGTTCTCCATTTCTTCTCTCCATTCAGCTTTTGATATTGTACATACATTATTTAGCACAGCTACCATTATTGAGTTAGTTTAAGTAGTCCTCTGGCTCTCTGTCAGCAGCAGGGTACTACTCACTGTGCATTTGCAATTACCAAACTTAAAAAGAGCCAGTTAATTTTGCTTTTGTTCAGAAGTCTCATTTAGTAAAATGATATCTTAAGAGATGGGGACTGAATTTTATTTTGGCATAGAATTCCAATTACTCAATCTCAGGATCTCATTGGCGCATGTAACTAATGTTTATAATAGAAGGGTATGTTTTTCCCTCTAAACTTTCTTTCCGCTTCATTAAATAGTTGTTGGACTTTAGTAAATTTGTCTTGCTGTTGAGTTCTGAAGTAGAATCTTTCTCTAATCTTATATTTATAGAAAAGTTTGAGTTGGAGAGGTAACAATCACACAAATAATTAAGCTAATAGTTAGGGTCCAAAGGGGATCATTCAAGTAATCTAGGCTTAGCAGTTAAGGAGAACATGTTTAGTGGATAAATGCTCCCCTCTGCTTTGTATAGCTAAGGTCAATTTTATAGTAATATTCCTTGTACCTGTCACATTCAATAATACTTTGATATATTTATTTTGATATATATTATTTATCAAGTGTAGTATTTATTATCAGATAGAAAGTTAACTTTTTAATCCTATTTCCTATCTCACATGTTTTTTGTTTGTGGTGAGGATAAAAGAAATAATATAAATATAAATGTCTTCTAATGTCGTATATAGGTTAAAAATAAGGTGGTATTTTTATCAGTAATTTCTGTTTCATTGTAGTTCTCATTATCCTCCCTCTGCAGTGATTTTTTCCTTCCTTTCAATCATTATAAAACTTATATAATTCTTTTGTTACTGAAGGTGATACTGATTTAACATTAAACATTTTAAGTGAAGAATTAAACCATTACCAAACTGATTACACAGGAATGTGGACATACCATGTTCAAATTACCAATTACATTGACAGTATAACCCTCTAGAAAACGATTTTTACATATCTCTTATTATTTTCTTTGCATTGACCAGGTGTGATGCTAACCTACAGACCAACTAAGTGGAAGCTAAAGGATTCTAGGGCTTGCCAGAAATTCTCAGAGCAATGCCCACTTTAGAATTTTGTTATAATCAGGTTTCCTGATTTTATTTCAGGGCTCTGCTGATTTCTTAATTCTGAGCAGCTTCATAGGTATAATTATATACTTAGAGAGATGATATACGGTTTAGTTATTTCACCATGCATTTTATACATTAGATGCATAAAATGTTATTTCAATAGCAAAGAATGGTTTAGGGTACTATGTGGCTATGTTGCCAGAAATGAAAGTCTTACCTTATTTCTTTTTCCTTAAAGTTATGCACATTTCATGACCATTTATTTAATCAGCCATCCAGTAAGATAAAAATCTGTCTGTTAGAGACACTAAAAATAAATTTTGTTTCTTTTTCCATTTTGTAGTGTGGCAACAGCTTCTTTCAGTTTACAAGGAAAAATGAAATGGTTCCATTTGGAATATACTCTGACATAGTATAGGGCACTGTAGGCATGGAAGAATTCTACATGTCCTCCATTATAGTTGTCCTCAGTGTTA
Source organism: Talpa europaea (assembly GCF_964194135.1). Lineage (NCBI taxonomy): Eukaryota > Metazoa > Chordata > Mammalia > Eulipotyphla > Talpidae > Talpa > Talpa europaea. Next base: position 39,234,409 of record NC_140068.1, on the reverse strand, counting down.
CTTTGATTATGTTATATTACAATGGAAAAAGATTTTGCAGATTGTAATTAAGATTACTAATCAGTTGGCCTTAAGACAAGATCATCCAGGTGGGCTTAATCTAATCAAATGAGTGATTTAAAAGCAAGGTGTTTTCTCCAGCTGGTAGCAGAAGTGGGTAATTAGAGAGAATTCAAATAAGAGAAAGATTTGATGTAATTGAAGATTCAAGATCTTGGAGAACAGCCTCTAGGAATGGAGAACCACCTCTGGCAACAGCCAGCAAGAACATGGTGACGCTTTCCTTCAACAATAAGGAATTGAATTTTTCCAACCACAAAAATGAGCTTGGAAGCAGATTATTTCTCTAGCGATTCCAGATAGAGCCAAGTCAAGCTGACCTTTTGATTTCCGTCTTCTGAGTCTCCATGCAGAGAACTCAGTCAAGCACATCTGGATTTCTCACCTATGGAACTGTGAGCTAAATGACAGATGTTGTTTTAAGTTGCTATGTTTGTAGCCATTTGTTATGCAGCTGTCAGAAAACTAACACCAGCAAATTTCTCTATCTTCTGTAGCTTTAAGGGAAAAGGCAATAATGATTTTTCCTTGAAGTTTTCTGCTCTCAGAATACTAGTGCTAAACAGCAAAAGCTCACCTTCAAGAGAAACACGTACCCATAACAATGTTGGCTCTTCTACTCAAAATTGGAACATAGACAATAATGCAACTGAATTTGTTATTGGTAAATAAAGGTCAATTTAGTGAAACGTTGAATACTTTTCAGTGAAAAGGCAGATTCTGTCTGACACCATCTGTATTCATACTTATAACATAGGAGTCACTGTCTTCATGTTATTTTCTCAGAAGCTGACCCCTCTGTGGCTTTTGTTGAAGTCAATCACGTTCCCCAAAGTGCACTGTGGGCGCTAAAAGTGGCTTCCTCCTTCCACTGATGCTCCAGATCTCTGTGGCAAAGTGGAAATTTCTACATTTAGCTAGGTGTTGACTTGCCCTTCCCCCAATTTATCATTAATGTTACCTCTCCAGCTTCAATTCCTATATTGTGCCCACAGAGACCTTAAACTTGACAAATAGCCAATGTTTTCCAAAATCTGCCAGATAATTTTCCAGGTTCCCTCATGCTCTTTCTACTCATGATGCCCTTTCTTCTAATCCTACTTGTAGAAATTATACTTATCTGCCATATTCAGTCCAGATGTCACTTCCCCTAAGAATCTCTTCCAGAAACTTCAGGCAGATATTATATTCTCTCTTTTGTGTCTTCAAAGCATTCAAAAATAGCCTTTTCTCTGTTATGTAAATGCCCATTCCCCACAGCATTGTTGAATTACTGACATTAAGAATAATCATCCATATGTATATAAACCCCCATAGCCTGGCATAGTTCACTAGTAGATATATAATCCATATTTGTGGAATTGAGGCTCAGCTCTAGTGAGATCAGCAAGATAATCGGGTGCTGCAAAAGAACAGTTCTACTTTTCCTTTCATTATATGACTTGGCATATTGCACCAAGTTATTTTCTCATTCAGTTGGATTGTGTAGAACTGACATTTCTTTCGAAATTCTATCATCTGTGAGTTGACCATCATAGCCCATCCCTAATCACTTAAACCCAGATTGTTTCAACAGGATCATCTGTTTTTAACATCCTCACAACCTGATGCTCTTCTTCTACATACCCAAACCTCATTCAGTTACCTAAAATTGTTTTTACTGAACTACTGTCTGTGTTAAAACCCAGCAGTGTCTCTTCAAAACCTAGAGGTGCACTATTCAATATGGTGATCACAAGTCACTAGCTGTCAGTACAGTTTGACAGATGCTGAAAGTGTTAACTATCCATTGATTTAAAAAACATAGTATGAGAAAGTAATGCAAAATACAGAGTAATGTTTTATATTAATTCTAACATTTTGCCTATGCTTGGTAAAAGAAAATATATCACTAAATCAACTCCACGTATTTATTTCTACCCTTTCTAATGAGGCTATTTAAGTTTTAAAATTACATTATTTGGCTTACATTATTCTTTGTGAGATAGTACTAGTCTGGAGCATAGAGTCCCAGCACCTCAACTGGCATTGTGATTTGGCCTCTATATCCTCTAATAGACTCACAGTTCATGTCTTACACATGAAATGGTCATCATGGTGAGTATTTTATCAGAATTATTGTTATTTCTTTTTTTTCCAAAGATTTATTTATTTATTCATACAAGCACTGGGTACAGTCAGAAGCGCGGGAGGGTGAGATAATTCACCAGAGCCAGAGCAGGGAACAGAACAGGCAGACTGACGAAATACACTGCTGAGGGGAGCAGCGGGCAGCAGGAGAGGTCTGCATACCATGTGGGACCCTCGCCGGCGGCCGGGGATCAAACTGGCGCTGCAGAGGCAGGCAGCTTCGTAGCCCAGCTCTCAACCACTGCGCCACCAGGAGGCCCAATTATTATTATTTCTTGTAGTTTTCCTCTGTCCATATTATTTCCTGGCTGATCTCTCCTTTTATTTTGTGTATCAAAATCCTTCTCTTCTTCCAGGCTCCTGTTAGCTCTGCTGCCTATAAGAAACCTCTTATCCCATCAAGTGAAGGTTTTTTTAAAAGAAGGATTCTGATATGTAATTATTTGAAAATATATTTACATTATATTACATTATAACATTACATGATAAGTACTTGCAGGGTAGGGACTGTTTAATATACCTATCTGTATATGCCTCCATAAATAGCACAGTAACTCCTCTCAATGACATTCAACATGTGATGCATTAATTGAATGGGAGAATTCTATCTAGGAAATATGTTATAGGTTATGTACAAGTAAGGTATACATGCATAGACATGCTGATCTATAGATACATACATATTTATACAACATATTCACAAATGGTATTTCATAATTTAATGAAGAGGGAAAGATGGGCATGAAGATTCTACAAACCTTCACAGAAGGCTTATGGAGAATTAAGAATAAACATCTGCAGGGAGAAAAAGACACAGAACATTTGAACTAGTAAGAGACTATAAAAACCTCTTTCCCATTTCCTTCTTGTTAAGATGAAGGAGCTCCAGCCGGAGGAGCTGAATGGTGCTCTCCTTGCGAGATCTAAGCATGTGTGAGGTACACTCAAGTATTTCCTGTGCTCAGTGCAGGTCCTGTGCTTAAGGAGCCAATAAACCTTGGTCCAGTGACTAAATGAACAATGCAAAGTAAGCACATCTAGTGAACTGATGATACTTATCTGTTGAATTGCAGAGTAGTGAGATTTTTCACTATCATGTAAAGTGGGGAAATAACACTGGGGAACAATAGGGAGCTAGGTTTAAAATATTCTTAAAAAAAAAACCAAAAAACCCAGCAACAACAAATGTTGGCAAGGATGTGGAGAAAAAGGAACTCTCCTGCACTGTTGGTGGGAGTGCAACCTGGTCCAACCACTATGGAGAGCTGTGTGGAGATTTCTGGACCTACTAAACATAGAGCTTCCATATGATCCAGCAATTCCACTCCTAGGTATTTACCCAAAGGACACAGAAACATCAATTCCAAAGAGCACCTGCTACCCTATATTTATAGCAGCACTGTTTACAATAGCTAAGCTTTGGAAACAACCCAAATGCCCAAAAACAGATGACTGCATCAAGAAGATGTGGTACATATACACCATGGAATATTACTCAGCATTCAAAAAAGATAAACACATGCAATTTGCAGCAACATGGATGGCGCTGGAAGGGATCATGCTCAGCGAAATAAGCCGAAAGAAAAAGAAATACCAGATGGTCTCACTCATAGCAGGAATCTAGAAAACTTAAATAAGGGACCAGGAAAATGAGTAACAATAAGAAAGTGAAAATCAAAATTAACAAACAACTATTAACCAGAGACACTCTATGGGGGGTGAGGGGTGGGAAGGGGAGGGATTGGGGTCAAAATAAGGGGGTTGCAATTGTATGGGGAATATAAAAATAAATTTTATTTAAAATAAACAAATACATAAATAAATAAAATATTCTTTTTTAAAACTTTTTAAAAAGATTTATTTATTTATGCATACAAGAACTGGGATGTAAGCCAGAGGTATGGGAGGTGAGAGGATTCACCAGAGAGAGCGGGGAGCAGAATAGGCAGATCCATTGAAACACACTGCTGAGGGGAGCAGCAGGCAAGGCAGGAGAGGTCTGCTGTGCCATGTGGGTTGCTCCCTGGCTGGGTTGGGGATTGAACTCATGCTTCTATGGCTGGCTATAGCTTGATAGCACTGTCTTTAACCCCTGAGCCATCAGGGAGGCCCTATATTTAAAACATTCTTACTAGCTTACCACTAAATTGACCATTTAACAGTTTTCTGACAATGGCATCTAGGGATATGTGGATTTACAAGAGCAAATTACACTTTCATTCCTGTTGGGACACCCCCTCCAAGTTGGTCAGCAGTCATCTTGCTGTTCTTTATCTGTGCAGAAGACAGGATGTGCTCTCATAATTTTCAAGGTAGCTGTAATGCATTTTCATTGATTTTCCCCCCTTCTTTCTTGTCCTGGATTCCTATGTATATTCATTCCTATGTATATTTGTTTATTTTTTTTTTCCTTAAGGATTTATTTATTTATTTATACAAGCACTGGGTACAGTTAGAAGCGCGGGAGGGTGAGAGAATTCACCAGAGCCAGAGCGGGGAGCAGAGCAGGCAGAAGGACCAAAGTACACTGCTGAGGGGAGCAGTGGGCGGCCGGAGAGGTCTGCACGCCATGTGGGACCCTCCTCTGATGGCCGGGGAGCAGCTGGGGATCGAACCGGTGCCACGGAGGCTTCAGGCAGATTCGCAACCAAGCGCTCAACCGCTGCGCCACCGGGGAGGCCCTATTTGTTTATTTTATAGAGCATTTCTTCCACATATATTATAGTCTCAAATTCTCAAAGCAAATTATTAGGTATTATTAGTGTGCCTACTTTGAAATATGGAACTGAGAGAAGTGACCCTAACCTGACAAATCAGGGATTGTCAGAGCTGCATGTGTTTGATATATTATCAAATGATCAAAAGATTGCTTCCACTATTATTTTCCACAATGGTGACTTGATCACACACAACCATGACAGTTGGTGCAAGAGGTACTATTTGTGGCCACTGGACCAAGGGAAGCCACTGGGCAGCATCATATTCTTTGCTTCATCAGCTAACTACTTATTTTTTGAATATTCCTATCAAAATATAACATTTGAGGTTTAGTTTGTGTTGAAAGAAAATGTCTTAATAATTACGTTCAGTGTAACAATAGCCAGAATAATTGCTAAGTTTGGGATCTAAAACTTTACTCTGGCTGCTTTTTTGAAACTTCAGTGATGAGGAGGTAGTTACTGACATTCCTCCATTCAATACATACAGGGCTGGGAACCCAAACACGTGGAGTTCCCCTCTGCGTAGGGTTAGGAGACTTGTGAGAACTTGAAGGTTTTGAAATGTGAGACACAGACTTTAATGATTTTCTTTTAAAACATGGTGAAAAGAATGCAGGTTATGATTTTAAGTAGAATAGATAAGCAGGACAAAACTGACTTAGTTGAGGTTGTTTACAAAGGGGATCTATGCATCATATACTTTCCCCATCTCCCATCTGTGTAGGGCAATGTGCTTACTGTTATTTAGATATGATTGATATAATCTGACAATATGGCTTTGGCTTACTAGTATATTTGTAACTAATTGCATGTAAAATGTTCACAATATTTTCCCCAGTTATATCTTAGCAAGGAGACTTGTTGGTTCCAACCCTACCTCTTTTTGTCTTCCCTCTCATTTCCCTCCCCCACCCCTGATCTTTAACCTACTAATGAACGCAAAATTTAGAATATCAAGTATTATGATAAAATTTGTTGATCATGGAAATTTCCATGAGCACACTGTGTTCTAGCTTTTTTATTTTTATTTATTTATTTTTTTATTTATTTTTTGATGGGACCCTCGCCAGTGTCCAGGGATCGAACTGGCGCTGCAGAGGCTGCGGGCAGCCTCGCAACCCAGCGCTCAACTGCTGAGCCCCCAGGGGAGGCCCTCTAGCTTTTTTATTTTTAAGAAACTTGAGTGAAGGGGCCTCCCTGGTGGCGCAAGGGATTAAGGCACAACCTATGAAGCTGTACGCAGCCTCTGAAGCACAAGTTCGATCTACAGCCAGGGAGCTACGCACATTATACACATTATGCAGCAGACCTCTCTTGACTCACCTGCTGCTCCCCTCAGTAGTGTACTTCGGGCAATCTGCCTGTTCTGTTCCCCTCTCTCTGGTGAATTCTCTCATCCTCCACACCTCTGGCCTATACCCCATTTCTTATATGCATAAATAAATAAATCTTTAAAAAAACCAAAAAGACACTTGAGTGAAGGTCTACTATCCACTTATGTTGCAGCCTTGGTTATCTCTTGTCTTCCCCCATCCTCCATCCATTGGTATTGATCGATTGAAAAAAGTGCCAATGAAATAAAATGAAGCAGTTCTAAATATGTTAACTTGCACTGTGAAGATCCTTGTGTTAAAAATGAATGTGACTTAATAGGAAGAACCTAGTAAATGAATAAGAAGTAAATAATAATGAAGTCATCTTGCTAATTAACCTGGGCATGAATAATATTTCTGTAGTTCAAATTCAGCAATAAAATTGCCTTCTTAGTGGAGTTCTCTTGAATCATAATCTCCTATTTCCCTGGTGTCCACATGTCTAGCTATTTTAGGAATATTTACATCAAAAGCATTTATTACAAATGCTAACACTGAATTATTCTGGGGGAAAAAGTGACAAATATGACGTGGGGGAAAAAGTATTGCTTTCATTTCAGGGGGCCTAATTATAACACCGATTTCTATTTTAGTTCTTATTTATTTTCCATTTCTTTGGGGATTGAGTAGTATTTAATAATGAAACAAGCAGTGCTCCAGTGTCTAATTAAGATTTTCTTGTAGGATTAATAAGTCATGTCTCATTAGCCCCATTCAACTAGAGGTGTTAATCTTCACCTTGGAATTCTAATCTTGAAATAAGTTTGTGGATCAAGTATTGAAGAATGTTGAGAAAACAGTTTGATTAAAGTCACTGAGTCTTCAGATACCAGTCTCGTATTATTGATTCAAATGTATCTCTCTTATAAATTCTTAGTTGTGTCTTTTCAATGCACTTTTAGATGTCATAAGCAATATTTTGGAACTGCCATCAGAGGAAGCCACCCTCTTGGTATGCCTCAATAAAGAAAACAGAAATAGTATGCTTTTTCCTGAATTACCAGTTTCTTTCTTCAATGGGCTTTTATTTATTTTTTTATACTGGGGAGAAATGAGGAGACTGAGTGCAATAATCACAGAGAACTCTTGTCAGTTTTTTGGTGAAGTTTTGCAGGTTATGCCATGTATATTTGCTGGCAAAGTTGTCTGAAAAGAGGTGGCTCAGTTTCACAGTTACATGGCAGATGGCAAAAATAGCTCACTTCCAAACTCTCAGTCAGTTAAAAACATCCTAGACTTTTTTTTTTTAAACTCCAGTAATCTAATAGGCAGAAAAGTGGCCAGTGGAGAAGAAATTAAAAACCAAGTTTCATCTCTCAGGTTTCTCAGAGAATATAAGACTCCGAAGAAAAAAATTTTTTGTTACAAATGTTCTGTTATATATAGCCCCTTCCTGAATGGATGCTGAAGATCACAAGGAATGCAATTAATCTTCACCCCTCATGGTCTAATGTAGATATTTTAGGACATTAGATAATTATTCTAATAATCATAAGCTAGTATAATAATGATCCAAGTTATAATATAATGGATTTCTTTGAATTGACAGAGATGAAGCCTTGTAGAAGTTTTACATTTTTAAATTATAGGACTAGTCCTGGCTAGCTCAGGACTATTGGCTATACAATGAACATGTTAGGGTGGCTCCGATGACCCCTGGCCCCTGATGTTCACACCTTGTATAATAATTTCTCCCCTTGAGTATGTGTGGGACCAGTGACTTGTTTCTAACCACAGGAACATGGCAATGGCAGAGGTGGTGGTGTATCACTCATGATTTTGTTACGCTAAGACTTTCTTGCCACCAGGCTTACTCTAGAGTTTCTGTTGCTGGCTTTCAAGAAAGAAACTGCCATGAATTCTCAGCTGCAAGAAACTGAATGTTGTCAACAACCACATGAACAGGAAAGCATACCCATCCCTAAGGTATCTCAGTTCAGACCAGGCTCTGGCTGATACCTTGATAGCAGACACTGAGGCAGACACTGAGGCAGAAAACGTAACTAAAGGAAGCCCAGCCTCTAGGCCCCAAAGCGGTGAGGATAATCAGTATATCTTGTTTTAGACTGCAAGTTTGTGGGCATTTTTTATACATCCTGGAAAATTAAGACAAGTTCAGGTTTGCTCTTTCTCTTTTATTGGCTTTGTGAACCAGTGATTATTAGTGCTTCCATCTTCCCAGTCACTATGCCAGAGGCCGAGGAGTCATTCTGGGAATCTCTCATCCCTTCTATCTACATCTAACTATTCTGCAAAGTCTGTGGCTCTACCTTTTACTCATTTCTTCTTTTGCATGCTTCATAGCCTACAAAAGAGGCTATGAAATTCAGACCAATCAACCCATGTCAAGCTTCAGGACCATGGGCTATGTGATACTCACTTGAGCTCACTCTCAGAGAGAAAAGGGAGCCAGGAGTATTGCCAAGGGCAGAGGGTAAATTATCAAAGACAAAACTGAGTTGGGGGAGAGCTACCAGCACCTACACTCAGATCCCAGATGCTCAGGTCACTGTTGCCTAGGACATCAGTATTCCAGAAATGACCTCACTTTACTGCAGAAGAACTTCTACAATTTGTTCTTGCCATTTTCTGCCTGGACCAAGTATTCACCCTGCCTGGAATTATTCCTCCTCAAATTGATCCTCTACCCTCTTCTCAGAATTATTTCCTAAAACACAAATCTGACTATTTCACAACTTTTCCCACTGATGTTCAGGATAAATTTAAAACCCTTTGACATGAAAAAGTCAGAAGGAAAAATACAAACACAGGATGGTGTCATTTATATGTGGAATACAGAAAAACCAAACAAAGGGTCAGATAAAGATAAGGTTAAAACTAACCCTTGAAAGTTGACTATGGAACTGAAGAATCCAGTGGGGATGGAGGGGCGAGATCAAAGTGGGCTGAGAACACAATGGATGACGGTGGAGGACTATGGGCAATTTGGTGGCAGATTACACTCTAGTAAACTACACCTGAAGGTTCCAAACTACCAACAACAATGCAGCCAACATTATCTCAATAAAAAATATTAATAAAGAAATTTAACCCCCTTCTGATAACCCCCAAAGTCTTCCATAGTTGGCAATATCTCTGGATATATCTCCTATGCCTCCACCTCTCACTCTGGTTTCAGTGATACTAACAGTTTACAGTATTGTTGCCAGGGCAAATTCATGCAATTTTCATCTTGAAGGTGCTGCTGAAGTTGTTTACAGTGTGAGGTAGGCTATCCTTCATCATTTCTTAGATGTCACCTTTTTATGATTCTGTAGAAGTACTATAACCCCTGGGAAGCCTTCACTCACCTATTAAGGAGAATGTTCAGCCAGGATAGAAGCTTTGTAGGGATTTTCTTGGAAATACATCAGCACTACTGCAAATTGCTCACTCCCTCCAAGGGGACATCACTTTTGAACCCATCATCAAATCTTTAACATAACTGATAGCAATGTTAGAAAGTTCTAAACATGTTATATAGTCACCCCAGCTATCCATGCAGTTTAGGTATCATTTTGCATATATTTTCCTGCGGCTAAATGAAAGTATGACAAAGATATGCCTCTGCATTACAATAATGTTAAAGCCAACACTTGGGTAGATGAGTGGCTTACTAATTTTAACATAGAATATTTCTTTTTTTTTTTTTTAAAGATTTATTTATTCATACAAGAACTGGGGTATAGGGCAGAAGCACGGGGTGAGAGAATTCACCAGAAAGAGCGGGGAGCAGAACAGGCAGATAGACCGAAGACACTGCTGAGAGGAGTAGCAGGCGAGGCAGGAGAGGTCTGCTGCACCATGTGGGTTGTTCCCTAGTTGGCCGGGAATTGAACCTGTGCTGCGGAGGCTACGGACAGTTTCACAGAGCAGTGCTCAACCTGCTGCACCACCAGGGAGGCCCAGAAAATTTCTTTTCTATGAAAATATTTTTTTCATGGTGCCTGGGAAGTTCACAAGATTAAAAAAAAATGAAAAGCGATTTTAGCAAATGGGCATTTAAATAAGTGGAAATGATAATTATTATTACAGTTTTGATACTAGAAACTTAGATACCATACCTGGGACATAAAAGGAGGTCTTTTTGGGTTTAAAAACTGAGGGAAAAGTCAGCAAAATATGTTTAGGTATTCAAACTGGTCCTAGTAGTTAGTAAGAAAAATAAGTTTATTCTTAAATTTTGAAATTTATTAGTAATACAGGTGCCACTAGGGGGCTCCCTAATATTCCAAAATTGTTGGGAGACAGGACTATCACAGCAGGGGTAATAGAATAATGAATAAAAATGCTCCGTAATATAAAGTATATTTCTTAGTAACATTCACATTTACATGTTTGTATAAAGTCTGAAATGGAACTTTATTATTTTAAGGCTTGCTGGAGTTAAAAATGTATTTATGGTAAATAACTTAGCAATGCAAATGTAAATATGCACCTGATAGAGAAAAGCACAATATGCTTCATTGAACTCAATTTCTTTGGTGTAATAAAAGGTGAAAAAAAGAACTTCATTTAGTTTCCCAATTACTTTTTCTTCCTGAGTAACACAAAGTGAAAAGATTAAAAATTTTACCACCGGAGTATTTTCAACATATCAATAGATTATTATTTACTGATATGAAAGCTCTCGCTCTATAAAAATGGATATTAGATTCTTTGACTCTATTTAATGGAGCATATAGAACAGACATATTTATTATTAATACTAATTTATTACCAGTTAAAGGCAATTGTGAGGGGCTTGATCTTGAGAACAGATTTAAGAAAAAAGATACCACATTATTAGGATACATTTGATTTATTGTTGTACGACATATAAAAGGTAAAACTCATTTAAAATTCTTTTGTAGGAATAGCAAGCCATATTTATGACAAAAACGTCATTACTAGGAAAGGGGATATTGGTTATTTAGCACCTTTTACATAATACTCTGTGATTCATGTTTGTGCCCAGAGATATTCAGATATTTTCAAATTATGAATACCACATTACATACTTTTTATTTCTTTCTCTTCTGGTTAATATTGTAGCATGAATACCTGAAAATTTTGTGTAGAACCACATTTGGAGTGTATTATATAAAATATCAGAATTATTTGGGAGGTGATCAGTTTGGGGAATGAGACAAAGAAGGCAATTTTTTATTGCTTTTCCTGTTCTTTTCTTTTTATTAGAGTAGATAGTCTCATTATTTCCTTTTCCCCATCTCAGCCGTTTAACTCCCCACCAAAATTTTATACATAGAATTTTAGTAACTTTACCCCAATGGACAAAAATTATGACAAAATTTTGTGGGCTCGCAAGCAATTCATTTGGTATTATCATAATATACTCCAAACATGGTTCTATTTCCTTACTAAAAACAGAAGACAAATGCATAACATGCATAGACATTTACCTGCCTACTCCCTTCCTTTAGTACTTGTTAAAGCAAAAAGTAAATGGAAAGGATGGGAATCAAATATTAACATACACTTTCTAACAGACTTTTATTAAACAAATGAACATACTAAAACATTCAAGGTGACATGATAAAGCTATTGTGATCTTTTGCTTAACCTGGAAGTTTTAGGTTATAACAATTCTTTTGCTAAAATTTTTTTTCATTTAAAAATTAAAAACCAAGCAAGCAAAATCCAAATCCCTTCAACTTGGTATTTCTAGTTAAAGACAGAAGATCATTTAGCATGTTAAATACATACCTTTGAACAACATATTTTAAAATATTGGGTGACCACAATCTGGAAATACAGGTCAACATAATGAATTATTTATTACTAGTATATTTCTTTAAAAATTTTAAAAATTTATTTATTTTTGCATAGAAGAACTGGGGTATAGGCTAGAGGTGTGTGTATTGTTGGCGGGGGGGTGAGAAGATTCACTGGTGACAGAATGGAGAGCAGAACAGGTGGATGGATATACTGAAATACACTGCTAAGGGGTGCAGTGGGCGAGACAGGAGAGGTCTGCAGCACCATATGTGGGTTAGCTCCCTGGCCGGGTATTTAACTCAGGCTTTAGCGGTGACAGCATTGAGACTTAACCCTTAGGCCACCAGGGAGGCCCTACTATATTTCATAGAGATGACAAATCAATATCATTGTTTCAAGACTTGATGGTCATTCTCAAATTATTTTATCTCATGATCCAAAGTATATTGTCTCAAATATATATATATATATTTGAAAATGATAATTATATGCTTTAACATGAGAAAGGGGCAACTAGGAATTACTTAACATTTATATCAAACAGCTGAAGAATAAAGGAAAATCATTTTTTATTCTGAATAATAACTTTTTTTATTCTGAATAATAATTTTTGAGTTGGTTTGCACTTATCCAATAATGAAAATTGTGAAAGGCCATTGGTATGTATTATTCCTTTGACTGTGGTGTGAAAAGTTGTTTAGTGTTTAATGTCATGGGGATGGTTAGTCATCCTATGCATAGCTCCATAAATAAACATATATACACACATGAGTATGTATATGTATGTGTGTATATTTGTATATTTTTTCCTTGAAAAGTTATGAAGTTATATACTGCTGGCAACACAATGAACCATAATGCGTGGCCTTTGTCTTTACCGAGCTTATGGCCTTGATGGTGATAATTAATAAACATGTAACCAAAGTTAAATAATTATACACCACAACAATAAAAAGAATGCGAGGAGACAGAACTGTTAAGAGCTGGTCTAGGGCCATCACTGGCAAATATCTCTGGGTCTGGACTAGTTTCATTAACTGCAGGAAGGCTGCTCTTGCAGCTTTCTCAGGGAAGCGCCACAGGATCCACCACAAGCCTTAACTTTCAGTCAAACTATAGCAAACTCAGAATGCTATACCTGTTTTTAAAGCTATCATTAACTATCTCATTAAAGATAGTAGCCCAAAATACAAAAGTCCCATCTACTTAGATCATTTGTTACTTCTTTGTCCCAGACACTAGAATAAAAGTTTTTGCTACATAGTCCTACATTTTAATGCAGGACACTCAGTATGTTATTATCTCATGATCATAATTTCCATTCCTTGAGGGTCTATTTCAGAGCACTATTTTTCCTTTAATTGTGAGAGCAGAGTATTCAGATAAAAAAAATCTAGAATATCTCAAAGGTCAACAAAAAGTTAATCAATTTGTGATATGGAATTTTCATCATATATCTGTGCCTAAGGCTGGTGAATCAAACTAAATGGATTTAGCTCTCTATCCAACCGTGGAGGGAATGACCCTTTCCCTGACCAGTTTATTAGGGTTTTTCTCTAATTCCAATAGTTGATTCCAAATAATCCAGATATAATGATGGGTGATGACCTCCCTCCTCTTCCATATTAATTTTCCATTCTAAGTGCCTGATAGTAGAGTCTACACCTTATCCCAGCTGATCATGGAGTACAGCATTTCTGAGGCAGTGGAAACCCCTACAGATTTGATCCAAAGCTGCATAATTATTATGACTCTTGGCCTTTTCTTTCATTGTTAGTCAATATTTACAAGCACCCTGATCTATGAAAAAAAGCACATCTCAGGAAATTACCTCTAAGGGGGGAAATGTGGCTTTTTTCCCTACAGGTTGAAGGGGAAGAAAGGCCCCCAACTTCATGGTTCCTATCTTACCATTTTCACTCTCTATCCTATAGTATGGTTGTCTCTGTATAGAACTTTCTAAAAATAAAGTTATCCTTCTGAAATGATTTATTTTGGGACACCTGGGCTAAGATTCCCGGCTTAAGTATACATGTGTGTTATGAGCCATATACAAAAAGGCCGGCTGGCAGGCAGGTGTGCATGCAGCCACACATTTCCCCCCATACATGCCTTTCTTAAATAAACTTTATATTCTCTCTTTCATTTTATTCTTGGGCATAGGGATTCTGGGCTATTTTCTTCAAGCAGAGATCATGGACGGTAGACTAGTATTCTAGCATCTCAGTTAAAGATGAAAATTTGATGTCTGGACATGTGTAGTCTTGTGGAAAGGAACCTTATTTCACTCATAGACAAGAGCAGTAGTATGGCTAGCAGTATTTCCCCAGAGATGGTCTGCTTTAAAAAAAAAATCGATATCAACTCTTGACACATTTTCATTTACATCAGCACATGGCTTTCAGTCGGGGCGCAAATCAATAGGCAGCTTTTAACACTGCCCAACTGCTTCTTCCTATTGGGCTTCAGGCAGGCCATTTGCTGTTAACGTACCCTTGTTTCTTGGTGAGGAAGTTTAACTGTTTTTCCTGTGACTAATCACAACAGCCTAAACTGTAGCATTAACCACATGACATTTTCTTCATCATCACTTACAGCCAATTGACTTTTTACTTAGTGAAAGCATTTGAAGGAGGTGATGGGTGTTCTAAAGGGGTCAAGAGCCAATGGGAAGAAGAGATATTTAGTTTCAAAACATACGTAGGATATAGTTTCTAAAGTTGACACCATGCCAGATAGTCATTATTAGTCTTATTACTTGGTAGGAGGTGCTCACAGACAAGCTGGAGTATAAGACTTGTTTAAAATTAAAGTGCTAGGGAAGAGTCATGGCACTTGGATAGAAAACAATTAATCTGTGCCATCCTAGAAACTGAAAGTCATATCCAGGGTCACTAGCAATTGGCAAAGTGTTTTCTCTAACTTTTGAAAGTGAATCTTTTTCTTTCTTTTAAGCTAGTAGGGCATTTCCATTACATATATTGCCATGTGAGACTGGTAACCTCAGCCTTCGTTTCTACCTTAAACATAGTATCTATATCATCATTGCACCTACTTAGATTTGAATAAATAATGAAAAAATTCTTACATTATTCAGAAGCCATGAAGAGATTATTAAGCCCCATAAAGCAAAATTCACAAAGATTTACAAATATTTATCCAGGGCAATTCCAAAGCACAAAAGGAACATGTTTTAAAAAGATATGAAAAGGTAACCCATGTTATATTTCATTATATTTATATTATTCTCAAACAACGATATCTTTTTAGAGCAGTGCTCCCTTGGGACACTAGTCTCCTCCAATCCTCCCTAAAAAGGACTATGTTGTAAGATCAGTTTGAGGAATGATGCCAATGGCATCCCCATCGTGATGATTTACAGTGCTTGTGGGTATATCAAAGGCTCCAAAAATATCTTCAGTGAAGAAAACTATGTATTTATGATAGCATTTCCTATACTCCCCAAACAATTCTGGTACAGATTATTGAACTCCTGGCTTAGAAATAGTTGGCACATAATCCATTCTACTTCAGGACTTTTGCATTCCCATAACATAACCTGCTTTTGGAACCAATGACATTTGGCACTGAAATGGGAGAACTGCAGAGCTTGCGGGGTCTGCTGTTTTGTTCTCCCACCCCTACCTCCCAGAGTATGAGGACTGGTCTTCCAGATGTTTTGGGCAAGATCATAAAGGATCCCCTATGTTTTAGGTGCCTAGGGAGAATTTTGGCAGTGATCAAGGAAGTACAGACCCAAGTGACTTGAAAAATAACAATAAACCTTGATGGCAGTAATTATACTACAGGAAGCAAGAGTTAGGCACTCTGGGCATAAGGGATTTACATGGTCTTCACTTCCCCTTCTAGAACAGTTTATTGAGTGAATGCTTGTATGACAGTCATACAATATAACCTTTTTCAAACTCTGATTAAATCACATCATAATACCACCATGTGAGATATTTAAAATCAAGCTTCAGAGATGTGCATTTCAGAAAAACCAACCCATCTTAATCTGTAGAATGTGCCGGAGTGTCCCTCTACTAAGATAGGTTTTTAAAATCCCAAATAAAAATTTTTCTTGTGCCTTTACATTTCCTGATGACTTTAGTTATTATAAAGACATCTCAAAATAAAATTCCAACTCACCTTAAGGTAAAAATCAATACTATACTTTTTAGGAGAAGAGTGATTGCATCTGAACAAGGATCAAATAACAATTGCTAAAACCTTTGACAGTGTCCATTTCTTACTCTGGTCAGTCTCAACTACTTGTTTGTATTTCAAGGCCTTCTTTTCTAGCAATGTTTACTAAACACAATGTATAGAGAACACTAAAACATTTTAACGAGTATGCATTATCATTGGATAAAAAAAAAAACCACTGACCTCTAATTTTATGAACATTACCTTTTAGGATGAGACTTAAGTAGGCACAAAAGAAAATGATTTTTTTAATTACTTAATAATTATTAAGTAGATAATCTGGTGTGTGGTAGGTGGTAAAAGATATGGAAAAGCTCATGCAAACTGACTATAAATGGCTCGCACATATGAACCACAGCTCCAGAACGCCTAGTTGACTGGAAATCAGTCAGAAACTCAATAGTTCTTGATTAACTATATTTTTAATATCTCATCTAGTGATCTAATTGCCAAAGCTTTCTTAAATATTTCATTCTTTTTGATATATAAAACAACCCTGAGATCCAAAGGGGGAAAACATTTGATTTTCATTTAAAAAATATTTAATCCACTGACACTTTCATAAGTTATAAAAACCCGATGACAAGCAAGTGGCAGGGCTTGGAATTGAGCTTAGTTCCCCTGATACCTAGTGTATGTAGTATATTTGGAAAACAATATTGCCAGCTAAGGAACTATGCACATTCAGATTTTCAGACAAAAATCACACCTTGCTTTTTACCTGTCTTGACCAACTACAGCTTAAAATTATATCTTAAGAGATGCAAATCCAAGTCATCATTGCATTTTTTTGAGCATCAGTCAGTGTTTAAATCAGTGAAGCTTGGGACCTTAAGTCCAGGTCCCCATAATCATTTTACGCTTCACTTTTCTCTAAATTTGTTCAGATGTGATGTTTCCAGGATTGGTCCAAGTTTCCTAGACTCTCATGGACCCTAGAGAACCCCACATTTAACCTCATCTCAACAGCCACTGTTGGCACCACCTGGACAGAGCTAATTTTATTCCAGCGTTTTACCTGAATTTGTTCTGCAATATGTTAGACATGAAAAATGCAGGTGCTAGTCTTGAAAAGTTAATGTAGCTTCCTCAGAGGCCAACTTGACTTTTTTACCCTTCCTCACTGAAGACATTTTGAAGACAGAATACAGGGTCAAGTAAGGGCAGAGGAAGAGGGCATTTTTGGTCCAAGTTACCTAAGGATTAAAGCTTATGCCACAAGACTCATTTTTGTGGCTTTAAATATATTTCTGAATTCAAGCTTAATTGAAACCTCAGTTTTTGCCATCTTTTATCCACTCACTTGAAACTTTGGCCAATTTGGGGGCAAATATTTGTGCACTGGGATATGTCTCATCTTCACAATTCCTATAAAAACTTCCAAAGCGCTATAGAAAAAGAAAAATAAGGTTGTTCTAATGACCTGGTGATTTTTCTTTTTATGGTGTGAGGTGTGAAATACTCTCAGAGCTGTCAACAGTAGTCACATTATAAGTTGAAGTGATTTTAAGATCAACTGAAAATTGTGAATGAAAACTTTTGCTTGCTAGAGAGAAAAATAAATTAGAAAAAAAAAAGGCAACATAACATGTCTACAGATAGAAGGAATTGAAAAAGCCATGCAGCTCCTCAAAAGTCTTTCTTAGATTTTAATGCATATTAGCTAATATTACCAGTATTCTCCTACAGGTGACTGCAGAGTAGAGTGGTACTGTTTTGGTACTGTGTGTGTAAAATACCACTTTCAATCTTCTTCACATTAGTCATTAGCCCATTTGTTCTGTTTTATATAAAGGGCAGTGTGCATCTATTATTTTTTCTGATCAATGAAATTTATTATGTATTTTTGCTATTGTGATATAATACTGATTTTATTTTTTATTTATATCATTTGATCAGGAGATGAAATAATACTATTTCCCCCCTGTGGAGCAATATTATTGTTAGACTAGAAACAATTTTCTTTTTTTTTTAATAAAGATTTATTTATTTATTTATTTATTTATTTATACAAGCACTGGGTACAGTCAGAAGTGCGGGAGGGTGAGAGAATTCACGAGAGACAGAGCAGGGAGCAGAGCAGGCAGAAGGACTGAAGTACACTGCTGAGGGGAGCAGCGGGTGGCAGGAGAGGTCTGTGCGCCATGTGGGACCCTCCTCTGGTGGCCGGGGAGCAGCCGGGGATAGAACCGGCGCTGCAGAGGCTTCCGGCCGCTTCGCAACCCAGCGCTCAACCGCTGCACCACCGGGGAGGCCCGAAACAATTTTCAAGGATTAAATTTAGTAAAAGTAGGGACTGCTTGTTCCTTTGGTCACTATTGTCCAGATTTTATGTAGAATGAATGGTCAATAAATTCGCTATAATGATTAGTTGATCATATTTTAGATTCATAAACAGTTTAGACAGTTTACTGTGTCAACGAATGTTCCTATACAATATTGCACAATGTCCTTCCTTTCTGACACAATTGTACAATTTTAATTGTTGGACCATTGAAATATTTTAGAAATGTTCTTGTCTCACATACCTTCCTCAGTGAGATCAAATTAACATTGTATAGATGATATAGAGTCATAGAATAGGTTGTGTATGTGTTCTTTTACAAAGAATTTGACTCCTTATGGCATTAGCAAAATTTACATTGATTAACCAGTAAGCTGTAATGTTGTTTTCAATTTGGACTGAGCAAATCAATTTTACTTAACACTCTCAGTTTTCTTGACTTAGGGGTATTTAGGGTAAGTAGATATTATATTGCCTGTGGGAAAACACTACACTTGTAATTAAGCCAAGAGGCTAATTTCATGAAAAGAAGAAGAAAACAGGGCAAAGTTTTAAGGATAATGGGATTCCCAGAAACACAGGAACTGTCCCTATTTGAATGAAATAAATTACATTATCATCCATCATATGACTAATCTAAGAGTAGCCATCTCTCTGTTAACAGACCAATCGGATGAAAAGATAAAATACTATCATTTAGGAGAGGAACGACAAATTAAGAAATACGATTAACAAATGAACCTTACATGGAGTTGCCATTGCATAAATGTTTCTTGAATTGAATGAATAAAAAATACATCCATAAAATAATTCACTTTCCTTCACTTATAACATGTTCTATTCATGTATTTCTATAAATAACAGAGTAAAAACCATGGACATATATCCAAATGTGTAAAACATATACCTATAACTATTTCTTTTATGCAGTACATAAAATGATGTACTGATTTGTGGCAATTACAGAAAAAAATGACTAGCCAGAAGTAGTATCTAAGTAGGATGGGAGAATATTTAGGATGATATTGAAAATTCTTTTGACAAAAGTTCCTTTCTTGTTTAGCATTGAAGCTTACACCATTACTGAATTTATTTGTTCATGGTAATGATCGAATTTCAGGTACAATGTAAAAATCAAAAGCATAGACAGGTTCTATGAGGTTTCTAAGTATTTTAACAAATCCCAGCTTCTATTACTAGTGCTAAAGTTAGAAGATCACCAGATGGCATCTTAAAAATAATTCCATTAAGCACATCTCACAAATTGTAAAAAAAGAAATGTGATGGAAATTATATTGAGAAGTAATAGGGAAGTAAACATTGGCTATGGTCTCCCCTAATGACCAAATTACTTACTAAGATTGAGTAAGGAATTAAGAAGGAAACACCATATTTTCCTGGCTGTTTTATTTTTCCCATGGGCTTCAATTGCTGTCTTTTTGAAAAGAAAAATAGAAAGATATTTAAAAAAATACATAATGGCAAAGTAGGGTTCATCCCAAGAACAAAAGATTAGTTTAACCTTTGAAAAATGAAATAATGTCACTCAACAAAGTAACAAAGAAAGAAAAAACATGATTTTGTTAATAGATGCTCTAAAAATGTTTGACAGGATTCACTATACCTGAAGAAAACTCTCAGTAAGAGGGGGCGGAGCAACATGGCGGCGAGGAGACGCTGCGAGTAAGATCTCCCATTAAAAAAAGTTAATAGGGAGGAAAAGCGGCAGGTCCCAGTTCTCACTGGGACACGGAAGATAAACGGGTGACTCCAGCAAACTACCCGAAGAAGAAAGTGGCCATAAAAGAGGACTAGAAGGGAGGGAAGCTCAGAACCCTGCTCCCCTCCCCCGCCCACAGAGGCGGCACTCTCCGACCGGCAGAGAGGAGGAAAACAACAAACCAAAACAGCCACCAAGAACAAACGACGCAGCAAGCGGGACTGTGAGTGGAAAGGAACTATTGCAGCCACCACACCCCGTGAACGGGAGCTGAGGCGAACCCTGCAGGATTCGCCGCGGCGGTGAGCGAACGGCTCCGGGCGTCATTAGAGAAGAACAAAGACCCCGGGAGACGCGCACACAACCCGGGCTGCCGGTAAGCCTACGCGGAAAAGCGCGCGCGCTTGAAAAGCAAGTGCAGACCGGGATCGCGGCTGCCCAGGTCCCCGCTCCTGCGACCTAGGCTTGCGGGGAGACGCACGGAGGTCCTCACTGAGGTGAAGGTCCCTCCCTGAGTAAGCAGGAACCAGGCGCCCAGGCACGGGAGCGGTGCAAAAGGCGCCATTCCCGCGCCACTGAACTGGGCTACAGCCCGCGTCCTGGAACTGAGGGCTTTGAACTGAGACCCAGGGCACGAAAATTCGGGGCGTGGGTTCTCCACGATGGTGGGGCACAAGGCAGACACAGCACCCCAAAGCTGTTAAGGTGTACCCTACCATTCCCGCTCTGTTCCCTGTCCCACGGGGTGGGGGGAGGCGAAAAACAGCCCCCCAAGGACAATAGGAGAGATCTCTGGCGCCACCTAGCGACCAGGAAAAAAAAGTCACTAACACCCCATAGAACAGGAAATTTCTTAAGACTGCTTGAAAAGGGCAGAAGGCTTCTGGAGGACCCAGTGGCCATCCGGGAAGTTAGCCCACGCCAGTCCCCTTCCGACCAGCAGTCTGAACCCACAGAGGGAGCAGGCACCCACGTCCGGGGCAGACCGGGTGCGCAGAAGAGTGTGCCTGAAACCGGAGGCGCAGGGACTGCATCCCGCTTCGCCATTTTAGAACAGGGACATTTCTTCAGTAAAAACTGCCTAAAACCAGCAGAAAGCTCCCCCAGAAGACAGAGATGGCTCCTGGAAGAGCCAGAGGGGAGCGGAGACGTTCACCCAAGATGCCAGTCAGTCCGAGCAACACAGTGTCCCAACGCATACGACAAATTAGAAAACAGACAGTAGGGAGTAGAAGAACCACACGCAACCTAACAACTCCTCAGGAAAGCAGCACACCACAAAAAGAAAACCACTCCCCAGATTGCAACGACAGCAACTTGGAAGAACTTCTGAGCCTTCCAGAAAGAGAATTTAAAATTGCCATGATTAAAAAAGTGATAGATCAGAAGAAGGAAATTGAGTCCCTAAAGAGGGAAGTAAAAGAAATGCAGGAGATCAAAGAATTAATGGAGGAACTAAAGAACTCTGGGAAAAGCAATGAAAGCAGAATAGATGAAATGGAAGAACGAATAAGTAATCTTGAAGACACAGAAATAAAAAGAACCAAAACAGAAAAGGAAAGAGAAGTACGAAGGAAAAAGAATGAAGAAAGACTTCGGGAACTATCTGACTCCATGAGGAAAGGAAATATAAGAGTTATAGGAATTCCAGAAGGAGAGGAGAGAGATGTAGGAACAGAGAAAATATTCATGGATATAATTGAAGAGAACTTCCCAAATGCGAAGAAGGAGCTGAAAATTGATATACAAGAAGCAAGAAGAACACCAAACTTCCAAGATGAAAGGAAAAACACAGCAAGACACATAATAGTAAAGCTCCCAAGAATCCAGGACAAGGAAAAAATAATGAAGCTGACAAGAGGGAAGAAACAGATAACATTCAAAGGAAAACCAATCAGGCTGACATCAGACTTCTCTGAAGAAACACTACGGGCAAGGAGAGAGTGGGGGACATAGTCAACAGACTCCAAGAAAACAGATGCCAACCAAGAATACTCTATCCCGCAAAGCTCTCTTCCCTCCATGAAGAAAGAATATGGACCTTCCCAGACAAAGAGCAACTCCGGAATTTCATTACGA
This sequence comes from Talpa europaea, assembly GCF_964194135.1. Lineage (NCBI taxonomy): Eukaryota > Metazoa > Chordata > Mammalia > Eulipotyphla > Talpidae > Talpa > Talpa europaea. The sequence goes on along the minus strand of NC_140068.1, from coordinate 39,212,116 downwards.
CTAATCCCCCACTCCAAAAAATACTACAAGGAATCCTAAAGCCAGAACCTCAGAGGGACGAATAACAACGAAAGAAGACCAAAAAAAAAAAAAGTTATTAAAAGAACAAATAAATAAAATCAAAGGAAAGACAAACATAATGGCAAATACAGATGCTAACATATCAATATTAACTCTAAATGTAAATGGACTAAACTCTTCAATAAAAAGACACAGAGTTGCAGCCTGGATTAAGAAACAAAACCCAACCTTTTGCTGTCTCCAGGAAACACATTTAGCTACAAAAGATAAAAATAGGCTCAAAGTCAAAGGATGGAAAACAATCCTACAAGCAAATGGGCCAAAAAAGAAAGCAGGAACAGCTATACTTATATCAGATAAAACAGACTTCAAACTCAAAAAAATAAAAAGAGACCCCAATGGTCACTACATTATGATTAAGGGGACAATACTTCAAGAAGAAATAATACTCATTAACATATACTCACCAAACGAAAGAGCACCAAAATATATCAGACAACTGTTGTCCTCTCTGAAAACAGACATCAGAGAAAACATATACGTAGTGGGAGACTTCAACACACCACTATCAACAATGGATAGATCAACAAGACAAAAAATAAGTAAAGAAACTAAAGCTCTAAATAAGGACCTAGAGCATTTGGGCTTAACAGACATCTATAGAACACTAAACCCCCCAAAAAAAACGGAGTACACATTTTTCTCAAGCGCACACGGATCATTCTCCAGGATCGATCACATACTGGGGCACAAGAAAAACATCAACAGATACACCAAGATTGAAATCATACCAACCATCTTTTCTGACCACGAAGGCATCAAACTAGAAATAAATCATAAAAAGAAGGCAAGGAACTATCCTACCTCATGGAGATTAAAAGCCACACTACTGGAAGACCACTGGACTACCGAGGAGATCAAAGAAGAAATTAAAAAATTCTTTGAATTGAATGACAAGAGGACACCAATATCCTAAACGTATGGGATGCAGCAAAATCAGTAATAAGAGGAAAATATATAGCAATAGAAGCTCACATCAAAAAAACAAGAAAGAACTCAAAGAAACAACCTAATCTCGAAGCTCAAAGATCTAGAAAAAGAACAACAAAAAAACCCCAAAACCAGTAGAAGAAAAGAAATAATAAAAACCAAAGCAGAAATAAATGAAATTGAAACTAAAAAAACAATCCAAAAGATCAATGAAACCAAGAGCTGGTTCTTTGAAAAAATCAATAAAATAGACAAACCCCTAGCCAGGCTCATAAAGGAAAAAAAGGGAGAAAGCACAAATACACAGGATCATAAATGAAAGAGGAGAAATCACAACGGACACAGCAGAAATCAAAAGAATAATCAGTAACTACTATGAACAGTTATATGGAAACAAGTTCAACAATCTAGAGGAGATGGACAAATTCCTACAACTCTACAATCACCCAAAGCTAGATAAAGAAGAAATAGAACACCTAAACAGACCAATTACAAGCAGCGAAATTGAAATGGTAATCAAAAACCTCCCCAAAAACAATAGCCCAGGACCTGATGGATTTACAAATGAATTCTACCAAACATTCAGAGACGAATTAGTGCCTATCCTTCACAAACTCTTCCAAAAAATTGAGAAGGAAGGGACAATACCAAACACGTTTTATGAAGCCAACATTACACTAATACCAAAACCGAATAAGGACAACACAAAAAAGGAAAACTACAGGCCAATCTCCCTAATGAACACTGATGCAAAAATCCTCAATAAAATTTTAGCTATCAGAATCCAACAATGTATCCATAAGATAATTCACCACGACCAAGTTGGATTCATTCCAGGGGCATAAGGATGGTTTAACATCCGAAAATCAATCAATGTTATCCAACACATCAACAAAAAGAAATATAAAAACCATATGATAATATCAATAAATGCTGAGAAAGCTTTCGACAAAGTGCAACACCCATTCATGATAAAAGCCCTTGAAATTCTTGGGATACAAGGAACATACCTCAACATCATAAAGGCCATCTATGAGAAGCCAACAGCCAGTATCATTCTCAATGGTGAAAAGCTGAAAGCAATTCCATTAAGATCTGGAACAAGACAAGGATGTCCACACTCACCACTGCTTTTCAATATAATACTGGAAGTCCTAGCCAGAGCAATAAGACAAGAGAAAGACATCCAAGGAATCCAAATAGGAAAAGAAGAAGTCAAACTATCACTATTTGCAGATGATATGATAATATACATAGAGAACCCCAAAATCTCCACAGAAAAACTAATTCAACTCATCAATCAATTCAGTAAAGTGGCAGGATACAAAATCAACACGCAAAAGTCAGTAGCCTTCCTATACACAAACAATAAATCTGAAGAAGAAGAAATCAAAAAAACCATCCCTTTTATTATTGAAACAAAAAAAATCAAATATTTGGGAATAAATCTAACAAAAGAGGTAAAGGACCTATACAAAGAAAACTATAAAACACTGTTAAAAGAAATAGAAGAAGACACAAAGAAATGGAAAGACATCCCCTGCTCATGGATTGGAAGAATAAACATTATTAAAATGGCCATCCTACCAAAAGCAATATACAGATTCAATGCTATTCCAATCAAAATCTCAATGGCATTCTTCAAAGAAATAGAACAATTATTGATGAAATTCATATGGAATCACCAAAAACCCCGAATAGCCAAAGCTCTACTGAAAAAAAAAGAAGGAAATGGAGGCATCACACTCCCAGACTTCAAACTATACTACAAAGCCATAATCATCAAAACTGCATGGTATTGGAACAAGAACAGACATACAGACCAATGGAATCGAATAGAAAATCCAGAAATAAACCCACAGATTTATGGTCAACTAATCTTTGACAAAGGAGCAAAGACTATGCATTGGAGCAAAGAAAGTTTGTTCAATAAATGGTGCTGGGAAAACTAGGTCGCTACATGCAAAAGAATGAAGCTTGACCACTACCTCACACCATACACAAAAATCAACTCAAAATGGATTAAAGAACTAGACATAAGACCTGAAACCATAAAATACATAGAAGGAAATATAGGCGAAACACTACGGGATTTGCACATCAAAGACATCTTTACAGACACATCACCCAAAGCAGTGATAGTGAAGACAAAGATAAACAGCTGGGACTACATCAAATTAAAGAGCTTCTGCACAGCAAAAGAGACAATAACAAAAACAAAGAGAAACCCCACCAACTGGGAGAACATTTTTGCACCCAACACTAATGATAAAGGACTGATCACAAAAATCTGCAAAGAGCTGATGAGACTCAGCAACAACAAAGAAAATAATCCAGTCAAAAAATGGGCAGAAGAGCTAAAAAGAAACTTCTCTGAAGAGGAAATGCAAATGGCCAACAGACATATGAAAAAATGTTCAACATCACTTGTAATCAGGGAAATGCAAATCAAAACTACCATGAGATACCATCTTACACCAGTGAGAATGGCACATATTAAAAAAACTAGCAACAACAAATGTTGGCGAGGGTGTGGAGAAAAAGGAACTCTTCTGCACTGTTGGTGGGAGTGCAAACTGGTCCAACCACTATGGAGAGCTGTGTGGAGATTTCTGGACCTACTAAACATAGAGCTTCCATATGATCCAGCAATTCCACTCCTAGGTATTTACCCAAAGGACACAGAAACATCAATTCCAAAGAGCACCTGCACCCCTATGTTTATAGCAGCACTGTTTACAATAGCTAAGCTTTGGAAACAACCCAAATGCCCAAAAATAGATGACTGGATCAAGAAGATGTGGTACATATATACCATGGAATATTACTCAGCATTCAAAAAAGATAAACACATGCAATTTGCAGCAACATGGATGGCGCTGGAAGGGATCATGCTCAGCAAAATAAGCCAAAAAGAAAAAGAAAAATACCGGATGGTCTCACTCATAGCAGGAATCTAGAGAACTTAAATATGGGACCAGGAAAATGAATATAAGAAAGTGAAAATCAAAATCAACAGAAAACTATGAACCAGAGACACTTTTTGGGGGGTGGGGGGCGGGAGGGGAAGGATTGGGGTCAGAATGGGGCTTTTGCAATTGTATGGGGGAATATAAAAATAAAATTCATTATTTAAAAAAAAAACTCTCAGTAAATAAAACACTGAATTTTCTCAATCTGATAAAGTTCATCTAGGAAAAACCTACAGCAATGAAAGATTTAATACTTTCTCCTCAAAATCAGTAACAAGACAAGGATGACTGTTCTCACAAATTCTATTCTGCACTGGAAGTTTTAGCTAATTTAACATTGCACTGGAAGTTTTAGCTAATGCAATAAGTCAAGAAAAAGAAAGATTAAAAAGGTAGATGTAAACTGTCTTTATTCACAATGACATGAATATCTGTGGAAAAAGATGGATGGAATCTATAAAAGTGATGCTAGAATAAATTAATTTTTAGTAAGGTTGCAGAATACAAATTCAGTATGTAAAATACAAACTGTATTTTACAAAATACAAAAATTTCAATTTAGCTGGACTTATAGCATATTTACAAAAACATAATTTGATGACTTTTCTCTTAACACGCCATGTCATTTCTTAAACCAGAATTACTACAATTTCCGAGGGCTGGGACTATGGTAAAATTTATATGTGCATGTTATACAAGGAATATTCACCCTTTTGGATGAACTTTTGTTAGTTCTGAGCTAAAAGGAGAATTAGGTTGTTTTTCTCTTAGTCTATTTTATTTTTTTTCTTAGTCTATTTTAAGTTAATCTGTCTAAAATTAATTAAAATTCTTTCTGAAATATATAATTGTGGCCTAGAATCTATATACTGTTTTACCAATGTGCCATTGTCACTATTGCCACTGTTATATGAATATCAAGCTGTTGGCCAGGGTGCATTGAGTGGGGTGGGGAGTTGAAGCATATATCAATTATTTACCCAATTAACAAATCAAACATGTTTTTGAGCAAGACTATGCTGAGGACCAGGCTGGTTCTATGGGGAAGTGGAAGAGCCAAGTACAATTCAATTTGTTCTCACAGATGTTAAATTGTTAAATGTTCAAACTGGTCAACAGAGACTAGGAAGCCAGAGAGGTGTATATGAGGGCCTCAGAGTCAAAAATTTCTATGGAAAAGCTGGGCTTCACAGGACACAAATTAAAAGATTGAAAGAAAGAAGGATGGATATAGGAGTTTCGATTGTGAACAAAGGATGTGATGCAGGACGAGACATATGAAGCTATTGGAAGTATCAAGGAAACAATCATGAATTCTTAAAAAGTGCAATCTGTATTTGCATCTTTCATAACAGTGGCAACTATTATTTTACTAAAAGATGGATAGTGTACTAGTTAACTAGTTAAAACAAACAATGTTTTCCAAATTATTTTCAAAAGACAAGGCAATTCCTTCATTTTGACTTATATTGCTCAATGATCACATTTAATTAAATATTGACCTTGTAATGCATAATGTACCATTTCATTTATTCTTTAATTTTATTCAGTAGATTTCTCATTCAACTCATATTCACTCCCAAGTTACAGAAAAAATGCAGATCTGGCATCTTGTTTTCTGTAAGTTGTCATTTTATACTGCTTTAGAAAATAAGTTAATGCATGGATCTGGAAGAAAATAATGTTATTTTGATAATGTGACACAGAAACTCTGCATTTCTCAGACAATTCTGTACTGGTTTTGATAGAGCAGAACTAATTCAATGCTTTCTGGGCATAGTACACTACAGAGAAATCTCTCATGGAATACTGCAATGAGATGACCCATATTTGTATTGCAAAATAAAGCATGAAACAGTTTCAAGTTCAAAATAGAAACATCCTTGGTAAATTAATAAATAATGTTCCCCAGCTACCTTAGAAGACATCCCAAATAACTCTCCACACTTTAGTGGGAAGATTTACACATAATTTTCTAAGCCATTTACTAGTTCCTAAATAGGCTGGCTCTCCTTATACAGAACATCAGTTTTCTACATTCTTCTTTAGACTTTGCTTCCCTGGGTGACTCAGCTCCCTTCTTCATATACTGTTGTCCCTCCCCCAACTCAGCTGAGGCTGGAAGGAGGAGCTTCCTCCTAGCAGGTTGAGGGGCAGCAGCAGAATGTGAAACTGTGTTTACTTTTCCAAATAAATAAACTGCATTTATTCTATGAAAAATTAAGCACCTTCCTATATCCTACGTATCTGATTTATTTTAGAGAAAAATGACTTATTAGTCTCTGTAGATCCTTCAGTTCTAAAATTCACAAGCCTTGTCATTCCCTGTAATCTCATGCCTCTGAAATTCCATTTTTAAATTTCCTGCTCTTTGCAATCAAAGAAGATAAACTCATGCCATTTGCAGCAAGATGGATGGAACTAGAGGGATTATGCTCAGTGAAATAAGTCAATGCCTACACAAATCTACACAATTGGAAACTTGCTTACTTTCCTATCTCATCTCTTACAAGTCTTCCTTTCATGTACTCTAATCATGCTGACTTCTGTCTCTTAAACATGCTTGCTTTTACTTCAAGACCTTTGCATTTACTGTTTCTTCTGCATAAAATTATCTTCCTTCACTTCATTGGGTGGACCTTCTCCACAAGTATGTTTCAATTCACTTGTCCTTTCTTTGACTTATTAATGCAGACTTGAAGTTGTTTTGTTATATTACTAATAAGAAAACGTTATAGCATATATCATTACCCAAATTTTCCTTCGTTCCTTCTTCATTAATTCCCTCTCTTCCTCTCTCCCTCTCTTCATCCCTTTAATGTCTGTGTCCCATCAAGATATATGTATGGCATAAATTCCTTCAATGCATATTTATGACTAACTCTTAAGCACTAAATTTCATTCCAGAGTTAGCTTGGTTGAAGAGAGATTTGGGCAAAAGTCTGTTACATGCTATCATTTATTTCTCCTTGGAAGTGGTATGAAAATAGCATCCTATAACCCCTGCCAGCTCCGGCCAAAGTTGACACCTTTAGAAACAGTCAGGCAGCTGACACACCCATCTTTGTTTTGCTCCTGCTTTGATTCTATTATAGGATTCAAAACTGTAATAAATATCTTAACGAACAGCTTATATTTAAATGAGAGCACCTGGATTTAATTTTTTCTTCTTCTATTTCAGTGACAGGCTCTGGGCTGTCTCTTTATTACTTTTGATTTGGTTTGGTTTCTCAGACTAGAACAGAATAAAAACACCTTATAGTTCTTTAAGTAACATGGGTGCCAAGTATGTAGCAGGTTCCCTATGAATAATTTGATTCATCGATGAGTTTTCAATGGACTCAGAGGTGGCTTTTCTTACTAGGGCTTTCCTTTTCCCCCTGCCTAGTGACATAGCCATATTCTGCCTTATTCATCATGCTGTTATTTTAAAGGTTTAGCTATGAGCACGGGAAAAAATCACTCCCATTTCTGATTTACAGAATAGAATGTTACTGAAGTTTCCTTAATGGTGATGGCATATATTCTAAAGGCTTTTCAGCAAGAGGCTTAGCTACTGAAATCCAATGAGACTATTCAAAGATTTAGCAATTTAAGATCCAATGGGACTCTATCATTAAGTGATCTCCTGCAGCCTGGGTTGCAAAAATAGGAGTGATGGGAGGTTTCAATCTGTCATTTGGCATTACACAAGGTCATGCATCTTTCCACTTAGAAAACTGCTCTTCTAAAATCTGATTATGTACAGGTAATAGGTCTATTGTGCTTTTATATGTGTTTTTTTCAGTTTGGTTTTTTAATATGTTTTTTTTCAGTTTGGTACCATATTCATGCTTTGATTTTTATTTTTTGACTGAACCATAACATATAAATGAAAGATATTATTGAGGACATGATAAAAATTATGATAAAAAATTTAAAGAAAAGTTTGCAGTTAAAACTACAACTGAAAAAAGTGGAAAAATAAAATTGCAACAGATAGCTGCACTAAAAACATTCTACTATCCAGTTGTTTATTGTAATCTAGACTCAGGCATAGGAAAATATGCTCTTATTGTGTTAAAAGGTTATGTGAAGGCAAAGGCTACTCACTTGTTTGGCAATTCATCTTTGCTATTACTTTTATAAGCTTTCAAATGCAAAGATGGTGTCTATGTGTTTCCATAATGCTTTTCTGGCCACAGCACCTGTCCCAAAGTCAAATGTATACATGCTATGTAAATTGCAAAAAAATCAATAATTACTCACTGACAAACTATGAAATTCAACAACCTATACAAGGGTATATTTTATTTATTTTATTTTTTTATTTTTTTTTTAAGATTTATTTATTTATTTATACAAGCACTGGGTACAGTCAGAAGCGCGGGAGGGTGACAGAATTCACCAGAGCCAGAGCGGGGAGCAGAGCAGGCAGAAGGACCGAAGTACACTGCTGAGGGGAGCAGTGGGCGGCAGGAGAGGTCTGCGCGCCATGTGGGACCCTCCTCTGGTGGCCGGGGAGCAGCCGGGGATCGAACCGGCGCTGCAGAGGCTGTGGGCAGCTTCGCAACCCAGCGCTCAACCACTGCGCCACCGGGGAGGCCCCTACAAGGGTATATTTTAATTTTTATGTCTTCTTCAATAATTTTGTCTCACATAAAAATATAGCAAAATAGAGTTGGTGGTGGTGGTTGAAGGGTATATTCATTTCTTTGAAGATAATTTAACAATATTCTATGTAGACTGGTAAAATCTCTCATAGATATTCAAAACAAGGAATAATGGCATTTATTTGAAATTGGGGAGCAAATATGTAACAAGTAGGTATAACCTGAAGCTTGTAGTCTTAACGTCCCCAGCTGAATCACACTATTCTCAAGAAATGTAGCCAAATTTCTACTAGAGATAATTCTAGTTTAAGAAAATAATGTAATACAATACATCTGTAATGGTAAATCATTACTATTGTTCTCGTTTTAACAATGATACAACTTCTTATGGAGGGAGGGAGTGAGGCAGACACCAGATTGAAACCATAGCCTCTACAACCCTATTTCTTCCCTCACACTACAACCAAGCCCTCTACAAATGCAAAAGCACATGTAGCTTGCTCTGATCTTTTCTAACATTGTTGCAAAGTCAAAAGAGATGCTAAATACAACCATAAATTGACCTATTTGGAGAAAGTTACTTCTTACTTTATATTTTTGCTTGAAATTCTGTTTAGCATGGAAGCAGGCTTCTGTGATTGAAGGTGGCAAATGATAGATAGGGTTCAATAGAGTTCTGTGGCGAAGGGTAAGTATTTTAGTGTGTCCGTGACCTGATCCAAAGGCTATTTCTAGCAGTTTGTCATTTAGTACAGAGAAGGTTAGTGAGGTCATGTTGATATATGATCTTTTATGCTCTGAACTTTCCACAGCAGTTGAACTGGTCCGATAATTTCTTATTAACATTGCACAGTTATCTTTTGATACTAAAGAATAAAATAAAACAACTTCTTTGCTCTTCTCTAAAATGCAATATAAAGAAAAGAATCAAAGTTTGAAGTTTAAAATATTTAGCTAGAGGACTTTTTAGTACATCTTTATTTTTATCTATAGAAGTAAAAATAGCTTTTGCATTCTCAGAAGAAAACCAAATACGATCACATGGATGGGATTGCTCATGAGAAGTGTCTAAACATTAATATCACCACGATAAATATTTGGTTCTAGTAGGGGGTGAGATTGCCTTTAAAAACATAGTACTCCAACACATTCTAAGAATAGAATTCTCCAGAAAAAGAAAATGCCAAAGAGGTGGGAAGGCATTGTAGGATGGGAGAACAAAATGCCATTCAGGAATTAGGAAACCTCTGTTAAGTTTCTGATTTACACAGATATGAGCTAAATGTCATGCAGCAAAGACAACAACCTTTCTTTACCTGGTCACTTCTGCTTGGGTTTCACTGAAAATGTCCTTGATTATCTCAGAGTCAGCCAATAAGCCAGCCAGGTCCTCAAACCTGTCTGCCCAAAAGCCTATCTAATTTAGTAGGATTCACTAGTGGGTCCACAGTATTACGAATAGAACTAAAATTTCTTACTAGGCTTTACTGGATCCTTTCAAGGTCTAACTCTTGCTTACTAATCTAGTCCATCTATCTCCACTTTCTAACTCCTTCCTAATCCTCTTACCATCCAGAACTACTTGAGCTTCAGTTCTAATTGTCAGAAATCCATTTTCCCCACCAATGAGCCAACTAACTCTTACTTCATGAAGTTAAATAATGGCTTAATTCACCTTAATGGCTGCCTCTTCCAGGAAGTTTTCTTGACCCTTTCCTTTCTGGTCCAAATATCTTCTCTTACATTATAATACTCACTGTATTATAATAATCCGTTTACTTATCCCCCTCTTCTACCCATTAGACTTACAGTTTCCTGGCAAATGGTAGTAAATGAGTGTATAATGAGTGAATGAAAATCAATTCTTCTTATTCCTATTATTTTTCTGGGGAGAGGAGAGAGGAGTTGATGGTCAATACCATTAAGAAATCAAGTTATCCTTTTTATTGGGAGTTAATCCTTCCTTCTCCTCATTCTGACTAAATATTCTGATGGAGAACAACTAATTAATAGCTTGGATTAATTTTAATTCATTAGAATATTAAAATTGATCTTGAAGCAGTGGTCAGTCTCTTTTACTTTCTAAGCACAAGAATCTTGAATTTGACTTCAAATGATAAGATCATTTCTGATTGCTTCTATAATCAGTTCCACCCTATCCTATCTTAATTCTACCTGGTCACTGTTTATAGCTGGTGCCAACTACTTCTGCCAGAAAACACAAGGACAATCTGAAAAACAGAAAAAATGATTACTCCATGTGGAATCAGAAAATCTGGGTTTGATTTTGCCATTCCTTAGCATGGTAACTTTGGGTCACATACTTAAGTTTTTGGACCTGAGTCGCCTATAAAATAAGATGCCCACTGTATAGAGCTATGGTAAGGCTCAAATAAGATGATATGTCTTATGAAAACACATTGCAAATAGTTAAACACTAAACAAATACATGGTTACTCTAAACAAAGCCAAAACATCAGTATTAGTTATAACCAGCTCTCCAACCTGACTTTTTCCTAGAGCTAGTAGCAAAAGAAGACTAATTTGAATTCTATCTCCTCTGCCAAGTGGTTAGGATAGAAACTAGAAAAATGCTTAAAGAAAGGAGGAAGATTTGTATATCAAACAGCCCATATATAATCCATAATGTAGATAATTGACTGCGTCAGGAAGAGCTATTGCAAATCAGGAAGAGCTATCTCTGCCCTATGGAACTACCTCTGCCCCAGAGATTTCTCTCTGTCCAGATATTCACCTCTAGCAGGGACACTGTAGTCAACAGTGGTAATTCAGGGCACATCAAATGTCTCTATAGTGTCCCCCATATTCTGAAAATGCTTTTGCAATTAATTCTATATATTATGTTCACAAGAAGCTAGGGAAGTATGTTAATGTTATCCTTGAACCAGAGAAGGTAGACAGTGAGCAATTAAGTGATTTGTCCCAGGTCATAGAGGGAATTCCTGCTGATATTAACACACAGAGGGCCTTCTCTCCTGGCAAAGGAAACTTTCTTCCTTAGTTGTGGGTTGGCCAAATTATGGCCAGATTTACTGGTGTTCAAGGAAGGTGACTTCGAGATACCATTGATGGTCTTAGGGGGCAATATATAATTTTTGCTAACTTAGCCATTCTCATATAAGCCATAAGAGATAGGCCCAATTTTCAGTGGAAAAGTGATATGTAGCAAGAAGTTGATCTACAGTCAGGCAGGAAATAACAATGACAAGATAGGAGGGCAAATCTGTGCCTTATTTTAAGAGTTTGATACTCTCTCCAGTAGACAATGATTCTGCTTATTCCTTTAAATTGGGAGCTAACTGCATTAAAGACAATCTGTATATAATGAAACAACTGGATGAGGTTATTACCATTGCTTACACTTTCTTGACTACAGGTTCCCATTTTTGTATGAAAAAATGTGTGGTTAATACACTTTAAAATTTTTTTTAAAAAGATTTATTTTTATTTGTGTATGCATACAAAAACTGGGGTGTAAGCTGAGATGCAGTGGGTGAGAGGATTCACCAGAGAAAGAGTGGGGAGCAGAGCAGGCAGATCTACTGAAATGCATTGCTGAGGGGAGCCTTGGGCGAGACAGGAGAGGTCTGCCGTGCCATGTGGGTTAGCTCCCTGGCTGGGGATCAAACACAAACTGCAGAAGCTGCCTTGCTGCTGATAGCTTCATAGTGCTAAGACTTTAACCCCTGAGCCACCAGGGAGGCCCCACTTTAAAATTTTTTAATGTTTAAAAATTTACACCATGGGAATAAACATGTGCTCCCACAAGTGGGACAGGATGCATAAGCAGAATGACTCGGTAGAAAGGTGGATGTCTCCACCATCACTCTCTTCACCAGTTATTTACAGTTACTCTTTTAAACAGGTGGTAGTGGATACTGCCCTATCCTCTGTTAAGACAGACATGGTATAGGGCTTGGTTTGTTCACTGAAATATGAGCAAAAATGACCCATCACTCTTGAGTGAAAGCTTTGAAACCAGCATGACATGTGCCAAGGGGTTTTTCCCCTCTGCCACAATGTCTGGTATTTGACCAGGATCCAAATAGTAGCTGCTCTATTTTCCTGGTTCCAGATTGAGGTCAAGTAAAACAGAGAAGCCTCTAATTCATAGTGCATTGAGAGGAAAAAAATATTTTAAGCCACTTAGATTTGTGGGTTTTTTGTAATCACAGCATAACATAGACTAATATTTCCACCTACAGGTTACCTTATTGAAAAGGGACAGATAAACTAAAGGGAATAAAAGATTAGCCAAGCAGATGAAGCAGATGAAGAAGCACACATCGAATGGAAATCATTAAGCCTAAAGGGCGAAGCAGAATGCAAAGTGTCTGAGGCAAGATAAATGGAGAAGTGGAGAGTGATCTCATTGGGGTGTATCAGCCAAATGTTTTCCTAACACAGATGGTAAAATCTGCATGGTGGTCAGACCACCACTGGGAGACTATCCATTTGATATGTCAAAAATTTTGTTCTGATATCATGGCAGTACCTCATAAATTCTTGCCTTATGCAGAAAATAATGTGATCTTTCAAATACAAAATTGTGATCTTTCAAAAGCTGGGGAGGGAGGAAAGGGAACTCAAAGTTGGAATTAAGATGACTCAATAAGGAAGAACTGCTTAATATTAAGGATATAATGGAATGAGAGATTAAACAACAAAAAATAGGGAACACTGGACAGGAAAATGTACTCCAGCTTTTAAAAGAACTGAATATAAAGACTTAGAAAAAAGATAATTGCAATAATTATCATAAAATTTAAAAGGGATTGGAAATCTGTCAGGTTCCTGACCAGGAACTCTTAATTCTTGCAGGTTATTATATCTCTCCATTAATTTATTCAACAAATGTTCACTGAGCAATTACTAGGAGTTAGAAATTGTGCAAAAATGTTGAGGGTCCAGAAAGGATATAGCTCCTGCCTTTAAGGACGGACAGTCTCGTAAAACAAACATAATAAACAACCCCCCAGTGAGCATTTATGAAATACTTACTATTAGTAATTATGACAAGATCTTTACACGTTCCCCCCTCCTAATTTTTATAAGCCTGCAGCATAGGAGTTATTGTCCTAATTTTAAACAGTGAGACAGTGAAGCTGGGAAAATGAAGTAATTTGACCTTCATTTCTGCAAAAATTGTTCATATAGGTACCAGAAATCAATTTCAACACTTGTATTTTTCAACCATACCTTGTTGCCTTTAATATCTAATATTAGTGATATTTTAATACATTTGAAAATGTTAATTGTGTGTAGGTGCATACGTACACACATGTGCTTTCAAAGAACAATGATTATCCCACAGGGATAAAAAAAAAAGCTACCTTTTTATGTGAATACATTCTGGTCACTTTTTCAGTTCAAATGAAAGATGGTTTTAGAAACTCATGGTTTCTAATATCTATTAAAATGATGTATGAGTCACATTTTGAGAACTATCTAGTAAGTCACATGCAAAATACTAAGTTGCTTTTCAGCAGGATCTAGAATTTAAATGTAATACAGGAAAAAGGATACTCTGATAAAATAAAATCTCAAAAAAAGGCAAGCAGTGATCAAACTGCTTTATGAATTTATGGTTAAGGGTAGATATCTTCTCTCAAGACCAATTAGTTCTTTTTCTTCAGGACTTCAATTCTAAGAATTAGAAAGAGTAGTCTCACCTTTTTTCAGAAGTCTCAGTAATATATACCTATAATTGGAGGAAAATTTGGCATTTGAGACTACAACTCACCATTTACTACAAGCCAAACAGCTAAATTGATTTTAGCATTCTGGAAGAAAAATTGCACCTTTGGTGCTGAATTGCTTCTCTATGAGCACTGAGCCAAATATTAATGTAGATTTGAAAGGAAACAAAAAGCATTTAAACTCTAATGTACCTCAGGCTTATAAATCGGAATTCAGTCACTTTAAATTAAGTTGCATTTCTTGAAGCAAAACTACTCTTATTATTTTTGTATTACTGCTCTGACCCACAGTTTATATACCACATAACAATGTTCTAAGTTCCTCGGATACAACACAAATGAAATCTCCATGCTGGAGGCATCCGTGGTAACTGATCACGCGTACTCCAGCAAACACAGCTACCCTCTAGCTTGTCAGTCCATTTCTTACTGCTTGTAAAAACATGTGACATTCCCCTCAGATCCTTTCTGTAAACTGGTACACCAAAGAAAGATTCTTTTAATTCTTAAAAATTTTTCCTATTATAAAAACAATACATGTTAATTATTCTAAAAAAATATTCTATTGTAGAATACATGTTAATTACAGAAAAATTAGGATTTCCAGCTAAGCAGGAGAGAAAAATATGTAACCCAATTACTCAATAAAAATCACTTGTAATACATTGGTTTATATCTTTCCAAACCCTTTTAAGATAAAATAATTTTTTTTAAATATATTTTATTTATGCTTAAAGAGCTGAGCTGGGGTGTAGGCCAAAGGTGAGGGTTAGGTGGGGGTGAGAGGACTCACCAGAGACAAAGTGGGGAACAGAACAGGCAGATTGACTGAAATACACTGCTGAGGGGAGCAGTGGGCGAGACAGGAGAGGTCTGCTGCGCCATGTGCTCCCTGGCTGGGGATCAAACTCATGCCACAGTGGCTGCGGATAGCTTCATAGTGCTTATCCCCTTGCACCACCAGGGAGGCCCTGAAATTTTCTTTTTATAAAAAAGTATAACACTAGAGATTTATTTCTCATTTTTAGCCATGCTAAAAGGATATATTCCATTATCTCACATAGCTGTATAGAATTAGTGCATGGCTATCTTTTTTTTTTAAATACTAACATATTTAAACATTTAAATTATATCTAATATTTGACTATTTTAATCACTCCTTAAAGATATTTGCTATGGTCTCTTTTTTTTTTTTTTTTTTTTAATAGAGGCATGCTTTATTTATTTGTTTTGCTGGTTTGTTTTGTTTATACATGCACTGGGCACAGTCAGAAGCGCGGGACGGTGAGAGAACCCACCAGAGTCAGAGCGGGTAGCAGAGCAGGCAGAAGGACCGAAGTACACTGCTGAGGGGAGCAGCGGGCGGCAGGAGAGGTCTGCACGCCATGCTATGGTCTCTTGAAAGAAATTATGTTTATTTTTAAAAGTTATTTATTTATTTAACTATATATTTATTTATGTTGCACAACTGTTAAAAATAATGTAGCTAGAAATACAGTTATGGGTAATCACTAAGAAAACAGTATTAGGCATTAGTTCTGACAGTTTACCGTCTGACCTCCTGTCCACTTGTCCTGCCCAGTGCAGTGCTAGATGCTAGGGCTGGCTGGCTGCCTTCTCTACCCTTGCTCCTTTTTATTGAGACTGGGAGTCTGCTTGGTGCAGTCCCAACACTAACCCCTGCCTCTGGGATTACCCTGGTTTGTGTCATGCTAAAGGGACTGTCTTCTGCCACTCTACTTAGCCTGTCTTGCTACTGACAGTTTCCAGAATATCAGATGAGCCTTAGAATCAAGCTTTAATTCCCTGGAGCCATCAAAAGACACCTTGGCAGGAGCCACGCCATCCACTGAGGCCAGTCTCAAGGGTTCTGCTTAAACATTTCATCATGTCAAAGAAACATTCATTTTTTTCATCCATCACACAATTTTGTAAGCTCCTGCTTTCTGGCAGATTTTTGTCTAGTTCTGGGAATATATCAATAGCTGTGAATGATATGGTCTCCATTTTTCAGAACTCCTGGGGAATTCTGACAGTGATGTGTGTGTGGGGTGTGGGGAGGGAGTGAGAGGGAGTGGGAGGAAGTGGGGGAGGGAGGGAGAGGGAGAGAGAGGGAGGGAGAGAGAGAGAGAATGAAAAACAATGCATTTGTTGCATCCAATTGGAAAATTTCTGGAATTCATTTTTCAACAGGGTGGTAAATGGTGGTTGCTTTGAAATGAGTGGCATTTCTGACATCTTTAGATTTATGTGCTTTATTTATATGAGTGACCTATTAATCGAGTGAGAATCCTTGTTAGCATAAGCTTAAGAGAAAATTAATCACCTAGGGTATTTCAACAACACTTTGTTTAACATATACTATAAACATAAATAAGATACATACAATCAACAGGGCTTCTATCACATATACATTTCCCACATTTGCAGGAGTGTATGTTGGACAGTAAAGTGTGGGACACAGAAGCAAGGAGCCAAGGATGACTTGGTTCATAATATTGTCATCATTTACACATAATTATAACATTTGATCACTGAACTCTCAATCTGCTGGTATCTATTCTTAGATATGGAATCATTAAGCAGGTGAAAACAACTTCCCTATTTTAATGTCAAGCATGTATATACAGGTTTTTTTTTTTTAAAGATTTATTTTATACATACAAGAACTGTGGCACAGGCCAGAGGTATGGGGGGGGGGGCGGTAAGAGGACTCACCAGAGACAGAGCGGGGAACAGAACAGGCAGATCAACAGAAATACAGTGCTGAGGGGAGCAGCAGGTGAGTCAGGAGAAGTCTGCTGCACCATGTGGGCAGCTCCCTGGCCGGGGATCAAACTCTCGTGCTGCAGTGTCTGCGGATAGCTTCATAGGTTGCGTCTTAACCCCTTACACCACTAGGGAGGCCCTATAGCCTTTTTTTTTTCTTTTTTTTTAAACACTTCTCTCACACAATTGTAAATTGAAAGAGCTTAGAAATATTGCAGCTCAATGTTTTTGTAGAAATGAGAAAACTGAGCTAAGGTTAAAAGTTGTAACTTTCCTTTATTTTAGGATTTGGAACCCCAAAAGCAATTAAAAGTTTGTCTTAAAGAGAGTAAACGGACAAGGTCTATGCCCAAGAGAAAAATTCTTCAAAAAGAGTCAAGAAATTGTCAATAAAAATTAATAGTTGCTGTTCAATTAAACCAAATCCAAATTCTTTAGTCTAATATCACGGTTTATTTCTTGTTTCTAACTAACATAAGTTATCCTTTCTTGTCAAACCAATTTCTGATCACAATTAACACGCAGACACATCTCATTCGGCGTGTATGCTCCCTGTCTGGCCATCTTCACACCTAGCTCAGAAATCCAGCCTTAGTTTTCTTCAGGCAAATGTGTCTTTCCTTAGCTTTGGATCCTTGGCTCACATGTACTCTGCAAGGAGCACATGAACTAGCAAGTACAAAATGTTATTCTGGAAATTTAACAACTCTTGGCATATGTTGCTATTTGGTATCTTCAAAATGGTTTTCACCTCTAGGATTTTTTTTTTTTTTTATACAACTGTATGAATGTGCTAGATGCACTAGTGAGACTTTGTTGCTGCTCTCCATATCTGTTTTCAAGTATTTATATAAGGATCCTGGAGGTCTCCCTCATCTCTCTAAGGTGGAGGTCAAAGCTGACAGTTCCCTTAGCAATTCTTTCCACCAAGTGGAAGTCCTCACAAATCACTTCTTCCCCTGGCTTCCAGTCTCCTTTGGAAGGTTTTCTGAATACCTGAGCTTTAGTTTGCGGTCTAGAAGCCACTGCTCTTTCTGCTTTTGTATTCAGCTCCTTCTATGACTGACTTTGCAACTGTGGATACTTTAGACCCTGTCCTTCTTGCTGCACCATGCATCCGGTGCTATCTGCCCCTATCCAAGTCCAGCTCTAGAGACCCACCCTCAACCTGAAAGGGATGCACATGGGTCAAGTGAAATGTATGGGGCTGGGTTACCCATTCCTTTCATTTCTCACTCTACAGCTCCTTATTTTACAAGTGGTTCAACCAGTCATATGTGCTCCCTTGTGCTTACCCACATAGGAGACTAAGAGAATATGTGAGGTTAGTTTGTTTCTCCTACATCAGCTGGTATTTAGATTTCGGTAAATGAATTTTGGAAATGTTCACTCTACTTTTCCACCCAAAGGTTCATTTGTGTGGTAAGCACATCTCTCCCAAACCAGGCCCACCCTCCCTGCCTTTTTAAAAATCTATTATTAACAGTTGTTGAAAACAAACTCATGGGAGGTGAGGGGGGAACCACACAGGGATGGGGATAGGACACTATTAACCTCCTTTCTTGGTACATCTGAGAGAATGTAACTGAAATATCTTTCTTCTTTCAGAAGATAAAGGACATTATTGACAATCAACCCTTGATTTTCGGATTTACATTGTTTTAGGTCATTTGGCATATTTCTCTCTGGCAAAATGCATGATGATATTAAGGAAAATTTTCAATAAAATGAACAAGCAGAATGCAGTATTTCAAAGTTTGGTCCTGGGGGTGATTCTAGCTATGTGGCATAAGCAATTTGCTGGGGTGAGTATTTTTGCCAGAAATTTCTTAAGCGTGATTGTCAGAAGATATAATTGGTATTACATTCAATCTGGGTAAAGTAAATAAAATGCAATTGATTTTTCTCTGGAAGATGTGATTTTCTACTGAAATACGTAAAATGGAGTATGGTTAGTAAATTAAATGATTTTACTTGCCTTCTAAAAAATATAAACCACATCTCAAGTTGAAAGAGCTTCCCCAAAAGTAGTATTTTAAATTTTCTAACATATCAAAAGTGATCTAACATTTACTTTTCAACTGAGAAAAATACATACAATTTGGGTATTTCTTTCAGTAGACATTCGAATCTTTACCAATGCATACAATTTTTAAGGTGCATTCCAAAGATTATTTACAAATGTTGAGTATGCTGAGAATGACAGCTGTAAAACTTAGGGCAACATATGAAAAACAGTTTTAAATACATAAAACTTGATTTTTGTTTAGCAAAATCATTGAATTAGAGAATAACAGTTTTCTAAATTTTATCATTCATAAAAGTTGTTAAATATTTAGAAAGATTAAAAGACACCATTTCCAGCATCATCTATGTCAAAGGCAATTCTTAAGAAACTAGTAATTAGGTAGAATTTTTTTCCAACAATGGAGCTTTATATTGCATATTCCTGGTTAAGGCACTCAAACAGTAAATGACATAAGCAGGACCCTAAATTGAACTCCTCCTGATTAATCGATTCCCACAGAGTAGAGAGAGTACTTAGTGGATGCAAAGCTGAAATGACTGCACAGCGTTGCAAATATATCAAGTTGATGATTACCTGACCAGCCTTTCCTGCTGACTCGTTGTCAACACATGATAGCCTACTTGGCATTGTTTGACTCTGCTCTAAAATGCAGAAATAGGCAAATTACCCAGGCTCTCTTTTAAAGTAAAATTCCTTCAGGATGGAAGCTGACAGGCACTCTTACAAGAAACTAGAAAAGAAAGCCCTCAGAGACCTCTCAGAAAAATACCTATAGGAGGCTGTTAAAACAACAAAGCTCTGAGGTAAAATTCTATCTAAGAAGCCTTAATCAAAGAGCAGCATGAATTTCATATTCTTGTTCTTTCTTCACCATGATTAATATCATCGGTTCCTTAGGGCACTCAGTTAGAAACAACATTTCAAAAATACTCCCTGGATAGACCAAGAAGAAAAGTGTCAAAATACACATTCCATCCAAGAATTTAGTGTGTGGGGAGATATTTTTAAAAAGAACAAGTAGAAAATAAAACAGGGACCTTTATAAGTATTTCATAGCAAGTCATTCATAAATGGTAATTTAAGCTATCCCCAGACAAACTGATGCAGAAAGTTCAACTTCACTCCTTTTTCCAAATTGTTTGTCTCAGACATATGTTCCTATTTCTCATTCCCTTTATTCAGTATCTTTTTAGAAGAGGGGCTGGAAGGAAGCTGTACCCTAGAGTGATGTGATGCACAGCACTATCTGTATAGTCAGGTGGATTGAAATTGAAACAGGTTCCTCCAGTTACTTGTGTAACTTCAGGGAAATCACTTATGACTCCTGGTCTCTTCTCCTTCATCTGTAGTATCAACTTGCTAGCATTAGTCTGAGGATGAAGTGAGCATCTTCTGAATGTAGGATTCTAGAACAAGCCAGGGGTATAGGATCAACAGATGGTAGTTGTTTTTATCGTTATGAACTGAATCCTAGTGCATGAATTTGATGTAACTAACTCATCCCTGGGGCATTCCATTTTAAAATGGATCTGTGAGAACTCAAAGGTATCAACTTGTAAGAGGAACAGTGAGGAGCAACTCCAAGCTAATGAGTGGTGCTCACAGCCAACTCAATAGTAGAAGGTGGAACTTTTCAGATTCCATCCTCTGAGGTCCTGATTTGGGGGCTGACAGGAAGTAGGGTAGGGACTGGTGTTTTGACAGTTAAATTATTGGTAAGGAAAGGTGTCTATGATGAAGCTGTCAGCTTGCCACATGTGGCTTTGGCTTAAACTTTTTCTCTGCTTAGTGGACACTATCTGAGGTTGGACAGATGGCATCTGGTAACATGCCAGCCTACAAATTCTCTTTTTTACTCTCCCTTTCTTAGCTCTCCCTTTTCTATGTAAATAAATCCTGCTATTGTTTCTCTGTGTGTGTCTTCTTTGGGTCATGTCCTGTGTTCTTAAGAGGGTATATGTGCCCTTCAAAGATGAATACACAACCAGCTGTGAGAAAAGAATCTGGGTAAGAACAGCTAGGTTCAAACGACAGTTCTGCTACTAGCCAACTGTGTGACCTTACACAAATCACTACTTAATACTTTATGACCTAGGTTTTCTGTTAGCTAAGGTGAGGATAATGATATGTCACAGGTTTATGAAGAGGATTATGATATGCAAGCATGGAAATAGTACTCTCAAAGGTCAGTACTATAGAGCTGTAAACTATTACCAGTGCTAATTCCTTGTCCTTGTCATACAACATGCCCTAAGAATGAGTTGGTTTTTTTTGTTTTTTACTATTTAGAGAGACATAATAATCTTTTTAAAAAAAGATTTATTTATTTATGCATACAAGAGCTGGGGTACAGGTCAGAGGTGTGTGTGTGTGTGTGAGAGGATTTACCAGAGACAGAGTGGGGAACAGAACAGGCAGACTGACCAAAGTACACTGCTGAGGGGAGCAGCGGGTGAGACAGGAGAGGTTTGCTGCACCATGTAGGTTGCTCCCTGGCCAACCAGGGGATCGTACTCGTGCTGCAGTGGCTGCGGAAGCTTCATAGGTTGCTTCTTTTTTTTTTTTTTTTTTTTTATAGATATGTCCTATATATGTTATCATCTCTTCATTATTTTACTAGACCTCTTAAAACAAAATGATCATGATACAGGGCAACAAGGGGCACTAAAACTGGCCAAGGACACTACCCAAACTGTTTGCCAGTCACTGCCTAAGTTCTTCACCCACACACACATTTGCCAGTCTACTGGACTACTCTGGATTAGAGAACAATAAGGAGGTTTATTTAACAAACCAGGGAAAACAGAGTTACTAAAATGGTTTCACCACACACAGACTCATTTAGATTTTCTTCTGTTATTTTCTGGAAGCTTTACATTTTACATTTAGTTCTTTAATCCAACTTGAGATTTTTATGAAGGATATAAGATTTACTTAATTTTTTTGTATGTAGATGTTCAGATATTCCAGAACCATTTGTGGAAGAGACTTTCAGTGTCCCCATTGTATTGCTTTTGCTCATTTGTCAAAGATGAGTTGACTATAATATGAGTGTCTTTTACTGGACTCTCTATTTCTGTTTCATCAATTTGTGTATTTTTTTTTTTTATTTTTTTTATTTTTTTATTTTTTTATTTTTTTAATAAATTTTATTGTTATATTCCCCATACAATTGCAGCCCCCCATTCTGACCCCAATCCCTCCCCTCCCGCCCCCGCCCCCCTAAAAGTGTCTCTGGTTCATAGTTTTTTGTTGATTTTGATTTTCACTTTCTTATAATTATTCATTTTCCTGGTCCATTATTTAAGTTTTCTAGATTCCTGCTATGAGTGAGACCATCCGGTATTTTTCTTTTTCTTTTTGGCTTATTTCGCTGAGCATGATCCCTTCCAGCGCCATCCATGTTGCAGCAAATTGCATGTGTTTATCTTTTTTGAATGCTGAGTAATATTCCATGGTATATATGTACCACATCTTCTTGATCCAGTCATCTATTTTTGGGCATTTGGGTTGTTTCCAAAGCTTAGCTATTGTAAACAGTGCTGCTATAAACATAGGGGTGCAGGTGTTCTTTGGAATTGATGTTTCTGTGTCCTTTGGGTAAATACCTAGGAGTGGAATTGCTGGGTCATATGGAAGCTCTATGTTTAGTAGGTCCAGAAATCTCCACACAGCTTTCCACAGTGGTTGGACCAGTTTGCACTCCCACCAACAGTGCAGAAGAGTTCCTTTTTCTCCACACCCTCGCCAACATTTGTTGTTGCTAGTTTTTTTAATATGTGCCATTCTCACTGGTGTAAGATGGAATCTCATGGTAGTTTTGATTTGCATTTCCCTGATGACAAGTGATGTTGAACATTTTTTCATATGCCTGTTGGCCATTTGCATTTCCTCTTCAGAGAAGTTTCTTTTAAGCTCTTCTGCCCATTTTTTGACTGGATTATTTTCTTTGTTGCTGTTGAGTCTCATCAGCTCTTTGCAGATTTTTGTGATCAGTCCTTTATCATTAGTGTTGGGTGCAAAAATGTTCTCCCAGTTGGTGGGGTTTCTCTTTGTTTTTGTTATTGTCTCTTTTGCTGTGCAAAAGCTCTTTAATTTGATAGGTTGCTTCTTAACCCCTTGCGCCACCAGGGAGGCCAGACACATAATAATCTTACTTGTTAATAATAATCCAGAAAAAAGAGAAAAAGAGTGAAAGAAAGAGGAAGACAGGAAGAGGAACTGAGAAAAAGAGAGATTGATTCCATATTCCAGCATTCACTTGAATAGCCACTCACTATCCGAATTACCCAGGGAAAGTAACAGATTTAAGCAACTAAATGTGTGAATCTCAAGGTACTAAGTGAAGGAAGTCAGGCACACATGTATGCATGGATGGATTGATGGATAACAAATTATGACAAATTCATTCAATGGAATATTATTCATCTTTAAAAAAAGAAGGAAATTCCTAGACATGCTACAACATGGATAAATCTTGAAGACATTAGGCTAACAAAATAAGCCCATCACAAAAGGATAAATATTTGATGATTCCTCTTTATATGAGGTACCTAGAGTAGTCACATGCAGTGACAGAAATTATGGTGGTTGCTAGGTACTGTGAAGAGGGGAGAGGAGGGAGTAGGGTTTAATGGGTCCAGAATTTCAGGTAGGGAAGATAAAGAAACATTCACAACTTAATGCCACAGAACTGAACACTTAAAATTAGTAAAAATGGTAAATTGTTATGTATATTTTACCATAATATATAGTAAAAGGAAGCCAGGCAGAAATACTATATGACTCAGTTATGGAAAATTTTAAAGCAAATACTCATTGCGCTAGAAAGCAATCAATGGTTCAAAAAGAGCCAAGAGATAACATTCTGTGGTGGAAGAAATAGTCTGTATCTTGAATGGGGTAGCAGATATAGGGAACAGATCTTTTCAAAGCTCATTTAACTGTATACTCAATGTGGATACATTTTATTTAATGTAAATAATTCATGTAATATAATTCATTTTACATTAAATTTCATTTTGTGGGTTAACTTTATGTGTGGAGTTGAAAAAGTTATTATATCCAGTTGTTTGTTCAAACACCAGATGTTGTTGTGAAGGTTTATTTTAGATATGATGAACATATAGATTTTGAGTGAAGCAGACTGCCCAATAATGTGGGTGGGCTTCATGCATCAGTTGAAGGCTTTAAGAGAAAAGACTGAAGTCCTCCAGGCAGGAGGGAATTCTGCCTCCAGACTGCCTTTTGACTCAAAATTCAAAAATGAAACATTAACTCCAGTGAGCAGGTGTGCCATTAATATTTGAGACTTACCAGCTCTCACAACTGTGGAAGCCAACTCCTTAAAGCAAATCTCTTTCACATACATACATACATACATACCTCCAAGTTATTCTGTTTTGTTTTTTGTTTTTTTCCTGGAGAACCCTGACTAATGCATTCACAAAGTTGACTTAAGAAAAAAATACCTAGGTTTTCTATAAAATTAAAGATTCTTAAAGTCTACGTGGATTTACTGATCCAGAATCTCTAGGGGTAAGGCCTGGGTCTTTGAATATTTAAAAAACTCTTCCAGGTAATTCTGATACCCAGTCCTGGTTGAGCTTTGGAAATGTTCTGTAATCACATCTTAATCTAGCTAAGTGATTAACATTTTAAGCATTTTAAGATTGTTTTAAGATATCAATTTTGTGTACATGCCTTTTTATGCCATATTTCTGAATATTTAATGTAAATAATGAAATATTTTTAAAGGAAGTAAAATTGTCCTCCAATTCACCCCTCAGAATTAGGTAGAGAAGCACAGTGTCACTATATGAATACTTTGAACTTTGCTCATCCTTTATCTTACAAACAGTGACTGGGTGCCCATAATATGTCAGGACTGCAGATCTATGTGGAAAGGAACAAGCCAGACCAAGCCCCTGCCCTCAAGGAGCAAACAATAGGGGGGACCTTATAGAGAAGCCACTTGTGCCTATGCCCTGAATATAGGTTTTCATTAAAAAAATAACCACTCAACAGGCAGCACACAGGACTGCCAGTAGATTAAACAACAACACAATGAAAATGAACCTGTAGGTCTTACAACTTGTATTTTTATCATACAGTTTAATTAAGAGTACTGAAGCAAGACTTTAGCAGTACCCTGGAGTGATTAAGACAATTGCAGAGAGTAAAAAGTACAGGAAAATAGAGTAAGCAATTTGCTCTGGTCCAGCATGAATGCCAATGAGTGAATCAGGGCTCTCCTTAGCTCCCAGCATTACCCTTTCAACCTTTAGCTGCTACAAATATTAGGTAGTCCTGTATGGTTTGTAGAGAAGAAAAATTGCTGCTAAGCCCCTGTCATTGTAGAAAAGGCTGCTGATAAATTCTTTTTGTCTGTAATAGGCAAGGCAAACACCAGGAAAAGAAAGAGCCAAGACTGGCTTGTTTTTTTCCATTCATCATACATTTATTAAACAGAGATTGTAATAGCATGTGCTTCATAGATTTTGTGAGGGCAAATGAGAATATAAATCCTTTGGTATGGTGCATAGTAAGCTTTCACTAAATGTTAACTGTTACCACTGGCCAGGCACTCCTCCAGGAGCTGGGGAGGCAGACAATTGAGAAAGATCCTGCACAAGAGTCTTAACATCTACTTAGAGGGAGGGATGGCAAACAATGAAATATTCTAATTGCTATTGTGGAGATCCATGGGTCACTAAAATGAAGTTCTCTGGGAGAACTCCCAGAGAGTAGGGAGAAAAGAAGGGAGTGTCAAGTGATTCCTCTGGGAGGGGGGTTTATCAGTGTTGGCTTCTGATACAAACACTACTCTGCAAACGCAGTTTCAGGAAAAAAAAATCCTGCCATCAGTGGCTGTGATAATATTGATTATCAAAGATTTTGTAAGATACTCAAATGTTTAGGCTCATTTTCATTGATGCTATTAAAGACTCACATTATTCAATTTGATGTTTAATGTGTGAGAAAAAAGTTGGTCATAAAGAGTGTGATATTTTGAGATAAAAAGGACATTCAGGCAAATGGTAGCTGCAAAGAATATTAGAAATCACTTATTCTATACTACCATTCTGTGTCTTGCAATGGGACAACAGAGTGTACCCAGGATAAATGAGAACACAAATGGGTTTGGTCTCAATGAAACAGAGAATATAGGTAACAATCCACACCTGGTTGTTCTGTACTGTCCAATACAATAGCCACTAATCACACATGACTATTTAAACTTGAAATAATTATGATTAAATAGCATTCAGTTCCCTATTGAATGAAGGACATATAAAGTGGTCAATATGACTAGCAACTCTCACATCAAACAGCATATTTATAGATCATCTTCACTATCCTGAAACAGCCTCTGGGGATGCATGTGTTAGTTTTATGAGTGAGACAAAAAAGTAAATTTTAGTCACTATTCAAATCATTTCATCGGGCTTCCCTGGTGGCCTAGATTAAATCTCAGCGCTATCACTGCTGAGGCCTGAGTACAATTCCAGCCAGGGATCTAATCCACATATGGCTCAGCAGACCTCTCCTGTCCCGCCTGCTGCTTCTCTTAGCAGTGTATTTCAGCAAATTCGTATGTTCTGCTCCCCACTGTCTCTGGGAATCCTCTCACTCCCCCACATCTGGCATACACCCCAGTTCGTCCATGCAAAAAAAAAAAAAAAAAAAAAAAGCATTTAAGAGCATTTCACAATGAATAACGAGATTATTTGCCATTAGGATAAAATATCCCAAATGAATTTCTAAAGTTTCCTATGGCAACTGCTAGCCTATAGAAAAATCTACAAGTGTTTTATAGGAAAAAATTCGGCAGCATCTTCACAGAACGCACAGCTTTAGAGTTGCATCAAAGTTGCACATGTAATTTTGGAAATGAGGTAGAAACCATTTATGTTTCAATTGTCATGCATCTCAGTAGCAATCTAATGCAAATATCTACTACAAAGATTATCTAAAAGAAGGAGGTAAATGAATTTAAGTAGATCTTATTTGAAGTGAGAAGTCATAAAACAAGAAACAAAGTAGCAAATAGATGTTTTATTTTTAAAGTGTTTCAAAAGTGAACTTCATGAAAGTTAGGGACTTTTTGTCCCTGTTATCCTTTTCTTTTCCCCCTTGCTTTTCCTGATTGACGAAATGTAAAGAAAAGAAAAACAAGGGCCTCCCCTGGTGGCGTAGCGGTTGAGGGCTGGGCAGCGGCTGCCCACAGCCTCTGCAGCGCCCGCAGGCGAAGGTCCCACAAAAAACCAAAACAAAACAAAAACAAAACAAAACAAAACAAACAAACAGAAAAAAGTTAGGGACTTTTCCTCAAAGTTTAGAAAGTAAAAATGTATAAAGTATTTTCCCTCTTTGGCAATTATTTCTCAAGTATAAAAAAAAACCTAAACTATTAGCTCTGAAAAGATGTTTTAAAGAAGTATGTCATATGCAGAGAAAATGTTCTTAAGCTTCTTGGGGACACGGTTTTTACAGGATTAAAATCTGGGAGAGGGAGATGATTGAAATTAATAAAAAAATCTTTTAGGAAGTTTACTTTTGAAAGAACATGCCTATTCTATTTTCATTTATTTACTTATTTATTTACAGACCAACTAAAGTTTGCTCTAAAGTCTTTAAGAAGTCAACTAGCTACCAATCATCTTTACCCAATTAGTTTCTTTTCTTTCCATGTATAAAAATTCATGAATTTTACTTCTACAGGATTACTCTTTGCCATCTCTCTATTTTCTCTATTTTTCTTTTCTTTTTTTTAAGATTTATTTATTTATTTATTTATACAAGCATTGGATACAGTCAGAAGCACTGGAGGGTGAGAGAATTCACCAGAGCCAGAGGGGAGAGCAGAGCAGACTGACGAAGTACACTGCTGAGGGGAGCAGCGGGCAGCTGGAGAGGTCTGTGCGCCAAGTGGGACCCTCGCCTGGCGGCTGGGGATCGAACCTACGCTGCAGAGGCCACGGGCAGCTTTGCAACCCAGCGCTCAATTGCTGTACCACCAGGGAGGCCCTCTCTATTTTTCTTTTTCTAACCAGTAAAATTCACTACCAGTGCTCACCACCAGTTCTGGCCTTGCTCCCGTGGGGCTGCCAATCTCCAGAGTGCCCTTCACTGATGAAAGGGACTCAGTGTGGCTTCCATTTGAAAATTCCTCTCCCACTGCCACTTAGGGTGTTTTCCCCTTTGTCTTAATTTTCCTAATTTTGTTTTATAATTTTGGATTTTTATTTCATTTACACCCTATATTTTAAATTTCTTGTTGCCTATTAGTGGTTCACTTTTTCTTTATTATTCCCATAGCTTATAACTGATGTAGAGGTTCTCAAATACTACCCCACTAAGTTGTACTCTAAATAAGAATAAGGACCATGCAATTACCATACATGCATAGGGTATACATAGGCAGTTGATTAGTGATCAGTATACTTGCATGATTTTATGAATTCCTAGTAGAACTGCAAAAATCACTTGCTTCTATGATGAATTTGAACTTATTGGCAAATGTGATTTTATTTGTAAACACCCAAGACATCAGTTTTGATACTAATTTATACCTGGGGTTTACTGTTAAGTTTTTTATATCTTACTATGTCATGTAAGTGCTGGGAATAAATAAAGATCACCCTGTTGTTCTTAAAGTAGCCTCCTCTCCAAGGTAATTAGGAAGACAGCAATTTAAAATTTAGCTAAATACCAGCAGGGCAGTCATTTTCCAAGAATATGCCAGTGGTCACAAACAGCATTTTCCATGCTGTCCATCTACAATATAAAAGCATCAAGAAACAGCAGTATGGCCTGAAGCAATGAAGACAGCCTGACCCAATTCAAGCAAAAATTTCACCCAGGTCCAATGAGAAAAGTCAGACTTATAAATTGTGATAGGTTCTGTAAATATTAAATAAGGTTTGTACCAAACTATGCATGTGACCACATGTACCTTAGACATTTTCACTGTTCTGTCCACAATGTTCTCTTATTCACATCATGCCTTTCTCCAATCAACCCTCAATTTCATCTCTCTCCCCCAAGTCTTTTCATTGTGCTTGCTCCTGGGGAGGGGGGCTCCTCTCTCTACTCCTACCTCTATCTATGTCTTACTCCCCTCTCCATTTCCTCTTGGACCTGCATCCAGACCTGTCCTTTCTGGATTATTCTTCGTACACAGATTACGTCTTTTTCCCATCCTGTCTTCTTTCATCAGCACGTGATGATGGGGGTGATACCATACCTGTGCTGCTTTCTCCTTACTCCCTCAGAGTGAGTAAGTAAGTAGATTCTCTGAACCTCTTCAAGAACTGAGCCCTTGGGATTCTAGAATTGGTGGAACCTGAGATCGTCTCCAGCCCATGATCCCACTGCACATCTGAAGATACTGGGGCACAGGGAAGGAACTAAGCTATCTGTAGAGGACAGTCCTTGCTCCTCTAAGGTATCACATACCCTCCTCTAAGGTATCACATACCTGCGTGTGTGTTCACAAGTGCACACATGCATGTGTAAGAACACTCGCATTTTAACTAGATTTCTGTCCATGAGGTGGTTTCTGGTTTTACCCAGGAAATAACTGCAATGGTAGAAATTTTAGGCTAGGAAAGGAGAGTGGATTTCCTTTTTTTTTTTTTTTAATTGAGGTAACAATGATTTTCAAAGTTGTTTGTGATTTAGAGGTCTAGGATTTTCCCTTTCAGGTGTTGTTAGCATAACACACCCATCACCAAATCACCTGTAGACCTCTAGAAAAGTGGGTATCTTAATGAGTTATTGGAAAAGATATTTTAGAGCATTCATTTGGTCTTCTAATACCTCTTGAGTGCTTGTTGTGTACAGGACACTGCCTTGAGCAACAAAGAAACAGACTCTGAGGTGTTCAAATCTAGTGGAGACAAGAGACACATACACAGAGTTAGAGCCCACTGTGATAGCACAGGTAGAGATATGCACAGGGCCTTTCAGCAGCTCAGAGATAACAGTTTAGGAAAGAATGGAGGGGCTATTTCAGGAAAGAATTTCTAAGGAGGTGATCATGAGATAAATCTCAAGAATGCATAGGGATCCATGAAAGTTGGAGGAAGGACAGAAAGAGACCAGGACAATCAGAGAGAATAACAATGGGATGTGCGGGATTACATGTAGTGTGTGTGTGCAGGGTTGGGGGAGAAGAGAAACAGAGAGAGACAGACATCTGTCTGAGACATCTGACAGAGAAAGGCAGGGCAGGACAGATATGGAAAGGAAACAAAGAGAAATTAAAAGCAATTCAGTTTGAAGATGCAGGAGTTATGAAACTGGCAAATCTTGACACTGGAGGACTGTGTCAAGACTTGCACGATCCAAGTCAAGAACATCATGTGGACAGAGCACAGCAGCCTTCTAGGATGAGGCAGGCACTATGTTTGCCATTTATGACATCAGGAATTATCTCCACCTCATGAGATGGATGTTATTATTATCTTCTGTTTATGAAAAAAGGAACCCAAGACTGGTTCC
Organism: Talpa europaea; assembly: GCF_964194135.1. Classification (NCBI taxonomy): domain Eukaryota; kingdom Metazoa; phylum Chordata; class Mammalia; order Eulipotyphla; family Talpidae; genus Talpa; species Talpa europaea. The sequence goes on along the minus strand of NC_140068.1, from coordinate 39,181,515 downwards.
CAATAAATAACTTGCCCAATTGTGTTCTGTTGGCCTGGATCCAAAGAGACCCAAGAATCTTACACAAATGCTGTATCACTCAGCTATCTCCTCTCTCATCTACGTAGCTCTGTGGGTGGAGCCCAGTTTGGCAGGCACAGGAATGGGTGGGCGGTCCCAGGGGAAGTCCTTCCTAAGCAGAGTCTTTTACACTTGATCTCAGCCAAAAGGCCGAGAAGCGATAATAAGCAGAGTCTTTTGCTACAGCTCTGATTCTAGCTCAGTGGTGCTCAGTCTGGGCCACACAGTGAAGTCATCAAGGAGACATCGCCTGGGCCTCACCTCAGAGATTATTATTTAACTAGGACTGAGAATTCAGTTTTGAACTTCTCAGGGGATTCTAACATGTAGTTGGGACCATTAGATGTCGCTGCTTCTCTGCAAGATCTGCCAGGGCTATATGCATGCCCTTCTCTCCCTGGCCTCTATCAATCTCTTTCTTTTCCTCTAGCATCCCAAGTTTTGTGTGTATTCATTTCCCCTTCAAATGCACAGCACGGTCATAGCTTACCATTCTGACATCTGTGCTGCTCTCCAGGTGAACCATCCGGGTGTAAAGGTACAAGGGTTGCACAAGCTAAGAAAGCTCAGAATCCCCTGGAGGAAGGGGTCACATCCATGTGTGGACTTAATGACATGCTAGTTGTCTGCATAAGTGACTGCTAGATTGAGGAAACGGTGAGAGAGGCATGAGAGAAAAGAAGACCTAAACTGGCAAATAGATAAAGGCAAAAAAAGGACCCAGAGCTTTTATTCAGGGCCCCTGCAGAAGCTTTGGGCTGCAGAGGCCTGGTGGTCCCAGCTGCTCTACTTAAGAGTGACTGCAAATCACACAGAGCACTACAGGATCTAGATTAGATCATGAATCAGAGGCTAACCTGGGTTTACCCGAGAGAAAGCTATTGCATTCATCTGATTTTTTTTTTTTAAGATGTCATGAGAGTTAAAATAGAGGGAAGTTCAGGTGGTGGTGGTGGTGGTGGGGGGGCGGGATTATGCCCCAGAGTCAGAGGCAGGATGACTACAACACTGCCAAGAAATGGATAGGATGCCAAGGGCAGAACGAAGCAGCAGGCTGTGTTAATGAGGTAACAGGCGTCGACCAATAATCCACAGAGCCTGAGCTGGGCGAGACGAGGCAGATGACCCAGAGCAAATGTGCTCTCACATTCTTCCACTGCTCCTTGCCATCCTCTCACACCCTACCTGATCTCGTTCTTGACCCTGCCTGGAGAGATCTTCCCTGAATATCTCAACAACTCACTCCATCACCTCCTTCATGTTTTTATTCAAGTACCACTTTCTCTGTGACCCTTTAAGACATTAAATGTTTACCAGAGCCAACAATGTACCCCTTTCTTCTGTTTTGTTTCTCTCTATAAGACTCATCATTGTTCTAACACACCACATGTCCAAATCCCTACCACAAAGGCAGAGAGATTTGTTCTTTGCTTAATTTCCTATACCTAAAAGAGAGAATGGCACAATAGTAGAGACCCAATTTACATTGATTGAATGAATGAATGAGAGAATCCTGACTTTATTACAATTGCCACAGTAGTTCTCTGCCTACTTCATTAGATTATAAGCCCCCAAGGGCAGGAACTGTGCTGTTTCTCTCTCACACCTCGTACACAAAAGTTCACACATATTTGTCATATTGGATTGAATTGGGTATTAATTTGAAGTCTTTTAGCTTCTCCTGAAGGGGGTAGTTTGTTTATTTGGTTGTTGGCAACTGTGATATGCTGCCTCTATTTTATGGCTTTGACATTGACTCACTTGAGAATAAAATTCAAGGAATTTATGGCCATTCAAAATCTTTGTTTAGTTCAAGAGGAGGTCACTGTAGAAAATTCCTCATTTCATTTGCATAATCCAAGTACTTAAAATCATTCTGGACATTTCATGGGATAAGGCATGGGGCATTTTTCATAGTGGGTTCTACATTGTTCTGGCCTTCATTTGGGTCTTTTAATTATGACAGTTACAAAAGTGGTATTGATGGAGTGCCAAAAGTCCTGGTGTTTTCCTGAGAATTAGTATTGGAGAGAATCTCATTCTTCAATATTTTGCCTTCTCAGTCTTATTTATTCAGTGAACATAATGTATTCTGCTGAGAAATGATTACCAAGGTATTTTTTTTCCTAAATGGATATGTGGCTATGATAATATAATGCATCACAGCAATCTTATTTCAATGATTTTCTGGCTAATGGCAGTATCTAAAGTGGAAACCTGAGAATTATCTCTTCTTGAATAGGTTATCTGGAAAAGATATTTTCTCCCTTAATGAAAACAATTCCCATTTCTCCCTTTCTTCTCACATATCCCTTCTACCGTTTCAAAGTACAAAAGCAACAGTATGCTGGCTTTAACTCTTGGATGCTAGGAAATTGTTACTGGACATGAGAAAGTCACTTACTTTTGTTAAAGTGATAAGAGAAATACACACCCATGTGTGTCACAGAGAAAAGACTTGCCAAAGTCTTAGACAAAAAAATGTTTAGGTTTTCATGGGAGGAGTGTCAAACAATTGAGTGTTGGACTTCCTATTAATAAGTAAAATAAATAATAAGTTGATCATACAAAAAAAGTAAAACAGAAAACACTGGCAGGAAATTAGGAGACTAATCCTGGGTGACCATTCAAAATCCCCAAGTTCTCTCTGGACTAGTCTGAGTGGATGCCTTAAGGGAAGGAGGTAAGTCTCTGACTCAAGTGCTAATGAGGTAGGCATTGTTGGCAAGTCATTCTGTTCCTCCACTTGACTTTCTTTTTTTTGTCTGGTTTTTATATTAGATTCTTTCATTCCTTTTACATCACTCCCACTTTAACCCTTCCCCATGATTATATCTCTTTTTGGCATCCAGTGCTATTTCCTTTTGGTAGTAATGATGACAAAAAAGATAGTTGGATCTTTGAGGGAATAGGTAGTTTTAGACTCCATCAATGTATCAAATAATAAGCAAATAATAAGCACAGAGAATAGCACTTAGCCTCCATTTATTTAATTCCTCCTGTGGGCCATGTTCTGATGATTTTTCCGAGATTTTAAAAATAGCATTATCATTTTATAGACGAGAAAATGGAGGCTCAGAGAGCTGGGTACCTTGCCTAAAACTGTTCCAGTAGTAAGTGGCAGTAACAAAGGCAACATCTGCAACTGATTTCTAAGCCCATTATGTGCCCAATGGCATATTCATTCATCACTTGACAAGTACATACTGAGCATCTATTATAACCCAGAGCAGATGTGAGGTACTGGGGACGGGCAGAGTCACTGATTTTGTAAAGTGACAGGCATGGTGCCTTCAATTATTGAAGAAAAAAGTATTTTATTCTTTCTGCAAGTTCACTTTTCAGATTTCCTTTCTTCTCCAAGATAGTGACTTCTACAGTAGTAGTACAGTTAGCAGCAGAGGATATTTAGCATTTGGGCTAATATGAACTTATCTGTTATTAGATTAGGTCCTGTTTAAAATGATAAGTTGATGGGGGTGGTAGAGGTCTTGACATTGGAAGAGTTCATGTAAAACTTAAACATGAAAGCCAGAGTTAGGTTGGAATGAACAGGTAAATATTTAGGAACACTTTATGTATACCTAAATTCTTTGCATTCCCTTGGGCTGCCCCCAAGATCAAAAGACTGAAAAATACTGTAAGTCACAGTTCTTTAGACCTAACCCATGTATGGGGCTCTTCTCATAAACATCCAGAGTAGCAAATTAAAAGAAATATTTCTTCAGATTCCATTCTTGGACCAAAGGTGGTTTGGGGAACTTACCCCCACCCCTGCAATAGCACCATGTGATGCCACAGGAACACCTCCCCTATCACCTGGATCTTCTCCCCACTCTTTTTTCAGAAGGTCTTTTGTCTTTGTTAATGTTACCGAGGTCCAAGGTTGCATTTAGTTTTTGACTATCTTTGAGCTTTGGTGTTGAATGGCTGTGCCATCTGGGATGTATTAACATCACAATTAATAGCAGTCAGGCAGATATGGGTGACAATATTAAAGCAGTTACAACAAACAGTTGGAACAGAAATGAGGCAAACAGAGGACTGTGGGTGTGGGGAGGAAAATGGGGAAGTGGCCTAATGGACTGTGGTGGACGATTATGGGTGCCTTGGTGGTGAGTGTGCTGTGGTAATATACATCTGAAGAGATGTGAGTCTATTCCTCTGAATCATATACAGTGTTATAAACCAAGGTTATCTTGACAGAAAAATAGTACAATTAGAAAAATAAAAAAAAGGATACGTGTGAGACAATAAAAGAAAGCAGTTGTAAATATCCATGAAAAAGTCAGAATTTGAAACTTTTCCCAATGGTGGACAAAAGGGCAAAATGGATGAGGAAGGCAGATCAGGCCTTTGCAAACCACTTTGTCATCTGGATAATTCAACATGATTCATCAGTTACCTTTGATTCTGCTTTATGTGAACAGTAACTGAAACATAGTAGCTCAATGCTCAGAAGCAGAGGCTGAACTTAATTGCCGAATTCAGAATGAATGAAACACAAAATTTCTATCCATCTAAGGATTCATACACTATTACTTATTTAATACCTGAGGTTATTAAAAGGATTAAGATAGGGATAGTAATAATACCTGTGACAAATCAAGTAATAAATGTTAGCTATTATTACTTTTATTCATATGGGGGCCAAAATGAGATTTTGAGAATGGGTGCACTAAACATGATCCTGATATCAGAAGGAAGGAATTGGGCATCTGGTCTCACTACCTCACTAATTGTACTCACCAATTTTTACCACTGGAAATGTGAGGCTTTCCCCTGCCTTCCCCTCAGTGAATCTCCATTTACCTAGCACCAAGGACAGGAAGTTGAGATCATTTTAAATTGCTTCCCTTTCACTCAAGGATCAAAAATGTAATCACGGTACTGCCATGGATGGCTAAAAACAGCTTGGTGTATTAACTGACATTTTTTCTCATGTAAATATAGATACTGAACTTGTTCTGCAGTATTTCACTAAATCAGTGATGAAGAAGTTATTTTTCAGATCTCAAAATTCCATGTAATATTTATAGCTTCTGAATATATTTAAAGCTAAGCATACCACAGATAAGAAAAAGTTCCATAAGGGGAGAAATAAATATGCTAAATGTGTGCACTATATCTGTCCTACGAGGCCCAAGTACACTTTATGCAGTGCTGAGAGTTGGTGACTGAGAGCTAAGCTGAATTTCTCTGGTTGTTCTTTTTAACTATAAAGGAAGGTGATAAATTATGAATGTGCCCCAGTCACCCAAGTATGACAGTTTTAATTTTCATTTTAACAATATGTACAATACCAAATGCATGAAACTCAGGTGGAATGTGACAAGCCAGCGGAGGATATTTGGAAGGAGAAGCTGAGAAGGTGAGCCTGACCTTCCTGCCCATGAGCTCTTGTCCCGTTGACATTGGGCAGGGACTGCCAGCGTCCTCAGCGCCCCTGAGAAGATAGTTCATGTGTTGATTTGTGTGCTGGCTCACCATGCTAATGACAGGCCAGAATATTCTATAGGCTTTTGCATCCTATGTTAACTGAACAAATGAATAGAATAAATGAATACTTCCTTGTTTCATTCTGTATCCTACTTCCCCCCCTCCTTTTCCATTGCCAGTTGTTTATAATATTCATACTATTTCTTGGTTTCTCCTTTGATTCTCTTTTCTTTCCCACAAAATAATGTTTTGTGCTTTCATGTCTGAAGTCTTGTACTGCCTTCCTTTCTTTGTCTCCTTTACTTCTTAGGTTTTTCTGCTTGAACGTCACTGTCTGGTTATTTCAAGGGGATGACCTCCCACTTCTGTTCTGAAGCCAAAGAAGAGGATGAGAGGAGCATGCCACTTATAGACATTATACAACTGCAATTAGGGTTTAAATAATTGAAAAAAGTCCCAGTTCAAATAAGATCTAAGTTTTGGATTGGCAAGGCAATGAAAGAAATTAGTAAAATGGCTAACCTCAGGCAGAAATGCATCAATCTTCTTTCTTTGTCTGTTTCTCTAAAAATCCATTCCATGTGGGGACTGGCTGTGGCCATGTGGCAGGCACATGTGTCATGGGAGATGAGGACAGCTGGCAGGAAGGAGGATGTACTGAGTGCAGGAGTGGGTGAGGACCATGTAAACCTCAAAGCCAGATAGAAATTAAACATGGCTGGGCCTCCCTGGTGGTGCAGGGGTTAAAGATACAGTGCTATCAAGCTATTGCCAGCCACTGCAATATGAGTTCAATCCCTGGCAAGGGAACCAACCCACATGACGCAGCAGACCTCTCTCCTGTGGTGCTTGCTGCTCCCCTCAGCAGTGTATTTCAGTAGATCTGCCTGTTCTGCTCTCCACTCTGTCTCTGGTGAAGCCTTTCACTCCCCCCCCACCTCTGGCCTACACCCCTCTTCTTATTTTTTTTAAGATTTATTTTATTTATATAAGAACTGGGGTACAGGCCAGATGTGCGGGGGGGGGGCGGTGAGAGGATTCACTAGAGACAGAGTGGGGAACAGAACAGGCAGACTGATGAAGTACACTGCTGAGGGGAGCAGCAGGCGAGATAGGAGAGGTCTGCTCACCATGTGGATTGCTCCAAGGCCAGCGGGGATCAAACCAGCACTGCAGAGGCTGCGGACAGCTTCTCAGCGCTGCACTCAACAGCCTGTGCCACCAGGGAGTCACTACACACCTCTTCTTAAAAAAAAAAAAAAAAAAAGAACTTAAACATGGCAATGTCTGAAAAACATTTGTCAAGATGAATAATCATATCACTGATAAGCAAGATAATCTTTTTGCTCTTCCAGGTAAAATCACATTATAATAAATGGCATTACAGAAAAGTATTCCATGTACTAAAAGTATTGCAAAGTCTCAGAAGAGGGAACAACAGCATTTAATTGATCTAGAATTAACTCTAGGAAAGGAAAAACCCTATGGCTGTCTTATGTCTGCTCATTTATGAGGGTGAAGGAAGGGGAAGGGATTAGTGTTGAACAGAATGTGTCATTTCCTTTGAACTGTTTTTTGGGAAAAGTCATCTTTTCACCTCACTCTGCTTCCTGCCTTGTCATCACAGATTCCTCACCTGATCATGAGGAAAATTTTCAGAGAGGAAAATTTCAGTTTTTTGGAAGAGGAAAGATACAAGGGGTGGCCATGGGAAACAGTGCAGAGACTCACACAGTGTAAGTTACATAGGTGCATTTCCTGCTCTCAGAGTGCTTGTCACTCATTACACCTGCCTCATCATCAGATCTGCAAACACGGAGCATAATTTTAGTAGCTGCTTTTTACTTGCTATGTGGCCCAGGGCAAGTTATGTTGATGGTCTATCTCTTAGTTTATGCATTTCTAATAATGGTGTAACAGTGCTGATGTGGTAAAATTGGGCTTTCAGTGGTGAATTTAATGTAGTGTATACAGATGTTGATTTACAGAGATGCATACCCAAAGCACATAATACTACAATGCAATTTCAATAAAAATTTACATAAAATGGTAGTGCCTGCTTCATAAGACTATTGTAAAGGTTCAACGGGCAAATATTCATAAAGCACAAAGAACAATACCCAGCACATAAAAAAGCAGCAAACACGCGTCTGATGGAATAATGATTATCGTTGTCAATTGCACATGTCCTGTTCAGGGAGAGGTCAATGAATATAATCACTGTCCGATTCTTCTAGATGTGTTTCTCTTAGGAACTTTTTTCCTGTCCATAGCAGGATAGGATGTGATTAGCTATGCCGTGCTGTTGCCATTTCAACATTAGGGCTTGGCAGGCAATGCAAAGGCACCGAGGCATCCCCAGGGGCAGCATGTTCACCATCCTCCGCTCTGCAGCCTGTTCTGGTCTGAGCTGACTGGCACACAGCTACTCCTGACACAACTGATGATTTATGTATCAGGAAAACTGCTGTTCTGTACTTTTAGGCGTCAAGATTTTCATTCTGCTTTGGACTATAAAAAGGCAAATGGTGTTCCCAAACATTGGCAGGGGGAAATTGGATGACCTAAGACTCCATATATTTAATGGAATGATTAAATTATTAACTGGATTTCCTATCAGGCATTAGGCTACTTCTGAAATTTCACAAATAAAAGGAAAGTGCAATGAAGGCCTCTTGCTTCCACCACAAAGAAACAAATGGATTTCAGCCTTAGGATTGTCTGGTACAAGGACCTTAAAACTCACTGCTCCAAAAGTTTCTGTAGTCTGACCCAAAATGAGCCTTTACCCCAGTGCTGCCACTGAACACATGCAGAAAAAGTGGAGGTGGTAAGCCCAGGAACCTCAGGATCATCTTAAATGTTCTAAACTCTGCTAGATGGAAAAGGCAAAACCCGTGGCATCAGGGAGATCTGGACACTGATCTCAGCTCTGACACTCAGTAGCTATGTGGTCTGAACTGCATTTCTGTTTCTTTCTCTGTGAAATGCTAATAGTTGATATCTGCTTCAACATGGTATTGTTAGAATTAAATGAACTACCTTTGAATAGCTCCCATGACAGTGCCTGCCACATCTCGGCTATTTGGTAAATGATTGTGCTGTTCTGGCCCAGTGTTCTGCTGGGAGTCAGGACCTCGACAGTGGAGCTTTGGCAGGTGAAGGCTCACCTGTACCTGCAGAGCCTGGGCCCTTCGAGCACACTCAATTGATTCTGATGGAAACTGCTTACCTGCCCACCTCTTCCTTCCAGCTCCTCTACTGTCTGCTATGTTTTGTGCCTGATCTGCCATCACTTTTTGCCACTCTTCATTATTTATCTTGAGAAGTTTGGCCTTGAACCCGACCTTGTACTTTTCATATAAACTATTTTTTTTTTTAAAGACTTATTTATTTATTTATACAAGCACTGGGTATAGTCAGAAGCATGGGAGGGTGATAGAATTCACCAGAGCCAGAGTGGGGAACAGAACAGGCAGACTGATGAAGTACACTGCTCAGGGGCGCAGCAGGAACGGCAGGAGACGTCTGCGCACCATGTGGGACCCTCATCGGCGGCCGGGGATCGAACCGGCACTGCAGAGGCTGTGGGCAGCTTCACAGCTCAGCACTCAACTGCTGTGCCACCAGGGAGGCCCCAAACTAGATTCTTATATTGTCTCCTTGTTCTTTCATGTTCTAGACCCAGGGTTTGGTTCTGCACTTCCAGGTAGTCCTCTCTTACATAGGTCAAAACAGAACACCACTTGTATTGAGCTTTCGTTATCTTTTCAGGAATAACGTTAATAATCTTTACAGAAGAGTCCTTCTCACAGTGGCTTAGTGTGCTAGTTTCATCTCAAGTGTAATTTACAGTGGTCCCCGCAGGAGGTCTGGCCTATCGGGGTCTTGATTTAAGGCAAGGTGGAAGTGAAATGATGATGTAGGGTTTGGAAAGGCAGATTCCCAAATCATAGAACAGGAATGTTCCAATAGAGAGCAGGAGTCTGCTTGACTGGAAGGAGGGAGGAGGGTGAGAGTGGCAAGGGTGAGTAATATGGATAGGAAATAATGGGTGCCAAAGTAGTAGAGGTTAAATGGAAAGCGCCAAACATGTGGAGCAGGCAGGGTCAAGGACCCTCAAGCCAACCAATACAACAGAGGCAGCAGTGAGAGTGTAGTCTTGGGCTGTCTGAGTGCTGCATATGAGTGTGTGTGGCAGCCCATGAGAAGGTCCGGGCCTTCACTCCATAGGGAACGAATCATACCCCTCTGCTGGGCCAACCATTTCTGACAATACCAACCACAGCTCAATTTAAAGAACTTATGGAAAGTGACCTTACTTATGAAAGTGAGCTGTTACTAGTATGCCTTATCACCTTTAAAGCAATGGTTGCATTGAAGTGAATTGTTACAGGAGACTTACTAACAAAATGGATCAAAAGTCTCATCGCTTTTAATAGAAAAAAAATTGCAAATAAAACTGCCTTGATCATTTCTATTAAAATAGACAAAATAACATAATTCAGCTGCTTCTGCATATGCCTCTTCTCTTTAAATGGTAGTTGTATATAAGAAGCAATTTTTGATAGTAGAGGGACTTATCACAATGACCAACCATATAGAGAGCCAAGGATATTTGAGAGATATTTGTGAGCAAAAAAAAAAAAAAAAAAAGGTGGGGGGAGGGTGGTTACTCTCTTTGGTAAAGGTCACAACTAAATTTAGAGAGAATTGAATTATTGAAGAAAGCAGAAATCTAGCACATAAAAAGTCTGTGATCAATCAATCCCTAAACTAGGCCCCAAAGATGTGGTATTCATTCCATCTCATATCATCTCATCTCATCTCACTTAGATATGGCTAAGAGAAGCAATGAAAAAGGCTGACCCTCTCAGAAGACTCTCCACCGGTAGACTTGCTGGTGTGGCCTGGGGTCTGCATGTTTCCCATTATTTCTTTCCTAAGTCGAAGATATATTACAATTGTCCTACTCCTGAGCTGACACCACACATTGGGGTCTGTGGGGAGAGCCAGATGACTTGACTATCTGTTTACAGGTCACCAAAATCTAGGAGGCATGATTGCTCTTGATGGACAAGGTGGCGCACGACTGCGCTGGGTAGGAAGATTGACAGGTCTTGAAAAGCACGTGGGTATTTGGCTATCAGAAGCACAATTTCAGATGGGGACTGCCACAGACTATGTTTTCCAGAGATTTGGCCATGTAACTGAATTCTCACTGCTAGAATGTAAGTTCAAAAGACAGGGGCCACTTTCAAATAGTTTACTTAAAAGAAAGTTGATTATCTTCATGCCTGCTCTTCCATGAGTGGGGTCACTGGTGGCTTTAATGAAGGTGATGAAGGTGATTGAAAACAGCATGGAAGGAACCTGGGTCCTGAGTTATGTGGAGAAGCACCACCCTACCAGCTTGGACTGCTCATTCCAAATTATTAGGTCAATGAGAAATAACCTTGTATTTTACTTAAGTTCCTGTTGTTTGAGATCCCTGTTGCAGCAAATATATCCTCCTTCCTCCCATTGCAAGACATCATCATGTCAGAATGATTTGGTGTAAGAACAAATATATGCACCAGCTCCAGACTAACGTGAACTTGAAATTTCAATTCCAGGTATAACAAAGTCATTTTTCTGGATATTATAAATATTATAAATACTTAGGTTAGCAGTTTAGCATGAGGTATAGCACCATCCTGAAATTTCATGTAAGAAAGGACAATACACATTTTGTTTCCTCTTTACTTGCTAGCTTACAATGAACTTTCAATAAAAGGGTTCCTAAATAAGTTAAATAAAGCACTGTTCAAATTCCTGGTAATTGTGCACCCTCCAGAATCAGGAAAAGGCAGGTTTAAAATATAGCTCCCCTTTACTGGTTAGATGACCACGTTAGTTAAAAGAAAAATGAGACTATCTATGCTAGGAGAATGTTCTGGTATTCTGGCCTAGCGTTACTTTTAGACAGGAGAATTTGTATTCTGTAGGGAGTAGAGAATGGCTAATTATATTTTTCTGGGCTGCCATCAAGTACTCTTGTTGAAAACTAGTCTTTTGCTCATTATTGTTACCTAAATCAAATTAATTTAACAACTCTTCCAACACAATTAACTGCTTGGGATGTCCCTGGGGTTTGTTATGGACTCTCATTCATGCACATGTAAATGCAGTATTCACACAGATCTAGTTGTCACGTAGCTCATCCCTTAACATAAAACAGCACTTAACATAGCTTAACATAAAAACAGCACTAAGTTTGATCAGGTTCCAGTTGCACACAGTAGAGATGACTGTTGTTCAGTGTTTGCCTTTTTAAAGTTTTCTGAATCCGGCAATCTCATAAGCAAACGTATCGAGATCCAGCTGCCCTTTTGAATATTTACTTCATATATAAGTATTTACTTCATATATAAAACATTATACAGGTGCCCTTTACAGAGCAGAGACCTGGGAAAGCTGCTGCAATTAGACCTTTAATATGGAGGACTGGAGTAGAAAGGCCTATTTCATTTTCATTCAGGAGAGATTTTATGAAAAATATAGGGGTTCATAAGCTATTTGGGTGTGGTGGGTAAAGGTAAGAGGGACTTACGCTTCAAAGAGTACTATGTTTAAAAAAAAAATAAAGCCCAGAGGAGGAACTAATACCTGAGTGTAGGAGATTGTATTTTGAAAGAAAGCATTATGATCATATTAATTTATTCCTATGAGCATAGAGGGGGAAAAAAAAAAAGGACAATCCGAGTTTTATGTAAATTATACCAGAAAGCCATGTTTTGGACATTTCAACACTCAAAACATTTTGCTTGTTCATTTTACTGTAACTAGGAAGATAAACAACCTTAATATTCTTTTATCTTGCACTTTTTACTGCTTTTTAAAATCACAAATAAAAAAGTAGAACACATACATTCTTTCCCTTGTAAATTTTAAATGACAATTCTGAAAGTCATTCAAATGAAGCTAATGCAGATAGAATGAAGCAGCTAAAAATGTTTATGATATGGTGTAGACCTTACGAATTAACCATGTCCAGTCAGGATTCTTTGGTATTGTTTATTTTGGGCAAGATAATTTGACCCACAAAATAGCTATCTGAAACCATGTAATAAAAATCTTTTCTCAAATAGGGTTCTACTGTATTGGTTTTAAGATCAAATGTCAGTGTTTTTTGATCTCTGTTGCTCAGATGTTCTCATTATGTGGAACAGAATTCAGCAGGTGTTTGATTGTTTATCCAGTAGAGGGGAAGGTGAGCTGGGATTAAATTGTTATGACATAGCTTTGTTTTAGCCTTGCTGAGTCTCAGTGAATCTGGAATAATTGTGTTGCTGCAATAGTAATCTTGCTAAGTACAACAGGACACAGAAAGCTTGGCTCAGAAACTAATGGACTGCAGCTACCATCTGTGGGATTGAAACTAAATGCCTCTAAAAGAAATACTCATAAATGTAACTAGCCATCTTGTTGATTAGCTTTCTGGTGGACAGGATTCCAGTCGCCTAAATGAACCAGCACAACCTCTCTCTGAAAGCCAATAAGTAGGTAAATAACCATTTACTACTGAATAAGCATTTGCTCAATGAATTCTAGTATATTAAAAGCCCCTTTGAAAGAAGACATTTATAATCAAATTATGTAAAATGTAGAAAATTATATCAACACTTTGCAAACTGTAAATTAAAATAGAAAAACATAAGTTCTTGTGCCAGTGTTTATAAGGTCATTCTTTTCCAATTCAACACATTTAGCTTTATTCTTATATCCTATTCTCAGTGGTTAATTTCACTGTAAGTTGGCATGCTTGGATTTATATTACTTAACTTATTTAAAATAAAATATCAGTCTCAATTCTCACTATTGGAACATGATTTTTAAAGAAAAAGAATCTTTCATTTTTGCTCTCTCAGCTCACATATCTGCACAGCACACACCACTCTAAGATTTCATTAACTGTTGTCAGCACAGCATTCTTTATTTACTTTTGACTCCAGATTTTTAAGTTTTTGAAGACATCATTTTTCACTGCAATCCAGGTAGAGACAAAATTTGAGATAACTGAGAATTCCATAACTAAACTAAGCTTGAACTGGTTTGCAGAAAGATGGAAGAGCTTGAAACTTCCAAACAACTCTAAAATTAACTTTTCTCACCTTTCTTCTCAGAATTTTATATTACAGGCCAAGGAAATCCAGAGACTAAAGTGGATTTTTCTGAGAGTTTGTCAGGTGAGAAGGGTTAACACTGGCTCAATTCTCTGCCTCTATACATGTTTTGTCGTCAAAGCAGGTTCAATGCCAATGCCAATGCCCTGTCCCTTGACCAGTCACCATCTTAGCAGGGAGGGACATGTAGCCTTTGCTGCTTGGGGTTTCAGTCTGTGCTTTGGGTTATTCTAAAGATTCAGTCTTGTCTTGATTTATTGAATCTCAAATTTTGTTAACTGAATCTGTCTGGAAACCTGACTAGCAATTCCCACGCTCTCCAATTTGTCCCAGGTTAGTCCTAGTCTCCCCTAAGATCTTCTATTCATCTCGACTCTACAAGGAGTTGAAGTCTTGCCTCTGATGTCTAGTCAGTGCTGGAGGCCTATGCATTTACTTAAATATTTCTAGTTGCTTTGTTTAACTTGCCCACCAAAATATTCCATTATTGCTTGATGTCTATGGTAGTGGTATTACGGTGACTGCTGTCATTCAGATAGTGAGCTCTGCCTTCTAAACTTCCGCAGAGTACTTCCAGCTTATCTGTATCATCTTTTATATTCCTCTCTCCTATCAGATCAATGACTCAGCTAGAATCAGTTATAATCATTTTTAGTAGCTAGGACCTTAGTACTTACAACAGTCCTATAGGCCGGGCAAAAACAAGCCTATTTTGCTCATGCAGAAGCTATGACCCAGAAAGGTAAAGAATATTTTGCCTTCATCTCCTTGCTGTTCAGGTCCCATCTGGTGGGCATGATATAGGGCCCCCATGGCGACAGAGTTGTCAGTGGGGTTGTCAGTGGGTTCAGTGAGGAGCAGAAAGGATCACAGAAAGTTTTAATTCCTGGGTCAGGCAAGTGGGAAGAAGAAAGGGCAAATCCAGATGCTGAAGGTTTGGCTTTTGATGAATAGGAGGGCTAGAGTGAGAGAGAAAAATATTGGACTGTTAAAGGCTATGTCTGGAATGGTTCATTTCTGGGCCAGCTCTGACCTTTGCAATGTGAGTAGAGAAATCCGTGATTAGCTATGCTGCCTGCCCACGGGAGAGAGATGGGAGTGGCAGGTTGCTTATTTTCTGATCCTGCTCTTTCTGGTTTCAGGACTAACCATCCAGTTGGCACTACTCATAACTAAAGGGAATGCAGAAAAGGGGCAAAGTGGTAAAACTTGGGTTGCATAGATCAAAATCATATTCATTGTAAATGTGACTTGCTTACTCTATTTGATGTAAATCCTTAGTTAGTTCACAGGGCCCTCCAAGATGAGACCATGCTGCCCTTTTAGTCTGCATGGCTGACTTCGTAACTGGCTGCTCTCCCTTCCTTTGTCCTACTCCACTGAAGTCCACTGGAGTCCCAGCCAGGGGGAAGGCAGGGACAGGAGCACACAGACACTTAGCAAGTTCCTGCCTCAGCCATTCACAGGTTAAGCTACCTTTCCCAGAGATGCACTTACCCAGATGAGAGCAGGGATTCTCCCTGTGGCCTCTGTCAAAGGTCCTCTCACCTGACTTACTTACACAGAATGCGACCCTTCGTCCTTCATTCCTGCAGTACTACCTATCACTCAACTCCGCCTTCTTTCTCCCTATTGCCTTATTATCTACTTGCTTATTGTTTGCCTTCCTCATCCTCACCTCCACCCACTTAAAGTGTGAGCTCCACGGATGGCAGGAGATCTGCTTTGTTCACTGCCATTGATCCACTACATAAGATTGCTTCTAAGTGAGCAGGAGGTGCTCAGGATGTAGTTACTGAAAGAATTTATGTTAATTTTTATAGACTAATCTCTCTCATGTGTAACATTGCTTCTGACTCTATTATATGTCTTGTTTTATTAAATGCTAAATTTTGATGACTATTTTATCTTACAACTTAATAAAGTATGTCCTTCATTGTCTTCTTCCCCAACTTTAAGTGGGCTGCAGAGGTATGAAGAATAAAGAATAGGGTACAAATACATATAAAAAATAAAAGAAGAGGATGGTAAAGTGAAGCCTATGGACTCTCTTCAAAACTTGGGAAAAAGCAAAAAGCATGCTACTCTTTAGTCACATTAGGCCAGTGGGGAAAAATCTGAGTTTTAGTTCAGGCATTGTTACTTATTAGCTGTGTATCTGGGTGAACACCTCAATTTCTCAGATTGGTTTCCTCACTGTAAAATGAATATAATTACAGGACTGACTTTATGGCTCTGCTGGAGATTAAATAAGAGTGCACTGATGTCCTCGGACCAGTGTCTGGTCCATGTTCTCATTCCCAATGCAGGGGGCACTCAGGAGGTTGCAGACTAGATGAGGTTTGCCCTGCATGGCTCTGCTACAATCCATGCTAACTGCGCCACAAAATAGCTGGCTCCAGGGGCCTCCCCAGTGGTGCAGCGTTTGAGCGCTGGGTTGCGAAGCTGCCCTCAGCCTCCGCATTGCCAGTTCAATCCGCGGCTGCCCGCGAGGGTCCCACATGGCGCGCAGACCTCTCCTGCCGCCCGCTGCTCCCCTCAGCAGTGTACTTCGTCACTCTGCCTGTTCTACTCTCCGCTCTGGCTCTGGTGAATTCTCTCACCCTCCCGTGCCTCTGACTGTACCTAGTACCTGTATAAATAAATAGATAAATCTTTAAAACAAACAAAAACAGCTGGCTCCTTCCTTAGCTCTACCCTTGAAGCAACATCACTGTGAGAAGATGCAGTGTCCAAGAAAGGAACCATTATATGTTGAACTTATATAAGTATGTATATGTATATATACACATTGTCGATCATATACCCCATATAAATATATAAATATATATACATATATATATAAATGTGACCATATATATTTTTAAAAGGAAAATTCCCAAACATGATCCTCTTTTAAGTTGCTTCTAAACATTAATCTCACTTACTCAATTGGGCATGGGCTTGGTATGAAATGTGAGGAGAAACACAGCCTACATTTATAGATTGAATTGGAAGCAGTGATTTCACAAAGAGTTTATACAACCCCCTAAACTAATTTGCTCTGCTTTACCCTGGTGCACCAATAGTAACTGTCTGTGGAAATGAATGAGCTGGTCTGGGTGGACGATACTGTAAATAACAGGCACCAGGAAAAAAAAAATCCTGAGGAAAATTAATTTCCAACAGTGGAACAGAGCAGGGAAAACAGATCTGAGTTTCTTCTGCTTGTGATTTATAACATTTCTCCTCTTAGCTCACAATAATGAATCATGGACCTTTCCACCAGAGTTTACTCCCTCTCTGAGTTTGACTATGCATACATGCACATGCAAGGACAGGGACTTGCTTCTCACTTGGAATTCTTCTATGTCCTTCTTTTTTCTGGCATTAACAAAAATCTCCAACAGGAATTTCTCTGAAGCGAACCTTTTCCCTCATCCCATTGTTTCATCAGAATTTTCAGCTGAGCTTCATTAAGAGGCAGGTTTCTAATAATTGGATTATGGTGTACGATTCATATTCTTCTAAGAAACATTTTTATGATTCAAAGATATATGTCAAAACAGAAATGAAAACCCATTAAGGAAAAGGAAAACATGACCAAAAATTATATTTGGTAGTTGTTGCTGAGTTTTAAAATACAAATTTAATAGATTTCAGTGCAATTATCTATCTTACTAATAGAGCTATGTAATATGCTACTTAGTGATCACAATTACCCGAAATAACATCAACTCTTAGTTTTGTTTCTATACACTACTTATAACCTGACTTAATAAACCTCTTAGCAAAATTTCCACAGATATCCTTATTGCCAAATCTTTTGCTTACACTTCTCAATACCCAATTTTTTTTTTTTTGTACTTTGGCAGCATTCAATACTATTGATCATTCATTGCCTTCCAGAAATTTTATCCCATTGGTCATTATGATAATCATATTCTTGATATTTTCCTATGACCTACATGGCTGTTCTTTCTCAGTATCCTTTGAAGTTCCTCTTCTTCAGCCTAGATCTGAAATACGGCTCTTCCTTGGAACTCTGCTATCTCTAACTCCTCACTCTAAACTGCTTAAGCAATCTGTCCTATGTCTACGGCTGTTGCAATTACCATGTTATTTATACCTTTGTCTAAATTTTCTTTCCTGGACTGAAAGCTCTTTATTGAAGATGTGCTGGTTTTCTGCTTTTAGAAAATATACTTCAATCTTAATAAGCCCCAATGGAATTTATCTATCTTCCATCTTCACTTTCTCTTTCTTCTGCATTCTTTCCTTTGGTGATTGCCATGCCTGTTGTTTCAGGCTAAACATACCGGTGCCACCTTAGATTTCCAAGTGTGATACATTTTTTTTTTAAAGATTTATTTATTTACACAAGCACTGGGTACAGTCAGAGGCACGGGAGGGTGAGAGAATTCACCAGAGTCAGAACAGAGAGTAGAATAGACAGACTGATGAAGTACACTGCTGAGGGGAGCAGTGGGCGGCAGGAGAGGTCTGCACACCATGTGGGACCCTCGTCAGGCAGCTGGGGATCGAACCAGCGCTGCAGAGGCTGCAGGCAGCTTCACAACCCAGCGTTCAACCGCTGCGCCACCAGGGAGGCCCCCAAGTGTGATACTTTTTTACCTTATCCTTCTCCCTGTTCCCACTGCAGAGATCTGAATTCAGACCACTGAATTTCACCTTATACAATCTCTTAGCTGGTTTTCCTGCTTTGTGTCTTGTTTCCACCCAATCCATTCTTCACACTACACCACCAAGAGTCTTTCTAATACACAAATCTGACCAAGATTTTCAAATTTATAGTCATTCAAAGTCCTCTCATTACCTTCAGGTTAAAGTCCAAAGTCCAGTCTATCAGGCTTAATAAAGTGGTCCTTGTTTGCCTGTTTTGCCTTACCTCTTTCTTCTTGACACTTTTCTTTACTCTTCCTTGTATTTAGCTTTCTAGGCTTTCGTCTTTCTGAAAACTTCTCAGTCCTCTAATGCTGCCTTCTCTGCCCACTATGTGCCTATCCCTGTGCATTCCTTACCACTCTTTCCCTTATCTTGTTAACCTCTATGAATCTATCAGCTGTCAGTTGAATTGTCTTTTCCTCTAGGAAGTGCCCCTCCTTTGCAAATCCAGTATCTGCACCCCCCTTCATGCCTAGAACCACTGCAATTAAAACTGTTTGAGGGCTTGGAGCCATCAGCCCTGTGTGCTCAGGAACAGTGCCTGAATTGTTTGTGGTAGAATTCCCATGTCTTGTGTAGTGTATAGTAGGTACTCAACTATATGTGGAAAAATTAATGAAAGGAAGAATAAAATCTGTTGTTTTTCTGATTGACTTTATAGCACATCTGTCTATAAAGTAAGAACAACAGAATATTATCTTTAGACAGAGGTTGGGAGAGTACCCATCTTAATCAAAGAACAACACCTAACATTCATTGAACATCAGCTGGAGGCACCATGCTAAGCACTTCACAAGGGTTGAGTCATTTTATTCTCATAGTGAGCTATGAGGCAGGGACAAATTATTTTCTCTATATTATAGATGAAGAAAACAAGGTTAAGGGACATTAATAATTTGGTCAAAGTCAGTTGGTAAAGCCATGAACCTCTGTAATCCCCTAAAGTCTTGCCTCACCATCCAACAAATTAGATAAATGTGTTCAACAAAAATGTTTTAAATACTTGTTTTATGTAAAATACTACAAGGGATGTATATACACAATCCCTAATCTACTGCAGTGAAAATAACTAAGAACACTGAAGAAAGGGACTGTTTCGTGGGGTCTTCCTGGTGGCACAGAGGATTAAAATCTCAGTGCTATCAAGCTATCACCAGCCACTGCAGCATGAGTTCAATCCCTGGCCAGGGAGCAACCCACATGGCACAGCAGACCTCCCCTGTTTTGCCCGCTGCTCCCCTCAGCAGTGTATTTTAGTAGATCCACCTGTTCTGCTCCCAACTCTGTCTCTGGTGAATCCTCTCACCCCCACGTCTCTGGCCTATATGCAAATTCTTGTATGCATAAATAAATAAAAAATAAATCTTAAAAAAAGAGAAAGGGACTATTTTGCATTTTACCAGTTATTATAATCAGTTCGACAAAAAGCATCCTACATTACTTGAAAGAATATGATTGGGCAAACTAGAAAACTTTCCAGCTCTTCTGCATCAAATACTGTCATTTCATTACTTAACATAAAATGTGAATGTTCAGGTTTATTAGCAGTCAAATCCAGATGCAAACAGAGAAATATAATGGAAAATCAAATAGCAGATTCTTATTACCTGCCTTTTGCTGAAATCTATGCCTGTGCTCTCCACTGTAAACAAGTATTGGATTATAGGATTCAAGGCCTAAAAGAAATCTAGAAATTATTTACTCCAGTCCTCTTCATTTATTTTTAAGGTTGAGGCCCAAAGGAAAATAACTAGTGAGTGAAAGAAATTACTAGAGCAAGAAGACTGGTTGAAAGTATACACAAAAACTGAATCTTTAACTATCCCGAGTCACATTTATTATACTCCTAGGAATATACTTGACAGAAATGTTTTTATTTTTCACCAAAAGATATTTATGATAATGCAGTTTTATTGCAATAGCCCCAAACTGCAGTCAATTCAGTGATCATCAATAGTAGACTGGGTAAATAAAATATGGTATATTTAGACAATGGAATATACCAGGTAGTGATGCCAACAAATTACAACTATGTACAGTCATATGGATGAATCTCAAAAACATGCTGAGCAAAACAAGTCATAATTTTATTATGATTTTATTTATATAAACAACCCAGCCTAACCTATTCTATGATGCTATAAGTCAGAAGAATGGTTACTAGGGGTGGGTGGTGGGAGTGATTACTGGAAAAGAACACAGAGGTGTGTGTTGACATGCTGGTTTCTGTCTTTTGATTTGAGTGCTGGTTACACAGGTGTAGTAACTTCGTTAGTTTCCATTGGGCCATGTATTTACTGTGTGCATTTTTTTCTGTATGTATGTTATGCTTCCATAAAAATCTCCCCAGCCCTTCAGAAAGGAAACTTTGGCCTCCCTTTATCAACCTAATACATTATCAAGAAATTTTCATGCACAATGGGAAAAATTTATGGAATGTTGTGAATCCTACTTCTGCTAAAACTAACATTTGCTTCAGTCATAACAACAAAAAAAATAAATACTTCAATATTGAAAATGTTTGCTCATGAAACAAATGTGTTAGATGAAAAAACAAAAAACAGTATTTCTTTTGGCAAGCATTTGTTGGATTGGAGGTAGGAAATGTAAAGTGTTACTGAATTTGCTTATATGCTCAGTATACGTAAGCCTCAGAATTTTGAGGAACTGTATATCAAAACACTAGAGAAAAAGATAATTGTAACAGAAATAAAGATTGTTGTTATGAATACATCCCTGCCCCATATAGTTGTGTAATAGCTGGCATGGAACAGGTATCCAAAAGATATCTGCAATATGAATATAAAAAAGTACATTGAGCATTCTTTTGAGGTCTTCTAATCAATCTTTGTCACAAAGAGGTACAATAAGTATTTTTAATGCTCATAAATCAAATTATTTATACTTCTTTACTATTTTAGTAGCTATATAGTAAAGAACAAGGACTGAAAAAATCTCCATCATATTGCTAATTAATATTGTTTACAAAAATCCATAAGTGACAGCACATCACTAAATAATGTATGAAGCAATACATCACTTAAGATAAAGTTTTATTAAAGTGAAACTTGAAAGTCATTAAAACCTCGGAAAAGTGAATGAAAAATCCCACCCCCCCCACTATATCTAGAAAAAAACTTGAGATAGAATTATTACTCTCCTTAGAAGTAATCATATATTAAATTGGTGTCAAGAAAACCTTAGAAAATATTAGCTTTCAGGGAAAAACACTTACAATTTATATTTTCTACTTTTAAGTAATGTATTCTTACTCCAACTCTAAAATCTGTCTAAACCACCATTAACATTTTAAAAGAAAGTTCTCTAGTTCTTACCAAACAGAAATAAATAATACCTGACATCAGCATTAGGGAACATAAACATAAAATTACCTGTTATTAAAAACTGAGCACATTTTTTCTCAACGAAATATATTACTCAGCTGTAAAATAGTATGTTTGCCATTCACACTAATGTTTCAACATTATGGTTCAATCTTCTAAAAAGCTGACATGGAAAATAATGGTGTAATAAACTAATTCATCATAATGTGCAAAAGAAACCACTGGAATAAATTGTAATAACCTTTCAAAAACTAGCAGCTTTTAAAAGTATTAATTTCTACTCCAGATAATTGGAAAGGACACCTGGGTGGGTAGGCAATATTTTTTATGGGATTGCTCTGTCAGGAGCTCAGATTGTCTCTGGACTCAGCAATGATCATTTAGCACTAAATGACAGTGAATCTTGCAAATAGGTCTTCCTAGATGGTGTTTGCCATAAATTACCAAACTCAACTCCCCTCAAGGTCAGCCATACGAGAGGGCAGGTATCAAACGGCCTTCGTGGAGACCTAGAGTGGTCCTCGGGTTTCTCATAAATGGACAATAGTTGTGTTGGCTGCCATAAAATCAACTTAATGGACTGACAACATAAATTACCATCAAACTTTGACAACATCCTCCCTAGAAAACAGCTCAAGAATGCTTTTATATCAAAGCAAGGGAAAATGGATAACAATATGTTTTACTCTATGCTAGATCATAAATATTTTTAACAATGCTAAGTGGGGAATGAATTAATATTAGAAGCCACAATGTGTTTTTCTTGGTGCATTAAAAACAGCATCTAGGTAATATTAAAATGACACTTGCTTTTGAAGTAACTGATATATACATATCATAGTAATGTGATGAAGTGTGGTGTGTATGTTCTAGGGAGGAAGGTTTCATTTTGAGTATATTTCTACTGGACACAAACAACTAAAAAGAATATTGATTTTTTTTTCTAGTCTTGTTTTATCTGTGTTGGTCAGTGGACTCACAGAAAAGATAGATTCTTGAGCTCTCACACTATCTAGGCTAATTCACTTTCTCTATGGCTCAGTTTCTTTAATCTATAAACTAATTATTATACAAAGACATACCGAAGACAATGGAAATAAGCCTGAAAGAAAGGCATCACATAAAACCAAACTACTAGAAAATATCAAAATATCAATGTAGTTATGAAAATAATCTCAAGAAAATGACAGATCTTTAAAACCAACTTGGTAGAAAACATAACAATAGCTAAACTAGGAAACTGTAATTTGGAGGTAAGTTAAACGTCATTGTTTAGCTGAATTTTCTTTATCTAATTGTGCTGCTGTCTTGTAACCGCAGTGTCTGTTGTTATGATATAAAGATATATGTATTCTCAGGTGTTTTTATAATTAGTTATCTATTATCTCTTGGAAAGCAGAACATCATTGTAGATTTTGGTAAAAGAAATAGTATATTGAGTAAAAGCAAGATTTTCTTTGACTCTAATGGCATCCCAGACCATAAATAATGAACTCTATACACTTTGTGAAACTTGAAAGTTCCTAAACAGAATTTAAAGTTAATGTATTTTGTTACTTTCTCTGTCATATCTAGCCATCGCCTTCTCTCATATCTTTCATTGCACTGTCTCTTGCATTTATTTCCTTTTTCTACTACCTTTGTCACTTCTGTCCAGAACCTCATCACCTTAGACCTGAATTATTGCAGTAGTTTCTTCGCTCCTATTCTCTTTCCACCAATCCATCCTGTCTAGTCCTAGCAAATTAATCTTTTTTAAAGCACTATTTTAATTATGTAATTCACCTCTTCAAAATTTTTCAGTGACTCCCATCACCTGGAGGCCAAAGGCCAGCATATTTAGCTAGAATCAAAGCCCATGGAAATCTGACCTCACCTCCTTTTCCAATTTTGTCTTTTCTAGCTGCCCTGAATAAGCCTTCAGGATACTAAATGCATTTGCCGTCTGCCAACCTTCACCACAAGCGCCTTCCTGGACACTCCCATCTATCCTTCCTGTCTTAGCTTTTTTTCCTTCTGTGAGTCCTTTTTTTTTTTTTTATCATTTGAACCCACAGTCAACATTTCCACCATGCAACTGGGCACTCATTTTAGTTTTATATTAAACATGATTTATTTCACTGTTACAATATTATTTAACATCAGTTTTTTTGCTTAATGATTATCATGCATGTTCTCCTTAATTTATTTGTAAAGCTCTTCTAGGGCAGGGCTGTATGAGTTCTTATTATATGTCACTCTCCCTAGCATTTAATTATAACAATAGTTCACAATCAGTAGACATTTGTTTAATGAATGAACACACACATCACTTTAGGTTTCTTTAAAGATTAGAATGAGATTATTCAGTTATGTTTCTAATTTGTGGTATTCTAGACAGTCATTTATGTATGTGAGTTAGTTTTCCACAGTTAAATCTGTCTTCTTCTTATTATTTTTAAAGATTTATTTATTTATTTATTTATACAAGCACTGGGTACAGTCAGAATCGCGGGAGGGTGAGAGAATTCACCAGAGCCAGAGCGGGGAGCAGAACAGGCAGAAGGACCGAGGTACACTGCTGAGGGGAGCAGCGGGTGGCAGGACAGGTCTGCGCGCCATGTGGGACCCTCCTCCGTTGGCCAGGAGCAGCCGGGGATCGAACCGGCGCTGCAGAGGCTGCGGGCAGCTTTGCAATCCAGCGCTCAACCGCTGTGCCACCGGGGAGGCCCAAATCTGTCTTATTTTTAAGGTCCTAGTGAAATTCTCAATTATGATATATAAGCTAAGCACTTTAGATATACAAAGTTAAAATCTGACTTTAATAACAACACGGACATCATTAGAATAAATACAAAGTAGTTGCATAGTCATTGAATTTGTACTAATTCTGAAAGTTTCTTACTTAGATTTCTAAATAAAATTAAACTCATCCTAAGAATACATTCAGAGAAAAAATGATATGTGTGAAGCAGACAAAAGTCTTTATAAATCAGACATATATTTTTCACTTTCAATATTCTGCAGCTAGAACATGAATTTTGGAGCTTGATTACAGTGGGTAGCTGCTTGGTTCTGTTATATACCTGGTGTGCCAACTCCAATCAGTTACCTGGTGTCATTAAACCTCATATATCTCATAAGGTAAATGGGAATATTAATATCTAATTTACTTGGAAAACCTGAGATAAATGAAATCTTTTAAGCTGTTTATTAGGGTAATGGTGAAAGAGGTGAGGCCACCTATGCAGGCACATTTGTGAGTGATAGCTATTGTTACTAGTTTTGAGAGTTTTTATTTTTCACTCACTACTTCTTGTCAATTATGGAGACAGTTGGCTTTAATTTATTTATTTATTTTAATAATAAATTTTATTTTTATATTCCCCATACAATTGCTACCCCCCAATTCTGACCCCAATCCCTCCCCTCCCGCCCCCAACCCGCCAAAAGTGTCTCTGGTTCATAGTTTTTTGTTGATTTTGATTTTCACTTTCTTATAGTTATTCATTTTCCTGGTCCCTTATTTAAGTTTTCTAGATTCCTGCTATGAGTGAGACCATCCGGTATTTTTCTTTTTCTTTCTGGCTTATTTCGCTGAGCATGATCCCTTCCAGCGCCATGGAATATTACTCAGCATTCAAAAAAGATAAACACATGCAATTTGCAGCAACATGGATGGCGCTGGAAGGGACAGTTGGCTTTTAAATAGTGAAAAAATGTGGGCACAGGAGTTTAAAAGAGCTGGGTTTGAATTGTGGCTCTACTACCATTTACTATTTTAAGCTATCTGAGCTCAAGCTGCATAAGGGGATTCATGGAAAACACAAAATCTCTTTGCAGGGACATTCTGAGGATGGAGAATTATCTATTTTAAAGTGTCTTGCATAGGGCAGGTACCCTATACCAGATATTATATGAATGTTATCTCAGATGTTACTATCTGGCTGTGTTGAAGAATTCATGTTCATGCGTATTTTTTAAATAAAAGAGGTAAGGAATTTTTTCTCTATCTCACTGCTTTTGAAAAAAATTATTTGGTATTATAAAATTATTCTTAAAAGTAATAGTCACTGAATGATTTATAGTTTATAAAATATCTTTCTGATTTAGGACTGCAATCTAAATATATTCTACAAATTAGCTATTGCATTGCTTTATTACTTTATTCATTATTCTTTTAACACATTTTACCACAATACTTAATAATAAATTACAAATATTAAGAAGGCTATCAAAAAAAAATTAAATGTGTTACTGTCAAAGGCCTACATTTTGAGAAATACTTGACAGCTGAAGTTGGCCAGAAGAAATTGAGCAATGGATTACAGATTCTCGGCCTCAGTAGTAGATCTTGGATATGAAGTCTTTCTCTGGGAAGGCTTTGACAAATGTCATTTATGAAAGTGGTTTCTTAATTTCTATTTGACTTCTCAAGTACTGTTTAAAGTATTAGCAAGGTTAGTTGTTCTGATTCAGGTTAAAATTCAAATGAAAAAATGTGGTAGGTAGTTTCCGGAACTTACGTAAACAGAACAAAAAAAATGTAACTTTCTTACATTTAAATACATGCATTAGGTCATATGCTGAGATTAATAACTTATAAACTAAACTCAGTAGGAATGCAATTAAACACCAAGAAATGGAAACTGAGCTGTTTTTACTAACATAATAACTGCACCACATACTAAGTAAGTCATCAAATACACTTCCCTTCACATCTGCAAGGTCTGAAGCAGACATCAGTCACAACTTCAAGTACTATTCACTCCTTTGAAAAACTTTAGAGGAGACTGTTTCAAGAGACAACAGGTTGGAACACATGAGGCCTCTGCGGTATTCCAGGTACTATGGAAAAGCACATGAACTTTCAGAACTATGTATTCAAGGCGAGTCTTACTCCTAATAAGTAATAGTCACTGAATGATTTGAGTAGCTTTCTCCATAACCATTCAAGTGTCATGAGGTCTAGGTCTCTATGTTTTGTCTTAAGCCCACTTCTTGGTTTGGGGAGAAAGAGAGTGGGGGAGAGAGGGAGAGGGGAGAGAGAGAAAGAGAGAGAGAATATATTTAAAAAATTATAGAACATACGGGCAACTACCACTTAGTAAGTGATAACTAAACAGTACTGGATTAGCATTAGTACGAAAGAGCAATCTTTTCTAGATCTGCTCCTGGAACTCTTACATAGGTAACCCCTCATATCTTTGCCTTGGCCATTGATTACTTTTACTGCATTGCCTTCCTACAATTGTGTGCTAGGTATTTCAAGTAATTTATAGCTATAATTTATGTTTTTAAAGTTTCTGATAATTTCAAAACCATTTTACAAATGAAACATCTGATCCACATAACATCATTTGTTATAAGGTAAAAGAGGACTGAAGAGGTTTTATGATGTGCCTGAGTTACTAGAAATAAGTGTAACAAAGTGGCTCCCTCATAACTCTGAATCTGGGCCTCATGTCACCCCCTCATGACTTCATCATTTGTTTGGTTTTGGGCTTAGACTTACACTGGAAATTCTTTCTCATCGCATGTGTGATTTCTAAATATATTAGTTAAACATTCTGATTTTAGCTTCCTTGTTGGTAAATGGGAAGACACCTCCTTTACATGTTTATTTTGAGGATTCAATGAAATTACGTATATAAATTGAAAAACCTGGGGTATTGCAAATATTTAAATGTTGGTTCTTCCAATTCCCTCAGTGATATTTCACCTGAAGATAGTTAATTCTTTTAGGTCTACAGAGAATATTTGAAGTCACTCTGTAATTCAGTGCTGGGCCAGGAGAGTAGAATATATTTGATATATCTGATATTGGATTTGTATCAGTAGGGTGACAAATCTTAATTTAATCAAGGATTTATTAATCATCAACAGTATCTCAGCACAGTGGTAAGTGCACAGATGCACAAATAAAATAGTAGCTGAGAATTTTGGCAATAAGAAGAACAAGACTTGCTGATAATTTCCTCGAAAACAGATTCTAAGAAGGGCTAGTCTGCCAAGTTTAATGGAAATCTTTGTAAATTCTCCAAAATAATTTCGAATTGAATAAAAGACTTAAACACTAATGAATATTTTAGTTTATTTTAAAATGGCCAATTCTACCAAGTCCAAACCTCACTATAGAATGTGATACTGTCCAACATACATTATTCCATGGAGTGAGGGAGGGGTATGGAAAAGTTAGTCTCACAGAGAACCTAGGAATGAAAGATTAACTCATGTGTTGTAAGTTTTTCCTTAGTTTCTATTACTTAAATTACCTAGTTTATAAAATATCCTAGGGTAGCAGTAGCCTTTTGGTATTTTCATCTTTCTCCTTCAATGTCTAGGAACAGAAATACTTACTGATTTGAATTTTAGCATCAGAGTGATACCGTTAAAAAAAAAACAAAAACTTATAACCCCTTCCCATTGGATTAGCCCAGAAGAAAAGTATATGCCGCCAACTAAAAACCTTCACATTGGGCCTCCCTGGTGGCACAAGGGGATAAGCACCACACTATGAAGCAATTGGTATCCTCTGCAGCACAAGTTTGATCCCCGGCCGGCCAGGGAGCTACCCACATGGCACAACAGACTTCTCCTGTCTCATCCACTGCTCCCCTCAGCAGTGTATTTCAGTCAGTCTGCCTGTTCTGTTCCCCACTATGTCTCTGGTGAATCCTCTCACCCCCCACATCTCTGGCCTGTACCCCAAATGTTGTATGCATAAATAAATAAATCTTAAAAAAAACAAAAAAAAATCATATTAATGTTTTTAACGATTCTATCTAATTAGGTATCAATATAATTTGGCTTAAATTTTAATAATAGAGGAAAGTACATGTCATTATTATCTGTTGTGACCAGTTACTGGGAAGCTGCGTATAAGGCAACCTGTGGAGTGACTTGGTCTAGGACCTGGGTAAGACACTTCAATGTTCAGTCTTCCTCTTCTTACAATTTTAGGTACTGACCTGACATTTCAGGGTGATAGGGTTCCTAATTTTAGAGTGAGGATGATGCCATCTATTTTATATCACTATTGAGTAAAGTAGTTGAGGTGGAACATCACTAGGTAATAATTTTTGAGAATTTAATATATATCAGATACTAAGTCTTTTTTGTTAACTCATTTAAACTTTACAATAGCTCACAGAGATGGATGTGTAATTATACCTATTTCAGAGATAAGAAAATGAAGGCATAGAAAAAAAAAAATCCTTGCTTAGGTCACCCAGCTGGTGGTTGAGAAGAAACTCAAATTTAGGCAGTTTAATTCCACAGTCTACGTTCTTAACCATTTCGCTTATGCCTCACTCCATCACAGATACTCATCACATGTCCATTTCCTGAGCCCCTGCTCTGCTATACAAAAATACAACAGATCTTGCCCTTCCAGAAATAAATAGTACACTGAGACACAGGGTATCTGCATAATGAGAGGAAAAGCAGCTCATGATCCAAGTTGTCAAAGCCACAGGAGAGACATAATCACAAATCCTGCAGAAGTTTGGAATATAGGAAATAATGGTGAAATCAATAAGATTTTATAATATCGGTGGAAACTGACTTATGCCTTCGAATATAAAGAGAATTAAAAACAGGAAAAAGGAGTTGGGAAAGTTATTTCAGATAGCAGGGACAGCCAGGTCAAAGGCTTTCTGTGTTTCGGAAAGGAAGCTCAGTATCAGTGGAGAGGAAGATTTCCATATAGGATGGTAATGTCTTGCTATTTTGTAGAATGTCCAAAAGAGGAGAAAGGACTTTCTGCTGGAAAGCCACTGGGCCTTTCCGAATAGCTTTGCACATGGATGAACATGCTTAGTCTGCTAAGTAGTGCTTTTAATAAAGGCTGATGAGACAGCCAATGTGTGGTATGGATGGGAGAAGAGAAAGTTAAATCATGGATAGCAAGAGCTCACTAAAGTCCTCAGTACACATACCTACATTCAGACACTTCCCAATTACTCCAGGGATGATTATCTGGTTGGTGGGTATTCCATGGCCTCTCTTCACTTTCCAGCTGTCCTTTTGGCTTATTCCTTGCTTGTTAGCACCTGGGGATGGAGATAGATAAAAATGATTTTCCAATTAATCTTTTTTTCTTTGCTCTGTAGTAGTTGTGGTTAAAATTTTGTGTGAAGGAGAAGTGTAATAATCAGAACATTTCTTCCTTTTTAAAAAAATAGTACTTTTAATCCTTTATTAATTATTTGCTAACAAAGGTCAGTGATCACATAATCCTAATTCTGGGATATGTTGATTCTCTTTGATCAGAGATGGATAAGTAAATTGGAGGCTCCCAATATATACTTTAAGATTATGCTCTTAGCTTTTGCACAGCAAAAGAGACAATAACAAAAACAAAAAGAAACCCCACCAACTGGGAGAACATTTTTGCACCCAACACTAATGATAAAGGACTGATCACAAAAATCTGCAAAGAGCTGATCAGACTCAACAACAGCAAAGAAAATAATCCAGTCAAAAAAATGGGCAGAAGAGCTAAAAAGAAACTTCTCTGAAGAGGAAATGCAAATGGCCAACAGACATATGAAAAAATGTTCAACATCACTTGTCATCAGGGAAATGCAAATCAAAACTACCATGAGATACCATCTTACACCAGTGAGAATGGCACATATTAAAAAAACTAGCAACAACAAATGTTGGCGAGGTTGTGGAGAAAATGGAACTCTTCTGCACTGTTGGTGGGAGTGCAAACTGGTCCAACCACTATGGAGAGCTGTGTGGAGATTTCTGGACCTACTAAACATAGAGCTTCCATATGATCCAGCAATTCCACTCCTAGGTATTTACCCAAAAGACACAGAAACATCAATTCCAAAGAGCACCTGCACCCCTATGTTTATAGCAGCACTGTTTACAATAGCTAAGCTTTGGAAACAGCCCAAATGCCCAAAAATAGATGACTGGATCAAGAAGATGTGGTACATATATACCATGGAATATTACTCAGCATTCAAAAAAGATAAACACATGCAATTTGCAGCAACATGGATGGCGCTGGAAGGGATCATGCTCAGCGAAATAAGCCAAAAAGAAAAAGAAAAATACCGGATGGTCTCACTCATAGCAGGAATCTAGAAAACCTAAATAAGGGACCAGGAAAATGAATAACTATAAGAAAGTGAAAATCAAAATCAACAAAAAACTATGAACCAGAGACACTTTTAGGGGGGCCGGAGGGGAGGGATTGGG
The DNA here is from genome assembly GCF_964194135.1 of Talpa europaea. Taxonomy (NCBI): domain Eukaryota; kingdom Metazoa; phylum Chordata; class Mammalia; order Eulipotyphla; family Talpidae; genus Talpa; species Talpa europaea. The sequence goes on along the minus strand of NC_140068.1, from coordinate 39,150,644 downwards.
GTCAGAATGGGGGGGCTGCAATTGTATGGGGAATATAACAATAAAATTTATAAAAAAAAAAAATAAAATGGAATGAGAACAAAAAAAAAAAAAGATTATGCTCTTAGAATTTTGGTTCTAATCTGACTGCTGAAGTTTTTAGATGAAGAGTAGTTGAATGTAGTCTCCTTAAAAATGCTATATATAATGTGTACCTCCAGACTGGTCTTTAGCAGTCATTTCATGATTACCCGTATTAATCATTCTTACTTTTGCTATTAGTTAAATATATTAAGCAATTGCTGCTGCTTCCTAAGTTGAGTGCAGAGTACCTGGAGACCTGAGAAATTTTCTAGTTACAATGTACATATTGGCTCTAAATTTTAAGTGTCATTTTTGAGAGACTAGAGAAAAGAAAGATAGGAAAATGGAATTGATTGCAATGAAACAATGCCAATTTTTTTAAAAGCAGCATTAGCATTTCATTGTTACTTCCAATTACTATAAAAGTGTATATGATATCTAAATAGATTGTAGATGACCAATTCACATGCATCATTATCGTTAATACATATTAATGATACACATAAAGATTATTTCAGTCCAAAGTGATAGGAATATCTATCTTACTTGGGTCCATTGTAAGCAAATATATTTAGGGTACACAGACCCATGCACTTGTGCACACCTGTGCACACAAACACACCCTTTTCAGTCTCTAAAAATTTATACATAGTTTATTTTTGCTCTTTCAAATATAGGTTCATACCTCTTCAGATGTTTGTTATGTCCACAACCAAAGCATCAAAGCCCACTATATTGACTGGACCTCCCCGCCTACTTGCTCCCTTCCCCCACTGGGAGCTTTAATTCTACAATCATATTCCTAGGGTTTGTCTTAATTTTCCTTTTTCTTTTTTTAAAGATTTATTTATCTATGCATACTAGAGCTTGGGTACAGGCCAGAGATGCAGGGGTGGGGACTCACCAGAGACAGAGTGTTCACCAGAGAGAACAGAACAGGCAGGCAGACTGAAATACACTGCTGAGGGGAGCAGCAGGCAAGAGAGGAGAGGCCTGCTGCACCATGTGGGTAGCTCCCTGGCCAGCCAGGGATTGAACTCGTGCTGTAGAGGTTGTGGATTGCTTCATAGTGTGGTGTTTAACCCCTTGTGCCACCAGGGAGGCCTGGGTTTGTCTTAATTTTCATGTTCCTTTATTTTGTTTCCCTATATGTCACATGAATGAAATCACCTAGTATTTGGCTTTCTCTTGACTTATTTCACTTAGCATAAACCCCTCCATTCGTGTTGCTGCAAATGGTAGGATTTTATTTTTTTAATAGCTGAGTAGTATCCCATACTTTGGCTATTGTAAATAGTGCGGCAATGAGCCTAGGTGTGCTTACAGCCCTTTGTATTAGTGTTTTTGCAACTTTCAGGTGGATACTAGGATATACCTGGATGATAAAGCAGATCTAGTCTTAAACATAATATTTTTAAGTAAAAATTTATACTTTTGGCTAATAGCCAGCTACAAAAGTTATACTATCTTTTCTCTAATTAACACACCTTTATACATTATTTCCAGTTCTTTTACTTTTAATTCCTTAACTTTTCATAGTCCCAATAATGCCCAAATACTTTTAGAGAAATCAGAGAATAGAATAAGGTGCAAAAAGTTACTTTAGGATATGGCACACTTGATAGCACCCATCCATTAGCCCCAACACTGGCTCCATTCCTTGTGAGTTCTTGGCAAGTTCATAGCCTGCAGACCTCCATGCAAAACAAAGACTCACTACTCTGCCTCTCAATTTGTTTGATAAACTAGAATTACTTCTAAAGTTCCCAAATAAATAGAAATAATTATAATTATGAATAATTAAAATGCTGAACTCAAGAGGGCACTCAACATTCATTACACTATAGAACTCATCTCCTAAGGGTAATGCCTTCAATTAGTTTTGACTACAGAAGAAAAATGTGACAATCAGTAATTGCAGGTATTTAGTACAAAGAACAAAACACTCACTGGACTTCAAATCACCCTTTTGTAGTCAGCAGAGGTACTGCTCTCTTTAGACTCTTGACACTTATATTTATTCCAGAACATAGAAAAGCAATACAAAACGATAATGTTTTCAAAGTTGTAAGTAGATGTATTTCAACTTATCAGCCTTTCTAATTGAGTAGGTTATTTAGTAGGTTATAACAATAAATGACTTTTAAAGAGAATATTTTAAAAGACAATCTATAAAGTTTATCAATATATTATTCATTTAATTTACAAATTTTTATTAAGCACTTAGTATGCATCAGGTTTTAAGCTAAAAGATAGTTACATAGTGCAGTATAAGAACTAGCCAGTGGTTATTTTTGAAACATATACAAGTTTACATATATAAGTTTGAATATACCAATATATTTGTATATTCCTACAAATATAGTGTAGTGTCTATATTTGTAGGTTATAAAATGAGCTTTTCAAATTGTTGTTCCTCTCTATTCTTAAAGTTGTAATAAATTAAATTCAAAACTTAAATCAAATAATTTAAATGTTTCATCAGAGCCTCCTCGATTTAAAAAAAAAAAATGCCACAAAACATCTATTTTCTTTCACAGTAACATGTGCTATTGCAACTATTTCTTGGGTGGTTATTGAACAAAAACAATCAGTTTGAAATAATTTGGCAAATGGTAACTATACTTTTGAATCAAAGAGGGTATACTAAAGGAGATTTTTTTTTTTTTGTGGTTCTGATTCAACCTTAACCTAAGAAACAGTTATATTTTACTACCCACGTTGGGGGATACATTTTATCTTCTATTTAAGTGGAGGAAAGAATTCATTAGAAATATGGTATAAGTGATTTCAGAATGATAAATCTCAAGTTACCAATTCCACTTTTAATGATCAGTTGCTTGAGTCATGTATTTAATTAAAATGGTTATTTTAAATGCTTATATTTAATTTAAACATAATTAACTAAACCTCAGTGTTACTGCCTCATCCATTTTGAAATTCATTAATTTATAAAATAGCTCAAAAAAGTGTGATAAAATTCTAATTTTCAAATAAATCAGGATCAGTTTGCATTTTTTGTTGGCTTCAGTTGTGATCTCACAGTGAGCTGTTCATATTAGGTGTCACCATGGTGTTTCTGACACAGCTAACATGGAGTTGTCAAATACTGACAATGTCATTGATGTTTTCTTTATATATATGATGTAATTTTGACCTCCTAGGCAATAATAGTCTATAGTTAAGGATGTGATTGCTTAAACTTTAAAGGGATCTAAATTTTATATATTAAAATTCCACTTTCATATATTTAGCAGGTGATTCATAAGTACATAGCAATCAGTATAATAAAATTTTCTTAGAGTCAATCTGGTAATGTAAACAGAAAGTATCTTTAAGGAAATGTTCTGATTTAAATGTATCTAAATAAACAACATGGTCTGTATACACAGAAACTAAGAGAGTGGGAAGTAATATAAAACATTTTTCCTAGTCTACACAATTTGAGGATTCTTTGACAATAGGATTCTCCGACAATTGAGGATTCATTGACAATAACTACCTGGTGTGGATTTCCTCGTGCAATGAGAAACTATACCTATAAATATTCTACAATCCTGAGGTGCTTGGTGGGCAAGGCTGCTAAAGTGTGCATGTTTGCCTATTAGTGATATTGCTACCGTTTATTAGGTACTAAAATATACTAGGCACTGAACTAAATGGCTAATGAAGTAATATGATTAGGTCCATTTTATATGAACAAGGTGAGGCTTGGAGGAGGTGAGAGCATTTGCCCAGGTTCTTGTAATTAGCTAGTGTTGAAGAAGACAGGATTTGAAGACTCACTCCTCAGCTCCGCACCTTACTGTCCCCAATTCTCCACCAGAGATCCAAGGAAGGCATTTTCAATTCTGAAATGCTTACAATCACCACCACCAAGTATTTCTCCCTTGCAATTGTAGTACATTAATAAATTGGTGAAGGAACACATTTGGCCACACTATTAGTACCCTCTTGTAAGAATATATGCTGAATTTTCAAATATTTTATAAAAACCTGTGCCTCCTACTCGCCAAGGAACCCTTGTAGTTGGGTAAATCTTTCCCTTCCATTCTCTCACATGAGCATAAACCATTTGCATCCCCTTCCACACTTCAGGAATTTTAATTCTGAGCAAGCTATAAAATCAGATTCAGTTTACACATCAAGTGAACTTGTGTAGAATATTTCTCTTCTTTTCACACTAGCACTATTATGTGGCATTCCAGGATGCCTTTAAGCTATACTGTATCTCAATTACCTCAACTGCCATCTGTTTCTGTTTCTTTCAGTCCTTTCCCGGGTTCCCTAAACAATGAATGATATTCCCACTCAAGAGCTAGACTTAGGTGCATTCTCTGCAAAAAAACTGGGTCACACATATAAATATCCCTCTTATTTAGATGAAAATATTAGCTAGTGACCAAAGTTAATTATCCATTGATTTTAACATTTCAATACCAAACATTATCATAACTCTGGACACCCTTAGCAAGTCAGAAGGTTTGGAACCATGGCAAGTTGATGGTAAGGGAGAGTACTATTTGTGCAATAAGCAGGAATAGACACATGGGCACATCTGCTTCATTAATCTTGCTAAGGCCTTTAAATACCATCTGTTTTCAATTTTTTGCTGGCTACCATCTTCCCCAAGGCTAAAAGATTTTAAAATGACTGGAGGGAGAAAAAACTTGAGAAACTAGTTTGAGATTTTAATTCTGTATTTCATCTGCCAGACAGTGAAATGCAGTTAGCGGCAGCAAGTGTTCCTAATAGATAAGGGAATTGTTGCTTCACATATAATTACATTGAGTCCAACGGTAGACATAGCCAACCATATCATCCTCATACTATTAGAAGTGCTAGTAAGTCTGAAAAGAATCCATTTTGAGGAGGGTCAGAGTTACTTTTATTTTACTTCAAACTAGGGTTATCATGGAAGAAAACTGATAATTCTTTTGGGGGAACAATTTTTGGAATATAAAAATGTATCAAAGGGTAAATGAAACTGACTGTTGTGACTGGCAGTAAGTTCAGGCATTTTGTGTTCTTTTGTGTTTGCTTTGAAATGTTAAACAAGTCGGGTTCTTTTTAAAAGAAAACATTTTATTCAGAACATTCTCCCATGAAAGCCCTTTTTGACAAAATGTCATTTTTTGATATATTAGTACATGTCTGCCCACATTTTATATTCAAAAAAAGCAAGCAATGTTTTAACAACTTTTGACAAGCATGGGGAATTAAACCTCCACAGAATTGACTCTTCATGTAAAGTTATAACTTGTTATATTCTGTTTGGTATTTCTTCATGGCAGGCCACATATTTTTAATTATATCAATTTCTGTTTGAAAAAAGTACAAGGCATTAATGATGAATAATTAGCAGAGCAGAACTTCATCAGTAAAATATGCTTTAAGTATATATTTTAAAACGTGTGGAGAAAGAACTATAGATAATGTATTCAATGATTTATAAATGAGCAATGGAGATATGTCAAAGATTTTTCTAGAAAACTAGCAAAGATATCTAAAAAAATTCAGTTACCTTTAAATGATATTTATAGGGCCTCCCCGGTGGTGCAGCGGTTGAGCGCTGGATTGTGAAGCTGCCCGCAGCCTCTGCAGTGCCGGTTCGATCCCTGGCTGCTCCCCGGCCACCAGAGGAGGGTCCCACATGGCGCGCAGACCTCTCCTGCCGCCCGCTGCTCCCCTCAGCAGTGTACTTCGGTCCTTCTGCCTGTTCTGCTCCCCGCTCTGGCTCTGGTGAATTCTCTCACCCTCCCGCACTTCTGACTGTACCCCAGTGCTTGTATAAAATAAGTTAAATAAATAAATAAAAATAAAAAATAAACGATATTTATAAATTACTTACTAAATCATGAATTTCAAATTATCCTTCATTTTTTGGCAATGCAGGCTCTGCCTACTGGAAACCTCACTCGGAGGCTCACAGATTGATACCCCAAGTCAACAAACTGTCCTTTGTCCTTCTGACTGTGACCCTGCATGACCGGTGTTCTGATTGCTCTCTAGCCTCATCTGACTACATTCTGTTCTACCCAAGCCATACTTATTCCTTGAGACCTTCTCTCAATTCCACAAATATGCTAGGTTCTGCTTACATCATTATCTGCTTACATCATTATCCCATTCAGCCTGGTTAATTTCTCATCTCTTTTTTAGTTTAAGCTTGGATGCCACTTTCCTCAGAACTGTTTCTCTAACACTCTAGGTGTTCTTTCTTTAGCTCCTGTATAACACTGTTCTCTCCAATCAAAGTTTCTGTCATACACTGATGCTACTTTCTCTTTAATTATCTGTATCCTCAATTGACTGTAAGATCCATGAAGGCCCAGATCATGTCCATCTTGTTTATTGTTAAATCTTACTACTTAGACTATTGGGGTACTCTAGAAGTTTTCAAACACTTTATTTTAAAAAGATTAATGACTCATTTGAGTTAGCATTTCATATATGACTAATGCTTTTTCCTCTTTTTAATGAAAATAAGTTACAGGTAACCACTTAAAAATATTAATGTATGTGAGTTGGCATGTGATAGTGCTAATGTTCCCATTTGATTATTCTATTTACCTTAAGCAACATGTTTCACATTTTAGTTCAAGAGCATTCTCCTACCACAGTAATAAGAGCCATGGAAGGATGCTAAATGCTGGAATGATTGTATCTGAGTTTATGATATAGAGGTGGCAGGAAGGATTTATGGAAAACAATGCATGACATCTGAAGGTCTTGCTTTTTTATATTGCTGTGTCATTATAATCTGATAACTTTTAGGGGGATATTGTGATGGAAAAGGAGAAAATTTGAAACCAGTACCTATTAGAGAGTCAGGGAAATGGAGCTGGAAAAGAAGCCATCCTATGAATATTTTTATTAGATAAACAAGGGCTGTAATTATCAATATACTCTTAAAAGTACCTTAAATCTAGTGAAGCTTCTGTGGATAACTAAATCATGATTATGGCAAATCTAGAATTCCTTGAATCTAAATTCAAACTAATCAAACTAATTCAAACTAATCAAAGTGAAATTCCATTGGCTGACATCTCCAGATCACCTCTAAAATATAGAAGGTATTTATTAAGAATATCCAATATAAGAGCATGACATAAACTCTTCTATATTTTACAAGTGCCTTTGGTTAGGGCAGAAGGGTAGATGTAAGCTAGGTTATGAAGAAAAGGATACAGAGCGAAGAGAAAGATAAGTGGAACGCTTACTAAAAAACTGCCAGAGTAGTACTTTTCTTAAATCAAGATTAAAAATATGATGTGCTTACAGAACGCTTTCTTCCATAGCAAAAGTTATATAATAATAATTTTTATTCCCACATAAATTACTTAATATAGGGGCCTCCCTGGTGGTGCAAGGGGTTAAGCACAGCACTATGAAGCTACCGCAGCCTCTGCAGCATGAGTTTGATCCCCGGCCAGCCAGGGAGGAGTCCACATGGTGCAACAGACCTCTCCTGTCTCACCCGCTGCTCCCCTCAGCAATGTATTTCAGTCAGTCTGCCTGTTCTGCTTCCACTCTGTCTCTGGTGAATTCTCTCACCCCCCACACCTCTAGCCTGTACCCTAGTTCTTGTATGCACAAATAAATAAATCTTAAAAAAATTAATAAAGCCGCCACTAGCTTTACAGATTACTGCTAGCACTGATGGGCCATCATGTGCATAAGACTCTTTGTAATCTGTAGTATTCAGTCTTCAGTATTTATCTCTTTATTCAATTCTTATTTTAAAGCATATTGAAATAGTTCACCAGGAAGATACATGGAGTTGTTTCCATGGGCTGTCTTCTGGGCTTCCTGGGGTCACCATGTAGAGGGCAACAGAAAACAATTTCAAGGACAATAACAATGATGAATAAATTAAAGTATATTGTATAGGGCCTCCCTGGTGACGCAGGGGTTGAGTGCTGGGCTGAGAAGCCGCCTTCTGCAGCACCGGTTCGATCCTCGGCAGCTGGCGAGGGTCCCACTTGGCTCAACAGGCCTCTCCTGCCGCGCCACAGCAGTGTATTTCATTGGCCTGCCTGTTCTGTTCCCTGCTCTGGCTCTGGTGAATTCTCTCAACCTCCCATGCTTCTGGCTGTACCCAGTGCTTGTACAAATAAATAAATAAATCTTTAAAAAAAAAAAAACCAAACAAGTATATTGTATAGCGTCCCATCAAAGAAATACATTTGTTTTACTTAAGTATATTGTCCTATCCCTACCTCTTTTCAAAATACTTCTTTACAGCAATTCTCATTTCACAAGTGCTTCAAATTGATTCTTAGGAATTTAAGTTCTCCACACCCTTTTCTGGCAATATGCTTTTTATCAGATCAGCAAAAACAATGTGAAAACACCTGTCACAGTAATTTCACATGTCTATCATCTACCAAATTACACATAAATGATCTATGGTTGCAATATGGTCTTCGAATGAAGATCTTTTTCAAGAGAGACAAATGCTGTTGAAAATATACATTGTAAGAAAAATCCACTTGTAGGATTTGTAGAAACTTACAGTTTCTAATTCTATCTTTAATCAGAACTAAGAGAACATTTTTGAATGAATAGCTTTGCTTTTATATACATACGTACTCCTAGTCATCAGTATAGACATCATTCAACTAATCTCTCCACAGGTGTGCCGCCAGAAATGGAGCTGAACTGGCAATAAAGCATTTACTGAATGCCTTGCCAGAGTAGATGAAGGAAAAGTCTATACCCCCTCCCCCAAACAAAGTTATAATTGTTGAACATGTACAGCTTTTATAAAAAGTACAGACAAAGGCACCAATTATTCTCTGTGGGCTTAACTTACATGCTAGTAAGAATTGATATTCTCCAAGACGATCCAATTTTGTACTGAGAGCTGAGAGTCCTGCTCTAAAGCCTTCTTTTGCTGTGATTTAGTGAAAAAGTCCCTGCTCATTTCACATTTCAGTTATCTGTGCACTTACAGTTCCCTTACAACTAAGGCTTGAAAGTTTCGTTGTATTTTACTACCCTATTCCCCGCCTACACCTGGCCCCACCCTAAACTGTAATACAATTCTACTGTAGTTTGAATGTGAAGTATTGTATACTTTAACATCCATATTCAAGAAGGCAAATATACATCAAAATAATGTTTACATGTATTATATAAAAGAATAACACTTGAAATAGCTAGGGCTATTGACATGGGGGTACAATTTTGCAGGAAATAATATGGCATGAAGGATAATGGAAAACATATCATTTACTCTTAAATTCAGTATATTTCAGACTTAAATCTAAGGGAACGTAATAACACAGTATTAGAGTCACTCCACTATTCCTAAAGGTTTGACATTTTTAAAGAGTGTATGTAATATTCAGGTGGGGATCAAATGGACTAAACCATTCTGCTGCTCTTTTGCAAAGCAGCATGTTCTATGGTAGCGTGGCCAAGGGCAGCAATATTCAACCCTCAAAAGCAATAAAGAACACTCTTAAATGTACCTTATTTCTAAACTACAGTGGCACATTATAGCACTCTTTGTCAGCACTTTATTGGTTTCACAAGAATAAAAACAAACACTGAGGTCTTTACTCTGAAATTCATTTCCAGAATTTATCTTACTAACAAAAGACTTAGTCCTGTGAGATGTGTTCTAGTTCAAAAGAAATTTCTTTGTAAGAGTTTATTTGCTATTAGAAAGGCTATCTTTATTTGACACTCATTTTATAAACTTGCATTAAAAACAAGCTCTGTAAAATCATATCTTTCTATGACCCATGACAATACAAAAAAAGAAGAAAATGTACTGAAAGAATACTTTTGCTATAACCAGTTTAAACTGGTTTCTATTTATATGAAAAGAAGAAAAGGAACCCCAAAGTTTGTTTAAACATGAAAATTTGGGGGGAATAAATTCAATTTGCTTTCAGCATTGTTTCTAATGGTTATTTATCTACCATAATTGCATATTCACTGAAGTTTTGCAAAAACACTTACTCTTATGTTTTTCTTTCTTTGATTTTAAACAAACAATGATAAGCAACCAATGTCAAAACTTCCCTTAGATGTTTTGATTCTGTATAGTATAAATATGGATGCAGGTTTTCTCACATAAAGGTAAATAAGGCATATTTCCAAAGCAGCAAAAGAACAGCCTGTTTTATTACACTGTCACTGCAATGATGGGTGTTGAAGAATGGCATTTTAGATGTGAAAAATGGTTTATTAATCATACTCAAATCCATTTACCAATCAGCCCTTCATATGGATGATGAAAGAATGACAAACACTACAAAGGAGACAGCAAATGACCATGAAGCAAGACAAAATCTACTCTGCAATTATTTATGCAGCAAGAGCCCACACCTTTTAGCTTGTTTTCTGAATCAAAAGGGAAAAATGAAAGTTAACCAGAAAAGGACTCACACTCACACACCCACACTAGGTTTCCAGAACTGCCCTCTATCAGAGAACCTTCCATAAACTTTAAGAAGGGGAGCTGACAAGTGAAAGGGGTCCCTTTCAGAAACTTGTCACCATGAAGCTTTAATTTCCTGACTTGTTTTCTGTTTTTTTTTTGTCAGCCTGAAATCTTTCAGACAACATTAAGGATACCAAATAATATAACAGGACAATGGCGAGAACAAGGTATACTTTTATTTAGACAAAGAAAGCTGTCTCTACATAAAGCCTGTCGATTTAGAGGGGAGAGATGATGGAGAAGAAAGGCTTTTAGAGAACGAGGGTGATATGTAGCTTTGTATAAAATGCATTGTCAAGCAAGAGTTCTTCATGCATTTTTTGAAAAAGAAATGAGTAATATTTACCATATATGTGACAAGTTATTTGACAGCATACCATTTGCCTCTTTTTTCCCCCATATATTTAGCCTTTCCCAGGAACTGGGTGAATTGCCCAGAATAAGACCTTTCTGGATGTGGAACATGGCTAGGGACTCAAGAGCCTGTCAACTTGGGGTTCTTATCATTAATTCAATAATTCTCTCTAGAAAGTAAGTTCCATGAAGGTAGTTTTTTAAATTTTTATTTTGAATTTCTGTTTTGCTCTCTGCTCTATCTCTAGCATCTATAATCTTGCTTGGTATATACTAAGTCTGCAAGAAATAACGTATGAACAAATGAATATAGGCTAGTTCAGATTCTAAGCTCTGTGATTGACTACTATATTTACCAATTCATTGAGATGTTAGCATATGCCCAGACACTCACCAAGTTAATCATCATTTAATCCTTACTGTGGTTTTGTGATAAAAGCATTATTATTTCCACTTCGGGATTAGTAATGAAGTATTAAAGTTATGATGAGTTAGTTAAGTGACTTATTTAAATTAGTCTCGCAACTTGTAGAGAAAAAAGCTATTCTAGTTTAAGTTCAAAGATTAAACTCTTATTTAATAGGCTAAATCCTGATTTGATCCTGCTTAGTTAAAGAAACTTATTCACAGTCTCAGTCGTATCTGGTGTCTGATTCCTGGTTTTATCTACATTTTTCTCTAGCTCTGTATTGTGATCTTATAGAGCCTGATACAAGCTTTGCTTCACAGTGATGTGCTTAACCCCTTGAGCCACCAGGGAAGCCCCCATTTCTTTGCTTTTAATCACGTGGTTCACGGTACACTTGGAGAAATAACTTGTTTGTCACCAGTTTTGTTCTTTTAATGCTTTGGCCTTATTAAATTAAATTATGCACATCTTGGTCAAATGTACTGAACTTAAAAAACTGTTTAAATCCTCAAATCATTGGGCCTCCCTGGTGGCGCAGCGGTTGAGCGCTGGGTTGCAAAGCTGCCCGCAGCCTCTGCAGCGCTGGTTCGATTCCCGGCTGCCGGGTGAGGGTCCCCACATGGCACGCAGACCTCTCCTGCCGCCCGCTGCTCCACTCAGCAGTGTATTTCATCAGTCTGCCTGTTCTGCTCCCTGCTCTGGCTCTGGTGAATTCTCTCACTCTCTCACACTTCTGATTGTACCCAGTGCTTGTATGAATGAATAAAATATATCTTTAAAAAAAATAAAATAAATAAATCCTCAAATCATTGGGGATTTCATTATTTTCCAGAACTTTCATCCTGGCCATCCTATGATGAGAGTTAACATTAGAGGAAAACACAGCCTGGGGCTCATACACTTGAGTGCTAACCCACTTTTTATCTCTATGACCTGAGAACAGGGCAAAATTCACAGACGTGTACGCATTTATGTATCTATAAACACACATACTTCTGTGAATATATTTATGTGTGTATATCTATATATTTTTTCTAAGCCTAACATATCATAGATCTCTCCTGATTCCTAAAGGGAAACCTCATAAATATCACATGGTCTGATGTATTAATAGTTTCCAATGATCACTACATCTGTGTGTTATTTTCATGTAACTTTGAGAAACTCTGTGCTGATTAGGCAACAACCATAGGTACAATACACCTCCAAATTATTCCTTGGGATATTCTAAGTACTTATCCAAATTTTCCAATTAGATCTTTGAATCAGAAATGATATTCTGACCTAGTTATTGCAAAGCTTCCTTACCTCAGGGGGGAAAACGAAGCTTATGACAATTTTCTTTAATAACAATAGCTTTGCTCTCTAAACTTGCATTAAGCTTTTATTGAGGTGACAATGAATCTTGTAGACGAGCATGAGAACATGGCATTATTACCTGCACCAAGATTTCAAAACAGTGTTATAGATTTGGCCATTGTAGACATGACTAAAATGTCAAAACAGTCCTGGTGCAGCAATGTGAATGTTGTAAAGGAGAGCTCTTTTTTTTGGGACAAAAATAGATCTCCTGACTCATGAACATTTTTTTCTTCAGAGAACTCTGTGAAATATGATGACGTGTCTGTGTGTGTGTGTGTGTATGACGTGTACATATGCTATGTTGAATTTTAAAATTCCTCTGGAGGGCAGGTATTTCTTTATGATTTATTAGCATAATTACATTTTAATATACAATACAGGAGTTGTGCATATGACTAAAATCAGTAAAGTATAAATATACACACAGAAAATGCAAAGTCATTATTTAAAGTAGAATTAGAATATGTCCATAATATATATATACATATATATATACCAGTGATAGGCATTTCTTGGAAATATTTGCAACAAGATTTTCACACAGTTACCGATGAATACAATATATTCTACAAAATATAGAAGATTTTATCAAAAAGTAACTGGTCATCTCTAAGGAGCTGTGTGAAACTAAATTTAGGCAATAATGCAAACTTTAGGTGGAAAAATAATTTTTTACAGTTTTCTTTTATTGTTGAAGCAAGAAAATAAAGGTTTCTGCTGCTGAGCAACACTCTGATAATTAATTTGTTTAACTTCAATACTTCTAAAAAGTCATCCTATATATTCTCTATAGAGAAAATCTCAAAGTAAGAAACTGGTGATCTGAGTACTCATTTTAAATAGTGCTAGTGTTAAATAGCTGTGAGACCTTGGACAGACCACTAAATCTGCTGGAGCAAAAATTTTCTTGCCTGCAAAGAGTAAGACTAAGATAAGAATTTATAAGAAAGTGAAAATCAAAATCAACAAAAAACTATGAAACAGAGACACTCTATGGGGGGTGGGGGCGGGGAGGGGAGGGATTGGGGTCAAATAAGGGGGTTGCAATTGTATGGGGAATATAAAAATAAAATTTATTTTAAAAAAAGATAAAAAATAAAAAAATAAAAATTTTCAGAATAAAAAAAAAAAAAGAATATATGAGCTCTGAAGTCCTGACAGGTGCTCTGTGATTCCAGGTGGTTATTTCTATTACTAAGATAGTTCATCTCCATGAACAGAGAAGATGATACAGGCTATTTCAGGTAAATATTATCTTTCACATAGGCACAATGACTAAACTTGTCATTACTAGATAGAATGCAGCAGGTAGCATCCTGCAGTTAGTTACTCCAAACCTAGAAATGTCACATTCCATGGTTCTTTATCCTCTGAAGTTCATGACTCATTATGGTCTTCTGCCAGCAACTGGTGTTGGCACCTAACCCATAAGGTGCCAATGTGTCCCTCTCCAAGATTCATTTGATCCTCTGCTACATTAAGCCAATTATTTTAACATATGGATTTATAAAAGATAAAATAAGTTTCCATCTTAATATTTACCACAACTGGTAGTTACATATCTTTGTATTTGTATCATATCTGTCTCCCTTCTTTAGGGTATAAACTCCAAGACAACTAAAATAAGGCTATATTTTTTTATTTGATCTTCAATTTTAAAAGGAAGCAAACAAACATATCTTAAAGATGCAGCTTTAGGGAGCTTTTCCATTCAAACACCATTTTCTACTTCCCAGAGACAACTACATTCAATTCTTCTAGTTAAATGCTTTAGTATTTTGATTATCTGTAAATATTGTGATTATGTTATATTTTCTTAACTTTTTAAGTGGCAGTATTGATTTCTCTCTTGAGTTCTCCTTCTGCCACACAAACACTTTCTATCATCTCATTCTGCTACTGTCAGGTCAACAGTGATTATCAACTATCATATAGTTTATTTACTGCTAGTCTCAGCTGAGTCAAGTATATGCTACAATTGTGTCCCTTTTTTGCATAAAACCCCACTTCCATTGAGTTAGTTATTATCTCATTGTTTTCAATAATTTATCACTATTCCAACCTTAGCCTTTTTCTAGTTCTGCAACTCTCTCAATTTGTTTAAATATATTAGGTGCTTGGTCAATTTCATTCTTTTGGAGAACTTTTAGAGTCTCTGGCCTGGTTCCATTCTTAATTAATTACTGCACAGATCTCATCCTGGGATGCCCAATGCTTTCTTTTGGATTCTGTATTATGTTTTCTGATTCTGTATGTATTCTACTGTTTTTTTTTTCCCTTTGGTGAAGTACATTCTCCTAAAGTTTCTTGGAAAAGGGTAGAGGCAAGGTAGAATTTTCTGAATCTTGTACATCTAAAAATATGGTGTTATTCCAGTGAGAATGGCACATATTAGAAAAACTAGCAACAACAAATGTTGGCTAGGTTGTGGAGAAAAAGGAATTCTCCAGCATTGCTGGTGGGAGTGCAAACTGGTCCAACCATTATGGAGAGCTGTGTGGAGATTTCTCAACCTACTAAAGATAGAGCTTCCATATGATCCAGCAATTCCACTCCTAGGTATTTACCCAAAGGACACAGAAACATCAATTCCAAAGAGCACCTGCACCCCTATGTTTATAGCAGCACTATTTACAATAGCTAAGCTATGGAAACAACCCAAATGCCCAAAAATAGATGACTGGATAAAGATGTGGTACATATATGCAATGGAATATTACTCGGCAATCAAAAAAGATAAACACATGTACTTTGCAGCAACATGGACGGAACAAGAAGGGATCATGCTCAGCAAAATAAGTCAGAAAGAAAAAGAAAAATGGTCTCATTCATAGCAGGAATTTAGAAAACCTAAATAAGGGACCAGGAAAAAGACTAATTAATATAAAGTAAAAATCAAAATCAACAAGCAACAATAAACCAGAGACACTGTGGGGGAGAGGAGGGGAAGAATTAGGGTTAAAATAAGGGGGGGTACAATTGTATGGGGATTTTAACCAAAATGAAAATGCATACATTGTATAAAAATGAAAAATGATGTAAGAATTATATAAAATAAAATATTAAAAAATAAAAATAATAAAAAATATGGTGTTATTTTATGGTGTCTAACCTCACAAATAATAGTACCACATGGTATAATTTTAGATTAGAAATACTTATCCTTTTGATTCTTGAGATGTCTTCTGACTTAATTTGATATTTTTTACTTTATCCTATCTATGATAAAGTATTCTGATATTTTTTTACTTTATCCAATCTGTGATATCTTCATTTTACTTTTTATTTTCTAAGATTTTTTTTCTTTATTCCCAGTGTTGCAAAATTTCCTAAAGACTGCAGTATATTTTTATTCACTATGCTGGACACTTCATGGTCCCCTCCGTGGAAAACTCATGTTCTTCATTTCTGAGAATGTTCCTTTGATGACTTATTCCTTCCCCATTAAAAAATAGTTTTCACATACTGGGGGAAATTTTTATTATTCAGAGGTAAGCTCCCTTGACAAATTTTTAAAAATCTTATCTACTATTTTTCACCTCTTCATATTTTTGCTGTATTTGATGGGAGAATGTCTCAATTTTATCTTCCAACTATTTATTTCATTTTTCATCTCTGCTATTATCACTTTAAATTCCAAGCACAGTTTTCTTTTGTTCTCATTCCACTGAGGCAAAATCTTGTCTCCTTTCTCTATATAATCTGTTTCCTGCAAGATGTTACTGTCTGTCTTTGGTCTGTATGGCAAATGAGATGCTTCCTGTAACATGTGCTGTCCATTGTTGTCCACTCACATTTATGAGTAAAGAGTTTGTGAGCATGCAAGAAATGGCTCAATTGTGCATTTTATTCCAGGATCATCTGGCCAGGCTGTTTCCTTAAGGAATCTCTGATATTTATATCCTTTGGTTTTTCATTTTGAGATTCATCAAGTTCCACAAAGACTCTTTTTGATTTCTCTTCCTAGAGAAATCTTATGGATGCTCAGGATTCTCTGAGTTCAGTGAAAAAGAAGGCTGTGAAGCTCAGTATTCCATATGCAAACTCTCACTTAAACTCATTATTTTCAGTATGGTACTGCTGCTCTCTCTTCTACATGATGTTTCCAAGTCTAACGACCGTTTTGACCTAGTTGTGATATAAAACTTCACTGTCCCAGGTTGAATGGGGAGAAGTGGAGGATATTTCATTATTTTAATCATTTTTCTAGAGATACACATCAAGGCAATTTCCTGAGTCTTTTGGAAGTGCTTTGGTGGAAACTGCTTGTATTGGAACCTTGACCACTACTGGTTTTAGACTTTGGCATTTTGGGGTTTGCTAAATTAGTTTCAACATCTATATCTGCTTTGTAAATTAAATGATTTTTATTATCCTTTATCCCACAGTTTGTCCTTATATGTGTGTCTCCTTAAAGGATCTTTGTTTATAGTCATTTCTTAAAGGATTGAGAAGGTATTCAGGACACAACTACCTTGCTCATCATGATAACCTCATCAGAGAGCACCATGCTTTGTACTTAGAAGTTCCTTAGTAACTGTCTGTTAAACTGTGTGAAGGAATCATCACCCTATGTATTTCTTTTCATCTTCTGCATGTGAATAAGTTTCCAACCTATTTGACAAATCCTCTAGATTAATCCTATGAAGATGTAGCCAAATATAAGGTATTAAATATCTTTGCCATCTCAATGTAAATATATGTATGAAGCTCTAAGATTTCTTAGAGCATTGCTATATTAAAGATATCCTGGAGCTAATGCATCATGTATCTAGACTAGAACTGAATCCTAGTTTCCAATAATGACAAAGAACTTCTTTGTGGTTGATATTGCCATCTGTCCTGGTTTCTACTTAACATGTATATTAGTTGTTTGAATAGATTCTTGGATGGTGAAGGTCACTTTATTGTTGCCCTTTGAGTAGGGGGTCATCATGAATAACCTCAAACTGCAGCTGTGGCCAAAGAGAAAATGACTTCAACTGTTGACAAATGCTCTTGGTCCAGACTTAATGGTGGTCTAATAACATTAGACATAGAAAATATGGGACAAAGGAAAACATGGACTTAGAAAAGGATCCCACTGCATGTCTTCTGACATTTTTATCCTCTGAAAGGAAGTTCTTCAAAATATGTGTTTCATATACTTGTTTGTTCTCTCTCTCACTCACTCTCCTTTTGTTACTGATATTTTCAATCACAAAGTAATATTTATTAGAAAAGAGGAAAGTATACTTAGTAATATATCAAATACTGCCTTATTTGTTATTAACTCACAAAAGGCATATATATATATATATATATATATATATATATATATAAAATAGGCTCCTTGTCTTATTAGGGATAATTAAACAGGTAGTAGCTGAAATACACATTGGTTAGGGGCAGAGAAGGATCCCCATGAGAATCAAATTCTTTGAGAATCAGTTTTGAGGCAAATAATTCCTAGGCTTCAAAAATAAACAACAGATGTTAACTAAATGGTGAGCCTTTATCTCCATTTTTATGGCAGTGCTTGGACCTTTTCTTGGTGATTCCCACCATGGTCGCCCTGACCCACCTCCACTCCAGGCCTCAGGGACCATCTTTGAAGCAGGCATCCTGATTAGACTCTTAATTTCTATGAGTAGAATTTAACACTTTTCATTTGATCATAGAAGCATATTTATCTTGGCCACACAGGCACTTACATTTCAGGTACTTCCAAAGGTTGTAACCTTAAACTTCATTGCAAAATCTTTTCCAGAGCAAAAAGTAGTATATAATTTTTAATATCACATAGCAACAGTTATCTGCTCTTAAAAGAACAGATGTTTTTCTGATACTAAATTCAAAATTGAATTTATCATATAGTCTTAATATAAGAAATAACAACAAACATTAAATAACATAGATAAAACTTGAAATATTTTTTCACAGGGTTATTTTTGTATCATCTTCAATAAGCACAGGAAGAGAATTATAACAATTTTTGAAGGTACTTTTATTGAGATCTATTGTATGCTCATAGATTTCTTAAGAACTTGATGATTACAAATACCATGAGTAAGACACTCTTCTAACACTTTACATGCATAAAATCATTTAATCCTCTTAATTCCCTTATGAGATCGACACCTATGATTATCCCATCTTATAGATAAAGAAACTATCTCACAGAGAGGCTTTAAATAGCTAGAACACAAGACTGGAATCTATCTAAGATACATTGCACTTTTTGGGTCTTTTTTTAAAAAAAAATTTAATTCTTTCAGCTAGGATTTTTAAAAGAAATTATAATTCAAAATTAAATTCCAAGACAAGAGCCTACTGTCTTGTAATTCTCAAGTGCTGTTTAAAGAGCAAAGCTCAGAAATAAGGGTATCATTCCATTTTTTAAAATGTGGGAGATGCCTGTAATCTCTGAGAGAAGGCCATAGATTATTCACCTAGAGGCCTCAAAGTTATAAAATTTCAGGGACAATTAGTCCTAGGGCCATAGTTTTTACCCTAGGGTTATAAAAGGAAGAGAAATAAATCACTTTGATATCAATAAAACATTTTTCTTAAAGAAGACGTCATGAGTTTTTATGCCACAGACTATGTCCTTATCCTTCTCCAGTTGCTATAGCTATTGTTTCCATAGACAGTTGCTACATTATATGTTTTGGGAAAAAAAATTAAAAAAAAATTAATTTGAGAGCAGCACGGATGTGTCTGTTTTTCTTTTCAGAATCTATTGTATTAACATCACAGCAGTCTTTATGGAACCAGGACTAAGTGGTTAATGCTCTGTTTGCCCACTCATTGAAAACATTAAATCAGCAAGTCTGATTTATCACTAATGTGTGGGACACTGTGGGAGATCAAAGCTACCTGTTTCCTGATTCAATCAGTTTTGGTGGAGGAACAGACATACAAACAATTATAACAGTTTAAAATCTAAAACAGAAATCTGTCTATCTACATATTTGTCTGTCTATCTGTCATTTAAGGAGAGTGAGAAAAAAAGCAGAAGAGAATCATGAAAGCTTTAAGAAAAAAATTGCTCTGGTCAAAAAAGTCAGGGTGGTCCTCACGAATGAGGTGATATCTGAATCATACCGTGAAGGACAAACAGCAAGTCACAGGATGGACCTGATGAGCAAAGGTATTATTGGTAAAAGGGAAACTTCACAGAATGCAAAGAGCTTGGTGAATTTGGGGACTGTGATGACTATGGGGTGAGCAGACATATAAAGTAGTGCTGGGGCCTCCTCAGTGGCACAGCGGTTGAACCCTGGGTTGCGAAGCTGCCCGCAGCCTCTGCAGCGCCGGTTCGATCCCCGGCTGCTCCCCGGCCACCGGAGGAGGGTCCCACATGGCGCGCAGACCTCTCCTGCCGCCCGCTGCTCCCCTCAGCAGTGTACTTTGGTCCTTCTGCCTGCTCTGCTCCCCGCTCTGGCTCTGGTGAATTCTCTCACCCTCCCGCGCTTCTGACTGTACCCAGTGCTGGTATAAATAAATAAATAAATAAATCTTTAAAAAAATAAAGTAGTGATGGATGGAGGTTAAGGTAGACTCTGGCATCAATTTGGATTCAGTATGTCATTATCATGACAAGCTATGAGTAGCTTTTGAAGTTGCCATCTTGTTAAATGGTGTTTTGAGAGATATTTTTAAAAGAGGGGATCAACTAGGAAGGAGCGACTAAAGTCCCAGCAATTTATAAATAAAAAAGAAACATTAAACAAGAGGTTGAGAAAGGACTAATTATTGAAAAATCCTTTTGAAAGTCAAAAAGCAAAGGAATTGGTTTCTATTTATGATTGGGTGCCTTGAAAAGACAAGAACATTTTAGGTGTGTGACAGAGGCAGCACAAAGCCCCAGGGTTCCCAACAAAGAACCATCTATATTTGGGTGAAATGAGAAATGACCTTTCTATTGCATGGAATAATCAGTTAATGGGAAGAGGTAAGGGGTACACATTTAAAGGGCAATTAGCATCTTCTTTCCTACATAACAGTAAGGCTGATACAGGAAATGATTGGTCAGTTTATGTGAAGAAATTCTGGGACAGCTCTAAGAGCACAAAATTCAATGTACAATTAAGCAAATTAAATGATTAAAGTAAGATTGCATGATAACATTATATAAGCTTCAGGTGTGCATAGTTTTTAAGTTAACATCTGTATCTACACTACATTAAGTTCACCACCAAAAGTCCATATATATCTTTCACCATATAATTGATCCCTTTTAGTTCATTCCTAAACAATTATAAAAAAGAAAAAGAAATGACTGAGCTTACTTGGAAACATTCTGTACTCACTGTGGACAGTGTTCTGTTTTGTCAACTATGTGGATTTTGAAAGAAGTGTGGTAAAAACTAGAGATTAATGAACATACCTGTTACTTAGTACAAGCTTTTGTTTTAAGAAAGAAAATGCATTAATGAGATCATTATGGGCTGTAGACCTAATTCTCATGGTGGCCTATACCTGAGACATTAAACACCTGTCTAAGAGACACACCCATGGCTCCATTCCCCAGGAGCGGCCACCCAGAGGCTTAGTTCCCTTGAGAGTTAGAGTGGCCTATAAAAAGTTATCTGCAGAATAACAAACATTTTATAGGCTTAAAACATCACAGGTGACTGCAAATATATAGCCAGGCTTAGGCAAGATACTTCTGGTAATTATCCAGAAGTAGAACTGAGGAAACAGTGGTGAGGTAGGGGTAAAAATATGAAAATTACTAAATGTTCATATCATTATTTCCAAGGTAATAAAACAGGAATATAGAATGCTTACATTTTAATCAAACACGTAAATAGGACCATAAGAATAGTATATCATACACAAAAATAGCGGAAAACAGAAACATATCATACGCCAAAATAAATAGTGGGAAATCTCAACACACTAAAATTCCAAGGCCAAAAATGACTTCAATTTTTGTGACTATGCCCACAAAGGATGAAGACACAGGATAGCGTATTAGAACAAAATTAATGCCTGTGCTCTTTCTGGAATTGTTTAGGTCTATATGGTATTTTCAAGTGTGTGTTTGTGGAATACTAGTCCTAGGAGATAGTCCTACGAGAGACTTTGAACATGGTATGTTCAAACATTTGAGAAATGTTGCAAGTCATATTTTTCCCTTGGACTTTTGTAATGCACACAAGAAAATTAAGTATTGAGAAGTCCTATTGGGCAGAAATGTTTATCTCTATTTTACATTCAGAGCTCACCATTGTAAGGATAAATAAAAACTAAAAAGAGCATATTCTTCAAGTCTCTGCCAAATGTAACCTTCTCAATGAGTCTATCTTGACCATCCTATTTAAAATTGCAACCCACTTCCCAACACTTGCTACTTCTGATCCTATTTATCCTGATGTTTCATCTCAGAGTACTTATTTCCTTCTAATATACTAGGTGATTTACTTCTCTTTTATATTTATTGCTATTCTCTGACTCTCCTCTCCCCCTTCCAAAATAAAAGCCCGGTTAAAGTAGGGATCTTTGTATCCCAATTGCCTAGAAAATTCTTGGCACATAGGAGGTAGTCAATAAATATTTGAACAAATCAAACAAATGGAATTTGAAACCAGCAGCAGGTGAGATTAAGATTTGATGCATAGGGGAAAAAGTCCTAAAAGGCTTGTTGTCAGGCTCATTTATAGGTTAATGAGCAAGGTCACAAAATCCTTTCCTAGAAAATCATATGTCAAGGGTAAGTTTCTAAACACAGCCAGGGAAAGTTGGCCTAAAGGCAATGTAATGAACCGACAGTGGTAGATTCAGACAGCTCTACTATTTCATAAATTAATTTAGAAAAGGGAAAAAAGAAAAGCTTGCTTTTTCTTTCAAAGTAATCTACTGACTATGATCTTGATTCATTCTATGGTTGATTTTCTTATGTTGTAATCAGAACTGATGGTTGGTTAACTGGAAAAGTTGGCTAAAGTGGGATTTTGACAGTAATACACATTCTATACATTTCATTTTAATTTAAAACATGAGTCATCTTTTGAAGGACAATCAAGTCTTTTCTTTGAGTGTATGTCTAGTAATTGCTGTTCCTTACACTAATCCTTGAAGTCATCATCTACAAGTTAAACTTCCATTTTTTAAAGTAAAACCTTAAAGATATTGGGAAAGAATTTTAAGTAAAGACTCAAAATTTATATTTTATCTTTTAAAGTTTTTACACTATAATTCATATTTAAATCTCACTTTCATATTAAAAGCTTATACACTATAATTCATATTTACACACTTAGTGTTTTAAAAATAATTCTAGGATTACATTCTGTAATTTCTTGGGTAATTTTACATACTAGGTACCAGATGCATTTTAATCTTTCTAGATTTGAACTTTTATTTCTATCTTTTAGAGTTGTCTAAATCAAAAGTTTGGTAGATTCACATTTATCACATCTTTTCAAAGAATTCAACTCAGTTTTCATAGGAACAACTCTTTAATTTCACACACATATTCCTAAGGTTACTAAATATTTAGTTAAAATACATACCTATTGTTTTAGTGCAAGCACTGCCAGGTGGAGGCAGAAGTGCTGAGTGATGTGGAGAGTGTGGCCAGGTCAGGCACATGCCACAGGCTTGAGTAATGTTCACAGAGTTAGTCAGAAGATTTGGTGAGCACTGGTGTTTGTTTTTCACAAATAACCAATTCTCCAATTCTTAGCACAAAATGGGTGTCCTACAATTTAATGTAATATTGCCACTACTGAGTTAGCACAGAACTTCCAAGTTAAGGGCTCTGCCACAACAGTGCCCTCACTTCTGATACTGTTCTCAAGTTCAGGGTCCCCCAGGTTTGCCTTTTGTCCAACTTGGTTATATATTCACAGATTTTCTCTTCTACCCCCGCCCCCATCCCACATTTTATACTTTCCAGAACCACTCATGAAACTCAGGAAAATGCTGTATTTCTGACTACTGATTCACCCTAAAAATACAATTCACATCTCAAGAAAAACAAAATGAAAGATGTACAGGGCAAGACATAAAGGTGTAAGAGGGGTGCAGAGCTTCTATTCCCTCTCCAGTTTTGCCACTCTCCACATAAATGTGTTCAGCAAACCAGCAGCAGTCTTAAATGTGTTGTTTTGGAGTTCTTAACTCAAGTTTCATTACATAGGCATAATTGTTTATTACCATTGGCATTGGAGATTGAACTCAACCTCTAACCCCTCTCTCCTCCTTGGACACTGTGGGGGATGAGGCTCTAGTCACAAGCTTGGATTTTGTAGACCCCTCTACTCCCATGCATTATCTTACTAGCAGATGATGAAACACTCCTATCACTCAGGAAATTCCAACAGTTATAAGAGCTTTGTGCCAGGATGTGGGGGCTGAAGATGGTCAAAGAGCACATATATTTTGATTAGATCACAAATGCTTATGGATTTGTAGTGAGCACATGTTTCACGGCTTTCCCTTTTGCACTATGAACTTTTTGGAGGCAGTCTCTTCCATCTGCTTTTTTTTCCTCCTGTGCACAAAGCAGATTCTCAAATTTTTTAGATAAAAAAAATGACTGAATGAAACAAATTGCATTTGAGTCTATGAAATTTCTCACTAATAAGAATATGATAGAACTATGCATTTAAGCAGAAATACAACTTATGGTAAGGTATAATAATGCAAATTACAAAGTTCTTATTTATTAAATATGGTCAAGCAAAAACCAGGTTATCTAGGTCTTGATTGGCCACTTACTATAAACGATTAAGCAGGTCACGTAGTTGTTCTAGGTCTGAGGTTTCTCAAGTATAATATATATTGAAAATAACACCCTTTCTATCACAGTAATATAGTGAGGGTTAAATAAGATAATGAACTAAAGTACTTAGAATTTTAAAATAGTCAAATAAAAGTAATTAAGATGTGATTTAAATATATAATTAATAAACTTGTAAGACTGACTTCTGAATAACAAAAATATTAATAAAAATGCATGGAGGATGACATTAACTATAAATTTTATTTAACCTTGAAAGAGACTGGAAAGTTTGGAGTTGCACACATAGCTCTACCTGATCTTTTAAGTCATCAAGCTTGAGAAGGCTATGGCAGAGGAGCAGAGGAGCCATATTGAAATATATTAAAAATGACCTCATTTTCAGTCTGCTTTGGGTCTGAAGGTGTAATCAGTGGGAAATTTTCCTGTACAAAGTCTAGAGGATACAATATATCGCATTCAACTCTTTCCAATAAAGTTACTCAATTCACCTCTCAGGCTTTGGCAAGAATATAGAATTTATTCTCTATAGTGGTCAGGCAAGTAAATCACATTGAAAACTTCCATTGTCACACTTTTTTTCTTATTCAGCATTGGTGATTTTCTTTCTTTGTTCCTCAGAGTATCTTAAAATTTAGCTGCACAATTTTATAATACTGCCATTTCATAATATTGCTTCCTTCCTAATATTTTCTTAGCAGAAAGTGTTAAAGAAAAGGTTGAGTGAGTTTAGGAGTTTTTAACAATAAAATCAGAGACAAGGTGATAAATATTATGGATGAAACATTTTTCCTTGTAGAGACATTAGGTACCAGTTGATAGTAAAACAAAAATAATACTATCTTTACTACAGGGTCTCAGAACACTTGATTAGAAATAGAGAAGCACAAATAGCTGCATTAGAGCAGCCTCTGGCTCCCCTAAGGTCAGTAATAGTGAGGCTGACTCGCTCTTCACCTTGCACCAAGCATTCTGAGACTTGTAGATCCCCGAGGACTGCTTACGTTAGCTATAACTCAGAGATTTTTTTTTTTTTAACTGACTTTGGTAGACAGCCCTTTGGTAGAATGAAAGACCTCACCACTTACCTATGTACCTTTCTTTACTTTCCTATGGCAAAATATCAGTGATAACAATACTATAGCATACATATATATTTCACTATACTATATTACACTACTCTATAGTAGTACTTTATTATAGTGTTAATCTGCTTTATTGTAGTAAAATTTGACCATTCCATACTATATACTATATTGTACAATATTATATGTGATTTCTGAAATGAGTTTTGTGTTTAGATGTACTTTAGTGCTAATTTGTATGAATGATCCACCTTTGAACCATAATATATAACATATTAAAATATAACTACTAATAGTTAAAAGCAAAATACTGTTCTTCAAAGTTGGAATCATAAAACACCTCAAGTTCAACTGAATAGCCCATAATAAGCAAAAGATGATTAATTAACATTAACAGCAACTTATAACAAGGGAAAGAGCAATTGAAAACCCTGGCCAACTCAAAACCACACCTGAAGCACTGATAACATGCTCTTTCTGAAAGCCGAGGACACTCCAGTGTTGTATATGTATTTGCAGGAGGCTTCTCAGTACTGCCCAATGGTGAAGATTTTGGTCAAATTCTTGACAACACCTGACAATACTCAGTTTTAGCTTAAAACACACTATTAACTCATGATTAGTAATTAACTTCAAGACTGCTTTTCTTTTTTTCATTTTATATATTTTTTACATCATTTTTCATTTTTGCACAATATATACATTTTCATCTTGGTTATAATTCCCATACAATTCCCACCACCCTTGTATTGATCCTACTCCCTTCTCCCCGCCCCCCCCCATAGTGTGTCTCTAGTTTATAGTTGCCTATTGATTTTGATTTTTACTTTATTATAATTAGCCAGAAAGAAAAAGAAAAATACGGATGGTCTCACTCATAGCACGAATTTAGAAAACCTAAATAAGGGACCAGGAAAAAGACTAATTATAATAAAGACTGCTTTTCAACAGGCATTGCTCATATGTGGGTTTGGAGATCTTTTCATTGTGGGCACTAGTCATTCTTCTAGAAAATTATATTTCTGGTCATTCAGCATTAAATGCCAGTCAGTCTATGGGGTCATCAAAAAGACCAAAGTGCTTCTTAGAGGTGGTGGAAGGTGCCAGAATCATACTGCTCATAGGAGCTCAAGAAAGAATTGTCAGGAGCTGTCTGTGTCCCATCAGACCTCCTCCTCTCAGATAGCCTTGGGGACCTGAATGTGAGTCCACACCCTACAACAAGCTACAGATTCTTTTTTAACCTTTGCATTGTAGGAAATAAACACTCTGACCTCCTTTATTTGTAAGTTATTTTTTAATAACACTTTTTTTTTTAACTTGCTTTGCCTTTCTCAATTTTAAGAAGGGGAAAATAATGTCTATTTTAACTACCTTATAAAATCTTATGTGAAGTGCTTTGTAAACTGTAAATCATGATGCAAAAAGATACTATTAATTTTATTAGTTTTTAAAGATCAGAGATTGCCTTGGATTGTATGTTCAATTCTCAAATATGTAGTTACAGAGTTATACCCAAGCTCAGTAAATATTCTTGGGTAATCAATATAACAGATCTAGCTACAGGCAAAGAGGCGGCGGATAGGGTTAAAATCCACAAGGGATGATAGCAATTACTAGGATGTAAACAGCAGACTAACCCAGTTACAGTAAGTTGGAAGTGTGAGTAGGTAGACTGCACAGATTTTTGGAATCACTTCATTATTGCTTTTCCTATATCCTGTGTTTTCAGTGAGACTATACATTGTCTGCACTCCATTTCAATTACGTGAAGTTTTATTAAATACATGCTAAATTTGGGCACTGTTTTTGCTTGAGAGTTATTAATATATATTTTAAACATTTAAAATATGTGTATTCCTAATTCTTTTTTTACTATTGAAAAAACCTTGTCTATCTTCTTTTTCATAATCTTATAAAAACATTTTCCCTAAATATAATTTTCATGTTTACTTTCCCCTTTGATCCAATTTATACTTTTTAAAAGTTTCTTCTTCCTACTATTCCTTTTCTATATTCTCTCAGCTTTTCTATTGTCTTTCTTTCTGTCAACTCACTAATTTGTCCTAAACAATTTGGTATTCAAATTATGGATGCTCATTTATACTCATTTTAATAAGAAAGTTGTTAAGCAGAAGATGAAAAATACTTGTTTCTGTTTCAATTCTTATTTTGAAATCCTTTTTTGTAGGCATTGGCATGAGAATATGAATTTTAGTTGGTTAGAAACACATCTCTATCAATTGAAGAATGTAATTTCAAATGTAAATTGGGGATTGACTGAAAGTCAAGAAAGTAAAAGGAAAAGAGAGAGAAGGGGAGTTAGTAGGGATGGAGAGAAAATAGGAACGAATGTGAATGGCAATGTCTGTTAGTGAACAGTGGCATATGGTTCAATTTTTTCTTTCTTCTTTCAAGGTAATGGAGAAACACTCTCAAGTAATAGCAGAAAGCGAACTTTGACTGCATCTTTAACATCCATAAAACTAGTAGAATTTTATTATCATGCCCAGGCTGTTCATGGCCTATTCAAAGGTCAAGGTGGCAACATTGATACATGACCCAAGGCAAAAATGTAAAGATTATATTATGAGTGGGTCAGAAGGGAAAAAATGGAAAGAGTCCTACAATATTTAGATAAAATATTCATTATTAGTGGTAATTACAAACTGAAATTAGGAAATGAAAGTTCTCTGTGAGCAGAAGTGATTTTGTAGCTCCATTCATCTGCATGCTCCTCTAGGTATATTTCACATTTTCATTGCATAATTTGAAAGCAAAAGCCTGCTCTAGTTTTGGAACTCAATTATATGAACAGCAACAACAACAAAAAAATACATTCAAAAATCTGTGATCAGAATTCATGTTTTAAGAGATTTTAGCTTAATTTAGCCAGTGTAGCAGCTGCTTTGGTTTCTGAAAAAATGATGGACAAGAAAACTAATAGTGCTTCTCTAGCTTAAGCAGTAGAAATGTGGATACAAGCTAATATGACAAGAACTATATTAGTACGGGTTGCATTAAAGGGCTTATGATAAAAGTTTAACTAGAATTTCATTACATTTCCAGAAGGCAAATGAACCCTCTGATGCATTCTAAAGGACATGCACTATACTCTATTAAGATTTGACCGCACTATATAATCAGTTCTAGGTTTAGGAGGAAACAAAATCTGTGGACTTCAGAGACCAGACACAGTGATCACTCAGACCAACCATGTTAAGTAGCGCTCCCTCAGCACTCACTGTGTGGGGATAGGCCTTTTCCAGTTCAGGGACAACTTGCTACCTGATGGGCATTTCAGCTGTAGTTCTTATAAAATTCTTACTTAAAGTGAGTTTTTTTTTAATATGTACCATTCTCACTGGTATAAGATAGTATCTCATTGTAGTTTAGATTTGCATTTCTCTGATTACAAATAATGCTGAACATTTTTTTCATATGCCTGTTGGCCATTTGCATTTCCTCTTTGGAGAACTTCCTTTTTAGCTAGCTCTTCTGCCCATTTTTTGACTGGATTATTTACTTTGTTTTTGTTGAGACTCTTCAGCTCTTTGTAGATTTTTGTTATCAGTTCTTTATTATTAGTGTTGTGTGCAAGAAACTAGCTATAACAAATGTGGCGAGGATGTTGAGAAACAGGAACTCTCCTGCACTGCTGGTGTGAGTGTAAAGTGGTCCAACCACTATAGAAAGCTGTGTGGAGATTCCTCAACTTGCTAAAGATGGAGCATCCATATGACCCCGCAATTCCACTCCTAGGCATTTACCCAAAGGACACAGAAACACTAATTAAAAATAGTACCTGCACCCCTATGTTTATAGCAGCACAATTTACAATAGCTAAGCTATGGAAACAACCCAAATGCCCAAAAATAGATGACTAGATCAAGAAGATGTGGTACATATATACACCATGGAATATTACTCAGCATTCAAAAAGATAAACACATGCAATTTGCAGCAACATGGATGGAGCTGGAAGGGATCATGCTCAGTGAAATAAGCCAGAAAGAAAAAGAAAAATACTGGATGGTCTCACTCTTAACAGGAATCTAGAAAACCTAGATAAGGGACCAGGAAAAAGACTAATTATAATAAAGCAAAAATCAAAATCAACAAGCAATTATAAACCACAGACACCCTACGGGGGTGGGGAGGGGAAGAGAGGAAGGATTAGAGTCAAAATGGGGGTGGAGTGGGAATTGTATGGGAAATATAACCAAGATGAAAATGCATACATTGTGCAAAAATGAAAAATGATGTAAAAACATATAAAATATTAAAAAAATTCTTAAAGTGAGACAAGACTTTCTACTTCTATAGTCCACTCTTTCCTGTCTGTTTTACCCTATATCTATGAGCCATATTTCCCAAGAAAGCCTTCAATTCAAATACTGAAGCCAGTTTTCAGTCCTCACCATATCTTACAATGGTCTATCTCCTTCGGGCTAAACATTCTCCTCTTTTTCAGGGTGCTGTTTAGCCCCTTAATAATTCTAGGTGCTCTGCTCTGAACACACAATGCCTCTATTCCAATTAGAGAGCAGCTCTCAAAACACAAGCTGGTATTTCAGGCAGGACTGTGGATGTGATCAACATTGTGTAAGAGCGGCTGTCTTCCACTTTGCTCTGGACACATTTTTATTGCAAATCTAATGTAAGCTCATATCAGCCTTTGTGACCAATTACATCACATCTCTAACTTATACTGAGCTAGTAATTAAATGAATACCAAGATTTCTACACATATGTTTCTTTCTGGCTCCTCCCATTAGATGCTTTTTAAAAAATGTTTTATTGAGGGTGAGATTTTACATTTAGTTTCATTTCCAGAGATTTGGTCCAGTGTTGCAGCCAGTATAAACCTTTCTGATTGATTCTAGCTTCCACTATAGGAATTATTTTTCATTTGACTTCCAGGATGCTATTGGTTCCTAAGACTTGTTTTAGAATCACTTTCACAAGAATAAAATTAAAGATAAAATTATACCAAACTTTTATATGATTCCTATAAAAAATTTTCCCTCTACCTTCATTTTAGGAAGTTTTTGCGCTCTCATGAAGATATTTCCTAATATTAGGACCTCTTCCAGTAAAATAAAGACTTCATTTACTAAGAAAAGGGTATAACTTTATATATGTCAGGGGAAAAAAGTATTAAAAGTCAGCTCTCATTCTTAGATGACACAGAAGGACCAAAAAGTCTTTTCCATTTATGACACAGTAGTGGAACAGAAAATACTTGGCATGACAGACTAAGCTAAAAGAATCAAAGAGAATTCAAAATAGACTAAAAGGTCAGAGGCTTTGGAATTGCCGAAAAATCAGGAATGGTGACTGCTAATGGTTAAAACATAATAGGAAAAAAAAAATACATCCGCAAGTCACATGTGCACTTGTTATGTGTCCCACACTGTTTTTCAGCCTTAAGGAAAATGATAGGACATACTGACACACTTTGCAGCGGTTTTGTGAGAACATGCAAGTAAGTTGGGATATTTCAGGCATGGCTGTGGGTATAGCCTGTAACTTTCTCTCATTAATCTCAGATCAAAGGGGTTTGTTTTCATGGAGTCCCCCTTTGCTAACAAGCAAACTGTTGACTTATATAACCTGACTCCTTGGTAGATAGTCGCTGGAGTCTGTAGGAGTTTACCCTCCAGAAACAGCTTCCTCCAAATGAGTGAAGGCTGGCTTTCTGCAAAGTTGCAGCCATGGTCACAGTGGATATTCCAAACTCCTCTTATGTTTTCCCTGTGGGGAGTTCTTGCCATTGGACTAGGCTATGCAGGGATATGAGGTGATATTGATGTTTTACTGCTCTTTTTTCATTTACTGTACTAGAGAAATAAACACTTATCTAAGTTCACAATCCTCCTGAATCCTAAATTCATGACACAAGGATTCACATTATAAATTAGCAGGGAAAACAAAACTTGGTATTGACAACTAATACATAGCATTGTATTAGTTCCTCTTAGCAAGTGTATTAATTGGCTCATAAATGGTCTAACACATAATTTCTAATATTATGTAACATTTCATCTTCTAATTATCTTAGATGCAATTCCATGAAAGCAATCTCTATTTTATCTCTTAAATATTTAGACTAAAGCTGTTCATTCTAAATATGTTACCGTGTTTCTAACACCCTTAAGTTGCCCACTGCCAAAGGCAAATGTAGCCTTCATGCTAGTTAATATGTCCCTTTCACTAGTCACTCAGGAATATGTCTTCAGGTCACAGTTCAAACTTTCTCTGCAACTTTTTCTGGCTTCCTTATAACATTCCATTTTGGGATATTTCTTCCTCTATACTTGTTCCCAGACATTTCAGTATAATATACCAATTTTAAAGTACTTGTTGTTGGGGAGCAAGCTGAGACATGTAGAGGGTTATCTTACTGCATAGTTCAAAGCCAGTACCTGGCATTCAACATCTTTCACAATTTTATCTCTACAACCTGTCAATCTGTCATTTGCATGTTAAATTCAAGCAAATCAAATTGCTTGCTAATCTTCTGCCATGTTCCATATATCTTCCTGCCACTCTTTTTGCCTATAAACTAAATCTCAAGTCCTTCCTCCTGGGTTAAAAAGCTCTTCATCTTACTTACAGTACTTTCTTTCCCAGAAGTGTTCTCCCTTTTCCTGTTTCCATGGCTTTGCCCAACCCTTTTTCTCTCCCTGAAAATGTCTCTAATTTCTCCTTGGATGTCCAGTTGTCCTCTACCTTATCTCATCAACTGGAAGAAATTTTTTCTTCTCATAGATGTCTAAATACGTTCATCTGTACCTTCTCTATAGGATTAATCACATTTTAAAGTGAATTTGAAATAAATTTAGGCTTATGGAAAGCTGTAGAGAGTTCCCATTATATCCTTTAATCAGATTCCCCTAATACATAACTGTAGCACTAGTACTATACTTACAACTAAACTCTACAGTCAATTTGGATTTCACCAGTATTTCCAGTAACATACAATTTCCTGGTCCAGGAGCCCTTTTTGCACTGAGTTGTAATGGTTTCTTAGTCTCCTCAAAACTGTGCCAGTTGCTCAGTCCTCAACCTTTCCTTACCTTTCATGACTTTGACAACTTTTTACCTCATAATGTCATTACATTTGTTCCTGTGTATTTTCTCACTCTGATGCAAGTTTTTTGAAAGATTTGTGACTATAACACGTTTTTATTCCCAATAGTCTCTAGCACATGATGGGAGCTCAATAATTACTACTTAACTACATGTCAGAAACAATTAGGAAGGATAGTAACAAAGTCTATGTAATTAAATATTGAATTGTTGCTACAGTGACTTTAAAAGTCACTGTACAGCAACTGCCATAAAAGTTAGAAAGCAAGACTCCCAAATTATAAGACAAAGCTCTCTTTGCAGATTCTGTATCTGAGCCCATTTTCTCTAAGCTCCTGAGCAGGAATCATGAAAGTTTCCCAACTCATGAGCTAATCCTGGCACATGGACACCAGGTGGCCAGCAGGATGGGCAGATCTCCTTCTCCTCAGCGCCAGCAGCCAGAACAACTTGTTGGATCTCACAACCAAAAGACTTCATCTGTCCTATGGGCTGAGATGCTGCTTGCATATTTGCATACAGCTAAAATAATTACTCCCCATCTCTCTTACACTTTGGTTTCAGTACTGTGACTTTCTGTTAAGAAACCCAGAACTGAAAACTCCAGTCTTCTTGCTTGGGGCCCTGAACCCTAGTTGATGCCTTTTCTGTATCTCCCTGCAAGTGACTGATGAATCTGCTGTGATGCCTCAAACAAGGTGCCAGCATTCACCTATCCTTGATATCACGAACGGGCTGTATTTCCCCACTGCTATGCCCCATCTGGCTCTACTGAGTCCCACATCTCCGCCACAAAGCCAGGAGAAGGCTCAGCTGGCAGGTCCATATCTTTTATATGCTGTCAAACCCTCTGCTTATCCTACCTGGCCATGGAAGCTTCTGCTCCTTTTTCATCAGCCTTTACTGCTAAGTGCCAGCATGATTCAGAACCTTGTTTATTCCCCTTATGATTCAGATGTCCCCAGTTATTTTACTTAATAATTTCAAATTACTGTGTCTGCTTAAATCTATACTTTTTCACTACTGTTGTAGAGACTGAATCTGTGCCTCTCCCTTCATGTGGAGCTGTTAACCTTGGTCTGCTAAAGAGTCCACCAATCTTTTGGGGCCATGGAAGCTTGCTTTTTATAGGCTGTAATTATTGACATCTGAATGAGGGTATTTTTAATTTTAGTTCTACATTGCATCAGATTCAGATTTTTCACAGATTCAGAAACACTATCTGACAGGTTCAAGAGAAATTGAACTGATATCTGCTGGGTTTTAACTGGAGCACTACTGCATAAATTTTCATTTTTCTTTAGAAGGGCTTGCCAGAAAGAGAAAACATGCCTGGTAGGGTCCCACAGAGGTGTTTTGACATTAGGCTTAATAAAGCATGAGGAACTCATTAATAAATAATGTTCTGCTAGGTTAACAAATAAAGCTGAATGCACTGGCTAGACCCTGGAGTAAATCAAATCATGCATGCAGCCATGCGACTTGTTATGTTGCAGCCATCTTTTCACAATGTCTGCCAAATACCAATGCAACAATGCACAAATAAAACCAGCATATTAGAAATGCACCTTCAGTTATGATACAGACTATTAATTTTTTACACTCTGTGGACCCAAAACAGTAAATAAACTTTTGTTGATGCTGATCAGGATGCATTCTGATGATATATTTAATCTTTGCTAAAAGGAAGACTCTACCATGTCTACACAATGGTAGACACACTTATATCTTCTCATCTCATCTCCTTTGTCTCATTATCTAGAGGGAGCTGACAAAAGGGAACTAGAGAATGAACCAAGGTGTGCAGGCAGGCTATTCTTCTGAGCCAAAGTGGTTACTAATGAACTTCTTAGTCTGACCCAGAAAACCTTCAGAAGTGCGTCAAAATAAACATAAAAATCCTTCTCATTTTTAAAAAGGAAAGTGTGCTGCTCCTAAAGAATCTTTTCCTGGATGCAGAAGGTTGCATGGTTTTAGTTGGAGACAGATTTCAGGGTTGCCCAGCATAGGTGAAAGCTGTCTGAGCAGCAGAGGGTGGGAGGGAAGCTTTGGTATCACAGGCGGTGGAATTTCACTTTTGCTTCTGTGGCACAGAAGGCAACTGCTGCTTCACCAAGCTCCTTTCATGATTACAAGCTGAATGGACGGCTGTCAAGTGTCAGTTAAGCATGACTCATCCCAGCTGCTCAACAATGTGGGGGGACAGGGTCTCTTGACCCTCACTCTTCTGATTGTCCACATTCTCCATTTACTAACGGGGTTAGCTGGAAAGCCAACGATCTTGCAGTAAAACACAAATATTTCCAGGCACTGTTTTGATGAAACAACTTGTTGGGTGGTTTTGATTTCAAGTCAGAGGCCTTGCCAACCGTGCCCATATGCACAAATTTACACATCATGCCAGACCTTTTATGTGGTTATGATGACAAAGCTATTAGGTTGCCATTTAAATCCTGTTCCAAAGCTGGAGATTTAAAGCAACCATTCATTATCCCAAGAATGAATGAATTCTATTAAACAAACTTGAATATTCTCATAATTCTTCTATGTTCATGTATATACACACAACATATATTCATAGTTATATAATTATATAAAGTTATATATTTATAGTTTCATTTTTAAGTTCATGGGTACTATGAACATGAAGAAACAATCAGGCTTCAAAGTGTTGTTTGACAAGATTTGTTTTTTGAGAAAGCAAGGAAAGTCTTGTGTAATAGGAGAAATGCAAATAACCTACATTTATTGAGCATTACTAAGTACTTTACCTGACTCATCTCCTTTAATTACAATGATCCTAAGATGTTGGCAATAATAGCATCTGACTTACATATGAAGAAACTGAGCCTCAGTTGAAGGTACAAAAGGTTACATAGCTAGTAAGTAGTACAAGGGATTTGAATTTAGGTGATATGACTCCAAGGATCACATTCTTAATTACTAGTCTACCCCAACTTTTACATTATCAAGAAATCCACTTTACCACTAACCTGACTCTACCTCTACCCTAGAAAAAGGGGGACCCGCCTTTTATTCTTCTGCATTAAAATGAGTTTTGGATTAGCCTGAATAACAAGCTACCTTCCTGTATTATTCCACTACACATGAAACAACACACATTTTGAAAAATTTTGCTTTTCATAGTGCTGGTTCTCCATCTCAAAGTGGGAAACAAAGTAAAAAGGAATATTTTCTTCCCTTTTCCTGAGACACTAGGCATTTCTAGTTTCAGGGACAAATGTCTTTGGCATTTACCCAACCATGAATTCGTATGAATAATTTTCTTTAGAAACTAAACACCACTCAAAACTTCAGTGCTGAAAAATTTGGTCCTTTTGGAAAGGGAAAATTTTGGTTGAAAGATTAAGGCTTTCAGTAGCTATGAAGTTTTGAAGGAAAGATGACTTTCCTGATGAGCTGGGAATAAGCTAGGATTTAGACAGCCTCCTCTAAAGATTGAGAACTGCAAAGCCTTGATTAGGGCTAATATGAAAGTGTATTTTTTTGATCCCAGATCAGAAACAAGCACTTAATTTTCCTGTTCAGAGTTCAAATCATTAGGAAATATAATCTGTCAAAACATAAGTACAACTTTTTGGTGCTCTTTTGCAAGCACTAGACTTATTTGCATTAGAAATATAGAAAGGGAATTTATAATGGCCATGTCGATCCTTAAAGGAATTTCTATTGATTATTAACTTGCTTGTAATCTGATTTCTTATTCCTCTGTGCTTTATTTGCTCAAATATATTGAAAGCTCTTTGCAGGAGGAAACTGCATTTGGCATTTCTTTAGAGTGGTTAAGTAGACTGTTTTAAAAACAATTATATTTTCCACAATGAGTGATTATTATTTGCAAGTCTAGACTCCAGAGAAAATGTGTAAATGCAAAAATACTCATTTACAATAATTGTGGTGCCCCAAGGCATTATTCCTATCCTGTATTTGGATATTTCATTATATGATATTATCTATCAAACCATACTTCCAATCACATTACTTTTATTTTTATCAATTTACATAATGCATGAAAAGGCAATGAAAGGCAAAGGTATGTTCAATTTTACTCAGCCCAGACACAAACCAAATTACTCTTGGACCATACAGGCTTACACAGAAGGAAGTCTGCTACCTCTCTAATTCCCTTGGTTATAAGGGAACAATTCATCTATTAAGTGATTAAAAATGGAAAAGAATATTCCTTTGGGAAAATATGTAAAAGTTGTTGCTGCCTTCTAGAACACATAAATATTCATAGCAGAGGGTAGCATGAAAAAGAAGACAGAAAATTCCAAGGACATCACAAAGGACTTCAGGCAAACTTAATCACTCAAAACTCAGTATAAATCTGTTATTTTTATAGTTCTTTTCCTACTGTAATCTGAAATATATTAGCCTTATATTTTCTTGAACATCTTTTTTGTTATTGTTGAAAATAATGATTAAACTAATGTCTCACCCTAGAATACTAATAATCAGCCATCACATTTAAAATAATCAAATAGTTTTAAATTACAATTTTCAATTAAATTTACTTCTTTATAGAAGACTTTAACTGAACTTTATCATAGATATTGGAGCTGATAGAAGATCTAGTTTTTAGTTTGTTAGTCTTATATGATTTATAAGTACACAATAATAGAAATTAACACTGGGTAAATTCATTTTCTGATTCATTCACTATCACACAAAGCCATCAAAGCCTTGATAATTTCATGAAGTAGTAAGTCTTCTGGACCCTGTGTGTTTACAGCTGTTTTCCATAACCATCCTCATCAATCATTTAGAACCATATATCTAATATTATACATACTTTTTAATTTACTAAAAATTTCTATACATTGGTTTAAGAAATGGTATGCTGGTAATATACATGAAAAATCTACTATGAGAAACCCCAATTTTATCATTATATAAAACTATTGTTATATCTGCAATTCAAGCAAATTTATAATCCATTTACAAGAACCAAAGGTATAACATTTTAAGATGTATTATAATGTTTAAACTAAAAACTGTCTTAGAAAATTAACTGATATTGCTTCAACTTTTTTGCATATGAAATTCCCTAGGCTTAGCAGGCTGAGTTTTTTTTACTTTTCTTTGTGTTTCGAATATATTGCCTCTCTGCCCTATTAAATCTACAGAAATTATTTTCCAGTGAGTTTCATAATTTTCCCTTATGAGGGAAAGAGAGTTCTCATATGACTGTGTATCATTTTCTAAGGACTCTGAGGAGACCAGGGCCCAGATGTTACTTAAGCTGTTTTCTAAACTCAGCACTTTACTCTTTTAATTTTCTCCTCCCATAATTCAATGAAAAAAAAAGGATACAGTAGTATTTCATTTGTACTTTACAGGTTCATTAATAGGTAAGTAATTTCAAAGATTCATAAATTCAGAGGTATGGTCAACTCTTTTTTCTTTACTAAAGAGAACCTTAATAATAAGCAATGAAAAATCTCAGGTAGAATTATAAACCAGGAAATGCTTGGTTTGGTGTTTTAAAGAACGGATTCACTAACTGGCTTCCTGGACCTGAACCCACCTCCTAACCTGCACAAGTTACTTACCTTCTTAGGGGTTAGTTTTCACAGCTGTGAAACAAAGGCTAGAATTTCTGGGAGCACTTCCAACTCAAACAGGCTTTGATTCCATAGCACTTGTAGTTAGGGATGTACATGGCTATTAACGTAAAGATAATTCTTAAAGTGGCATTACAAAATGTGCTATATTAGAAATGACTAGGTTATATTTTAAAAATATGTACTTAGATTTAGAGTCCAATCCTCATTTTTCTGGGAGTCAAGTAATAATTTTATATGTAAAGGGTCCATAACTAGATGCTTTCAAAGCCTATGTTAATTCTAAAAGTTAATACAGTTTCACCTGACTTTTGGGCCTTTCTGAACTAACTTAACACTGTTTAACATTACTAACAAAGATTATGGTTATAAGTGATAGTTTAATTTAAAATTACTCCATGGATTATAAACTAACAGGAAAAAAATAAATTTAAATATAATATCATTTTATATTCTTTACTATTTGACCCCTTTGGAAATTTCACAGCAATACTTGGATAACATTTGTTATTTAGACTATCCATAATTAAAAAAAAAAACAAAACAAGCAAAGAACTCTGAAGCTAAAAGTTCATAAACACATGCAGTTGATTGCTTTAATTTGGGGAAACCCTAAGGTAAGAATCTCAAGTATGAATGCCAATGATTAAAGCT
Organism: Talpa europaea; assembly: GCF_964194135.1. Classification (NCBI taxonomy): domain Eukaryota; kingdom Metazoa; phylum Chordata; class Mammalia; order Eulipotyphla; family Talpidae; genus Talpa; species Talpa europaea. Next base: position 39,111,841 of record NC_140068.1, on the reverse strand, counting down.
TATCATTAAAAAGAAAATTTGGACAACAGTTAATGATGACTCTACTCTCCATGTTCAATACATATATTCTTATTTTAGGAAAACCAAACTGAACATAGAAAAACAGCTACAAGAAGAACCGCTACAAATAGGACCAGCTCTGATCCTATCTCCCTGAATCCTGTCATGGCACATCATACTCTCCCTGACTTATCTTTAATCTGTTTCTTTCTTTCATTCCACACAGAGTCTATGACACTACAGAATCCACTTAATTGCTATGATCATTATTGTTATTTATATGTTCAAAAAAAATACATGCCCTGTTCACTGAAGCATCTTAAGTACTAGAACGACCTGACATTTTGTAGCTACTAACCAAATACTAAATGAAAAAGAAATGATGTTCTCATTAGGTCATATTAGAATATATCCAGGTATACATCTTGATTCTCAGTTGGAAGTACAATACTGTACATTAAAACACACACACACACCCCAAGTCAGTTTAGTCTAAAAAGTTTATATTGGACTTGGCTGGACATTTGCTGCCTCTGCTATAAACATCAATCATTAAATTTGTCAATATTGACCAGGCACAATGATAATGTAATTGTCATTCTAAGGTTCAAATGTACCTTGCTCATGAAAGAAGAACAATTAATGGAAGACCAAAGTAAATTAGCTGAGCATGAACATAAAGATGTTCAGATGGAGTCATCTGTGCTTGGAAATATTGGCTCTGAGGCCCATCTCATCCATTTGATTTTAGCCAACTTGAAACTGCCATCTAGAATGTTCTTATACAAAGGATAAGCCCAATATCATAGTGACCTACATTGTAGTAATGTGTGTTTTACATAATATACAGCACATATTATATTGCATATTATAAAGCATGTTTAACTTGTATTTATAGTTATTATTCTAATGTCAACAGACAAAAGATAACATTTGATCAATCTTTATCACACAATGTAAGGAAATTCTGACACAAATGTTTAAGGCATAGTTGAGAGAAAAAAATTTATATAAACTAGAAAACAGTGCTACCTAGGGAAAACACTATTATAAAATATAACTTCCTTCAATTTTTTATGAAATAATATGTCATTGAGGTCAATGGATTAAATTTCACTTTTGAATATTCTTCTCCCTTTAGTTTAATAGGGGTGTCACATGTCAGTATGCATGACATTTCCTCACAAATTTATAGCAGAAAAAACAAGTTTTTTCACTCATACTTTTTCATGCTCTACAAAGTTTGCTACCATAAACCACCATGTATTTATTAGAAATAGGTTTTACATTAGAAATACAATTCAGTTGTATTCCATGTCACATTTGAGGCTAAGAGGCTTTGCACTTATGACTGTTGAGTTAGCGGGAATATGTCTGAAGGATCTGTTAACCTGGAACTGAAGTTACCTGTTGTTTCCTACTGAATTTAGGAGTTTGCAAAATGGAGGCAGGAAACCTGCTGTGAGGAGGATAGGAAAATTATTATGATTTGCATTCCTAAAGTGAACGAGAATTTTGACTCAGCAGAAACCTCTTGACTGCAAAAACTGAAATTATACCCTGCTGTTAAGAATACCTGTTGGGTTGGGGGAAACAACACACTTTCCTTCAAACCAAGTAGTTTTAATTCAAAAGTTTAATACATACCTTTAGGTTTTAGTGGAAGCTTGCTTTCTTTTCAAAAGCAAAGAAACCAGCTCATAACCCCCCTTTTTACTGATAATGAAAAAGTGTCATTAGTCAGTATTTAATGTCATTAATAGTTTTAATTGTCTTTGATGTAAAGAACCAAATAATTTCAATATACATGATTTGCCTCATAATAAGTGATGTCTTTTTTGATTCAGTTTAGCATCTAAAATGTGGACTACTGGTATTCCTTGGATGTTATTAGAAATTAAGTTTATATGCTAAGCAAACTCTTGGCAGAAGCCATTTTTTAATGATTAAATCTCTATTATGTATTATACCCATCAACATTCACCATAAAGTTTCTCTTCTTTCTTAGAAAAACTTTTTGGACCTATATTTCACCCTTTCTAACATTAAGATTCTAACTCTTAACTTCTTTAAAATATCTAACATATTGCTATCCGAAGTAAAACACAATGATTTGATATTTATATATTGTGAGATGTTTTGTTTGTATCCTTACATACAGCTTAGAATCTGATCTTCTACTTTAACTTATACTGAAAACATTTTCTCTTAAAGAAAATATGTATTTCTTTACATTTTTAATGTGAACTACATGACAGATATTTATCATAACATTTATGTTTTCTGTTAAATCATTTGAAAAATTTTCCTTTATACGGTCTGTCTTCCTTGCTTAACACTTGTATCTAACATTTAAGGCATATTTAATAGGGCACACAGGCATATTTAATAGGGCACACAAGGCACACTTAATAGGGTACACATTTCTTCTAATTTGTAACATCGCAAGTATAAATTTTATAGTTCATCTAATAATCTATACCTGAAGTTTATAATTTCATATAATAACCCTGTAATTATTAAAATAATTACTACTTCCCTATTGTGTCAGAAAAAGTAAAATTATTCTCTCTTCCTATTATTTACCACCTAATTATGCAATGACACCACCTTTCCTAGTGTCTTTTCTACTCTGAAATTTGCTTATATTTCTATGACTTGACATGTAAGTCTTAAATGATAGCCACTAATTCCTAGATATTGAGAATAAAACAATTAAATTATACTCTGCACCAACATCTTTCCTTTATGTTCTCTTAACATTTGTTAATTATTCTAGTTCTACAAGATATACTTTTTATGGCCTATTTTGTAATCCTAATCTCCAAGTTAATCTTAGATGTAGTTTTAGAGTTAAATATATTTAATGTTCACAGTCAGTTCTTTAGCAGTAGTTTCTACAATCACCTCTTGCTCTTGCTTTTTTTTTTTTTTAAAAAGATTTATTTATTTATGCATACAAGAGCTTGGGTACAGGCCAGATATGTTGGGGGTGAGAGGATTCACCAGAGACAGGCAAACAGGGAACAGAACAGGCAAACTGACCAAGCACACTGCTGAGTGGAGCAGAGGGCAAACCAGGAGAGGTCTGCTGTACCATGTGGGTTGCTTCCTAACCGGCCGGGGATTGAACCTGTGCTGCAGAGGCCGCGGACTGCTTCATAGTTCAGTGCTCAACCCCCTGTGCCACCAGGGAGGCCCAATCACCTCTTGCTTTGATGGAGTTTGCTCTCTAAGTGTTTCCTCAAGAAGGGCTCATGGTAATAACAATTCTGGAGTTCAATAAGTCCAGAACAAGTTCCTTCAGCTTTTACCCTTTGAAGGCCATTTTGTCTTGTCATAAAACCCATGTCCACTTTCTTTCCTATAGTGATGGTGAGTTCATTATCTCCCCGGAGATTCTGTTTCACTGTTGGATAGCTCCATTCTCACTAGATTTTTTTTTTTATGTTTTGGCAAAAGTGGTCTCCTCAAAAACTTTTAATAGTCTATTAGCCTATTGTCTCTCGTACATAAAATTATTCAGATATTTCTCTTCTCCAGGTGAAAGTTATAAATCACTGAAGGAAAGTACTTAAGATTTAATGATTTATTTATTTAGCTCAAGTCACTGCATCTTCCTTGCCCTCCTGTGCTTTCCTCACAGCACTCTTTTAAAGTCAGTAAGTTGTCATTTCAGAGCTGGAAAGAACCACTGGGATCATCTGATATAAGCAAGAAGGATGAAAAGACTGAGCCCCAAGAAGAGGCAATGAGATTTCCCCCAAATCACACCACTACCAGGAAGCAGAGTGACCTTGAACCCCAGTGATACGCAGGCAAGAGTTCTTTGCAATTTAGTCTGTCCTCAAAAATACAATAACACTTTTTTCTGGTGGTAAACTTAAGATATGCTCTCTTAAATATGGGAGATGATGGATATATTCACTAATCTATTTGCGGTAATCATTTGTAATATATAAGTATCATATATAGAGATATAATAAATATATATTAATATTTATAAACATATATGTACAAAATGATCATCATAGACTTGTACCATATTATATATCAATTATACCTCAGTAAAAGGAGGGAAAAATAATTAAAAATATTTTATTGTACTTAAAGGACTTAAGTGGGTGTATGTGTCATACATAAGAGAATGTACCTAACGTGTGCTTGGTAATTATCATTTTATTTCCTATTCCAACCATGAAAAAATGACACAGGTAAGATAGCTGTGTCAGAGAACTTCCAGTGGGTTTGTTATTCATTTATATAAACTGTCACTTTATTTTCTATTTCTTGAAATTGAGAAACTTCAGATAAATGCAGATTTCATTTTCCTACCTCAAACTCCCTAAACCATCATTTTGAAATCAAGTTGCACAGCTTATGCTTAAAACATAAGGACCAGATTCTCTCTTCAAATACACCACCCACCCTCTAACAGCAGAATTTGGCCCTAAAAACCCATTAACAAATATTGTCATTAAACTAAAGAGCTAATTACTTTGGATTCTGACAGAATGAACAAAATCATAGGCCAATCGCAGCTGGTAGTAATAATGGTGAGACTAACCGTATGTTACACTGGAGATTTAAGGAACAAAGACATATTAACACTAATGTAACCAAACATATAAAATTATCCTCCAAATAGGAAACTATTATAGTTAGAAAATTCCTGAAATCACACTGGAATTACCTGATACAAGAAATGAAGACTATTTCTAAGGAATTAATGCTCATAATTTGAAATTATCAGAGTTTAATGAAGAGGCAAACTTGAGAATTTTATTCTACTGTGATATCTACAAATGAAGAATTGCATCCAAAAAATCATTTGGATCTAATTATCAGGATTTTCTCAGATTCAAATTAGTTTAATCTATTAGATGCAAGAGCTTCACTTTTAAGCTATTACACAACCATTCCCAGAACTACTTTCTAGTTCTAGAAAAGTGAATTTTCCAGAAAACTGAATAATTTCCCAGTACTTTAAAAATATTTTAAAATTACAATAAAATATGGTTCACCAAAAAATTACAAACCCTGAGAAGTAACAAAAAAAAAACCATAAATATATCAGTTGAGCATGACCCATTAATAATATTTTGATGCATCTCACTTCATTTTTCCTATGCATCTATAGCTCTTTAAATAAATATGGGACCATATCACATACAGTTTTGTAACTTGTTTTCATTTATAGTATATTATATATATTTAACCACTTCCCAACTTCTTAAATTCAGAATAATAAACCTATTTTAATCTTTTTGGATATCTCAAAAGTATTATTATTATACTATTTCTTAATAACACTAATACTCCACAGGGATTCTTACATACTTAAATCTCCTTTCTCCTGTAATGAATGGTCCCAGATGTCTCTACTGTTCTGAGGTTTTATCTCACTTTTCCTTCTTATCTCCCTCAGTATCAGCTACCCAAAGTTACTAAGTCTGAAATAAACCTAAACTTAAATTTGCTATTTTTATTTCCGGATTAATTACATGAAAGATTATTTACTGACAACTAAAATAGCTAATGCTTTTAAATTCAATTACATTTATAAGGACTCAGGTATTTTCTTCAGTTCTTCAACCTTCATCTCCAAGGAAAATTTCTCATATCTTTCTTTTTTTTTTTTAATTAATAAATTTTATTTTTATATTCCCCATACAATTGCATTCCCCCCATTCTGACCCCAATCCCTCCCCTCCCACCCCCCACCCCCCAAAAAGTGTCTCTGGTTCATAGTCTCATATCTTTCTTACCCAAGAAATCTTTATTGAAAAAATACGTGCTTAGTTTCACTTTGTTAATAAGTCCTGCCTGACCATATTGGCTTTTACTGCTCTTTGTATGGAGCTTTTATACAGCAAGTTTGGAAGAGAAAAGAATGCTATTATTCATTAGGGGTTCAGACTAGAAGATCTCAATGCACCATTCTAAAACTTTATGCTTCTATGCTTTTATGATTTTATAAAGTTTCTTTAATTTATTCTTTTGTTGTATATTTTGCTTCTTGAGTGTGGAGTTTGCCTCTCTCAGGTTCCCCGAAACTACATTGTAAGTTTTCTTTAGGGAGCCACAATTTAAGATAAATACGCTGATGATAATGAACGTGACCCACTAGAGGACACAAATCTATTCTCTCTCCACCTGCTCCTCTGCTAAGAAAAAAAATGAAAGAGAGGGGCAAGTAGTTTCTAGTTTACTGAAATATTACGGAAGGTTTGCACTAAATGCTTTATTAAATCTTACTTGGGAACTTTATCTATGAACAATAAACTTGCATATTTAAGGATTTTTTTGTATTATAAAATTTTAGAATTTTAACATCAGGTATGACCATCTTACTACCAAGAACAATTCTGAAAACAAATGCATGTGAAATTTATTATTATAGTTAATCTAATTCTGTAAATTTTTAACTTCGATTACTTAAGAAAACATCTTATTTCATGTATATGACTTCATTTACTTTGGATAATACTAATAGTTAATATGTATAGTTCATTGGCACAATTGGAATATACTTCTTTATAGCTAAGAGCTTATTTTTATCTTTTGATATTTTATGGACAAGGAATTCTACACAATATGAACAAGTGCACACAAAGACTGACGTAGAGAGAAGACAACATCCATAAATCTCAAATTTAACCAAAGGATTTTGATTAAAAGATTCACTCTGAAGTATGAAAATAAAACCATATTCAGGGCCTCCCTGGTGGTGCAGAGGTAAAAGTCTCAGTGCTATCAAGCTGTCGCAAGCCATTGCAGAATGAGTTTGATTGCAGGCCAGGGAGCTAACTCACATGGCACAGCAGACCACTCCTTTCTCACCTGCTGCTCCCCTCAGCAGTGTATTTCAGTACATCTGCCTGTTATGCTCTCCATTCTTTCTCTGGTAAATACTCTCACACCCTGCACCTCTGGCCTACACTCCATCTCTTGTATGCATAAATAAATAAAAATAAATCTTTATAAAAATAAATAAAACTATATTCAATCTTTAAGGAGTCATCATAATTTAAGATTGGAATATGTCCTTACTAATCCCTACCTTCACTGGAATTAAAAAAGTAAAGCCTTTATACACTTAAAATTGCAAGTAATAAAGATGAAGTCACTAAATAAGATAAAGGAAACACATAAAGTGGTATTCACTAAATGTGTATGTAACTTGTCATGAGTATATCACATGATCTATGTTTTGATCTGCAAAGGAAAATGAGTAAATAAAGATGTAGTCAGCAAATCTGTTCTTTCAAAATCTAAGACTGAATTTTCAAAGAAAGAGAAAAAAAGCCCTGAAAATGGAGACATGCTAACTAACCCTGGTAAAAACTCATTATTTTCATCTCCTAGATATTAGAATTAGCTGAATAAGAATATACATCTGAATAAATTAAGGCATTACATGGAACAGAGAAACAGCAAAGACAGGTCTGTCACTCTGAAACAGATAGGACACCTGACAATAAGCTTATCATATCAAACTTATTAAAGATGCAATAATTTGGAGGAATCAAAAAGGAGCACTAATTTGTTTGTGAGAAAATCACTTCTTCCTTATTCTTGTGACTAAAGGAAACAAATGAAATAAAACCCATTTCATATAAAGCTTGAAAATTCAAAGCATATTATTGTGAATGCCAATTTCAGTGTTTCTCAACGGCCCAAGACTCACCTTCATCATGATAATTTGTAGGTGGTAACGATAACTGCAGGTTGCTGGGCCACATCCCAGACTTGAATGGACATTTTTAAGAATCTCCTTCTGCTCCCCCCCACCATGTATCTTAAAATTTGAGAACCATTATGCCATGTTTTTTCTATGTGAAAGTGATCATCAGATATTAAAATTATCACTGTGTCTTGCTTTTAAACTTTTAAACTTTGTATTTTATTTATTTTTCCTTTTTTGCCATGGCACTGAGCATAAGAGGCTATTTTCCTTAATTCAACAAACCATATTCACTGTGTATTTCATTAAAATATATTCAACATTCACTTTTGATGTATTTAACCATTGGCACAAATGTTAATTATTTCCCAAATTTACTCACCTTTAAATCCTAATGTTCATTCCAAAAGTTCCAGACATATGTGAAGGAAATTTTCAAGAAGTATATAAGCAGGGGCTTCTCTTTTTAATTTCTGAGTGTTTCAAGACTGGCCAAGAAGACTCGTAAGATGGACACCAGAAATGCCATAGAGAAGTGAAGACACCAGTGCTGAAGCTTCTGGGCACCTGGTTATTTCTAAACAGAACACAAAAACATATAGTCAATCATCTGAAATTCATAGAGAATCTGCTATGGAGAAGGTTATTTTCAGTAAACTAGCAGTGTTACTAAATTTAAACTTGGCCTGGGTTTGCCGCTCCCCGATTTAGCACTGTTGTCATTTAAAATTTCATGTCATTGTGAAGTCAGAATTGCAGGATGTTGCTGTCTGCAGAGGATTCTGGTTGAATTCATATTGCTTTAATTGACTACTTTTTTGAAACATTGCATCAAATGATATAATTACTAATTTTATTTTTGATATGCAGGTGCTGAATTTCTTTGTAATGTAAGGTTGATGAGGTTTCTTGGAAATATATCTTGATATGAGACCCTATCACACGCTATAAAAGATAAAATGTGATACTTTTAATAAGAACCCATGGAAGCATCTAGGGCTTTGATACATTTTCTTTCACATGAGTAATGCTTGCCAGTGTAATTAAACATAAATAAAAATGATATCCTTTCTAGTTGATTTATCTGCGGCCTACTCAGGGAAACAAAATTCTAGCCTGTTTGCTAAATGAGTTTAAGTAGATGTAGATGGTAACTAATAGAAATAGGAAAAAATCAGTTTCTAAAACTGGTAATCCCTCATGCAAGTATTCTCCTAAATAATAGAGGAAGCAACATATACAGATAAATACAAAATCAAACAGAAAATGAAAAGAGTATAATGCACAGGTAAGCACAGTGTACTGTAACACAACAGGTAAAAATAAAACAATGAAATACCTTACTGTTTGATCACCCAAAAACCTTTTCCAACTTTCATCTTCCTCATTATGTATCACAAAGAGAGAACAGAAAATCCAACATTCACTTTCCCAGTCTTCCTTAATGCTCAAGAGTAGCTTTGGGACTCCATATAAACTAAAAGGAGTGTGCTGAGCAAGAAATCCAGGTACTAATTTGCATTATTGATAAATAGAAAGATTTCTGTTCCTTTTCTCTCTTCAATGTAATAGCTTGTCTTGGATAAGGATGTGAAAGTTGGAGCTAGAGCAATTTCTTGTCACCATGAGGTAAAACACAATGCAAAATCAGAGGAGCACAGATATGCAATCTGTTATTGATGAGAAGTGGAACCAAGACAACAAATTGATGCTTCTGGAATTTTACTTGTTTAAATTGTTGGATTTTCTGTTACTTACTAACAGAATCATTGCAGGTTGACAAGTGTTTACCTAAAACAAGTCCTTATTAGAGACTTGTATGAATTCATATTAAACACAGTACGACATATATAGCTCTACCCATAACTCACAGACTATTTTTGTATTTTTGAGTTTTACTTAAATGTTTATTCTTTACTCCCAACTACTTCAAACTGCATTTATTTATTTGCTTACTTTTGATAAATAATAGTTGAGGGTAGCACTATGCCTTCAATATTCTTCTGCTCACAGCAGAATGTCTGGCTCACAGAGGATGCTTAATGCATGATAATGATCACTACAAACAAAATTTTGCATAAGTGCAAAAGAGAAAAATGTTTCTAGCCTTTATCCACTACAGTTTTTATTTATTCCCAGTGCTGACAAGACTGATTTGCATTACTTCTGAGCACAGGCATGAGGCATTTAGATACACTTTTCCATCTCTCTACAAGATAAAACACATGCCATGTAACAATTGGTATTGCTATTCTATGGTGAATTGGAATATTTTAGACTTTGATGTGCTCATCAGATAGACACATACAGAAAAGACAGATGTCAAGGAACAGGAAAATGTTTAACTACCTCTATTTTCAACACTGCTAACAACAGGCCCATGTTATCAGTGCTGTTTTCTCAGAATGTATCTCCAGAAGTGAATTACACATACTTCACATGACTTTAAAAATGGGGATACTATGATAAAAATTGTAACAGATATTTTCTTGATTTATATAAAAGAAATTTATAAATGTTTTAAAAACTCTTCACAATAATCAAAGAAACTTATTTTTAGTAAAGGCAAGGAAGTCAACTATGCTGAGAAATATAGGAAGTTCAGGTGTTAATGCACACCACTGCACAGCATCATGCTGTATCCTTCTCCTAATGTTATCAAGGGAATGTTCAAATGAATCAAACTATCAAAACTAATGAGTTCCAGATTGTGATGAAAATTGCTCTGAACTGGGGCTAGGAAATGTGGCTTCTAAACTCAACTCTACAATGGCCTGAGATAATTTCTCCCTGAAGGGTTTTTATTTGTCACTCTGTATCAAGACAGTTGGATTAAATTAAGGGTTTTTAAACCTTGGCTGTTTAGAATATACTCGGGCTTAAAAAAATGCCAAAGCCCTGATACTGGTTCAATTGGTCTGGGGTGAGAAAATGGAGCCTCAAGGTCCCCATTTGTAATATGCAACCTGAGCTGAAAAATCACTGGATATACATCCTCTAAGTACTGCTAGTGTGTGAGTCTATGATTCAGAATTTCTGGGAAAAGACCCTTTTACACACACATACACACACATAGCCAAGTTTATTTATTTGGACTTTCATTTCCAGTTATGGTAATTTTAATCTAGATTTTTAACAAATGAAACAGTGACACCCTGTATACAAATGGGATAAAGCATTAATTAGCAAGGAGGGTAGGTACAGGGAAAAAAGCGGAGAAACAAAATAAAAGTCCTGTCGGAATTTAAGCTTTCTAAAAGTAATACTGTATTTGCTCATGGACATTTAGTAAAAATATTACTAGGTACTTTTTATAACATTTTAGAAATATATATATATTTTTTTTACAGTTCCTCTACATTCAACATATCTTAGCAATCACAAAGAGAATTGTGATACTGCAATCCAAATTTATGGTGACAGAAATGTTGAAGGTTGGTCTAATTAAAGGGGACAAATCTATTTCCTTGAAGAAGATGATTGATGATTATTGAATGAGTTAAACTCTCCCATGTCTTAAATGTAGATCTTATGTTTTTCTGATGACTGGAAACAATCTTTCCTAGGAAATGTTAATGGCTTTCGTTTTGCTAAAGAAAATCTATAGCCTGACCCTAATCTCAAAACTAGCATGGGGTTTCCTTGGGGTGGAAGGGATGTAAATTGTAAGTAATAAGCATGGTAAGATTTTGACCTCCATTTTTTATTTTTGTACTTCTCTGTTCAGACACAGTTAAGAGGTTATGTATGCTTCAAGACTACGAGATGAGGCTCATGGTGCTATTCTTTCAACTCCATTTAGGTCTGGCCTCTGTTTTTGAGATTGGTGAGACTTGGATTTTGAAGCATGGCAGCAGGGACAGGGTGCTAAAGGTTGTGCTGAAAGGCTAACCAATTCTTATCTCCTTTCTGTTTGAAGGAGTTTAATATGCAGAAAAGGTGAATCCATGGTTACCAAACTTTAATTAGATAACATTCTTCAGTTGCCCACCAAATAAATATTTATGTGGTACCTCCTTTGTTTTATGCCCTACGCAGGTTTCATAGATAAAATTGGAGGACTCAAATTATTCACTGACTTTATCTTAAATTATTTTTAAGTGGATTTTCCAACTTTTACACATACCACACACACACCCACCCCGTCTTTTATACTCCATTTCACCAGCAACTATTTTTTGCTCAGTGACTCTAAGAGCTATTTGGCGGAGCTCTTCCTTTTCTCAGGGTCATCTTCTGTGTTTGAGTTATTAATGATGTTTCTGATGTCAACCTTCCTATTCTATCACTTTAATCAAAGCTCCCTGCACAATTCCTGATTTGAGGAAGAGGAAACTCTTGACCTCATATTGTCCATCCTACTACTGTCATCTTTCTTTCATTCATAAAGTATCAATTCATAAAACATTCATTTGTCGTTTTTATGAATGCTTCACTCTTTTTCAATTTATTTTTAATCCCCATCTGAAAATATCTCAGTGAAATAAAGTAACCCAAAACATTTCATTGTTAAATGCAAGAATGACGGATGTGGTATGGAGAGACGGGAGAAGAGATATCTATGAAATATTAATTGGTAGTGAAAAATATTATTTAGAAAGATGTGAAATGATCCTTTGTTGCAAAACACAACGCCAATGTTGCTGTACTAATTTAAATCCTTCATAAAAACTGGAGTAGATGCACAAATATATTTTTTGTAATTTAAAGTGTAAAAAAGCCCACCATGTAATTTGCACTCTCTTCTCTGTGTAATTATAGTCATTTTGTAAAGTGTCTAGTAGGAAAACAGAACCATCCACTGTAGCTTTCAGTATTATCTTGTAAAAACAACATCTCAGAGCTTAAAATCCAGTATGTTGTTCTCTGTACTGTATCAACCCAAACTACATAAAGTGGCTTGGAGGTGAGTATTGACCTCATCAGAAATGACGGTCAATGGTATGCTGTGTTCCCCAAGAGTGTTAATTCAACAATGATCACTGGGACCTTTCATGTTACCAGAGGAACATGGAAACATGAGGATATTTGCCCAAAGAGGTTATGATATCAATGGGTTGCACAATCAAAGCAATGAATCATCACTGAAAAATCATGCAATAAGTAAAACAGGATTAAAAAAGAGGAGAAAAACGATAAGGTGATTCACAGCATTTAAAAGAAACCTCTTTCAGTTAATTAAGCTGTTTTACATATTTCAAGAAACCTCAGACTTTTTTAGATTCCCAAGAAAATACCTTACATTGCCAGGACATTTTATCTGCAACTTCAGTAGACAATAATCACTTGTAAAAATTACACTTTTTGCTAAACCTTGCTTGAAGAGTTTAGTGCAGAAAAATCAGAACTTTCTCTTAGGCAGTTAGTTGTAAGCTTAATCAGGTCAAGAATAGGTAAACACTGTTAATGTTTCCTTTTTTTCTCACTTTCTCCATTCTTTGCCTCTGCTATTCCTTGTACTACTGCTGAAGCAATATTTTCACCTTTTTTTTTTTAAAGATTTATTTATTTATTTATACAAGCACTGGGTATAGTCAGAAGCGCGGGAGGGTGAGAGAATTCACCGAGCCAGAGCAGGGCGCGGAGCGGGCAGAAGGACCGAGATACACTGCTGAGGGGAGCAGCGGGCGGCAGGAGAGGTCTGTGCACCATGCGGGACCCTCCTCCGCTGGCGGTGGAGCAGCTGGGGATCGAACTGGCGCTGCAGAGGCTGCGGGCAGCTTCGCAACCCAGCGCTCAACCGCTGCGCCACCGGGGAGGCCCTATTCTCACTTTTATCTACTTTTATTATGCATTCTCCAACCATCCACTGGCTTGTTGCTTTTTTTTTTTTTTTTTTTAATTTTTCAAAGCAGATAAGCACTGAGAAAGACAACTTTTCCATTCAACTTTTCTATCATGAAAGATCCTGGGCTCTTATCAGGTAAAGTCATAATGTGGAAATTTATCCACCTGGTAATAAGATCTCAGGCAATATCCCCTTACTATATTGATTTTGTAGCAAACCACATCTTTGTTGCCAGATTTTGGAGTGAAGTGATGGTCCCCCAAGAGATTTGAAAAGAGATGTTGAAATGTCTCCAACTAAACCAGGTTAGGGAGATTGAGAAATATGATGAGTTCTTTGAGAGAATTTGTAATAGAAAACTTTTAGAATAAGAAAGGGGGTTGCTGCAGAGTGGAGTGACAAAATCTGAGAGGAGTAAACAATAAACAAGATTAATCTTCCCCCCCAAAATCAGTAAAAATGCAAATGCCTAAGAATGTTATAAACTGATTACACTATTAAAAATTATTCTCCTTTCACATTAGAGTGTAAGGTCTACGGGGTAGGCATCTTGCATCCCCAAAACAAATTCAATTTATTGTCTATAACTTTGCTGTCTGAAACAGTAACTACTAGAATGTGGGGTTATTTAAGCACTTGAAATGGGACTAGTGCAAACTGATTGTGCTGTAAGTGTAAAAGGCACTTTGGATTTTGAAGATTCTGTGCAAAAAATTAATGTAAAATATCTTGATAATTTTAATATTGATTACATGCCCAAATGATAACAATTTGGATATATCTGATAAAATAAAATAAATTGCATTTAATTTTACTTTTTTCATGGTTACTAGAAAACTTAAAATTACACATGTGACTCAAGTTTCTATTAAACACTTGTCTAAAGAGCTCAACACTGTATTAAATGAATGATAAATGGATAGGTGAATGAAAGAAGAGTGCATCTAGAACTGACACTACTAGAATGAGCAATAACTTTTGATAGGATATTCAAAAGAACAGGTAAATAAATAACTGTAGCCAATTTTATCAATATCCCCAGCTCTTTACCTCATTCCATGTCAATGCTCATGGTTATGTGCCTTTATAGTCTGTCCTAATAAGAAGCCTTTCTCTACTCCTTTTCTTTGCATTTGGTCATGTGATAGGTTTTTGTCAATGAAACATTAGAGAGCACGATGCAACCAAGGGCTAGAATGTTTGTACTATTGTGTTTGCTTTCTAGCACTTCTGCTATTGTCATAAGAACTTGCTTAAGCAGAAGTAGGATGGGAGAGATGTAGAACAGAACTAAATTTCCCAGTGGAGCCCAGCTTAATCATCAACTGATGACCATCCACAGGAGCAAACCAGCTGTGATCGTCACAACTATTCGGTCCAGTGCAGGCTAGATCAGTCAACCCCAATTGACCCGCTGACCCAAGGCTACACAAATGCTTATTACTGTATACTGCTAAGACACTGTGGTTTGTAATCCAGCCTTTATTGAAATACCTAGCTGATACAGAAGTGTAACCTTCAATGTTTTAATGTGATAATTTACAATGAAGAACTTACTTATGCTTAACCATCCCCATTCTGCTAACCTCCATTTGACAATGATGGTAAATATGAAGACTTGAGAACACTTTCTAGTAAAAACTGGATAAATCTATCCTAAAAGTGCAAATAATTATCATGGGGACCTTTAACATAACATTATCAAGGATGATGAAACTTAAGTGAAACTGAATAGCACAGTGTAATTCTTATTTTTCCAAGTCGATGTTAGGTTGTATAAAAAGGTCCTCCCCATTGATATTCCTACACATTTGTTTTGGGGGAGAAAAGTTACTATGTGAGCATCTCCCACATGCTCTTGGAACAGTCCTCCACTGCTTGATTCTTTAAGATTTTGTGATATTATATAAGAATGGTGAGAATAAGAATGGTGAAAATAAGACAGAATTAGAATTATGGGTAGAAAAGTAGACAGGTGGGTTAGAAGACAAGAGTCCTTTTCTAGAAAACAGAAAAGCTGTAGAACAAACCAGGGATGGGGGAGGGTTTTATGAGATGGCTTTAAGTGGGAAGACTCAGAGAAAATGAGAGAGACCACAATACAAAAGGTTCCATGGGGGCAATTTGTGTTCTATGTGTCTCTTATCCCTCTCCTGCCTGGGGAAGTCTTCACAAAATAATGGGTTTTATTGTTTAAAATTCTCTTCAAATTTTTCAAAAATGTGCATGGAAAACTTGATTTAATTAATCCAGCCAATTAATTTTTTTTAAAATGTCATCTCCCTGAGACTGAAAGAACTTTGTGGATTACAGCTTCTGCCAGCTTAGAATGGAGTGGAGTTATAATCTGGCAGAAAGGGTGGAAACACACATAGGAACAACAGTCTCCTCCTGTATCACTTACCAACTGCATAACCATACAGTCACTAACCATTCCAATACTCATTTTCTTGATTTTTCACTATGGAGAAAATAATATATTTCATAGCTTATTTTTAAGATTAAATAAGACAGTGAATATAAATATGTCGACCACATTGTTTAAACATAAATGTTAGTTGAAATGTCAAGCACAGTATTTTCTTAACAAGAATTTGAATTTGGCATATAGCCACTATAAAAGTTGAATGACCAGTACACCAAATTATACTCCAAAGTTGGTAGCAATAACTGACTACTTAAGCAGTTGCGTTATAACTGACTAGGAAGTTCTGCCTCTTTTACAGTTACTTTTGTAGAACACCAAAGAAACTTTGCTGCTTACCAGCTATGATTGATGGAGTTCCCCAAAGTGGACAGACTCAAATGCTGGAAAACTCCACAGATAAAGTGACCCACTTCTAGAGATTTTGTAAATTAAATCTTTGAAATATCATCTAATATACCATTCCATTATTAACCTAAGTTACTTTGAGGGAAAGATAGCAGAGGTATACATACCCATGATCAAAATAATGTCACACAGTATTTTCTATTGTGAAATTTGAAAACATATGCTGTCACTGTATGGGGATTGGCTATATTCCGATAGACTTCTAATGTTTACCAGTAATAAAGTCAGTGAATCACAAGGTGGATGGCATCTAGGTTTTAGATACTATTCACCATAAAATACCATGCAGAGTTATATGAAAAAGACTTGGAAATCTAAGGGTTTGGAATGACATTACAAAATTAATAGCCAGGGCCTCCTTGGTGGCACGAGGGGTTAAGCACAGCACTATGAAGCAATCCGCAGCCTCTGCAGCATGAGTTCTATCCCTGGCTGGCCAGGAAGATACCGACATGGCACAGCAGACCTCCCCTGTCTCGCCCATTGCTCCCCTCAGCACTGTATTTCCCTCAGTCTGCCTGTTCTGTTCCCCACTCTGCGTCTGGTGAATCCTTTCACTCCCTGCAACTCTGGCCTGTACCCCAGTTTTTTTTAAAGATTTATTTTTTTAAAAAAAGATTTATTTATTTATACAAGCACTGGGTACTGCAGAAGCATGGGACGGTGAGAGAATTCACCAGAGCGGGAACAGAACAGGCAGACAGACGAAGTACACTGCTGAGGGGAGCAGCAGGTGGCAGGAGAGGTTTGTGTGCCATTTGGGACCCTCGCCTGGCGGCTGGGGATTGAACTGGCACTGCAGAGGCTTCAGGAATCTTCGCAACTCAGCGCTCAGCCACTGCGCCATGGGGGAGGCCCAAGATTTATTTATTTATGCATATAAGAGCTGGGGTACAGGCCAGAGATGCGGGGGGTGAGAGGATACATGAGAGAGTGGGGAATAGAACAGGCAGACTGAAATACACTGCTGAGGTGAGCAGCAGGCGAGACAGGAGGGGTCTGCCTCGCCATGTGGGTTTCTCCCTGGTCAGCCGGGGATCAAACTCGTGTTGCAGAGGCTGTGGATTGCTTCATAGTGCAGTACTTAACCCCTTGTGCCACCAGGGAGGCTCTGTACCCTAGTTCTTGTATGCACAAATAAATCTTTTTAAAAAATTAATAGCCAATAATATAGACAGCATCCTACCTAAGGCTGCACAGAACAAAAGCAAGAACAAAATTAGATTAAGAAAATAAATATGCTTTTCTGGAAATTGGAAAAACACTAAGACAGCAATCATGCTTCTGACATAAAATAAGGAGTCAGAGAGTTGGCCTGACAGGCCACTGGCCTGACCCACTGTTCTGAGACAGAGATGGGTTAGAAAAATCCACCTGGTTCTTCCTATACTTGTGAATAATGTTTAACATTAAAAGGCAAGTCAGGATCATCATCAACAATGAGGCCTTGGTATGCAGCCAGCCTACTAGCATACATTGCCACACTGGAGCTCCACAGATGAGAAGAATAGATGCCAACGGGAGAACTGAGCAGATGTGCCTTGTTGAACTGATGTGGGGACTGCTGCAAGCTGTGAAAACAGATACAGTCCTGCAAGGACACTGAAGCACAATTTCAAGGAACACTGTGGCAAGCCGAGTGGAGGGCTGAGAAGGAAGAATGTCTGAAAGATTGCTTTGACACATAGCAATCAGGGAGAGTGGCCTTGTTTCCAAGAAAAGATATCAAGCAAATCTGTTCCAAAGAGCAGACTCTCAGAATACCAGGGTTTCCCCAGCGTCTGCTCAAAGCAGCAGAAGCCCCAACAAGACAACATTATGTACACACAGGTGAGTTAGGAGAGCTACATCTAGGTGATTGCAAACCAGTTTCATTATGAGCCAAATCTCCTGGAAAATGTTACGTGCTTTGCACTGATATCGAGGTAGAAGTGTTGTGCAAAGGAAAAATCTTTCAGTCAAGTTTCAGGACCCCCTAGAAGCCAAGGCTGAAATGTTGGAGCAGCATACATCCCTCAGGCTTTGTACTCTGTATGCAGGCAAATGGAATAAAGATTTTCACAAACAGACCCAGCATGAAAAGTCTCAGTTTCTATATCTCATGTATAACAGTATATATACATAATTCTTGATATATGTGCTGTTATAGCCTCTGTTAAAGAGTTGTCTTAATATAACTTTGTTGGAAGGGCACTTGTCCAGCATTCAATTATTTCCATGATTTCTGGCAAGGGGAAACATGTCACATAGCAATATTCCATGAATTAAATTACTAGAAGGAATTACTCAAAACTTGCAAGTGTGGCTGAGTCACACAGTTTTGTAATTTGTCAACTATCATCTCTGCTTAGGTCATAGTATTTTTAGAAGGTTCAAAAATGAGAATAGATTTGGATGTGATTTGTAATCCATGAGCACAAACACACTACAAAGCCTTAACATATAATGAAGAGGATTTCAACAACAATGTTCAAAGCAGGTCTACTGCAATTTGTTCTACTCATCTCAGCTTTAATAGACAATTATGTAATTTGCTGATCACTAAAACCAAGATGAGTAAAAAGTGGCTTTAATAATAGTTTAAGCAGCATTTATGTAGCAATTTCTCTATGTAGAGAAAATAGGAATAAAATGTTCTGCTCTTGTCTTCATAGTCCTAGGAAATCTAGATTGCCACTCATTTCAAGTTTATAAGTCAAGTTTATGGACTAGCTTGTTCAGACTTTACATGTCTTATAAATGTCAAGCTGGGTATTGTTTGTCAACATGCAGTTACTGAAAAGAACACAGGCTGTATTCTCTTCTACCCACGTAACAGAAGCATTTTCAAGGAGAAAAGACTTCTATTATACCCAGACTGTTACTTATTTTCACAGACAAAAACCCAAACAAAAAATTAAAACAACTATACATTAAAAAATAAACTAATCTACCAAAACCTGATTTCATTTATTGTGGGATGGGAATACAAATTAGTAAGGATAGATTACACAAAAATCTCCCTTTTTCTAGTTTTCTTTTTATTGAATCAATTTCTAACTAAAATGAAGTCATTTTCATATTCCTGTTTCATAATTTTGTTTCTTTTGCCTTCACTGCAGAAGTGGCAATCAACTGTGGGTTATTGTTTCTCATCTTTCCAAGTTCTCTTCTGTGGTCAACCTGCCACTGCTGTTAGTCATGGTGCAATACAGTAATTTTTCAGTTTCTATGAATTAACACAAGAGACCATAGCAAAAAGATCCTTTATTTTGTAGGGGTGTCAATTTGAATTGGGGAATACCAGTCACTTGGGCAATAAGAGTTAACTCATTAACCACCAATGAATTAGACTGTTTTCTATTTGATCCTTTATGATGCGAACATGAAATCTGTGTATCTTCAGGAGAAATGAGAATTTGAGATTAACTAAGAATGAAAGATAAACTTAAAAGTAGGAAATGAACTTGAGATCTGAGTTTATTCCAAGAAACAGGGTGGTTAACAGAAAGGTGACTGAAAAAAAGTGCCAGAACTTCTATAAATTGTTTGTAACCCACAATTTTGTTGATCCCAAAACATCAACATATATTGTCAAGAAGCTACTGTCTCATGTTTAAAGTTTGATGCTTAAAAAGAAATTTAGGAAACTTTCTTCTACTCGTTAATTTTCTCAGTGTCCCCGAATATTATTATATCCATAGTTGCATTTTTACTCTTTAGTATCTGTAGATCTTTCTGTTCCATATACTAAATATCCCAGTCTATGTGAGCATGGATAACACTGAGCAGAGTCAGAAACTTTAATTTTTATTATTTATTTTTGAAGTTAACAGTAATTTTTAACTGAATTTAAAAGCTTAAACTTGTCTTATTATTTAATAAACAATAATATATGAAATATTCACTACAGGCTCCACCAACTATATATTTATCTATATGGTAGTTCTTTGGGGAACAGACCTATAATGATTAAACATGGAAGACCAAATAATCTTTGATTAAAATACAATATGAAAAAACTATGCAATAAAAACTTACTGTATACATAAGAAGCAAGCAGTAAGAACAGAAAGTTCTGTTAGCTTTTCAAGATTTACCTAGCCAATAATGCAGCATTTGCCAGATAGTCTGAGAAAGAAAAGAGTGTCTGGGCACCAGATTGCTGTGCTTTACTTCACTTGGTTGGTGGCTCATTCATTCATTCATTCAAAAAAAAAAATACTAGGTGCCAGTTATATGGCCTTGCACTGTGTCAGGCTACAAAAATAAAATAACAAAGACAGTCAGACAAGGTCTCCTCTTTCATAAAGCTAATGGTTAATGACTTAGGTAATTTAATACTTTTTCAGAAAAGAAGCAAGTTTGTAAAAAATCAAGAATTAGAATAAAAGTTAATGAGATAGTCCTCACATTTCAGTTCCCATATACATGTTTCAGTTACTACTGTATTGTGCAAAGGAATTATTGCCTGTAGTACATTTCCAACTGTTTCAATCCAAAAGCAGGATCTTTAGTTTGAAGGTATTTTTTTATTCAGTCTTTTGTCTACACTGATTTAATTTTTAATTTTTTGTGTGTAAATGTTATGTGAGGTCATCTGTAACAAAAATGCTACCCAGATTTTCAAGGTCAAGATTAGCCCATTTAATAAATGAAATATGTAAAGTAATTTCCTTGTAGTTCCTTTTTTTTCTTACTGTAATTATTACTTACAAAAAAGTCTACTACTAGAAACACAATGCCTTGTATCTATGTTTTTTAATTAATATTCTCTTGGCACATACATGCTAATCAATAATTAACTTTTTAGGCCCAGGGGAACCTCTGACATGTTTTTCTTAGTCTATCAACCATCTAATACTTGTACTTTCATTGTATCAACAATGTCTTTTCTTTAGTCAATCACACATTCAAATTACAAGAAATAATTTGTGTGGCAGACTAGCTATGAAACAGAAGTCCACAGCACTCCTCAGATGCTTACCTGCCATTCTAACCCCAAAGCTTCTTTGTGTTGGTGATGGCAGGGCACAGTACTGCAGGGGAGGCTCCTCTTTAGAAGTGAAACCCTACCCCCTCTCAGCTGCTGCGAGTGTTGGCTGCTGATGGTTCACAACTGCGCCCTTCCCCTGGCATTGCCCTTGGCTGAAGAGAACTGCCTTAGCCAAGGTGTGCCAGAAGGAGTCTGCATCCATGATTGGCCAATGTGGGATAATAAGGCTGAGTGAGATGCTTGCCTCAATTTAACACAATTCTAAGGAGTCATCTAGGGTATGGGAATAGTGTATAAGTGACCCTCTCCCTCTGTCCACTCTGGTTTCCCTCATTTCCATATGGCAGTTTTTTTCCCCAAACACTTTCCAATTCTCACACACAAAATTTCCAGGGAGTTTGTTTCCAGGGAACTCAAAAGTGGGTATTGCACCAAATAAAAAAAAAAAAACAACAAAGATAACGAAATCATGTGGGGCCTCCCCGGTGGAGCAGCGGTTGAGCGCTGGGTTGCGAAGCTGCCCGCGGCCTCTGCAGCGCAGGTTCGATCCCCGGCTGCTCCCCGGCCACCGGAGGAGGGTCCCACATGGCGCGCAGACCTCTCCTGCCGCCCGCTGCTCCCCTCAGCAGTGTACTTCGGTCCTTCTGCCTGCTCTGCTCCCCGCTCTGGCTCTGGTGAATTCTCTCACCCTCCCGCGCTTCTGACTGTGCCCAGTGCTTGTATAAACAAAACAAACAAACAAATAAAAATCATAAATAAATAAAAATACATGCCTCTTAAAAAAATTTAAAAAAAAATAAATCATGTGAATCTGAAATATTTTCAGATCTTACCTATTTTCATGATCCTTATTCAATTTTTAAATGAACTATTACTTAAAATACACTCCAAAAATATTTATGTGAATATTGCTCATTGCTTAAGACTGATTTTTAGAAACCATCTGGATTCCTTATATGGTTCTCAGGAAATATTTTAGAGATAAAGAATTTTATAATTCAAATACATTATTAAATGAAATGGGCTAGAAGTTAAATACAAAAATCTGCAACAAGATTTGAATCCTTTCAGAGCTAACAGTGAATGTGGTATATTTTCAAATTTTACATTTCATTGACTAGAATATGAAAGAGATAAAAATTTAGCTGAGAAAGAGAAGAATTCACCAAGTATATGACCATAACAAATATATTGCTAAATTTGGCATGAAGGGAACATTGTGTCTTCTTTTGGCTTAAAGTCTGACTTTTTGTTAACTTAAGTGTTAATTTTCAAGCAATAAGGTATAACTTAATTCCAGGTAAGTAGGTGGATTAGTGAAGGACAAGCATATGCTACTTGCTTAGTGTTTACAATTAGTGGAACTGATAGGTGGAACATTTGTTAAGAATTTCATTTGTTCATTGATGACCTCAAAGTTGAGTATTTATAAGTGTTACAGAGGTAGAAACCTTTCTCCAGTGCTCTGAGCATATAGAGGAGGGAATAGGAAATGTCTATGAATGACTACCATCAGCAAACTATCAGAAGCACGAGAAAGACTGTGAAATGGAATTTTCAAGAGTAAGACCTTCATGACATTCCCATTCGGAAGGAGCGCTCTAAGGGTGCTATTACAAGTCAAAGGACAGTGCCATAGTGCAAGGGGCACTGTCTGTGGGCTCTTCACCTGTGCACACAATTGCAAGACCATTCAGGTTCAGGGAACAACAACAATGGGGTTTACTTAACAAATAGGGGAACAAAGAGTGTTTAAAGCCACAAGTGGCCATCTACGTCACCCTACATAGTGTCCACAGTGTCCAAAAGACCTAAACAAAAGGCAGCTCATTCAAAATGATACCATCCCAAGAGCCTGGAATTCATGGCAAGCTAGCAAGCAGCAGGCCAGGATTCAACTCACTGAAGCTGGAGATGCTTACAGGTGGGGCCACTGAGGTGATGCCACAGCAGCCCTCAGCAACAGTCTGAAGGTCGGCATGGACAGCAGGAGACGCTGGATAGCAATGGAGGCAGGAGCACCGGAAGGCAGTGCCAGACAATCAGGAACAGTTAACAACTCTCAGGGGTGACTCGGATAAAGAGTGCCAGTCACCCGTCAATGCTGGACATTACTGGCCAGCAGCACTGACACCACCAGTCACTAGAAGCCGCAGTGACAAAACCACCAGTGTCACATCATTTTGTGAGGTGTTGACTCACACCAACAACAAACAGTTCTATGACACACCAGGCCCGGGGCCTTTGGTGCTCCTTCAGGCAATGTCAGAGGCAGGTGCAGCTGACTTTGCTTCTGAGAAGCCCTTCGACTTCTCTGCAAAAGTTCATGGCTTCTCTTTCTTCTTCTGAGGACAGAAATACAGGAAATACCCCAGTCCTAAGCTTGTTCCTGCCTTGCCTTATATCCTCTATCAGGGTCCCTCCCACCTACAAGTCTGATTGGATCATTTTCAATCCTCTGGCTGATTGGACTGTAGAACTAATCAGCTCATAGCTCACATCTGATAGGTTCGTCTTACTATCCAGGCACCAAATCCACAGGCCTCTCTACTGCCTGCAGCTGGAGGAGCCACAGCACTGGAGCAGACCCACTGGGGCCCCATCTCCTCACTGCAGCTCTGAACCAAGGGCTGCATGCCCTGGGGTGGCATGGTAGGAGAACCACTGCCACCCACCATCACTGCTGGCCTCTGCCTGCAGCCTGAGTCCCAGTGGGGTCACTGGTGGCAGGCAGTAAAATGTCCACCACCCGCTGCCACTTGCACTCCCTGCAGCAACTTTTGGGGCCAAGCACCAGGGAAGGGGCTGCTCTCAGGAAGCAACTCCTGGAATGGGTGGAAAACCACCACCCATTTTCCAAAGGCTCTAGGGCTCCAGTTTTAATTCCATTCAGTTAGCACTGGAAGAGCCACTATGGCAATAGGGATACATTATGGAATCAAAGAAAAAAAATGTATAGAAAGTATAAAGTGTAGATAACTTTGACATTGCAACAGTTTTTTATATGTAGGAAAATCGTTTTTAGACTATTCAGCAAATCACTTTCTTCAAATGAATTCATATGCAGATGCCCAATATCTAAAACAGACCAAGGTGGACTAGCTCTCTTTGAAACTGGAGGTAAGGGGCTGGTGTTCAAGTGGGGCAGATGCACTCAAACAATGAGATACAGCCACAGAACTTCTAGGACGCAACAGAGCAAAGTGTAAAAACCAACTGGAGTATGAAACACTCTCCTTGTGAGCACTTGAGGGAAAGGAATTTGTTTAAATTTGTTGTTGCTTCCCAATATTTATTTCCCTAGGCAATTTCTGGCATGTATTTTTAAAGGGATTAATACCATTTTTGACCCTGGGAGTGGCCTTTGATTGACTTGAAGCAGTCAGCAATCTTCATCTATAGAACACACTTTTGGGTTCAGTTGAGTATGTGACCCAAGTTGGGTGATTAGAGCTGCCAGAATCAATTCCAAAAGCTTTGTTTTCTTTTTTTTTTAATTCTAACAGCAAAATGAACTCTCTTTTGTGCAATATATGAACCTGAAAGCACCCCAAGCCTGCTAAATTGTTACACTGTGGTTATAATGGAGGTAGCTCTCAAGAATGAAGCCAACAACTAAGGGCACTGAGACCTCAGAATCATCCTAGTGAATTCATCTGAGGTCCTGGTCAGGTGCTGCCTGAATCACAGTTACAAGGCAGCACATTTCCCATTCACTTTAAACCAACCTTTATTTGAATTTTCTGTTGGAACTGCAAAGCATCTTTACTGAAAGCTACTGTACATCCCAGCACCTGGAAGAATACCTCGCCCATAATGAGTAATGGCAAGAATTTGTTTATTGATTGAATGAGGAGCCATGGGTTCTAGTTCCATTCTCAAATGACAATTCATTTAACTATTCCAGATGGATTCTTCCTTTATTTGTAAAGCCAAAGAGTTGCTCAGCTTGTTTTTGAAAATCTATTCCTGCTCTAAGAGTCTCTCTATACTTCTGTGCAGATTATTGCTTATGTGTTTGCTGCTAACCAACCTGCAGAGGTTTGAGAGTTAACGTTCTGATTCAATTTTTTGTATGAGTTTAGACCACTGAGGATTTTTCATTAGCTACGGGTCAAGGTGGCCCTGTTCCACCCTCAGCTGACTGTCTGAGTGTGAAATTATGGTGACCCTCAGAAGACAATCTCTACTCCAGAGGACTGGGTTTGCAGAATTCATGGAGTCAAAGCCAGGTTGCCACAATTTGCTTAAGAGTTCCCCGAACATCTGTGGAGGGGGAGGAGCATTAACTTCTAGATGACTGCAAGGTAAAACTGAGGATAACTGCAGGGCTATCTAGAATTCTTAATCAAAATTTCAGAATATTATGAGTCTGTGAGTGGAAGGTACTTAGAAATGAGAAAAAATGTTTTCCTTTAGAAAAAATGTAATCCACCCATCAAGTCACTGCAGCTTAAGGCTGATCCTGTTTGAGCCTAATGTCAAAGCACCATCAGCTTCAGATATTCAGATAGAGTGGGAGCGGAATTTCTTTTACAGATTAGGTTGTTTTCCATCTAGTCAGAGCCTAGAGAAGGTTCAAGAGATACACATGGCAAACGAGCCCCATGTACAATTTCAAACTTTCTAGCAGCCATACTAAAGTTAAAAAGGAACATGCAAAATTAATCTTGTATTTAACCCAATATGTCCCAATTATTTTCTCAGTTCAATATGTGCTCAATATAAAAAACTATTGAGACATTTTATATATTTTTGGTACTAAGTCTAAGAAACCTGAGATAACGGCACTTTTCAATTCAGCCTAATTGCATTTCAAGAGTTCAGTTGCCAAGTGTACTCTGTATCCATCAACAAAAAGCCAGAATAGGGCTTCCCTGGTGGCACAACCAGTTAAGATGCAACCTATGAAGCTGTCCGCAATCTGTGCAGCATAAGTTTGATCCCTGGCCAGGGACTTATCCACATGGCCCAGCAGAACTCTCCTGACTCGCCCGCTGCTCCCCTCAGCAGTGTATTTCATCAGTCTGCCTGTTGTGTTCCCCTGTCTGTCTCTGGTGAATCCTCTCATCCCCCACAATTCTGCCTGTGCCCCAGCTCTTGTATGCATAAATAAATAAATCTTAAAAAAAAAAAAGCCAGAATAGTTGCTTCTTCCTGGGTTTTTGTTTTGTTTTGTATGGGGTGGGGTAGAGGAAAATTTTAAGGATAAATACTATCAACTACTGAGTTTAAGTCTGGGGAGCTGGCAAATATCTCTTGTCGGTCTCAGGGATGGAAATTTAATATGGCCCAACCCTGGGGAAGAGGGAAGAAGGGACAGAAGAGTGGAGAAGTCTGCTAACTTGTCTAAATTTGTACAAGTTAGAAGTTTAGAAAGTGACACTCCACATAAATAGAAGCCACTGGAAATGTCTACACAGGGGACTGATGTGGTTCAATTAGTGTTTTAGGTCTTGCAGTCAGCCTACTTGGCTTCTGTATATTGAACCTGTGGTGAGACAATATTT
Source organism: Talpa europaea (assembly GCF_964194135.1). Classification (NCBI taxonomy): domain Eukaryota; kingdom Metazoa; phylum Chordata; class Mammalia; order Eulipotyphla; family Talpidae; genus Talpa; species Talpa europaea. Next base: position 39,085,048 of record NC_140068.1, on the reverse strand, counting down.
CAGATATTAATCTATTTTTTTCTCCCGGTAATTCTTCTTCCCTTTCTCCATTAAAGCAGACAGTAGACCCTCTGCTCGTTGCCTCGGGGAAGGAATATGGCAAGGTGAAAAATAGAAATGTTCTCTCTGGCTTTTTTGATCCAAAATTGCCTTAAGGCAATTTAGAGATTGTGTGAGATAGGGAACAGGAAGAATGTGGAGGTGTAGGGGAAATGTTTTGGATAAAAATGCAAAACAAGTAGGGTAGTCCTGTAGGCAAGGAAGAATGAAGCAAAAGGACAGAGGAGAGGAGAAAAGAGAAAAAAATAAGAGAAAGAAGAGAGGATTTGAGCTTTGCTTGCTGGAAAATAGATGGCAACCTTTGAAAGGCTACCTGCAGGAAAGGCATCACCTCCAGAAAGAAATGGCTGTGTGCTGCAAGGACGTGGATGAGACCACAGGCAGACTGGAAAAGATTTTTGAACCCAAGTGCACCAAGGACAAAGCAGAGCCTGTGGAACAATTCACACTGCACAGGGCGATGCCTCGTGGTAGCCAGGGTGGACTAAACAGACCCACATTTGTCCCTGACCCTCCAAAAGAGTTGACATTGTGGAAACCCCAAACCTCCCAAGTGAGTGTGCTTAAAATTTCTTAACGTTCAATATGATTTCAGAAAAATAGTATGATCTTTACTGCACTCCTGAGTTTGTGATTGAGATTCACAAACTAGGCTGAGGTAGTTTCTTGCAAGTTAAGTAAAAGGTGTTGAGTGGACTAGTGGTCCTTCTAGAGAGGTGTCACATTCTGCTTAGGAGGCAGTGACTTGAGTAAAAGAGAAGCCAAGACATATTCTAGTTTTCTGTTATAGGAAAATAGGAAAAATTTTGTAAAAAACTACACTTTTGAGCTATCTACTGAATGCTAGGTACTGTTCTAAGTTCTTAACAACTAATTCTTTTTATCCCTTGTCATGCAGAAACTATTAACCCCCCTGTTTACAAATGAGGACGCTGTGAGTCTCAGAGAGGTGAAATAATGGACCCAAAGTCATATTCTGTAAGAAGCTGTGGCAGGATTTGAACCCAGGCAGTCATGCACTTCTACTCTTGCCAGTTATCAGGCTAAATAAAACTCAGTAATTGATTAAGGCTAATAGGAAACTTACAGTTTGTAGCAGCCCTGTAGTTCTGTGATTAAGATTATGGATACTCAGTAACTATTATCCATAATCCCTGCCTGTCTCTAACCCTCTGTTTGTGTATGTCTTATATATGAATCTCTTTTTAATAATTATGGGTTTCAAATCCAAATGTTTTTGAATCTGTCTTCAAGTAAATTTTGTAACCAATTCACTAAATGTAGACACCCTCACTGATTTTCCTTATTCACTGATTTCCTTCTCACTGATTCCTTATTCAGTAATAGATGGTACCTGGGGTGACTGTTTCCATCCATATATCCTCTCCCTTGGATAGATGATCTGACCTTGGAGGGGTAGGGGCATGAGTAAGGTATGAAGATTCCTCTCCTATTTTTGATTTTGAAGACTAAGGATTCCCTGCTGGAAACAGCATCCCTGTTTGCTAGCCAGTTATTAAAGAGATTTGAATTTGGATTCAAGGAATAAAGATTCCATTTAAAGTATCGACTCTGCAGCAGCTGCTGCAGCAGCAGCAGCAGCAGCAGCAACAACAACAACAACACCACAATTGGCAGCCTGGTGACAAAGACTACCTGGGCAGCCCCAAGTCACACCAGACATTGGGGTATGGAGGAGTCCAAAGAGAGAAAGGCAGAGAGGAAGGCATTCCAGCTGTGACCATGGGCATGGAGGTGAGCTTCCATGTCTGTGCCCTCAGGTTTCAACATTGGGGGAACACCTAGGGGTAGGGTATCCCTTGACAGTGTCCCCATGCCTGTAATTGAAGCCCTTCGGCCCAGTCTCCTTGCTCTGGCTTCTGATCCGTGAAGGCAGGCAATTTTCCCACAATTTAAAAACTGTTGGCTAGCCTGACCTCTTGCAATACCCTCTAGCTGCCTGGAGTCCCTAGTTTTGATCTTCCTTGTTCTGACTTGTACTACTCATGTTGATTTCTATTTGACAAGACTCTGATTCCAAGTGAATTGACATGTCTGGGCTATTTGAAATATGGAGATAATAAAGCAAATAAAGACAAGGGGTCTGAAGTGGAGACAATGTGGGAAACAAATATAGTCAGGCTTTGGGAAAGGAACTTGATTCCTCAATGGTGCAGTGTCAGCTGGGATAATAGGGGTATTTTCTCTCTGTGTAATTCATGCATGGGTCAGCCACATCAAAGTATCTAGCCAGTAGTTAAGTTAGTGTTAGCTAGTAATATTGTATTTAGTTATTGTTATTACTGATTTGATCCTTCAAATTAGTCTGTTTCCCCAGATTCTCCTCAATATACTTCAACATCAAATAAAACACATTATTGACCAATTAACAGTAAGGTCTAGGCAACATGAGAATCATTTCCTGTAGTTAGTAAAAACATGAACAATTTAACCACTTCACATAGAATTTTTGGCCTATGCCTAAAATAATTCTTGTGTTTATAATCAAAGACATTGTTGTCCTTCCATCAATCTCTAGTTCTATATACTAAATTTAATTATTATCCATATAATTACTTTAATAGTCATGAGACTTAACTGTAAAGCTGTAAAGGTTTTCCTGAATATACACTATGTCTTTCTTTCCAGACCAAAACTGCACAAAACAGAACTGTGTCTATGTGAAAAACAGATCATCCTGAGAATTCAATTAATATCTGTTTACTGACTGGTCCTTTTAAGTAAGGGAAAGGACATATGTACTCTGCAGAGTGAAATGGATCCTGTTTTAAAATTAAGTGTTTCTTCTATAGGAATAACACTTCAATGCTTAAGTTGTTAAGCACTCAAGTTAAAAAAAAAAATCAATGAGATACCTCAATGTGATCGTCTTTATTTATTGGAAAGTATATCACTAAGATTTGCAGACACTTTCACTAGAATCCCTAAATGCATATATATATATATATATATAGCATAGCTATCAACACAGAACAGGTACAGATAATACATAGGTATACGTCTGAGTAATGATTTGGAGCATCAATTGCAACATAGAGGCTTCTTCAAATACTTCAAAAATCAAATGAAAATCCACAACTAGCAAAAAACAACTGATGGCAATAAAATTCTATTAATAAATTGTTTCTTTTTAAAGTGAAATTTCTTATATCTCACTGCTGATGCTAGTGATATGTCATGATGAAAATCCAAAACTAAGTTATCAGAAGGTTGAGTTGTTTATAATACATTTCAGAACATAGACTAATTATTAATCCAAAGTGCCACATAAAGATAAATTATGACAGTTCATGTAGCAGAAATAACCAATGTTTGTTGAATTGTATCTTATACTAAAAATTTGAATATCACAATGTTTCTCTCATTAAAGCAGAAATGGAAGTCTTACATCATTATAACCTCCAACCTTATATAATTTAATATATGAGGCTACACATAATTTCCATTAATAAGAACTTTAAAAATGTTTTAGATTTTTTGAAACTAATATTTAGCACACATATTTCCCAGAGATAAACTATGTAAAAATTATGAAATCCTTAAAATTGTTCTGTTGTTTACTAATATTGAATAAGACTATAATTTTAAGGTTTTTTCTTTTTTTTATGAAGAATTTCCCTACATAATTTAGAAATTAAATGGTTTTACAAATCTTTGTGTGTGTGCTCCCAAGAATATATTGGTTTAGAACAGATATAGGCAAAAGATTGTAGGATGCCAAGTGCCATAGCTTAGAGGAATCTATCTAAGTGACAAGGCTTTAGATTATTTTAATTTATGATAAAAAAAAATTGGGTCGTGTTCTATGTTAAATGTTGGGTTGTTCTGGGAAAGGTACAAACTCCAGGCAACAGGACCAGCACATACAGAGGGACAGAGTTGAGAAGACATGATCTACTCAAGAAACCACAAGTGTTTCCTTTTGGCTGGAATGGATAGGGGCAAAAGATAAAGATGGCGAAGAAAGCAGAGTCAGACTCTGAACTGTGTTAGAGAGGTTATTCTAATGGCATGAGACTGATCACATAAGTATTTTAGAAATCTCACTCGGGATGCAGAATGTGAGATGGATTTGAGGGGAACAAGAGAGGCTGCACTGACTGTGTTATGAAGACAGTGATGGTAGCTACTTGGGCAGTTCAGCTGATTGGTAGGAGCAGAAACTAAAGTCAATGCCTGGGAAGAGAACTGTGAAACAGTGTAGACTCTTAGCCAAGAATTTGAATATTAAAGGAAATGAAGGAGATAGGGCAGCCTTTAGTCAAACATAGGATTGAAGGAAGGCAATATTTTATGATGGCAAAAATCAAATGATGGATAGGAGAAAAGAGACTTTTGAAAAGGAATGACTATGAAGAAAAAAGAGAATTAACTAATGCAATGCTGCATAGTAAGTCGGGGTACTGGCAGGAGAGTGTGCCTCCACACTTATTCATTCTACATGTAAATATGGAGGACCTCAGTATAGGCACAATGTTAAAGTGAGAAAGCACTTTACGTTTACACAGAACTTACTGTTTCCTGGACATTCTCATCTCACTGGGCTCTCTGCTCATACAATTTCTCTATGATTAACAGAAAATGAATACTGCTTTCAATAAAATTCCATTAAATGGATATACTAGAGATTTCTATAAGAAGTCAAAGCACCATTCCATTTTACAGATTATTTCTATGAATAACTAGCCATAAATCACCTAAAGATTCTTTCCATGAGATGTAAAATACAAACAAAATTATGAAACTCTTCCTAAGACTCAGTAACTCTCTTGTCTCTGGAGAAGACTATTATCATCTCTTTCAAAAATATTTCACAGCTTATAATCTCACTTTAAAAAATGAAATAAAAAGATTTTAGAATATTTCAAATATATTTATTTTTTCAAAATATGTATATACCTAAAAAATGACTGAAATAACAACACAGCAATACTGTTTAATAGGAAAAATGAAAGCCAAGGGAATGTAAAACTTAATTACTTGGAATGCATGAGCTACTGAACTACTATATTTTCAGGTTAATTAGCAGTGATTCAGGAATCTCATTTTGTTCTGTCAGAGAAATGCTAACAAAAATACCTTTCTCTCTTGGAAATATACTAAATATAAGTGAATCTTTCTTTGATACTTGAAGATTTTTCTATGCCTATGAATACAATCAGAATATTATTGATAATATTCTTAAAAATCTAGACAGGGGCCTCCCCGGTGGTTAAAGTCTCAGCGCTATCAAGCTATTGGCAGCAACTGCAGCAACAGTTCCATCCTGGCCAGGGAGCTAATGCACATGGTGCAGCAGACCTCTCCTGTCTTGCCTTCTGCTCCCCTCAGCAGTGCGTTTCAGTAAAAGCACCTGCTCTGCTCCCCACTTTGTCTTTGGTGAATCCTCTCACCCCCCGTAACTTTGGCCTACACCCCAGTTTTTGTATGCATAAATAAATAAAAGTAAATCTTTAAAAAAAAATCTAGACAATGTAGGCAATTAAAATGAACAGATAGAAACTCCCTGGTGGTGCAAGGGGATAAGATGCAGCACCGTGAAGCTATCTGCAGCCACTAAAGCATGAGTTTGATCCCAGGCCAGGGAGCTATGCACATGGTGCAGCAGAGCTCTCCTGACTCGCCCGCTGCGCCCCTCAGCAATGTATTTCAGTTAATCTGCCTGTTCTGTTTCCCACTCTGTCTCTGGTGAATCCTCTCAACACCCCCCCCCCACACACACACACCTCTGGCCTGTACCCCAGTTCTTGTACACATAAATAAATAAATCTTTTTAAAAAATGAACATATAGTGGTGTATCATCCTGCTTCTGTTTCCACTAAATTCCTTATTTAAGTTTGCTTTCTTTTCATTATCCTCAATGATGTTCTGGAAATAAGTTGAGGAAACGATAACTCTGTTAGATTCTAGGAGACAGAGATTTTCAAAATATTCAACAATTAATTTTAGAAGGTAAGTCTTAGAAGGTAAGTAAGGTAAGTTCTTAGAAGGTAAGTCTCGCAAGACTTTGGACCTATTAGACATACTAAGTAAAAATACTTCAAAATCTTTATTAACCACTTTCACTCAGATAATGATAAAATAGATAAAAAGACTTGAAAAAAATCATGATTATGCTTTGCACTCTTGTATACTATCTTTCCTCATTAAATCTAATAAAATAAATTCTTCTAAGCTCGTTAAACAGTGGATTACCCAATTCTTCAGATAAGAAAAGAATAATTTGAACTTCTAATATATCTACTAATCTTCAAAGCTTTAAAATTTGTTATTTTCAGGTGGTTTTATGTCAACCTTGTTTTGGAATATCACTTCTTTTAAAGTTTCTATCAAGGCTTCTAACTTGAAAAAGAAAAATTAAAAGTTTATGGATAATCAAAGTTTCAAAACGAAGTAGTGTTTAGATGATCCAGGAAAGCATGATGGGCCTCAATGTCGGTGGCCCCATAACCACTAGGAGAACTTAAGGGACCTGTGACCCAGCATCACCTGTGTCATCAAAACTGACCATAGAGAAAGATTCTAACCCTACCACATAGTTATCAGCTGTCAACAGTAGAAGAGCAGTTGTTGTGGGTGGGGGAAATTGGGTGATGTTGGTAAAAGGAACAAACTTTCAACTATGTAGATAAATAAGGTCTGAAGATTTAATGTAAAACATGGTGACTAAAGTTGATAACACTGTATCATAGAAATGATACTTGCTAATAGTGTAGAACATAAATATTCTCATACACAAAAAAGAGATAAGTATGTGAGGCAATGAATGTGTTAACTACAAAGATGGTCCTTTCACAATATATGCATATATAAAATCACCACAATATACACATTAAATCTTACAATTTTATATTAATTATGTCTCCATAAACTGAAATAAAAAAGACTAATTAAGAACTGAAAAGTAAAACCCATATTAATTTCTAGGGAGATATATTTTTATAATTAAGGAGTTGATAGCTAATAACATGTAGTGAAAGAATCTGAAGTACAAAAAACATAGAAATATAAAAGTTTCTCACAATAGCACAACCCCAAAAGACTCACTATCAACCTTGTCTTGGTCTCTTTTCAGACCCTTTTCTAGGCAAATCTACACAAACACCTTTAAAAAAGGAACAAAATATGAATATCTTGTTTGAAAAATGCTTTTTTAAACTTAATATAATATTCCTCTTATTCTAACTTCTTTGCATGTTTTCTATCCCTGCCCACCCATTTTTAGCACATTTCCGAATTCTACCTTTGGTACACTTTTCTTCTCATTTTGCATGTTTTCCCTAGGTGATTTCTTTTACTTTTATGGATAAACCATTATTTATCTGTCAATGACACCTACATAGCAACCTAGTTCCAATCTGAACAAATAGACTTATCTTTACATCTAATAAACATTTTCACCCATGTCCCATGGGGACCTAAAACTGAACAAATCCAATCTGAACTCATTATCCCCACATCACTGTCAGATTTGCTTTGTATTTTCTATTTTCTCAGTTAATGACTTTGTCAACTACCAGCAACTATCAATATATCCAGGACCACTAGTCACACCCTTCTCCTTCCTCTTTCTCACCAGTCACATGCAAGACTTTGCCATATTTATTTGATAATTTGAAGAAGTCATTTCTTTGGAAAGGATTACAGATAAAGGAGATTTGATTTTCTTTTCCAAGAAGGTTGTCCATTTAGATAGCTGAAAATGTTTGAAATCTGATGACTGGAGGTGACTAAAGCATTGATATTGTTATTGAGAACTGTAAAGCTGTGTAGGAACACATGATAGTGCTGACAAAGTTAAAATCATGTTGGAACCAATGAGTAGGAAGACCATTTACTGATATTATTCTGACATGAACAGCAAAACAAAACAGTATTCCCCATTGATAGTTTCTAAATTCACTGGAAAATTACTGATATTTACTCTGATGATAGGTTACAGGTATTCATTTCTCTCATACTTGTTGATACCCTAAGTTTGCCTAACGAACAATGCTTGAATTCACGTATAAGTTTTAAACATTAGGGAACAAGCTTATAAAAGTTTAAAAGTTAGTTTTTGAAAATACATGGAGTCAAATTTCTTTTTATTCACTTTCAACTCGTTAAATGTAGAAGCATTAGCTAAGTATTTATAAGTCAAGTCTGTTCATAAGAGGAGCAAGAAAAACAATTACTCATTGTCATTTTTCATTTTAAAATGCAATGTGTGGGTTTCCTTTCCAAAAAATTCTCAAAGTGCATCAAATTATGAGAAAGAGAAAACAACATTAATACTTATCGTGCAGATTTAAGAATAATAATTTTCCAGTGTTCATGTCAGTATATTTTTACATTATAGGCATGTCACCAAGAAACTTTGATAGGTAGCAAGTATAATTTCTTTTCCAAAAAAATTGTTTGCTCCAATTTTTGTTGATCAAAAGGTATCAGAGGATCAATGAAACATCTTTATTTGAAATTGTTGAAGTTTGTTGGTCATGCTAAGTACTCAACTATTAGTTCGAAGTTCAAATATGCTGGGGGAAAAATCAGTTTAAATTACAAAAAAATATGTTCAGTTTCCTATGAGATGCAGAGAATACTGGTCCTCCTGTTTTACTACATTTTCATTTTCTTGGCTATGCACAAAAATTCCAGTGAAGGCCCAAGTATATTTATGTATATCCACACAAAGATCTCAGAAATGGCAAATGTGACACAATAAATTGGTCTATCAAAAAGTATAAGGAAAAAGGTAAAGATTTATTAATGGATTATTAATAATTATGAGGATGGAAGCAATAAAAATGACCAGGTATAATGAAATTATTTTTGCAATAATAACCCAGCTATCTACCTCAGTAAGAAAGGAGCAGAACACTATTCAATATTTTTAAAAGGGATCAATTTGCATTTAAACTGGAAGCTCATTAATAAATTAAAAAAAAAAAAACTTTAGGTGGAGTTGTTTATTCTTTCCCATGACAGCAAGCACCAAAAAATAAAGGCTAATGTACATCTCAAAATAAGATGTTTTACCACTTTCCCAGCATTATGCAGGATATTGAGAATAAAGTGTACCAATAGTACTGGGCTCAGGTTGGGGTGTTCGGTCAAGGTAAGGAATGGGGAAAACAGATACAAGATGCCAGGCAACAGAGCAGAGATTCAGATACTGGGTAGTCAAGGGAGAGGTTTTTTCCTAAGACCTAGGGTAGCAGACATAATTCTAGCTTCTGGAGCAAACATTTACTTATTAAATTTTATAAGGCAAGGGTTTGATAAAATCATGAACAATTTGTTGGATCCAGGGAACAACGAAGATCATTCAGTTAATCAGGCTCAGCCACCACTGGACCTTAGAATTCCAAGGACCTCAGAAGATAGGGCCAAGCAGAACCAGAAGTCAGGAAGAAAAAGTAATTTCTTTTTTGTTCTATAGCCATGTCAGTGTAGTCTTTTATCAGTTCCAGGTGACTAGTTTCCAAAATCTTGTTGTTCTTGGACATCTTTCCCAGAAAAATTTGTGTTATCTCTCTCGCCTCTTCTAGTTCTCACAAAACAAATCTCTATGGACATGTCTAATGAATAGAGGAGAAATAGTTATTTACAAAACTTTACCAACTCTCCCTGTGTGAAGATATACAATTAAGTTTATATGTAGGTCCTGCATTTTCCACCAGCTAGACAATTACGAACGTCTACTGTCAAATAAAGCCACAATGGCTGGGACAGGGAAGCGCCCTCTTCTGGTTCTTTGACCTTGTGTGCAGTCGTGATTCTGCCACCCAGACCATACTCCAAATTCTCAGGTAACTTGCAATGTGTGGACAGCTTTCTACTGCCTACAATCCAGTGTGGATGCATGGGGGAGGGGGTGGCAGTTAATTCACTCAACTCTAAGGGGGATTTGACATAGAATATAGTTTATTTCTTGGAGTAGAAATTCTAATGCAGAATAGGACAAGAGGAAAGTCGACTCAGATCTGCCCCTATTCTCTTTGCCATTGCTGCTCTTTCTCATGACTTAAAAGGATTGAAAAAAATAGGAAGCATGGAAACAGGATATAATCCCTAATATTTTTCTAAACAACAGCTTAAAATTCTTTACAAAACTATTTCTTCTAAGAACAGTAAGCGACATGGCTGATACAGTATGAGCCCTGCTGTGACCAATTCATCCTTTTCTTTTCCCAAAATATAAACTTAGGGATTCCCATGGATAGTTAGCTGCTTGTCAACCAACAATTCCACAATGGAGGATTTGGCCCTTTCATGCAGTTAGTCATTTCTTTGGGTACTGAGGGCAGGAGTTAAATTTTTTTTTGACACTTTAGAGCCTCCCTGGTGGCGCAAGAGGTAAGACGCAACCTATGAAGCGGTCCACAGCCACTGCAGCACGACTTCGATCCCTAGACCGGGAGATACACACATGGTGCAGCAGACCTCTCCTGACTTGTCCGCTGCTCCCCTCAGCAGTGTATTCCAGTCAATCTACCTGTTCTGTTCCCTGCTCTGTCTCTGGTGAATCCTCTCACCCCCCACGCCTCTGGCCTATACCCCCAAAATTTTGACACTTTATTTTTTTGTTTTATTTATTTATTTATTCATTTATTTTTAATTTTTATAAGCACTGGGTACAGTCAGAAGCACGGGAGGGTGAGAGAATTCACCAGAGCCAGAGCGGGGAGCAGAGCAGGCAGAAGGACCAAAGTACACTGCTGAGGGGAGCAGCGGGCGGCAGGAGAGGTCTGCGCGCCATGTTGGACCCTCCTCTGGTGGCCGGGGAGCAGCCGGGGATCGAACCGCAGCTGCAGAGGCTGCGGGCAGCTTCGCAACCCAGCGCTCAAACGCTGCGCCGACGGAGAGGCCCTTTTTTGACACTTTAACTGATATTAGTTGAGGAAAGAGTAAGGCACTGTGATATTGTGATTTACAGTAAAAAATATATATTTGATTATTCACATGACCAAAATATGTTATGCATATTTATTTTTATCCATCATTTCGGATTTTGCTCCTGAAAAGTCTTAGAATTTAAGTGTTGAGAGTGATAAGGTATCTTTTATTATATGATTAAGGTGACCTTTGGGAGCACCTAAGGGTAGGGCCAGGTTGCCTGGAAAATCAACTAGGTAAGTAGAGGGCTTCAACTTCCACCCGGAGATTGGACATTGAGTTCAATCACCAACACTCAATGATTTAATTAGCTGCACTATGTAATGACGCCTCAGTAAAAAAAAAAAAAAAAAGGCAGAGACTTCAGACAGCTTCCAGTATGGTCAACACATGAACATTTGGCGAGAATCATGTTCCCAGACATGACACGGAAGCTCTCCATTTTCTCCCATACCTTGTCCTATGCATCTCTTCCATCTGACTGTCCTTGGTTATATCCTTTTGTTATAAAGCAGCGATCACAGGTTTCCTGAGCTCTATAAACTACTCTAGCATATTAATGGGCCCTGAAAAAGGGGTCATGGGAACCTGTGATTTATAGGCAGTTGGTCAGAAGCACCTGGACTTGTGACTGGCCACTGAAGTGGAGGGCAGTCTTGAGAGACTGACTCCTTAACCTCTGGAGTCTGATGCCATCTCCAGGTCGATAGTGTCAGAATTAAGTTGAATTAGGGCTTCCCCTGTTGGCGCAGGCGGTTGAGCGCAGCACTGGGAAGCTGTCCACAGCCTCTGCAGCGCCGGTTAGATCCCGGCCGTCCATCGAGGGTCCCACATGGCACGGCAGACCTCTCAGCAGTGTATTTCGTCAGTCTGCCTGTTCTGTTCCCCGCTCTGTCTCTGGTGAATCCTCTCACCCTCCCGCACATCTGGCCTGTACCCCAGTTCTTGTATTAAATAAATCTTTAAAAAAAAAATTAAGTTGAATTCTTGGATCCGTTGCTGCTGTCTAAGAATTGCTTGTTGGTGTGGGGAAGCCTCCACACACACACGTTGAAATTGCTTTTGATCACCTGAAATAGGTATTAAGGGTGGAAATATAGGATGGATGGATTTTGATGAGTAAGAGAGGATGCTGGTGTTTAAGGCAGTTCCTGGCCTAGATGAAGCCTTGATGGGAGACGTATTTTTAATATAAGGTCAGAAAATACCCCATAGAGGTGGTCATGGAACTCTGATCTACCTCCACTCCTTTCTCATCTACCTCCACTCCTTTCAGTTCTCTAATATCTCAAATTGCAGACCTTATGTTCTAAGTGTTAAGAATTTTATGGGTATTATATCACTACTTTTCAGCACTTAATACTTCATGATTCTAAATTTTTATAAGCGGCTTTCCAAAAATTTCATCTAACCTATAAACTAATCACATTTTTGAAAGGAAGTAGGAAATAGATCTGTTGAATGCCTAAATATAAGGCATAGTGTTAAGCAATGTTATTATTACCTCATATAACCCAACTCCTGTGAAGAAGTTATCTTCCTATTTTATGCGTGAAGATAGACTTGCAGCAATTAATCACTCATCTTGTCTGTATCTTACAGCTCTATGTAACAAAGTTCAAGAGGTCTAATTCCAAAGCTCATCTTTTCCTATCACATCATGATACTAACATTATAGATATGTCATATGTGTGCCCAGCATTTCAAAAGGAACAGAGACAAAGGTGTTTCTAGAGAGGTCCGTGAGTGTTCTGAAACTAAAGCAAAATTTGAGTAGCAATGTGCTGTCCAACTAGAGTGATTTCTGGGAAGGATAGGTTTACAAGTTTCATCAAATTCCCAAAGGATTAAGCCATAAAATTCAAAGAACCATTGCACTCAGTGTATTTAGAAAGTAACAGTCATATTCCCCTTCAGTTCCACCATATGGCATTCTGTGCTTATTGCCAACATACTCAATTTTCTCCACTGATTGGAACAAGGCTGGAAACCTTAGAAAGAAGGAGATTAAATAATAATGAAATATACGAAGAGTCCATTTAGCTATGTGTGCTGTTTGGCGGCTGCCCGTATAATTTCTGGTTATCAGTACACCCCAGGGGCTTTTGTAGGTTCATTAATATAATTTTGGACTGGAAGATTCTTGGAGATCATAGAGTCCAATTCCCTTAGTTTACAGATGACAAAATCAAGACCCAGAGGGTTAGACTGACTCACAGACTGTCACATAATCTTTCACTGGCTTGATAATGGACTTAACATTTACCCAGCTATTAGTCCCTTTTGGCCATCAGCTGTGCCTACACAGTCAGGCTAGGGAAGGAGAAAACATCGAGCTCATGCTCAAATTGCCCCTTCCAGTTCTAATATTGATCTAGCACAACCAGATACTATTTAGCTTTTGAGTCCTAATCGGGTTAGCTGTGGTGGCACCACAGCAGTCTGGCACCAGTGTGGTCTGTGGACAACATCAGGAAAGGTCGACATGATACTAAGGATTCTTGTACTCTAACTTAGTAAACCAGAAAAAAAGATGCACTTTTCAAATGTAACTTAATGAGGCAGACTGCCAATTTCACTAATAAAAGCCAAGTTATAATGATAAAATCAGTAATTTAATTAGTTTATTGCAAATGAAAACATTCTATCTACACCATTACTTGCAAGCATTATGATTTTATTGATTTTCATCTCAGTGAAAATATAAGAAACTTTTTTTAAAAATCCATTTTAAAATCTTTAGACTTTGTGTTAAGAGGGAACTGCTAAAATAAATTGCATTTTTTGAAAGCATTATAAAATTTCATTCTGGTTCAATTTAATACAAGTGTCTGGTCATCCAACATGATCCTGAAGCAAATTAGATACTGAAATAAAAACATTGCAGAAATACTCATTTAAATCCACTTAATAGGCAGGAGGTCACATCTATAGCAGACAGTCTGGAAGGAAGTTCTCTGCTGTTTGAGATTGGGCCACTCGCTTGGCCTCTCTGGGCCTCTCCTGCAAAAGGCTGGAGTCTGATTTTTAAGGCTTACTCCACCTCTAAATTTTTAAGTCTATGATTCTGTCATTAACAATTTTACTCTTAGTCAAGAAACTTATGCTTGTTATAGGAAAAATAAGAATGTCATATAGCCAACATTTAAATTAACTTTCCAAGAATGAGTTAAGATTTAACAGTGGTCACCAAGGAAGTGGGGGTTGGAAAAATGAAATCAGTATATCTAGTTGAGATCTTACATTTAAAGAAAAAACACCAAGCAGCCTAATTATAAGTTTATCACAGAATCACAGGATAAAAAGTATGGAACTTATTTTGAGTCAAACAGATTCTACCTTGTCTCCAACTACTATGTTGAGGCTGCTAGGTGTAAAGTAAGCAGCCTGACTCAGCAGACAAACTTAACTCCCTATCAGAAATTATGAAAGCACTTACTCACTGATTTCTCCTTATGGAAGACTAGGAAGAATAGCAACATCTTACTCTCTCCTTATCGATGACTAGGAAATGAACAGGAAGATCGTCATGTCATCTGTGATTGTTAGAAGTCAAGACACCCTCTTTGCAGAACAGTTTTCTGCTTGCAGACTCCATAAGGTCTCTCCCCAGCTTGATCCATTAAAACTCCCCCTTGCCCCAACCCTGGTGAAACACACCTTAGGACTGACCTTGGGTTGTACATACAAATCATGTTCCTATTCTTGAATGCTTTCTTGATTGTATTACAGTCTGATTATATATAAGTCCACAGAAGGGAATCTCAGAGGCCATTACTCACCACTATTCACCATAGAAATTTCCCTAAAGGATCACAAAGACATGATGTCGGTCTTTTGACTGAATATTTCTATTAACTAATGCAGTGAGAAGTCCACTTGAATAGGTCTACTTTTTAAAGTCCTTCTTTATGGTAACTAAAACCTGGCTTGCTTGATGTTGTCTTTACTTATTTATCCTATCCAGTTCTGGTTTTCAGTTGATCAGAGGCCGTCTCATCAAGCCTACTCCCTGAACTCTTTTCTCTCTTCTTATCAGTTATGTCTGCCATTTATTGCTCCTACAATTTTTAAAGCTCTTGCAACAAATAAGTGAGATTTTGTATAGAAAATAAATTAGTAGATAAACTGGTAAAGAGTTATAGAGTAGGAATCAGAATTCTTAATATAGGGTAATCACCCTGGATAAACAGAGAAGTTATAATCAATCCAGGTCTCAGGGAGGTTTAACTTAAATATATAGTTTATATATAAAAAAAATTTTTATTCCAAAATTACAGCAAAAATCTAATTAACATATTACTGACTCATCTCCTTTCCTATAGCTGTATTCTAAATAATTTTCAGTCTCATTAAATTTTGCATTGTTGAAATAATCTTGCCTTCTATATAACAGGGTTGATTGAATCCATTCAGTATGAGGTCCCAATTAGTGCTGTTTTGTTGCCTTAAACTGAATATTCATCACAAGGTAAATCTTTATTCATTTTCTCTTCTCTCATTTCAGAGGAAGAATTCTCTCCTCTCCTTTTTAAAAAGGATCCTATATTTTCTATTCTCCATCTGATTTCCACCTGCCTATGGGAAGACCTTGCTCCATCAAATAAAACATATCCTAATGCTATACTTCTTTGAAAATATTTTAAAATTTTGAACAAATTTATTATAATTTCTTTAAAGTCTTTGCTAAATCCTACATCTAGGAGTTCCATTCCTACTGGTTTTTTTCTCTTCACTATAGCGCACATTTTCCTGTTTCTTTACATATAGTGTAATTGTTGGTTGAATACTGAATGTGATGTCTGGCATTTTGTAGAGGTTTAGGAGTCTGTTTTCTCACTCTGAGGAGTGTAGTTTTTCTTTATGGAATCACTTATATTACTGGCTGATCACTTTGCCATTGTGTATGCTTATTTTATGCTTTTAGGGTAGATCTCTGGAATATTCAAGATTTTTAAAATCCCCTCTAACCAGGCAAGACTTAAGTTTGAAACAATACCCTGTGATTCTTGCCATACTTGCTTTTAGGCTTGGGACATCAGGGTGTGGTCCTATTACCTAAGACATAGCCTTTCTAATCTTGCATCAGATATTCAGGATGTGAAACAAGATGTCAAAAGGGTGTTAATGAAGCTAGTACAGAAAATCGAAGTCTTTCAGCTCCATTCTTATCTCAATCCCATAGTAGTTACTTACTGTTACATCTCAGGGTGGTGTCAGCCTGAGCCTAGCCCTCAACCAAGGATCCATAGGGGTCCCCCAAAAGTGAAATTCTTTGGTAGCATGGGTTGCCAGTATAATTTCCGAGATAACATTTATTCACAGGACTGAATGAGGTAAAAGAGCAGGAGATGTAGGTATTAATGGGAAGAACATTACAGGTGCAGGGAATAGCAAGTGCAAAAGCCTTAAAGTAAACATACCTGATGAATTTGATGACTTGTGAGGTGGCCAGTATGTGACCAATGGAGAGTGAACTAAGAGAGGTAGAGAGACATTCATAGACTTACCAGGAGTAGGATAGAGGAGAGAGCACCTTTACTCCTAAGTCATGTACAGAGTTGTTAGCTAAGTTAATAAAAAAATACGATTTTAATAAAAATATGTGTTAGAGTATATGTTCTTTGGCAATGCTCTTTGGTTAGTATGGTAATGCATCAGAGTTATTTTCATGTCCCTTAGCATCTAATGGTCCCCTAACTATACAACTACACATAATAAAAACATAATATATATATTATTAGTTAAGTCAATAAAGGCAAATGAAAATAACAGTAGTAGCTAACATTGTCTCTGTGCCAAGCATTCTCCTAAGAGTTTTATATATTAATAACTTTATGTTATACCGTCTTGCAAATACTTTATGCTTATAATATTTGTATAGAAACTGAGAGAAGAGATTTAACTGATTCACATGAAGACAAGCCTTTAGTTAGCAGATGGCCAGAAGGGAGCACATGCTGACCAAAGCTAGGATTTTGATAGGGAATAGGCCAGATAGTATTTTAGGTTTTGTAGCTGAATGGGGATGGTCTCTGCAGCAACTACTCAACTTTGCCAATGTAGCATGAAAGCAGACACAGACAATATATAAATGAACAAGTGTGGGTATACTGTGATCAATCATTATTTATGGACACTGAAATTTGAATTTTATATAGTTTTTGTATGTTGTGGTATATATTTTTCTTTTGATTATTTTCCAACCATTTGTAAAATGGAGTCAGGAGTTGCACAAAAAAACAAACTGGTGGCAGGTCTTTGGCCCAAAGGCTATAGTTTACTGACTTCTATGATAAAGAAGAGTCCTGTGATTTTGGTTGGGCATCAATTCTCAAATTTAGCAGAAACTCATCTTGGGTACCATTCTTGTTTTCAATTCCTTCTTGCTCTGGAGTCATTGGTATAAACCCATAGTTATCTGAGAAGTATTTTCTGGCTAGTATTATTGGCTAGTCAGATTTCACATGATTGGAGAGATAAATAGTTAACAAGAAAGCAATGTGGCAAATATAGAAGGTAGGTATGGGAACTGGTGATACTTTATCATGTCTATTTTAGCTTTTCTGCAAAATCAAAGATTAAAGAAATTAAGTGACTTTCTGAAAACAAAACATTTTCTATACTGACATAGCTGAGGTTAGAACTGGGACCTACTGGGTTCTCGTTTCCTTAACCTTGCTATAGTATATAGTACACTGTTATATAGGTCATGCTAATAATACCTTGCTTGGAATGGGCTTGTAATACTTCATATTTTATGCATATAGTGTTCTAATATATTTACTGCATGAATTAACTAACATTTCAATATTAGCATAGTGAGAGAATAAGTGTTCAGTGCCATCTTAATCAATGGGAACTCACGTTTTTATGTAAAAGAGGGGCACTATTCTGACTAGCTATGAGAGATCAAAAAGCACTCTTTTTGTACTAGTACAAATTCCATTTGGGTAAATTAGCCCATGATCTGCCATGCCTAATTCGAAAAGCTGCAAGAGAGGGCAAAAAAAATCTCAGAGACTGTTGAAAGTTTCCAGGCATAATACATTAAATGACATTAGCACTGTATTTTCTAGTTTCTTCTTTGTAGCCCAAATTTCACAAAATATAGGACAATTTCTACAGCTAAGATTGGGGTCTAATGGACACAAAAATGTCTATTTTCCTAATATGTGTTTTTGTTCTCTTTCCTACTTGATCCACTTAGCTCACCTTTGAGAAGTACTTGCTCTTTCTGTATGCCTGTTTATATAAGGAAATAATGAAATGGATAACATTCAATACAGAATAAGTTTAGAGATGGTTGTAAGACATGATAATTCGTTGCATTAGGATACATCTCCAGTTAAGGAACTGCCTGCCATATGAAGGCTAGGGTGCATTTGACAAAGAATGAAAACCAGTGTAACCTATTTTAGCTTTACCCTCTCTCCAGTTTGATTTCTCCTTTACATCAAGGGAGCAAGTCTATAGTCAAATTATTTGGGTATTTTGTTTGTATTGCTTTAAGACCAAGCAGAAAGATATAAGGAAGTTGATAAGATTCATAGTTTTTCATCTCGAAGTTTCAAATATTTGCAGTCATTTATACCCCTAATAAGGATGATAGATTACTGCAGGGTTTTTTTTCTTGATTTAATATCTTTTAAAATTCTGTGACTCAGAGGTGTCACAGTATCCATAAGGTACAATCTGCCAATAAGTAAAAGTAAATGAGTGAAAAAGTAAGACTGGGTTAAAGGGGAAAATGTACTATTTTCTTTTGCTTCTTTACAATAGGAAATATGTGGCTGCTTGCGACAGTAATTACACAAATAATAATAGTAGCTATAATTAAACCCTGTTGGTACAAATGCAAATCTTAGTTTTTTCCCCCTCTTTCGGTGTAGCAATTTTATCATTTTTATCTGCTGAATAAACAGATACATTCCTAAATTATACCTTGTTGCACAAGGTATTTCATAGGCAAACGAAAGTAAGGAACAGTTTCTGATAAAGGAATTCATTGTAAACCACTCCCTGCTTGGGTACATTGTGGAAATTTCAATGACTTCAGGAAAAACCATATGCAGATAGTGCTCAAATATGTTTCAAAAGGGTTAGCTCCAAAAGTTTATTCTTATACCCCATCTGAAACAAAAATGTTCTCATTAATTTTTGCCTTGTCTAGGTTACAGTTTTAATTACAAAGGAACCAAAGGTTGGCCAATTTTTTTAATATGCTTTCATGTAAAGTATATTTTAAAAATACCTCAAACATAAAAAGATCACCTAATTATCACTGACGAGAGAGCATTCTCATTTCTTACTTTTGGTGCAGGCCACCTGGGAAAGCTTGGACGGGGGCAGGTTAGAGTGAGAAATAACAGATGATTAAACACAGCCACCCATGACTGACAGCTGCTTCCCCACATTCAGGTCAAGCCATGAGGGAGGAGAACCAAAAGGGGCAAGGGAGCAGGTTTACACATGCTCCTCAATTATTCTTATGAGATTTATATAGCTCCATAAATGAACACCCTGCTGTAATAAAAATAAATGTCAAAATCAATAGAAATCCATGCTGTTCACTTCTTCTATTTCTTGAATTGGAATGTAGGCAATATAAGCATTATTCTTTCTTTTGTCATTATTACTAATTTTTCTGCTTTGAGGGCTGCATTTCTTTATAATTTTGCTTACAAATTTAAGTCTTAGAAGGTTTGTGTCAAAATAAGTAGAAAAATTTCTCCTTGACAGAAAGTAATATACAGTAACATAAAATGAAAATTTGAGGTAAGCGTAGCAATTTGGGAAGAGTACAGCATTTTCTTTAATAAAATTCATTTTTAAAAACTGATATTTTAACATTCTTTTAAAATCCAGTAAATTGTGAGTCCATCAACTCCTAAATCTCCAAGTTTTAATTGTTCATCAGATTAAGCAAAATATTCAGTTGATCGAATACCAGTTTCCACTGGAAGGCTTGAAGGCTGATGGCAGGGAGGGCAGAGAAATCATGCTGTTGAGGTCGAGATGAAATGGACAGTGGTGAGAACCTCTGTATGAATTAAAAAAGATCGAGACTACAAAAATACTCATTTTTCTTTGCATGCAATTTCATGCACACATGCAGATCTCAAAGGATTCCTTTTAAAAACCAATAAAAATGTGTCCTCTACAGCAAATGACAGAATGCAGCTAGCAAGATCAGTTTATTAGTAATTCAGTACTCAGGAATAAAACCCCAAAGCTTAGTAAAGAATCAAGCACTTCAACAGAAGAGCTTTTTCCATTCTGTTTCTACTCTATGATAACAATTCTAGTTAGATAAATAGACTATGTGCTATAGGATTGGTAATCAATGCCAGGCAAACATTAATGACAAGAAATTATCTGTTTATTTAGCTAATAATTAGTCAAATAAATCTGGAGCTATTTAAACATCTAAAGCTGCGGATTATTCCAAATACATATTTGGAAAAGGCAGCACTTACGTCACTCTGTAGATATGTGTGCTTACATGTTTATTAATGTTGAACTGAAAGCAAAAGAGTGATATGATGACACTAAAATGTGAATACGCTGTTTCAGGAAAGGCCCTATAACATGGTACAAGAAAGAATAAGGAGCAGAAAATTGTATATGGGGTTCTGTTATAGAAGCACAATTTCTACTTTAACTGTAACCTGCTCTTTCCATTTAGGTAAAAATAGGTGGAATCTGTGCTTTGTGTGTTATACAAGTTTCTAAATGTAGACTATGAGGTGATGGAGTATAACAAAGCTGTCCCAGATTTTTGTTGCAACTGCTGTGAGATTTAAATGATGAGAACACAAAAAGGGTGCCCATTCTGGGCAGCATCCATATTTCTATTAGCTCCTAAAGACTGTCCTCATTTTATTACTTTCTGAGAAGTCCCTGATTATGGCCAGGACATACACCAGTACAGCAGGACATACCTAGAAGGGATGAGGCAGAATAGGAGAACCAAAAATAGAGTGTATCTCTTGTGGTGACAACATGGTCTGGTGGGCCATGTTGGGACAGAGTTTGGACAAGCTGACTTCAAAGAGTTGGCTCATTCATTCAACAAATATTTACTGGGAAGTTGCTACATAGCAGACATAGTTAGGCACACCATCATGAATAAGTCCAGGTCCCTAGCCTCAGATAACTTAAGGAATAGCTAGGGAAGAATTTTCACACAGAACAAGAGAGGGCAGACTATTATAATTCAGAATGATAAGTAGCACCAAAGCAGAAGTACTTGGCCCTGGATCTAGAAAAAAATTCAAAAGGCAGTCAAACCAGTCCTGCAGATCTAAGAGAACCTATGGTATCTAAGTGAGTCATGAATGAAGAGAGTAGTAGTTTTTCTGGCCAAAGATATGCACATCTATGAACGTGTGTATGTTTAGTGCCTTGGTGTGTGTCTGTGAGAATGATTTGATGTGTCTGTGTGTTTATCTGTGTATGTCTGGGGGGAGGGAGGCTGACTGTATTTAGCTCTTTTTGTGTGTTTGAGTGGGAAGAGAGAGGTAGTAAGGAGGATGTTGGGAAAAAGTATTTCCTCTAAACAGAGGGAAAGAAAATAGGAAGAATGTGGGAAAGGGAAAGTCAGTCCTCAAGGTGACTGGACCATGAGTGAGTATGAGAACAGAAAGTCACCCAACAGTAAGTCACCATCTTAGGGAAGTGAGGATGGCATGGTCAATGGGATGTGCTATTCCTTAATAGAGTGATGATACAAGTTAGGATTAGGCAGCCAGGGGTGTTCAGAAAGATTTAGCAGGGACATGGTGTGCTGAGCCTGAAAGGGGACCCTGCTTCAGCATTACAGAGACTTTTAGTAAGTAAGATGCGAGCACTAGCCACAGACTGATTCCCTTCCACCAGGCAGGACACATTACTGGGAAGGAGAATCAGGGTCTGACAATGATGCCCAAATCCAATGAATAAAACAGGATTCAAAATCAGACTCAATCTAGTCACACAATTGATTACCACTGAGTCTTCTGAATGTTTAAATAGTAAATTTTTCCTCACTACATTTTCTGTCTTCTGCATGGTAAACAATATATTTAAGGTTTATTTCATTATAATTATTTTTAAAAGTGACATAGTATGGTATTTTTGAAAGCAGTAAATATTTCATTCCATGGCTTCCCTTTTAGATGAGTCTTCAGAGAACCAATTCCAATTTGTATGGCTTTAACGATCATTTGACCTGTTTATTCACAATTCAGTATTACAATCAAAGTCTGGTGTCTTCAGCTGCAGACAAAGCCTTTAGGAATCCTAAAAGCTGGTAAGTAATAAAATCATAAAATGTCTAATTATTATCAGACTAACAATACAATCTGCAAATGTGTTTCAGCTGCATGGGTTTGTAGCATGTGTTAAGGTTGCTCATTTCTGCTTCTTAAAGTAAGACGATTGCCATAAGTATGGCAAAGTTCTTATTGGGAACAGATTTTCAGCATAAATTGAGAGTTAAGATATTTAATTCGGCAATTCAGAATAAGAAACAAATTTATGCTAGGATATGGCTGACCACTTTCCCAAATAACATACCGCGTCTTCCAATTTATCTTTTACCTTACTGCAGCTTTAGTCAGTAGTAAAACTTACACATGTACTAATGAGGGGAACATGATCCCTTAATTAAATTACCTGATTTAAAATGTGTTATACTTTAAAAGGCTTGCAATGTGACCCTACGATGCTGGATGTAATTCTTAGAATGATAGTTTTGTTTAATGCAGATTTATCATTGTAGGGTAAGTAAAATTATCAGGCTTTTCTGCCCTCCCACCATTAGGTTTGATGATGCATCCCTGCAGTCCTGAATGCAGGCACCTGGAGTAGGGTACAACTGAGCTAAGACTGGACTTACAAGGGCAGCGTCACTGGAACACTAGAAAAGCAGAGCTAAAAAGAGGAGCAGAATGGAACTACTAGAAGAAGCAGAACCAGCAGAGATGCAGAGGCCACAAGGGAACACCGGAGAGCCCAGAAAGAGTGAAGATACTTTGGGGGCTAGGAGCCTGCCAGCCTCCTGGCCCCTCCTGGCACTCCTGCCTGCCATGTACCTGGTAAACTCAATAAAAGCCTGAAAAAGCCACCAAGGGCTCCTACGATCTCCTTTACCCTGTCTGCTCGGGTCATAAAGATCCTGTTCTGTGCCCTTCCTGCCGCTACATCATGAACCTTTTAAAGGTTGCCCTGTAAGGGCCTCCCCTGGTGGCACAGTGGTTGAGCATTGGGTTGTGAGGCTGCCCGCAGCCTCTGCAGCGCCAGCTCAATCCCCAGCCACCGGCGAGGGTCCCACAAAAAAAAGTTGTCCTGTAAGTAATGAAGAGTTCCCCTCAAAGGCCACAGAAGTTTCTGGACATATTTTAAATAGCTTGATAAAAATAAACTTCTTTCCTCCCTGGAATTGTAGACTTCAGATTCTTTGCTTTCCATTTCTATCTTCCAATCCCCTGTGGCTACCTAGAGCACAGCTCACCACTGCATGGATATTCCAGAGAGTGGGGAAGTGGGAAATCAAATGCAGAGAGAGGTGAGCTTTTAACTCTGCTGTCAGCAGAAGAGGAAGTAGAAACTATTGCTGTTACCCTCTTTCCAATCCACACCCCCACCTTCTATAGCCCAGGCATGGTGTGAAGTCCCCACGGGAACACCACAATATGTTTTAGCATTTCTGTCTGTCGAGGCCCCCAGGAATACACTGAATTGTTTATTTCAGATAGGCCCTTCGCTACATTCAACCTCTGACAATTAGCCTTCTTGCTGAAGACACTGGGAAATGACAGGAAATTACAAGTAGGAAGTGCACCAGAGGGGAAAAATAAGCACCTTCTACACACATTAAAAAAAAAAAAAACCACAAAACAAGGTGCTGATGAGTCTTGGCACTTGGATAAATTAAAATCAAGGATATTTTTGAATGCTTTAAAGGAGTGAGTTGAGGTAAGAGTTTATATTTGTTATGGGAACTATATGTACATATATATGTATTATACAGAAATCATTATATAATATACAGAAATCATTATTTTAAAACTTAATATATTCAGAAACTATGAATACTTGTATATATATACAATATTTTGAAGGCCCTAAGTACCTTATGTGGAGACATTACGTGAAAAAATATTCTTTCTAAAATAAATTTTATATTGATATAAAAATGCCATGTTTTTGTTTATTTTGAGAGCTACCTTTCGAAAATGTAATGCGTGGCCACTGGCATGTTTGAACTTACGATTCCCTTTTCAAGCAGTTTCACAGTTGAATTCTGAATTCTTGCCATATGCCAAGGGTTAGGCCATTAATATGTAAAAGAAGCTGGTATCTAGAGAATTGACTTTATAATTGGGGAACACCAAAATAAACCTAACACTTCTCAAACAATGCTGCGCCACAGCATCCCTGTTCTCTTAGGCTATTAGGCCATGTCCAATTTTCTCAGTCTGTTGGAAGATACAGCTGCCTCCATGTGCCAGGCAAGCTTTAATTATGGTGACTTTTCCTCCCACTGGAAAGCCTCTTCCTGTGGTTTGAAACTTTGAATTATTCAAGCTCATGTTAATACACTGTACTGAATGCTCTGTTTGGACCACTGAGGTGCACCTGGAATTGTCTGTTCATAGATTCGATTTTTCTCCCTCTCCTACCTTTCCTCCTTTCCCTGTCCTGTCTCCTCCCTTTGCTCCTATTGTAAAAGGCAAGAACCAAGGGAAACCTAGCACCAAGACCCTCAGGGACTTTGGGACAGCTAGTCTCTTAGTGAGTATTCAAGTGAAATTATACAAAATAATCTCAACCAAAAGTTTCTCAAGTCCTTTTCAAAAAAAAAAAAAAGTAATATAATGCACTTACTTTGGTAGCCTTAATTCTAAGGCTATTAAATATCTCTCTCCCAAATTCAAGCTGCTAATTTGGTTTTACTCCTAAAATGGACTCAATAGGATAATTATTTTTTAAAGATTTATTTTATTTATTTATCCATACACCAGCTGGGCCAGAGGTGCAGGGGGTGAGACGATTCACCAGAGTCAGAGTGGGGAGCAGAACAGGCTGATCTACCGAAATACACTGCTGAGGGGAGCAGTAGATGAGACAGGAGAGGTCTGCTGTCCATGTGGGTTAGCTCCCTGGACAGGGATCAAGCTTGTGCTGCAGTGGCTGTGGATAGCTTGTAGTGCTGAGACTCAACCCCTTGTGCCACAGGGAGGCCCCCCTCAATAGTATAACTTTTTCTTTTAAGATTTATTTATTTATGCATATAAGAACTGGGGTACAGGCCAGAGGTGTGGGGGGTGAGAGGATTCACCAGAGACAGAGTGGGGAACAGAACAGGCAGACTGACTGAAATACACTGCTAAGGGGAACAGTGGGCAAGTTGGGAGAGGTCTGCTGTGCCATGTGGGTCGCTCCCTGGCCAGGGATCGAACTCATGCTGCAGTGCCTGTGGATAGGTTCATAGGTTGTGTCTTAACCTCTTGCGCTACTAGGGAGGCCCCTAGGATAACTATTGATGTTTCCTGTTGAAATTACAAAAGGTAAATATTTACATGAATAAAAATCATATATACATGTATATGAATGCTGATTTTTTTGAGACTAAATCCAATTATATTTCATATTGGATATTGTGACTACTATTTTGGTATTGGACAGAATGGACATTTTCTTTTGTCTAATGAGTCTACCAGTTAAAGGTGTTTTCATCTGTGCGCTGGTCTAGTTGTTGGATGTTAGTTATATGACTGCCTTGGTACTGAACAAGAATCTAGTCTTAAACAGTCTGTGTCAAGGAAAACAAAACAAAACTCTAAACCCTCCTACAGATGTAATAACAAACTGAATTTTTGCTCATGTACCTTTACTTAGAAAATACTGGGGTCACCTTCTAGGAGGAACTTAAAATTCATTAAAGTATTTTTAAAGTTTAATACCAAATCCATAGTGACTTAATATTTCACATTAACAATGTATCCTTCATTGGTAAACTCATTCACAATGTACAAACTTGAAGACTTTAAATTATGCTGAACCATTAATTTACAAAGGTAGTATTTCTGCTGCTACTTACAGATTAGTTATAAGTTACATATTTTTAAAGTTTTTTTTTCCTGTGTGTCCTTTTTTATGGTGAGAAGCCACTTGTAAAATTGTTCTTTCCCAAGTGTTGTGCTGTGTATGTTGAGAAGCTAATCTGAGTGGGGAGAGCTGAGATATGAAAGTGGGCCTTCTGAACTGTGATAAAAACCATGCCTCTATAACATAAAGCTTTCCTCTCTGTATAACCTATAGGGAACTCTAATGTTCATATAGTCTTACAATCTGTTTTTTTAAGATTTATTTATTTGTGCATACAAGAGCTAGGGTGCAGACAAGAGGTGCGGAGGTGGGGGGTAGGGGTGAGAGGATTCACCAGAGGCCCTTATAATCTGTTTTTTATTTATGTAATATACTATGAGGTTCTCACATCATTAATCCCTTACCACAAACTTGAAGAAGAAACATTTTGACAAGTAAGAAATCTTGTAATGTGGTTGTTTCTACTAAATATGGTTCAAAAAACCTAAATAAAGAACGAAGAATGCTCTCTATTCTCTATTTTCTGACATGTATTCAAGTCAAGCAAACATCATCCTCTTTAGGCAAACAGAAATTACCATAGAACTGACCAATGATCTGATCAGTCCAATACCCTATTTCTGAAAATGTCCATTGCTGACTATTTTAGTATAAGACATAAAATCCCTCATCAAGTACCTAATTGTGTGATACTCTGCAGTAAGATGAAAATTTCCCCTTTGCCCAGTTTCTCATCTTCTCCCACCTAAAAGCTTTAGAGGGAATAGTCCTTGAAATTTTATCCTTCGGAAACTCGTAATGTGTGAAGATGTTATTTTAACACACACACATATACACTCACATATGCACTACAAATGTAAAGAAATGAGAGTTATTCTAGGTGGCTTAAGAAAATCAGGATTATAGCTATTTCTATAAATACACAATACATAGAGTACACACATATTACATAATTAATCCATTATATGAAAAGATTTGCTAGTAATGTGCAACACCAGTGAAAGCACCAGGTAAATAGCATTCAATAAAATAATCCTTTCCTCCATTAGCAATAGATTGTAAAATACACTCTTTAGGGGAGATAACCACAGGGCAATTATTGAGTGGCAAAATAAATTGTGTGTATTTCTCCACAGTGCAAATCAGAAAATCAATGTATTAATACATTACATATATAGACACTGAAAGTCCCATCACCACTGATTGTAGTTTATATTTGGAATTTAATGTGGTTCCCAAAATATCACTAAGTATATTGGCATGGCAGACAGGCAGACAGGGACATTTTAAAGGGGTCTTAAAAAAAAAAACTCCTTTGCAATCTTGCCTTTCCCTAAATGAAAAATGACAGAAGAGATTGGTATCTTCCACTTTATGTCTTGGCACACTTACTCTTAAAGGCCTGAGCAGCCATGCAGAGACAGACAGGCAGATATAAAGACATAGGTACACAGATATATGATGTAAGACCTATGAGCGAGCTTTGTGAATTTGAGTGAACAAATACCTTTGAAGAGACTGCTAAAGATTTCACAGAGAAGGCTTAAGTGAGCACGGTATCTATCCCCATTCATTTCAGAATCTCTCTTTTGCTGACTCTTGTTACCATCCCCAAACCACCATGATGTTAATTGTAATCTGTGCCCAAGTATTTGAATAAGAGCAATTCAGTCCAACAGTAATGGCAACCATTGCCAACTAACTGGTGGTGGGGGGGCTTTTCCCTGACCTAATCAGTTGATAATCACCCCTATTTCCAACAGTAGCATAGATCTTTGCTCCTTAGGAAACAGACTATATTTTATGAACTTTGTATTGCAAATAACTATCATTGCTGGGACAGAAGGATGTTTGAGGCAATGTTATTAGAATACATAGTAGACCCCTGAATAAATGTTGGTGGATAAAATAATGAATGGATGAATGAATAGAGTTAGCCACTAGCTCAACTTCTCTAATGTTATTTTTAGCATTTCAGTCCCTGGAACATACATATTTTAATTTAAAGTCTATTTCAGAGCAGGTATCATAATACAACATTGCAGTTTTTACACTAAAAATATACCCCCTAAATAAATCATCAGTTTAAAAAATCACACACATTAGACACTGATCAGTTCTATATATAAATTCTTCTTTGGGCAGGAAAAACAATGATGCAACTGCTTCCAAATCAGCAGTGTGAAGCTAAGGAACATGAAGATATTACATGTCCTATAAGAAAAAATAACTCTGGCTATTTATTTTTAAAAATTGAAGATACAAAACTGAAAGGCATCCTCTAAATTATCTTCCTCTAATTATTTCTATGTGGCCCTGGCCAATCAGCAAGCACTGAAGGAGTTAATTTACCAACCATTCCTCCTGCTTCTAGCACCTGTTCCCTCCTCAGGCAGTTGCAGAGAAACCAATCAAGAGGTTAGTTTCCTTATAAATCTATCCATGATGAAACCTCATGCATCATAACCTGTGTTTCAGTTTCCTAGCTGAGGACATCAATACCTGCTTTGTATCTCTCCTTCAAAAAGATGGTGAACCGCAATAGCTTTCCAGAACCTGCTAGCTAGACTCCTCCTTAAAACATGTTCTAAAAGTATAAATTTTATACTGTCTATCATTGCTAAATGATGATGAAAATTGAAATCACAAAAATTAAACAAGATATGCACTGAATTTACCAAGCTATCTTTCTCTGAACTCTGGAATAAAAATATCCTGCGGGCAAGCACCTCTCTTTGGTAGTGTATGACCCAGGGGTATGCAGGGACCCCCAAACTTTTAATCTCTAAAATGTATCCTGCCACCTGTCCCATAAATGCAAAGCAGAATCTTCATGTGAAAGAATTTTAATAGAATTAATGTGCATAGAGAGGGCAGAGAAGTTGCCACAAGTGCAACTTCTAGTGGGGAACCACAGGAAGGAGGCAGAAGGGGTTAGATAAATATGGGACAAAGGAGCAAAATCAACGTGCAGATCAAGATAACAGGTGCCACAAGACAAACATCAACAGATACACCAAGATTGAAATCATATCAACCATCTTTTCTGACCATGAAGGCATCAAACTAGAAATAAACCATAAAAAGAAGGCAAGGAACTTTCCTACCTCGTGGAGATTAAAAACCACACTACTGGAAAACCATTGGACTAATGAGGAGATCAAAGAAGAAATTAAAAAATTTTTTGAATTGAACGACAAGGAGGACACCAATATCCTAAATGTATGGGATGCAGCAAAAGCAGTAATAAGAGGAAAATATATAGCAATAGAAGCTCACATCAAGAAACAAGAAAGAACGCAAAGAAACAACCTAATCTCGAAGCTCAAAGATCTAGAAAAAGAACAACAAAAAAACCCCAAAACCAGTAGAAGAAAAGAAATAATAAAAACCAAAGCAGAAATAAATGAAATTGAAACTAAAAAAACAATCCAAAAGATCAATGAAACCAAGAGCTGGTTCTTTGAAAAAATCAATAAAATAGACAAACCCCTAGCCAGGCTCACAAAGGAAAAAAGGGAGAAAGCACAAATAAACAGGATCATCAATGAAAGAGGAGAAATCACAACGGACACAGCAGAAATCAAAAGAATAATCAGTAACTACTATGAACAGTTATATGGAAACAAGTTTAATAATCTAGAGGAGATGGACAAATTCCTACAACTCTACAATCACCCAAAGCTAGATAAAGAAGAAATAGAACACCTAAACAGACCAATTACAATTAGCGAAATTGAAATGGTAATCAAAAACCTCCCCAAAAACAAAAGCCCAGGACCTGATGGATTTACAAATGAATTCTACCAAACATTCAGAGACGAATTAGTGCCTATCCTTCACAAACTCTTCCAAAAAATTGAGAAGGAAGGGACAATACCAAACACGTTCTATGAAGCCAACATTACACTAATACCAAAACCGAACAAGGACAACACAAAAAAGGAAAACTACAGGCCAATCTCCCTAATGAACACTGATGCAAAAATCCTCAATAAAATTTTAGCCATCAGAATCCAACAATGTATCCATAAGATAATTCACCACGACCAAGTTGGATTCATTCCAGGGGCACAAGGATGGTTTAACATCCGATAATCAATCAACGTTATCCAACACATCAACAAAAAGAAATATAAAAACCATATGATAATATCAATAGATGCTGAGAAAGCTTTCGACAAAGTGCAACACCCATTCATGATAAAAGCCCTTGAAATTCTTGGGATACAAGGAACATACCTCAACATCATAAAGGCCATCTATGACAAGCCAACAGCCAGTATCATTCTCAATGGTGAAAAGCTGAAAGCAATTCCATTAAGATCTGGAACAAGACAAGGATGTCCACTCTCACCATTGCTTTTCAATATAATACTGGAAGTCCTAGCCAGGGCAATAAGACAAGAGAAAGACATCCAAGGAATCCAAATAGGAAAAGAAGAAGTCAAACTATCACTATTTGCAGACAATATGATATTATACATAGAGAACCCCAAAAACTCCACAGAAAAGCTAATTCAACTCATCAATCAGTTCAGTAAAGTGGCAGGATACAAAATCAACACGCAAAAGTCAGTAGCCTTCCTATACACAAACAATAAATCTGAAGAAGAAGAAATCAAAAAGACCATCCCTTTTGTTATTGAAACAAAAAAAATCAAATATTTGGGAATAAATCTAACAAAAGAGGTAAAGGACCTATACAAAGAAAACTATAAAACACTGTTAAAAGAAATAGAAGAAGACACAAAGAAATGGAGAGACATCCCCTGCTCATGGATTGGAAGAATAAACATTATTAAAATGGCCATCCTTCCAAAAGCAATATACAGATTCAATGCTATTCCAATCAAAATTTCAATGTCATTCTTCAAAGAAATAGAACAATTATTGATGAAATTCATATGGAATCACAAAAAACCCCGAATAGCCAAAGCTCTCCTGAAAAAAAAAGAAGGGAATGGATGCATCAGACTCCCAGACTTCAAACTATACTACAAAGCCATAATCATCAAAACTGCATGGTATTGGAACAAGAACAGACATACAGACCAATGGAATCGAATAGAAAATCCAGAAATAAACCCACAGATTTATGGTCAACTAATCTTTGACAAAGGAGCAAAGAATATGCATTGGAGCAAAGAAAGTTTGTTCAATAAATGGTGCTGGGAAAACTGGGTCGCTACATGCAAAAGAATGAAGCTTGACCACCACCTCACACCATACACAAAAATCAACTCAAAATGGATTAAAGAACTAGACATAAGACCTGAAACCATAAAATATATAGAAGGAAATATAGGCGAAACACTACGTGATCTGCACATCAAAGACATCTTTACAGACACATCACCCAAAGCAGTGATAGTGAAGGCAAAGATAAACAGCTGGGACTACATCAAATTAAAGAGCTTTTGCACAGCAAAAGAGACAATAACAAAAACAAAGAGAAACCCCACCAACTGGGAGAACATTTTTGCACCCAACACTAATGATAAAGGACTGATCACAAAAATCTGCAAAGAGCTGATGAGACTCAACAACAACAAAGAAAATAACCCAGTCAAAAAATGGGCAGAAGAGCTTAAAAGAAACTTCTCTGAAGAGGAAATGCAAATGGCCAACAGGCATATGAAAAAATGTTCAACATTACTTGTCATCAGGGAAATGCAAATCAAAACTACCATGAGATACCATCTTACACCAGTGAGAATGGCACATATTAAAAAAACTAGCAACAACAAATGTTGGCGAGGGTGTGGAGAAAAAGGAACTCTTCTGCACTGTTGGTGGGAGTGCAAACTGGTCCAACCACTGTGGAAAGCTGTGTGGAGATTTCTGGACCTACTAAACATAGAGCTTCCATATGATCCAGCAATTCCACTCCTAGGTATTTACCCAAAGGACACAGAAACATCAATTCCAAAGAACACCTGCACCCCTATGTTTATAGCAGCACTGTTTACAATAGCTAAGCTTTGGAAACAACCCAAATGCCCAAAAATAGATGACTGGATCAAGAAGATGTGGTACATATATACCATGGAATATTACTCAGCATTCAAAAAAGATAAACACATGCAATTTGCTGCAACATGGATGGCGCTGGAAGGGATCATGCTCAGCGAAATAAGCCAAAAAGAAAAAGAAAAATACCGGATGGTCTCACTCATAGCAGGAATCTAGAAAACTTAAATAAGGGACCAGGAAAATGAATAACTATAAGAAAGTGAAAATCAAAATCAACAAAAAACTATGAACCAGAGACACTTTTAGGGGGGCGGGGGCGGGAGGGGAGGGATTGGGGTCAGAATGGGGGGCTGCAATTGTATGGGGAATATAACAATAAAATTTATAAAAAAAAATAAAAAAAAATACTTTAATTAACCATAATATAGAGGTTATGAAGGCAAAAAAAGGGGAAAATAGATTCATTTACATTAAAAAAAAAAAGATAACAGGTGCCAGTGACAGCCTCCTCACCCACTGTCTCTTTCAACTGTCTCCAGATCTCTCTTCCACATCTCCTTCCCATCAGTAACAGGGTGCACATCGGGCCGCAGAAGTGCCCCCTGTAGTCTACCTGCCTTCTCTGTTATAGAGCTCAAATGACTGCTCAGCGTCACCCCTCTTTCCCAGTAGCACACTGGGGACCTGCAGTGCAAGATGACTGCATGTAAGTGGGGGTGGGGGATAGCATCTTGCTCTAACATCTTGACCACAGTTCTTAATTAAACCCACAATGTCCAACAGGTACTATAGTAGTGGGTGCTGTACCTCAACTGAAAAAAAATGATACAATTCTTCTATATTAACGATTGTATAAACTCCAGGAAGCCCATGAGTCTCTATTAACTTATGTAAGAACCCTTTGTCCTAACTAAGCAGTACAACTAGAGATGGCATTTTTCTTTAAGTTTCATATTTGTGTACTATTTCAAAATGGTCAAATAGAGATTGAACTACATATCAGGGTGATTTTTAAAATTTCAGTTGTAATTGACATTTTTAGTATCTAATTAGCATGCCAAATCTGCCTTTTGTAAGACACAATAAACACAGTATGAGTCAGCTTTTAAAATTGTGCCCTGTACCAGACTCAGTGGCTTGTGCTCTCAGTAGAGCAGGCTGAAGAAGACACTAGGGTCAAGTCATTGTTCTTTTTTTTGAGTTTCAGAATAATCAGTAGTTGGTTAGATTTAAAGGGAGAATTCAGAGCCTCTTTAAAGCTAGCATAATAAAAAATTAACTAAGTGTTTCATTTTGAAAGTTCTATAAATTATGCCCTTCTGATCAAGATCAGACAAAAATTGGGTTACTGATGGAGATCAGACAGAAAGAGGTAACACCAAAAGGGATTTTATTTTCTTCAGGGTTGTTCAATTCACTCTCCCGTTCCTTACCAGCCTTGTCCTAGGAGAATTCACACTACTATGAACATTATTTTTCAAAGTGATTTGAATACCAGATGGTTTAACGGAGTTGATGCTAAATTTCTCTTTGAAACATAGGCTCACTGGGAATGCATTTTTTATTTCTAAAATTACAACTTAACAATTACTAGGAGCCATTTGTATTGGTACTGTCACATCCGCCTATGAAAGTTAAAAAAAAAAAGCAGATAGTTTTATGTTTAAGAGTTGTATGACTCTTTTTTTTTTTTTTAAACGAGAAGCTATTAACCCCCATGGGGAAAAACTGTCAAGAATATGTTGTAAATAATCTATTATTTAAAAAACTCTTCCCACTGTTCCTACCGATTGCACAATCTAGCAGCTAGTGAAAAACTGGGATTGGAACTCTAACAATGTCCAACTCTGAGGAGTCTATCTGCTCAGTCTCTTTCTAAGTATAATTCTTTCTTTTGTCAAATGAGTGTTCCTCCTCAGACCACAGTCCAAGGCAAGGCTGACTGACACCCCTTTTCTCTGGAGAGGAAAGAAGGATCAGGATATCGGGTTCAGTTCCACTTACCGGCCACTAAGCGATTCATTATAACTACTGGTTGGGGAATAAACAGCTTCACAACTATGTATGTTTCACGGGAGGGAACCACCCAATCTCTGAAGATGCGTATGTTTTGTATTCACACTGTCACTGAGGTAGCACATCTAAAGACATAAAGGGTATTTGTACTAAGCATTTATGCAACAGCAAGTTATTAATCAATGTAACAGAAAGAAGCAGGAAGAAAGTCAAGTTCATCATTCACATATTTACAAGGCCTGGTATCAGAACACTTCCCCATTTGATGGGAGTGCTGGATTTGTAAGGAAAAGCAGTGCTGGGAATAAGGTGGACACTAATTTTTGCAAGGTATTTAGTGAGCTCTTTGTAATGTGCTCCTGGATAGAATGAAGGCAGGTGGGTTGCCCACGAGGAAGATTGATGACCATGTCTGCTAAATGTATGATGTTGCAAGAAGGAGATCTGTGATGTCAGCTTCCGCAGCTCTGAGTTCAACTATTTCTTGTTCATCATTTGTTATCAGTGGTTTCAATGAAGACATTCAAAATCTTGATTAGTTTCATGTAAAGCTCTTGTGCTCTGGGTTTGAAACACTAACAAGCCCATGATTTAAATTTGGTAAGCTTCTGTTTTCCCACATGTAAAAAGAGAATACTTGCCTTTATAGAATTATTTTGACAATGAAAGGAGATCAATGTTAGCATTAAATGCATGCCTAGTTCCCCAAGGCAACAAATCTGTACAGGATATAGATAGGAAGATACCTAATACGGTTTATAGCTAGACCAAGATTTTAAAATAACTTCAGCATATTGGAATAAGGAATAAATGTACAACATTTAAAAGGTATACTGAAACTGTTTACTTATTTGTAAGTTTCATAAGGGACAGTATATTTTTACCTTTCTTATCAATATATTCCCAGAAGCTATTATAGATCTTGTTAGATAACAGGAATTCAAAAATTGTTCAATGAACACATGATGTTCAGGCCAAAATTGAGTTGCAGAAGTCATTTTTACAAAGTACAGGAGAAAACAGTCCTTTCTCAACTTGGTCATGGCTGGGAGGGGAGAGGTTACATGAACAATGGCAATGGTGTGATAAATGCTAGGACAGAAAGGTGCAATGGGGTTCCAAGCACCTACACATACTTAAGTAAGTGCTAGGGAAGAATTGAGCACGGGGAGAGCAAGTGGAGTCTCTGAGCTTCATAGGAGGTAGTTAAGTGAAGAGAGGGTGGAAAAAGCAGGAAGGGGGTTCCAGGCAGAAGTAACTGCGTAGAGTTCAGAGGTAAGAAACAAGCGCGTTCTCTAGGACTACAGCTATGAGTGTAAGATGGAAAGTGGTTACAGGTGAGATTGGAGAAGTACCAAGTCATGAGTACCTTATACAATGAACAACTAAGGAGTCTAAAAAGTATTTACTAGGCAAGGATGAGGATTGATTTTTTTTTCAAAAGTTTACTCTCACAACAGTGAGGATGTGGATGAGACATAAAGATGGGGCAGATGACTACTGTAGTAAAACAGGTAGAAAATATTGAGACTCACAATGAAGACAGTTCATATAACAGTTAAATTATAATTGTAAAAGTTAGGAGAGAGATTTGGATTAGTGACATAATTTTGTGAGTCTCCAGAATATGGACAATTACACACAACAGCATATAAAACTGCTCAGGATATATGTGCAATATATGAAAAAATGATGGCTGGAAAACCACTCCAGTCTTTAAAAAGTGAACTCACAAAGGCATCTGAGGTGAATCAGTCAGAACGAGGAAGAAAAGTAAAAGAAGGGGAAAGAGCTTCAAGGAAACAACAGGATCAAATTTTTCAAAGAG
The DNA here is from genome assembly GCF_964194135.1 of Talpa europaea. Classification (NCBI taxonomy): domain Eukaryota; kingdom Metazoa; phylum Chordata; class Mammalia; order Eulipotyphla; family Talpidae; genus Talpa; species Talpa europaea. The sequence continues at coordinate 39,049,169 of NC_140068.1, read as the reverse complement.
TCTAATATATTTAGGACCTGGTTCCCAGAGAGCATGAGCAACCCCATGCAGGTATACTTCAGCAGAATTATGGCCACAAGAGAAACTAGACTGTTATACTTTCTAGAAAAAATTAAAGGGAAGAGGCAAGCCTAGTGAATGTAAATGTATCTTTTTTTTTGTAAATATATCTTTTTAAGAAGTGTCACAGAAAATCATGGAGACATTTTAATCATGAAAGAGGTAGCCGGGACTCTTCATTCAGAAAGGGGACTAGCCTGGCACTGGATGTCAATAGCCTTTCATAGAAAACAACTGAAGAGGCAGATGCAGAAAATTTGAAATGGCCCAATTTTTAGAGATGAGAAAAAAAGAGAGGATACATAGAAGCAAGCCTTAACTCAACATAGAAAAAAGCTGCAAAATTAGAGTTAGCCAACAACACAGTGCTTATACTTCACCAGATTTTGAACTTGTTTTTGAAGAATGCAGGGAGTCTAACTACACATACGACCAGGTGGATAGGAAATGTTTAAGTTGTTGGTAAAAAGTCAGGTGAAATGGTTTTAGATGTGTCCCTTTGAACTCTTAAAAAGAGTCTTAGTAAGTTTGAAGATATGAACTTGTTCACCACATCTAATCTAGCAAAAGAGATATGTTTCTGAGACAGAACTTTCTCCATGACTGAAATAATATGCAATGTTAAGTCACTGATTATGTTTCACTAATATTGACTGAAATATGTGGAAAAAGCCTTTGGAAATCCCTACAAAGATCAAATGTCTAATTCTTCTATTTATCTTTCTTTTCCTCTCAATTTTGAACTAATACCTGAAGGTGTGCACATCTGTGTGTTCAAGGATTACAGTTCTCTTATTGGATGGAGAGGCTTAATCTCACAGGTAATTATTTACATACTAATGGTGGACACAGATAATTATCTCATAGATAATTATTTACATACTAATTAGTAAGGTGCCAGAATCTTTTTTTCCAAACCAGAGTGCCTGACATGCAAACTAAATTATATTCAAGAAAAAGATTTTCTTAGAGCATGTGCTCACTCACCTGTATTCATCTCATTCTCTTTCTCACTGATGCACACACACTTAATAAATTTAAGTAAAAGGAATAAAGGAAGAAGAATAGGAAAACGGGTTTGTATCATAACTCTTTTCTAGTGTCCCTTATTCAAATAGGATAATAAAATTTTTATTAGTAAAATTTTATCTGCAAAGTAATTATAAATGATTCTTAAAGGGAGTAAGCCATCTATGTCAAGCACAGTGCCAGGCACAGAACAAATCCTCAAAACCTTAAATTCTCTTCTCCAATAAGAGATAGAGTGATTTCAAAAAAGAGGAATTTGGCCAAATGTGAAGAATAACTGTTGACTATTAAGATTTTTAACTTTGCTACATTTGCAGACATACCAGGTAGATAAAACTTCAAGAAGAAACACGTAAGCTAGGCCATACATAAGAAGCTGACATTCCTATCTACTGCTGCTACAAACAGCAAATTGTTATATAATGAGGTCATCTTTAGCCTGTGGCCGCAAATATCCTAATATCTGAGATAGCCATATTGAGAGTCACAGTGTAAGAGCATGGAAAATGTACAGAAGGGAAGGAATAACTCAAAACTCATGTATGAGCAATTACTTCCTTAATATTCTTGAGGACAGTGCCCCTCACTGCTCTATAAACTAGGTCTACTGTGACGGAAACTAAAATGATTGCTTAGGGACCACCAGACCATATCCAAGTGGCTTCTTCACAGCTTGCACAATCGTCAGGCTTGCACAAAGTGGCAAATAAGATAGTCATAAGTGGAAGGGACTTCAATTATTTGAACAGTCCCATGTGTATGTCCCATGGGTTTCTATTAGATTTGAAAGTTGCTTCTATTGTAAATCTACACTCCAAGTAGCTAACCATGCAGAATGTTCAAAAATAGGCAGCAATGGTGGGCTAAATGGTCATGTATTTCTCAGTGTAATAGTTACCTCTCTGTTCAGTAAAGAAAGCACATACAATTTGATTTCTTATTTTTTTTTAAATGCAAAACTAAACTAGTTCACCTCACTGTTTATAAAATACTCTATTACTTTAATATTTATGTTCAGCAGAAGCCTGTATGTTCCACTCAATTGCTAGTAAAGTTGGGTCTATGTCAAATATACATAAATCTACTAAGGAATGACATTTAAAAAATGTCACCTTGAAGGAATAATCAGACATCCTGCAACAAATTCACTGAAAATTTAATGAAGATTTTTTGTTTGATTTTGCCCAAAAAAGAAAACCTGGGGTATAACTAATTCCATAAAGCTATTAACATGCTTCTGCACACATATGTACACACACTTACACATATTGCCGCTAAGTTCAGAATCAAGACGTGTTCATACATCTCTACAACCAACACTGAGAGTTGAGTATAAGCCATGGAAAGAAAAATAAATAAACATTAAATGAATAATAGGAAACTTACTTGATATATCTTGTCCAAATTCACATAGCTAATAAGTGAGTTGCTTTTCATCTTGGAGAGTGACCCAAGAAAACACACTCCTCTATTAATCACCAGTATCCAATAACTTGATTTGGAGGGGAAAAGACTGATTTTTCTGGGAATAATTCCATTTATGGTCATTCAAGATATTAGATATTGGTTAAAAATCTATCAAGAATTAATGAGAAAGGGCCTCCCTGGTGGCGCAGGTGGTTGAGTGCAGTGCTGTGAGGCTGTACGCAGCCTCTGCAGTGCCAGTTCAATCCCCGCCAGCCTCAGAGCAACCCACATGGCGAGCAGACCTTTCCTGTCTGCCTGTACACTTTAAATGGGTGAATTTTATGGTTTTAAAAGAATAAGCAGGTTTTTTCAAAAGTTGATTCTGCAAAAATATCTCTTTGTTGGTAAGTTCATTTTTAACATGATATATATAATTATAAACCATCTTGACACTTTCGTTATTTTAAAATAAATTTTTATTGAGGAAACATTGCTTTCTAACATTATGTTTCCAGTATAGAGTACTAGAGTTAGATATCATGATCATCATCACCATCTTTGATATTTTTGTTATTTTTCCATGAAAAGTTCCTTATTTCTAAAATGTATGGGACATGTACAGGACACACTAACATCTTCTGGGAAATTAAATTGTTGTCCTGAGTAAAAGATGCCCTTGTTTCCTCAGCCATGGATGTGCTGTAGCCTTAGCTTCAGTCAATGCCAAATAAGGCAGATATAAAACAAGAAGTCCCATAAATAGACATAATTAGCTTACTTAAAGTATCTGCATAATGACCTATTCTCAATAGCAAGTAAATTCTAGATTCAATCTTGATATTCTGGTTATTGGATTACATTTAAGACATTTATATTCCAAATATGCCATTATGTTCTCCCTATTCTATCAACACTAGGGGCCTCCCTGATGGCCTAGGGATAAGGTTCAGCACTATTACCACTATGCATTGAGTTCCATTCCCAGCCAGGGAGCTAACCCACATATGACACTGCAGACCTCTCCTGTCTCGCCAGCTGCTCCCCTCAGCAGTGTATTTCAGTACTTCCATCTGTTCTACTCCCCAATCTGTCTCCCCCACCCATCCTAGCACCTCTGGCCTATATCCCAGTTCTGCTATGCAAAAATAAATGAAAAACAAACAAAACCAAAAAAAACTAAGGATTCCCACCACACACTCTTTATCAAATATGGAAAATCTTTGGTTGCCTACTTTCTGCACGTGAGGCTGGATCCAAGGCCTGAACTCTATTCACAGTCACCAACACTCTCCTTTGCTCCTATCATCTCTCCCCTGAAGGGGCTGGGACACATGGCTGAGCCCTACATTGCTAAATGGGTTTCTCTTCAGTACAGGATTTGTCTCCCAGGACCATGACACAGTCTTGTTACAGGCCACTGACTGCTCATCATCACCACTTAAATATGCCTGCCAAATTTAGAAGACTGGAAGGGCAACCAAGGGCTTAGAAATGGTTTTTTAAGGAAAAAATAGCCTCTTGGATAATTGAATGTTGAGTTCCAGTGCTAAAATTATAGCACGTATTCATTAGATTTTTGTTGACTTTCAACATCATTGATGACTCACTATGTTGTTTGCTCTCCAAGCTGCAAATCATACTGTCTTCCTGTTCTTCTCCAAAGTTTGCAAATATTTGAAGTTACTCAGGAAGGTGTTGAATTATTCTTGCCAAAGCTGTAGCCTAACACAGTACGTTACTTTAGTAAACTCTTGTATACTTTATACAATCACAGGCATTCATTTATGAGGGGTGACCCTGGACACTCCTAAATATATTTGTTAGGCTCAACCAGGTAATGATACAGATAGAAAAATCACTTATTTCAGTTAACACAACCCTCAATAATTCAAATCAATGTGACAATCTAGACTTGCTCAGAATCATAGAAAATTATTATTCCATGGTCATTGGGATATAGCAACACATCAGAAACACTAAAGGAAGGCCTTGCTTAATTTGATTATTGATAGTTTACCTAGTTTTATTTCTTTACCATGGCTATATCCAAGCCCATAAGGAAAATTAAGATATTAATCACCCACTACTTAAGTAAAACCAATGACAATAATTCAGATATATAGAAACAAGGTTAAAAGAAGTTACAGCATCTAGAAGCAATGTGGAATAATGAAAATTCTTTATTAAAATTCTAGGGAACAGTGGTTCGGTATAAGCTTTAATAATTAACAACTGCCAGAAATTAGTGAACAAAAGTAATTTTCCACAATGCTTTCTTATTTTTCTCATTCCTAGGGGATAGTTGGGGGGCATCTTTAATTCTCTAATCCTCTATCTCTTGCCAAAATCATTTTATGTCTTCATTATTCAAAATTTCAATATATTATGCCAATTCCTTCTCAAATAGGAGTGAAAATATTACAAACTAAATATGAATCAATAACTTAAATATTAGTATTTAGGTTTCCCTACATTTAAAATTCTCTTAGCTTGTTACATGTAACTTAAACTTGTATAGTTATTCCTGGTGAATTAATTGGCTCCTAGGTATAGAGTGCCCTAAATCACTCAAAAAAAATTTAATTTGGTTAAATCAAAATTTACTCAGTATGACTCCTCTAAGTACATCACTTTCTTAAATACATGGGAAAAAAACTGGCAGGTTGAATGAATTTTCTGCTTTGGGGAGTTACCAGGTTCACCGATTCTGGCCTTAATTCTACCATAGCTTTCAGGCCTAGCTCTTATAAAGTTTACTTATATATTTTTTACTGGGGTTACACTGGTTTACAACACTATATATGATTAGGGGAATAGGTTCAAACTTCATAAAATGTTTAATAGAAATGGATTTTGAAGCCTTTACTAAAAATATTTTGGATATCTAAATATATTTTTAGTGTTTAACATAAGATGAGCAATTCATGTTAGTCCAGATACTTATTTTCCTAGGAAAAAAAAGCAAACAAACAAAAGGGCCTATTACATTTATCTTCATCGGCTTTTCCATTGATTTGAACAAGAAGTCTTAACCTGAGATTATTGTGAACTTGAGGAGATCTAAAGACCATTAGAATTATATGCAAACTTTAGCACATCATATTTGTACATTTTTTCTAAACAGAGGAACCATGGCATTTGTCTGATTTTATGGGATTTTTTCCTTTCCTTCTTTAAAAACTTTAATATGTTAAGAATCACTGGTTTGAGAGAACATAAGAAGAATCTCTGCAGAGAGAAGAAAGCACTCAATCAAAATGATTTTTCCTCAGTTTTGTCCTTATCAGAACTTATTACATCTTACCAGTGGAACAAATATCCTAAAGAATTTGGACCAATACAGCAACTGAAGCTTTGAATGTACTTAGCTTTGGTTTTACCATAATTCTGACTGCTTAAAATTAATTATGAAATACAAATAATAATGCATGAAATTATTTTTGAAAACCTCCAAAAGTAATCTAGCAGCTTTAACCCTTGAGCCTGTATCTATCCTTTAAGAATTAGTATATGGATCTCCATATCAAAGTTTCAGGATGACAAAGAAAGACCATAAATTTTATTATAAAAAATGGAAGTCAATGATGGGAGTTCATAAAATCACAGGATTGACTGGCTGCAGTAGCAGTATGATTGTATGTGAACTTCAGAGAAGACAGAAATAAATCATTCAGACTTACACATTGCTTCCACATGCAGTCATTTCCCTGTAACTGATACAAATGTCTTTAGGAGAAATACAAGATGTCAGAAGTATTTGTGACCAACCTACACTCAGTTTGCAATTACTCAAAGGTCAGTGAGAAGAAGAACCACACCAACTTCTACTATTTAAAAGTAAGAAGCTACAAAGAGGATAAAATTAATGACTTTTTTACTATATGGTATCATCTACTAAAACTTAATAGTGTTTTCTTAAATGTTTACTTTAATGTAAAAAATTTTGTAACATACGAAGCATGAATGAATTTATGGCTCTAAAAAAGAAATTCTTCCATTTTCTACAGAAATAAAGCACCAAATGCTAAGGTTCTCACAAAACTGTGTGTTGTATATATTAAGTGCTGAAATTCTAGAATTCTTGCATTTATTTTTCATATAAATTCTACGGTCTCTATACTATACATTTATATAAAATAAAAGCTCCCTCTAGTGGCTAAAGACTTATTTCAGTTTCATTTTAGGTTTGAACACCCCACCATTCTAATATTTATATTAACAATTCTCAAATTTTTTGTCTGCTTGCATAGAATTTTAAGTACAAATACTTATCATATTGTAAATCAAAACTGAGATTTTAAAAATTAATTCATTAAAAAATAATGAGCCTGTTACAATGAACATAACATTTTTATAAAACAAAAACCTGTACTTCCAAAAATATTTGCAATAAGAGATATATTATTTTACATTTTTACAAATCTCTTTAATGTCTGGCTTAAAATAGCTGGATACTCATAAATGTTTCTGCATTAAGTTTGTTACAGTATGTAGTTTAGTCATGAATAGGTAGGTAGATTGACAGATTTAGATAGAACATAGATAGGTGATAGGTAGGTAGGTAGATATAGATAGATAAAAAGACAGACAGACAGACAAACTATGCCTTACACAGAAAAATAGTTGGAAAAGGAAGGAGTATTTTAATACCTTATTCAGATAATTTTTGGTTATTTTCTTTAATACTACACCAAAACTTGACAAGTAAAAATCTCTTGAAGGTTAGTGTGGCATATGAAATCATGAAACCATGCCAATCAACTTTCATACTCTATTATGTTTAAATACATTAGTCTATCTTTACCTTGAATAGATCTTATATTAACCATAAATTTAAATACCGGGGGCCGCCCTGGTGGTGCTGGGGGTTGGGCACCGCATTATGAAGCAATCTGCAGCCTCTGCAGCATGAGTTCTATCCCGGCTGGCCAGAGAGCAACCCATGTGGCACAGTAGACCTCTCCTGGCTCATATACTACTCCCCTCAGCAGTGTGTTTCGGTCAGTCTGCCTGTTCTGTTCCCCACTCTGTCTCTGGTGAATCCTCTCACCCTCCCACACATCTGGCCTGTACCCCGGTTCTTGCATAAATAAATAAATAAAATCTTTTAAAAAATAAAATAAATTGAGTGAGAAATCTAGTAAGCCCCACCTACTCTTAGTTAGCTAAAATCTTAATCATTAAGAGAAGTTCCAAATGCTAAATACCAATAGCTTGCTTAAGGAATACACATTAAGACATATGATTGCTTGTTTGGGTCAATTTCAACCTCTTGAAACTCTATTATGACTTTGTACAGGTGGTTACTGCAACTACTAGAGACTCATGGGTAAGGGAGGGGAGTAGTATAACTACAACAACAAAAGCATTATTAACATTTTAATATATTCCTGTCAAATAAAGATGCCCAAGTGACAAGCAGAGAAAATTTGGGTTGAGCTTCCTTTATTGACAGAGAGAATCCAAAGCCTTATAATGTCAAACTCCAATTTCCAGACTTTGTGGCCACACAGAAGAAATTTCAAACTTTAATTTCTAAACTCATTAAAGTATGATCCATAAGATAACCTAAGATAGACTGGCCTAAGGTATTTTCTGGGAAATTACCCTGACACTCATGGCTAAGTAATATAAAAAAATTTCTCTTTCCCTTATGAGACCAGGACAAGATGGCACATTTGAAAAATGTATTACAAGTACCTTTACTTTTATTGTTTCACATAGTAATCTGTTTAAAATTGCATAGAGATATATCATAACTAGGATAAAGCTCTTTTTATAAATAGCTGAGAATTTTGTTGTATCAAAATTTAATATAGAAACTAGGATAAAAATTGGATTCATTCATGTTGCTCTAAAATAAGTTTTTGGGGAACAGTGATAAAAAATAATTCTGGAGTTGAAGCCTGTGTAAAGTAATGAATAACATATGCAATTTCTACTTTGACTTATCTCTACGTAAAGGTAAAGGGTGGAAAGAATTTGCATTTAAATTTAAAAAGCAGATGAATTGGCATTTACTAGGGAGATGTGATTTGCTTTCTTTTAATAGATAATAAAATATTGATAGCAACATTTCCAAGAAAATTTGAAAGACTACTATTTTAATTAATACCAATGTGAGATGAATTTAAATTTATTCCCACAGATATTCTCATCCACCAGTTGCATCTTGGTTTTGATTAAAATAATGTGTGGGTTTTGACTATGTCAGTCTATATAATATGACCCTAATATATAAGTTATTACTCAATGTGCAATATTAAGACTGAGGTCGTCAAAATTTAATGAGTTGAGTCATATAATGAATGCTCAGAAATGATTGCTTTAGAAAGCAGGTAACAACATATTAATTTTGAAGGAAAATTTTTAAACATTGACATTTCTCACAGAGCACACAGGAAATAATTAATAGAATGTTTTTTTATTTCAAGATAGAAAAAATGATCATAGTAAAATATTATTTAAATTTTTAAGCAGAAAATTCTCTTTAGAGCATGTGTGTCTTAAACTTAATATTCTTGTCCTTGTTTGAATCACCTAGTAGGAAGTAGTTCACCTTAACACTAACTAGATGGCTCACTGAACATTTAAGTGCAAGGATAAGAAATTATAGCTCTCTCACTGTTGAACAGAGCTGTGGCTCTGTGCAATGCATCAGTCTGTGAACTACCCCAGCACATCGTCCCAGGAGAAAGCAAAGCCCAGGTAAAGGGACATGAGTGAACACAAAAGTTGGGGAGGTGATTCTCCTGACAGCTCCTTTTACAGTGACAAAACCCTGAACTGCACAAAGATATTCCTGCTCCTCAGTATTGAGACACAGTTGTCCTTCACAACTAGGTGTTTTCAGCATCAGGCAGATGTGAAACAAGAGAACGCTGCTGCTTCTCAGACTAGAAATCATGTTAACTGATAATGAGAAGAAAAAATAAGAACTGACTCCACAAAGCATTGCTCCTTGAACTGCAGTGAATGTCAATAACCTGGGATGTAGTTAACAATACAGAAGTAGAGTCCCACCCACACAGACTCAGATTTATCAGAGAGTAAGTCCAAGAAGGCTGGCTTTTTACAAGTACCCTTGGGCATGCTGTTGAAGTTTGTTTCTTTGGCCACAATAAGGAAAACTTTCATAGACTATATACAATTATCAAGGAACATGAAATCTCTGAATGGGTGGTATGCTAAAAATAACTGAAACTTGTAATAGGCTTAAAGTACAAAGAGTTGTAGGATATATATTTAGCAGTAATAGCTGAAAACTTCATATATTTGGGTGACTTGTCAATAGATATATTGATATAATTCTAAAATATTACCCAGTATAATGAATTATAAATAGTAACCTCAGGTTGAAACTATTAAAATAGACTTTTGTGTTAAACATTTTCACTTCTGTTATAAGAGAGCTAAACCACTGAAAAATATAGTACTTCATTGTCTTTGGGCCAAGATTGTTTCATATTTTGAGCAGAGAATTAAGTTTGCACTATACATTGCCTGCCAGGGCTCTTTTCCAATTTCTATTTCATAAATTTAAAGTAATTCTAAAGAAAAAGGTCGCTCTATTTATTTATACTTTGAATATGCTTCCATCAAGGCCGTAAGAGTAATGTGTGGAGAATAAGACTTATAAGTCAATGGGAGACAGCAGTGAACTTGTTCCCTCTCATACTTTACACTACTCAGTAAGGAAACAGTGAATCTACAATATAACAGTGGGGAAAATAGTAAAAGTATAACCTTCACGAGAGATGTAGACTGAAATCCAAATGAATATTCTAACATATCTTGCAAGTTTTAAAATCTCAGGCAGCCAGCATGTTCCTAGAGAATATTCAGCATATTATATAACAGGTACTCTATAACTGAAAGAAAAATCTGTGTTCATTGTCTACAAGTAATCAGGGAGAGGTAGTTGTGTAAGAAAAAGTTTAGAACTCTAGATTTGCTTTTCTAAGAAATTAGAAATCAAATAATTAAGCTTATCTGTAAATTACTTCAGGATTTTGAAGTAAGGAACTCCTCCTAAAATGGCATGTTAAACTTTAAAATTCAGTTATATTTTAAAAGTCAGAAACATTTAAAATGCCTTTTATGAAAGAGAGTACATGCACAATTTATTCACTCACCCAACAGTTTTTTCTCTTCCTAGGTACCTAGGAAATCTATTTTCTCCTAGTACATCTGCATGGGGTCTTGTACACAAAAAAATACTTGTTGAATATGTTCATTTAATGATATTATATTCCCCACAACTTTCAATAAGAAATTGTTATGAATTTCTAATCTATATCCACACACATAAACTCACTTAAGTTCTAAAAATCCACTGGAAAAATAAATCCACTTTGAAAACTTTATGGTTTACTTCCAGACTGTAAATGTTTCAGAGGTTGAACATATTGATACAGCCCAAATCATCAAGAGTAAATAAAGAATAAATATGCTAAATAAACAAAGAAATAGAACTGTCAATTTTGTTCATTGAAACAAATACTGCTGTTTAAATCACTCAGACAAGAATGCAAAATTAAACATACCAGGCGATTAATCACAGCATTGTTTATACTGATAAAAAACAAACAAAACAATATCAACAAAATCATTTGTATGTTCATTCCTTGGGAAGTGGTTAATCAAGATGTATAACTTTCAACTAATAAAATTCTAAACAATTCTAATCTTCACTGACTAAGACAGAAGGGTATCTACAATGTCTTAAGGAAAATAATGATATATAGGCTGTTTCCAACTTGATCTTTGTGACTATATATTTGAAGAAAATACCAACATATGGTAAGTGTGGTTACTTGAATGTAAGAATTATGATTTATTTAAATTACTCTTTATGTTTTTCTAAATTTCTCAATTTCTTGGTATATACACTTATGTTTCTATTATAGTATCTAAAAGCAGTTATTTTAAAGAACTTGAATAACTGAGACAAAATATTTTTCTATGGGAATAACTAAATTAATGAATAATTTCAAGGTATTTCAATATTTAAGGCACTTTACTTTCTTTTTTAGCCCTTACTGAAAACTTTTTTTTTAATAGGAAGTGCTTCACAAAGTTGATATTACCCATGTACAGGGGCCACACTAATCTCTCTATCTTTCCAATTCTAGAGCATGTGCCATAAAAACAAGTACAAATCATTTTACTTTCAAGTCAGCATTCATCTTTTTTTTTAAATAATAAATTTTATTTTTATATTGCCCATACAATTGCAGCCCCCCCCATTCTGACCCCAATCCCTCCCCTCCCGCCCCCGCCCCCCTAAAAGTGTCTCTGGTTCATAGTTTTTTGTTGATTTTGATTTTCACTTTCTTATAGTTATTCATTTTCCTGGTCCCTTATTTAAGTTTTCTAGATTCCTGCTATGAGTGAGACCATCCGGTATTTTTCTTTTTCTTTCTGGCTTATTTCGCTGAGCATGATCCCTTCCAGCACCATCCATGTTGCTGCAAATTGCATGTGTTTATCTTTTTTGAATGCTGAGTAATATTCCATGGTATATATGTACCACATCTTCTTGATCCAGTCATCTATTTTTGGGCATTTGGGTTGTTTCCAAAGCCTAGCTATTGTAAACAGTGCTGCTATAAACATAGGGGTGCAGTTGTTCTTTGGAATTGATGTTTCTGTGTCCTTTGGGTAAATACCTAGGAGTGGAATTGCTGGATCATATGGAAGCTCTATGTTTAGTAGGTCCAGAAATCTCCACACAGCTCTCCACAGTGGTTGGACCAGTTTGCACTCCCACCAACAGTGCAGAAGAGTTCCTTTTTCTCCACACCCTCGCCAACATTTGTTGTTGCTAGTTTTTTTAATATGCGCCATTCTCACTGGTGTAAGATGGTATCTCATGGTAGTTTTGATTTGCATTTCCCTGATGACAAGTGATGTTGAACATTTTTTCATATGCCTGTTGGCCATTTGCATTTCCTCTTCAGAGAAGTTTCTTTTTAGCTCTTCTGCCCATTTTTTGACTGGATAATTTTCTTTGTTGTTGTTTAGTCTCATCAGCTCTTTGCAGATTTTTGTGATCAGTTCTTTATCATTAGTGTTGTGCGCAAAAATGTTCTCCCAGTTGGTGGGGTTTCTCTTTGTTTTTGTCATTGTCTCTTTTGCTGTGCAGAAGCTCTTTAATTTGATGTAGTCCCAGCTGTTTATCTTTGCCTTCACTATCACTGCTTTGGGTGATGTGTCTGTAAAGATGTCTTTGATGTGCAAATCACGTAGTGTTTCACCTATATTTCCTTCTATATATTTTATGGTTTCAGGTCTTATGTCTAGTTCTTTAATCCATTTTGAGTTGATTTTTGTGTATGGTGTGAGGTAGTGGTCAAGCTTCATTCTTTTGCATGTAGCGACCCAGTTTTCCCAGCACCATTTATTGAACAAACTTTCTTTGCTCCAATGCATAGTCTTTGCTCCTTTGTCAAAGATTAGTTGACCATAAATCTGTGGGTTTATTTCTGGGTTTTCTATTCGATTCCATTGGTCTGCATGTCTGTTCTTGTTCCAATACAATGCAGTTTTGATGATTATGGCTTTGTAATATAGTTTGAAGTCTGGGAGTGTGATGCCTCCATTCCCTTCTTTTTTTTTCAGTAGAGCTTTGGCTATTCGGGGTTTTTTGTGATTCCATATGAATTTCATCAATAATTGTTCTATTTCTTTGAAGAATGACATTGAAATTTTGATTGGAATAGCATTGAATCTGTATATTGCTTTTGGTAGGATGGCCATTTTAATAATGTTTATTCTTCCAATCCATGAGCAGGGGATGTCTTTCCATTTCTTTGTGTCTTCTTCTATTTCTTTTAACAGTGTTTTATAGTTTTCTTTGTAAAGGTCCTTTATCTCTTTTGTTAGATTTATTCCCAAATATTTGATTTTTTTTGTTTCAATAAAAAAAGGGATGGTTTTTTTGATTTCTTCTTCTTCAGATTTATTGTTTGTGTATAGGAAGGCTACTGACTTTTGCGTGTTGATTTTGTATCCTGCCACATTACTGAACTGATTGATGAGTTGAATTAGTTTTTCTGTGGAGTTTTTGGGGTTCTCTATGTATATTATCATATCATCTGCAAATAGTGATAGCTTGACTTCTTCTTTTCCTATTTGGATTCCTTGGATGTCTTTCTCTTGTCTTATTGCTCTGGCTAGGACTTCCAGTATTATATTGAAAAGCAGTGGTGAGAGTGGACATCCTTGTCTTGTTCCAGATCTTAATGGAATTGCTTTCAGCTTTTCACCATTGAGAATGATACTGGCTGTTGGCTTGTCATAGATGGCCTTTATGATGTTGAGGTATGTTCCTTGTATCCCAAGAATTTCAAGGGCTTTTATCATGAATGGGTGTTGCACTTTGTCAAAAGCTTTCTCAGCATCTATTGATATTATCATATGGTTTTTATATTTCTTTTTGTGGATGTGTTGGATAACGTTGATTGATTTTCGGATGTTAAACCATCCTTGTGCCCCTGGAATGAATCCAACTTGGTCGTGGTGAATTATCTTTTGGATACATTGTTGGATTCTGATAGCTAAAATTTTATTGAGGATTTTTGCATCAGTGTTCATTAGGGAGATTGGCCTGTAGATTTCCTTTTTTTGTGTTGTCCTTGTTCGGTTTTGGTATTAGTGTAATGTTGGCTTCGTAGAATGTGTTTGGTATTGTCCCTTCGTTCTCAATTTTTTGGAAGAGTTTGTGAAGGATAGGCACTAATTCGTCTCTGAATGTTTGGTAGAATTCATTTGTAAATCCATCAGGTCCTGGGCTTTTGTTTTTGGGGAGGTTTTTATTACCATTTCAATTTTGCTGCTTGTAATTGGTCTGTTTAGGTGTTCTATTTCTTCTTTATCTAGCTTTGGGTGATTGTAGAGTTGTAGGAATTTGTCCATCTCCTCTAGATTGTTAAACTTGTTTCCATATAACTGTTCATAGTAGTTACTGATTATTCTTTTGATTTCTGCTGTGTCCGTTGTGATTTCTCCTCTTTCATTGATGATCCTGTTTATTTATGCTTTCTCCCTTTTTTCCTTTGTGAGCCTGGCTAGGGGTTTGTCTATTTTATTGATTTTTTCAAAGAACCAGCTCTTGGTTTCATTGATCTTTTGGATTGTTTTTTTAGTTTCAATTTCATTTATTTCTGCTTTGGTTTTTATTATTTCTTTTCTTCTACTGGTTTTGGGGTTTTTTTGTTCTTTTTTCTAGATCTTTGAGCTTCGAGATTAGGTTGATTTTTTGTGTTCTTTCTTGTTACTTGATGTGAGCTTCTATTGCTATATATTTTCCTCTTATTACTGCTTTTGCTGCATCCCATACATTTAGGATATTGGTGTCCTCCTTGTCGTTCAATTCAAAGAATTTTTTAATTTCTTCTTTGATCTCCTCATTAGTCCAGTGGTCTTCCAGTAGTGTGGTTTTTAATCTCCATGAGGTAGGAAAGTTCCTTGCCTTCTTTTTATGGTTTATTTCTAGTTTGATGCCTTCATGGTCAGAAAAGATGGTTGATATGATTTCAATCTTGGTGTATCTGTTGATGTTTGTCTTGTGCCCCAGTATGTGATCGATCCTGGAGAATGATCCGTGTGCGCTTGAGAAAAATGTGTACTCCGTTTTTTTGGGGTTTAGTGTTCTATAGATGTCTGTTAAGCCCAATTGCTCTAGGTCCTTATTTAGAGCTTTGGTTTCTTTACTTATTTTTTGTCTTGTTGATCTATCCATTGTTGATAGTGGTGTGTTGAAGTCTCCCACTACGTATGTGTTTTCTCTGATGTCTGTTTTCAGAGAGGACAACAGTTGTCTGATGTATTTTGGTGCTCCTTCGTTTGGTGAGTATATGTTAATGAGTGTTATTTCTTCTTGAAGTATTGTCCCCTTGATCATAATGTAGTGACCATTGGGGTCTCTTTTTATCTTTTTGAGTTTGAAATCTGTTTTATCTGATATAAGTATAGCTGTTCCTGCTTTCTTTTTTGGTCCATTTGCTTGTAGGATTGTTTTCCATCCTTTAACTTTGAGCCTATTTTTATCTTTTGTAGCTAAATGTGTTTCCTGGACAGCAAAAGTTTGGGTTTTGTTTCTTAATCCAGGCTGCAACTCTGTGTCTTTTTATTGAAGAGTTTAGTCCGTTTACATTTAGAGTTAATATTGATATGTTAGCATCTGTATTTGCCATTGTGATTGTCTTTCCTTTGATTTCATTTATTTATTGTTTTAATAACTTTTTTTTTTTTGGCCTTCTTTCATTGTTATTCGTCCCTCTGAGGTTCTGGCTTTAGGACTCCTTGTAGTATTTTTTGGAGTGGGGGTTTAGTTGTAATGAAATTCCGGAGTTTCTCTTTGTCTGGGAAGGTCCATATTCTTTCTTCAAAGAGGAAGGAGAGCTTTGCGGGATAGAGTATTCTTGGTTGGCATCTATTTTCTTGGAGTCTGTTGACTATGTCCCTCCACTCTCTCCTTGCCCGTAGTGTTTCTTCGGAGAAGTCTGATGTCAGCCTGATTGGCTGTCCTTTGAATGTTATCTGTTTCTTCCCTCTTGCCAGCTTCATTATTTTTTCCTTGTCCTGGATTCTTGGGAGCTTTACTATTATGTGTCTTGCTGTATTTTTCCTTTTGTCGTGGAAGTTTGGTGTTCTTCTTGCTTCTTGTATATCAATTTTCAGCTCCTTCTTCACATTTGGGAAGTTCTCTTCAATTATCTCTTTGAATATTTTCTCTGTTCCTACATCTCTCTCCTCTCCTTCTGGTATTCCTATAACTCTTATATTTCCTTTCCTCATGGAGTCAGATAGTTCCCGAAGTCTTTCTTCGTTCTTTTTCCTTCGTACTTCTCTTTCCTTTTCTGTTTTGGTTCTTTTTATTTCTGTGTCTTCAAGAGTACTTATTCGTTCTTCCATTTCACCTATTCTGCTTTCATTGCTTTTCCCAGAATTCTTTAGTTCTTCCATTAATTTTTTGATCTCCTGCATTTCTTTTACTTCCCTCTTTAGGGACTCAATTTCATTCTTCTGACCATTGTTTTCCCTCTCTAGGGACTCAATTGCATTCTTCTGATCGTTGATTGTTTTTCCCTTATCATTGTTTTCCTTTATGACTTCTGTCAGTTTTTTAATCACGGCAATTTTAAATTCTCTTTCTGGAAGGCTCAGAAGTTCTTCCAAGTTACTGTCGTTGCAATCTGGGGGGCTGGTTTTCTTTTTGTGGTGTGCTTTTTCCCTGGGGAGTTGCTAGGTTGCGTGTCATTCTTCTACTCCCTACTGTCTGTTTTCTAATTTGCCGTATGCGTTGGGACACTGTGTTGTTGGGACTGGCCGGCATTTGGGTGAGCTTCTCTGCTCCCCTCTGGTTCCTCCGGGAGCCATATGTCAGTTTCAAGCAGTCTTTACTGGAGAAAGGTCCCTGTTCTAAAATGCCGATGTGGGGACACACTCCCCTGTGCGCCTGGTCTGCCCCGGCGGTGGGTTCCTGCTCCCCCTCTGGGCTTGGACTGCAGGCCAGAGGGGGTCTGGCATGGGCGAACTTCCCCCGTTCACCTCTGGCTCCTGAGGAAGTCTTCTTTACTGAAGAAATGTCCCTGTTCTAAAATGGTGATGTGGGACACACTCCCTGCGCGTCCGGTGTCAGGCACACTCTTCTGCGCACCTGGTCTGCCCCGGCTGTGGGTGCTCGCTCCCCCTGTGGGCTCAGACTACTGAGCCCACAGGGGTTGGAAGGGGCCCGGCATGGGCTAACTCCCCAGCTGGCCACTGGCTCCTCCAGGAGCCTCTGCTGGCTTAAAGTCGCTAGGTGGCACCAGAGATCTCTCCTAGGGCCCTTGGGGAGCTGATTTTCCACCCTGTGGGACAGGGAACAGAGCGGGAATGGTAGGGTAAACCTCAACGGCTTTGGGGTGCTGTGTCTGCCTTGTGCCCCACCGTCGTGGGGAACCCACGCCCCTAATTTCGTGCCCCGGGTCCAGTTCCAAAGCCCTCAGTTCCAGGACTTGGGCTGTAGCCCAGTTCAGTGGCGCAGGAATGGCGCCTTTTGAATCCCGCTCCTGTGCCTGGGCGCCTGGTTCCTGCTCACTCAGTGAGGGACTTTCACCCCCGTGAGGGCCTCCGCGCCTCTCCCCACAAGCCTAGGTCGCAGGCGTAGGGACCTGCGCTTGCTTTTCAACAGCACTGCTTTTCTGCGACCCCGACTCTGGTCCGCGCAGCTTTTCCGCGCAATCCCAATCCCGATCCGTGTCTGCTTTTCCAGCGCGCCGCTTTTCCGCGCAAGCTTACCGGGCGGCCCGGGGCTGTGTGCTGGTGCTGGCCTCCTCCTGGGGGGCGGGGCTCTCTTTAATGGCGCCTGGAGCTCACCTCCTAGGCGGATCCTGCAGGGTTCTCCACAGCTCCCGTTCACGGGGTGTGGTGGCTGAAATAGTTCCTTTCCACTCATAGTCCCGCTTGCTGCATCATTTGTTCTTGTTGGTTGTTTTAGTTTTTTTTTTTTTTTTTCCTCCTCTCTGCTGGTCGGAGAGTGCCGCCTCTGTGGGCAGGGGAGGGGAGCAGGGTTCTGCGCTTCCCTCCCTTCTGGTCCTCTTTTATGGCCACTTTCTTCTTCGGGCAGTTTGCTGGAGTCACCAGTTTATCTTCCGTGTCCCAGTTCTCACTGGGACCTGCCGCTTTTCCTCCCCATTAACTTTTTTTAATGGGAGATCTTACTCGCAGTGTCTCCTCGCCCAGCATTCATCTTTTAAAGTCTAAAGTATTTTTTTTTTTTTTGCCAACTCATGCCCTCCATTAACATATGACAGGCTACTTTTATACTCACTTTTCCATTTCAATGAGGTAAGGGTCTACATAGACCATTCTTGTCTTTTCCTCCTTCTAGCTGAATTTGGTATTTATATTTAAATAAATATTAAAATGCCCAAGTAACAGTTGGCTTTCTAGTTAATATATTTGCAAACTTCCATTATCTAATGGAACCTCTGACAAAAATAAAAGCATCATGGAAAAGGAGCATAAACTTTTAAAAGAAAACTAATGGGAACTATGTTAAAATTCCAGAGACTTGTCTGACATTTCAATAAATATGCAAAAACAATTAGATGTCAAATGGAAAGAAAAAAATGAACCATGATCTATACCTCACACCATACACAAAATATATCTAGGTTTAGATTAAAAATGTGAAATATTTATATTTATATGTATAAAAATTAGGATTATGAAACACCTACAATAATATACAGGCAAAGATCCTTGAAGTATGCAAAGATCTTTAGATTGCACGCAATAAATGTAAAATTAAAAAACTAAACTTGTGAATTAAACGTCATCAAAATTAGAAATTTTGTTCTTTTTTTTTTTTTAAAGATTTATTTAGTTATTTTATACAAGCACTGGGTATAGTCAGAAGCGTAGGGGGGTGAGAGAATCCACCAAAGCCAGAGCGGGGGACAGTACAGGCAGACTGACTAAGTACACTGCTGAGGGGAGCAGCGGTCAGCAATTGAGGTCTGCGTGCTATGTGGGACCCTCGCCCAGCGGCCGGGGATCGAACCGGCACTGCAGAGGCTGCGGGCAGCTTCGCAATCCAAGCGCTCAACCGCTGCGCCACCGGGGAGGCCCAGAAATTTTGTTCTTTAGGAAAATAAGAGGACAGGACACCAAAGACTCAGAGAAATTATTTCCAATACATTTAATGACAAATGACCTAAATAATAAGAAAATGGATCCATTTAAAATGACCAAAATAATTGGACATTTTATCAAAGAATATACACTGATAGCCAATTAAAAACATGAAAAGATGCTCAACATTAGTCATCATGGAAATGAAATTTAAAACCAGGGTCGAGAGACCATTTTACAGTCATTTGCAGGGCAAGCATCAAAAAAAAAAAAAAAAAAAAGATAAAGATAAAGATAAATGGGTGCAATACTGACTCCTGGAGAGGATGTGATAGAACTGACTTTCATGTCTCTAATGGATGTGTAACTACAATGTAAACCATCTTGCAATTTTATAAAGTTAAACATATATTGACTAGGTCCAGCAATTCTAGCCCTAAGTATTTATTTACCCATGATAAAGAAAATTAAGTCACAAAAAGACTTGTACAGAATATTCCTAACAGCTTTATCATAATAACTCAAAACCCTTAACACCCAAAAGTGTCCAACACAAGTGAATGGATAAACAATTGTGGCATATCTGTACAAAGGAACATTACTCAGCAATAACGAAATATGAACTTATGATACACAACAACCAAGGTGATTTCTTAAAAACATTACATAAAGCAAGATTATATATTTTCATTTATATGGAGCTCTAGAATAGGCAACACTAATTGATAGTAATAAATAGCAAATGAATAGTTTACTAGAAAGAAGGTATCAGGGATTGATTTAAAAGGTACATGGAGTGTTGCAGGGTGTGGAAAAAATGTTTAATATCTTCATTGTGGTGATCAAATATGTAGAAAGATTTGTCAAAACTCACCAACTGTACACTTAAAAAATGTGCATTTTATTTTACATAAATTATATATTGAGAGTTTAAAATATAAGTTTGGAGAGTAAGTGAATTCCTTCAACTAGAAGTTCTCAAGCTTTAGATCACATCAAGAGACACCTGGAAAGCTTCCTTAAATAGATTGCTAGAGCCCACCCCAAGTTTCTGATTCACTATGTCAGGGTGGTGCCCCAGGAATATACATTTCCAACAAGTTCTCAGGTGATACTGATGTTGCTGGTCCAGAGAGTATACTTTTGAGAACCACTGCCTTAGAGGAAGACCTAAGCTGAGATACTAGCTAGGTCAACTGCACCAAGATAGCCTTGCTCTATACCTTGCTGTACTTAAATACACAGCAACTTTACAAGTTTAAATCCTTACATATACCTCTCAATTTAACAGGAATAAAAAAATTCAGTGCCTTCAAATCATTTCCTAAGCAAATAAAAGTGAGCTTTCACCTGCTTTCATGGGTCCAAGGAATCCCTCGAAATTTATAGAGGGAGTTGGCAAATCCTTTGAAAATCAATACAAATTTTCTGTGTGCCTGCTCTTTTTTTTTTTACCTTGGAGAGAAGGCCAAATTCTCATCAAATTTTCAAGTGAATATGATCAAAAAAGATTAAGAAACACTAAAGTAACTCTGAGCATCTTTCCCATTTTAATTTTCATATGCATGTTTTCTTCAAAGATAAACAGTAGGTGAACAGGAAAGCTTACAAGTTCTTTTTCTTAAATTAATGCAAAGCACTCAAGTTTCAGATTTAAGTCTTGGCATAGACAATATGTAGGTCACTCACTAAATGTGAAGAGGAATGAATTAATAATTCACCATTGGAAGTGTAATGAGTAGATCATGGGCTTCTGAGATGAGCAAGATATTCTAGCAGTGCAAATTTTTTCAAGTAAAATTCAAATTAAAATATTCTCAATTCTACATAGTTATACCTCCACCTTTCCAACTATTTCTAACTCCAAAATGATTGAAAAACAAATACTAATATAAAATTCATAACTATACTTTGTGGCATGGGTAACATATGATCAAGAAGGTTTATGAATATAAGCATTTTTATTTGTGCATACAAGTTTTCATGTGCAAAATATACAAAAATTATACACAGCGGAGGTTAGCATAATGTATAAGCATTTTAATGCAACTGCCACATATCTATTAGAATATGTCATCTCTCACTATTCATTATCTACTATAATTCCTTACAAATAAAAGATATATTTTCAATCATGTGCTTTAGTTGGTCTGTATGCTAGACTAGACATACATTTAGAGGGTCATTTTAGCTTCTCAACAAATGACTAGAAACTTTGCATTCCATTATTTCCATAAATGAGATTAAATTGCAAATAATTATAGTTTAACTATCAACAAATTTAGTAAGCACATTTAGTATTTATATTTCATAATAAATATGACAAAAGACTTCAGGAAACATGGGTTCTCTGATGTTTTTTGACTTAGAGGTGCATAGAAAACAATTCAATTGTAAAATATTATGACCACTAGTAACTCTTTCATACTCTGTTTTACAAAATGGTCTGATATTTTTCTGCATGCTTTTCAACAGGTTATAGATTTATATATGTATAGGATCAGGTCAACATATGACTCCTAAGCTTTTGGGGGGACAAAAACCAGACTTTCTTTCCTCTGATCTACTTCTCTCCATTGTTTTAAATCTTTGCATAAAATCATTTTGCAGGAAGAGAGACTTTTTTTTCCCTCTTGTCTGAACTGTTGCTAACAGCTTTTAATTTGGGAAGTCTATCTCTGACTTTACTGCGCTTCACTGGTTTCAGCTCAATTGTTTCTCTAGCCAGCAGAGCATTTCATTCCTCCTGAAGGTCACTGCAGGCTGCCAAGGCTCTGAAAACATACCATCTTTTCATTCATACTGCAGTCTAACCCTGCAGTGCCATTAAGAGAAATGGAAACAGGCATGTGACTTTTTCTATCAACAATCATTGAATATATTGTACCATAAAGTGAATTAGGCTATTAGTGAACAAGTATCTTCCATAACTATACCTTTTTTTTTAAAGGAAATAGAAATCATTTTTTGTATTTTAGTAGTTAGCCTGTGTGCAGATAATTATTTGTATAAATTATACCATAATGTCATCTGCTTTAGGAAGTAACTCTTCCAACCATGTCGCTACCAGTTGCAATAAACCAATGATGCAGGAAGCTGTCCCGATCTAAGGACACTCATAAAATGAACACCACATTGGCCATCTGTTGGAGGAGGGATGGCATTAAATATAATGTGGACCTGGAGCACATCCAGTATTGTTTATTCTGTCACTTATCAGATGAGCACTGAAATCAAATTGATGATTTTTTTTCAATTCCAAGGGGACAAGAAATGGAGAGCAGAGGAGGGAAGTGATTCCAGATATATCAAAAAATATCCAAGTGACAATTTGAATCAAAAGCAATAATAATAATCATAATGATGATGATAAAAGCAGATGATCTTAGGAGAAGAGTAATCTGTACTAAACATGCCAAATAATTATATTATTTGGCAAAAATTCACCATAAATATTATGGGTGTGTTCTACAGTTAATGTTACAAGATTAAAAAAGAAAAAAAGCTTTCCTCATGAACAAGTTCAATAAGCACAAATTAGTTCTATTTTAAAGGTGAGGCATTTTAGACATATACTAGGTAAGTTAAAAATGTGCCCATCATCAAATATTAGCTAAATGCTAATGTTTTAGACTAATTTATATAAATGAGATGATACTATGAATCATGAGTTGCTGCTTTTTTTTTTTTTTTTTAAGTTCTTGAGCACTGGAACTGTTTCAGAGCAGTTACAATTAATTTGGAAATAAAATGTGGTCTTTCTCGTAAAGGCAAGTTATTCCAGTGTGTTTTAATGGGAAGCTCACTGAGATTTGATTCAAAGATCTGATTTCACATTTTATATTTCTAATAACTAGTAAGGCAGTGTTGTCCAAATAATTTAATTTTCCTGATACTTCATTTCTTTCTAATGTAAAAATGTCAAATGGGGAATTTATATCCAATGTGTCTAAGATCTAAGATACCATTAAGATGCAAATAATTTTATTTTTACATTGGCAAATATATTGGTCAACTTTGTAGGAAATTCCCTTAGGATCTATGTCCCACGTAGAAGTACTCTCTTCCTCCCCAAATAATCCCTTCTTACATTACTCACAATGACTATTTTGAACACAATGGAGTAAAATAAAGCATGTAGTTCCAGTTATAAAGTTCCTAAAGAATGTAAGTTTCAACTGAACTGCAAAAGAATTCTGAAATAGTCTCAAAATCAGAATAAGAACATTCCTCTTCGTGTAGTACATATAGACAGAACATGAGTAGATTATAATGTTCTTGATTATTCCACACTTAATGGGAAAGACATTTTATGCATCCATCTGTTCATTTAACAGATATTCACTGAGTATCTACAGTGGTAGACTAGGTACCTACCTAGCTAGGAACAAAGGTGACATGGTCTCTGCCTTTGTACAGCTTCTTAATTGGAGAGCAACACCAACATGAAGTAAAATGACATATTCACAAAATGTTCTAAAGGCTCTGAAGGAACTAGAGAGAATTGATGGTGTCTGTGAGGAAGCTGAAGGGTGGGAAAAACTCAAGGGGAGGTTGCTTATTTAGATACAAGGGTCAATTATCTAATTTTCCCATCATCAAAACATATTAAAACACACTAACAAGATATTTTCAGAAAGTGGGAAGTACTTATTAAGGTCACTGTTAATGCAAATGATCAAATTAGAATACCTTATGAAATAAAGTGAGTTTTTCTTTATTTGAAAGTTTGAACTCCCAGCTCCTACACATATTACTGGCCAGAACTAAACCCACTGCCGTGCAAGCAGATGTCGCCCAAGCTCCCCTGTCCTGACCTGCCAACGTTCATTAATCTCCACCGTTTAACACTCCATTATTCCTAGCTCCCCATCCTGGGACATTTTGTCCAGTTCATGACCAACCTATAATATAAGGTGACCAACTAAGAAACACAGCATACACAAATGCATGATTTTTTCCAGAATTCTTAATGCTTTAACTCAATTTCAATGTCTTCACTGATTTCAAAATCCATGTGGATTATTTCTATAATCTAACTACTCATCATTGATTATTTAAATTTATTTTTTCTCCCTCCCACTTATTCTCAGGGGTTTAATCCCAGACTCCGAGAAAATTTTAAAACCTATGACAACATAAAAGTGTCCTGGACAAAATTATAACAGTAAAATACAGGTTACCAGTAATGCCCACCAAGGCTCTGTACATCATTATTTCTTATTCTGTATCCAAACTCATTCTCTTGAATTAATTTTCCTGTATCTCCATATACCAAAACTGAATCCTACCCCATCTCCATCTTGTAGGTTACACCCTAATCTTAGATCACTCAGCATCTTGATTACAACTAAGAGCTCTGGCGTCAGCCAACCTGAGTTCAAATGCCCACTTGACCTTTTAGTACCTGTGGGACCTTGGGAAAGTAAATGAACCACTTGGGGAAATAAAAGCACTTACCACATCAAGTTAAGAGTAATTAACTAATATGTAAATCACTCAGCACTGTGCTTAGATCCAGCAAATGCTCAATACCTTTTAGCTATTCTAACTCCACAATCTTTTTCCAAGAATGATTAAAACATCACTTTTGACAGCTCTGATCAGCTCAAGAGGAAACAAATTAGGGGCATTTTCTTTGTTTTGTTTTGTTATACTTGTTAGTGAAAAGCAAATCAGTGTCTAGCCACAGTATACATTTATATATATTTAAATGTGCATCTAATTTCATGTGGCTTCCATTAAATGTGATACATGTATACTTACATGTTGCTACAGATGTTATATACCAAGCTCTTAAGAGTTTAATTTTCTCAAACGTAATACCTATATTTTGGGTCATCCAATCCGAGGCACTGTTACACAATGCTTGAGATTTATATCAGCTACTTTCCTTTGGGTTCAACCACATCACCACTGGGAGTGATTCTACTGACAAATACAGCTTAGGAGAATGATATGTACCTTCGAGTTTTCTGTAAATTTGATTCGGATAAAGGATAGGCGCTGGTTAATAAATGTCATTGTTTTCGAAATCTATCTATGGTTATGACTATGTTGATGTTTTGTGAATGCCACGTGAGCAGCCTTAGTTTTAAAAAGTCACTTTCTTATTTTTATTCTATTTTTTCTTTCTTGGTATCCTGAATATAAATATCTTGGGGGGGAAGTTTAATGTTACTTCTCTAGGGGTTATATACATCTTGTTTTTAGATTTAAAAATAATTTTATATTTTTATTGAAAATTTTATGCATTCTTTTTGTTGAATCATATTCCATTGTATGAATAATCTTATTTTGTTAGTTATTATTCATGGGCATTTAGACTTTTTCCACTCTTTAGTTATTGCAGATATTGCAAACCTGTATAAGTAACTGATTCTTATTTTATTTGTTAACAGTGTCCACCATTACCCCAAATTTAGAACTGTCTTATCTCTCACGCTTCTTTATAATAGTAAATGGCACATCAAGATCAATCAGCTCTTTAACACATCCGACCTTTTATACATACTCATGTGTATAGTACCTAAGACATTCCCTTAAACAATCTTACAAAAAATTGTGGTGATATGGGGGATACTTGGCAGGTGACTCAGTTGTTCTTGGGGATTTAATATTGTTTTCAATTTTCACAATTACATAGGTTTTATCAGAACCATTTTTCAGACGCAGAGATTGAGGCTCAAGTCAAATTAAGAATTTGGTTGCGCAAGGGGTTAAGCACTACACTATGAAGCAATCCCCAGCCTCTGCAGCATGAGTTCGATCCTGGCCAACCAGGGAGAAACCCACATGGCCCGCTGCTCCCCTCAGCAGTGTATTTCAGCCAGTCTGCCTGTTCTGTTCCACATTCTGTCTCTGGTGAATCCTCTCCCCCCCCACATCTCTGGATTGTACCCCAGCTCTTGTATGCATAAATAAATAAATATTTAAAAAAAAAGAATTTGGTCAAATATACCAAGTAAAAGTATTGGGGTCAGGATGAGTACTTGGATTCTTTAATTTCTAAACCTATTCTATCCTCAAATCTAGCATCTCTCTCAATATATGTGACTCATTTTGTCTTCTGAATCCTCCTGAATCCACTTATTAACCACTATTGTCTTGCTCCTTCAGGTGAAATACTGCAATATTCCTCCCATGGGGCCTTCTGCTTTCCATCATTTCCCTCAAATTTCTCCTGCTTACAATGTCTCATAATTGCACTCCAATACTAATTTGATTACATCACAAGCTGAATCTTTCACTCTGGTATTCATACTTGGCTCACCATCTGGACCCACTTCCCTTGCCCCTCACTGATATCACCATTGTTGTGGCAGCAACAGCAGGGGGTAGAGACTTTCTAAGTGGGTATATACGAATGAGGGGAAGGCATAGACCTGAAGCTCCCAGTTCCTTAACCCTCATTTCAAACAAAACAGGTTTTTTTTATGTGCTTTATGTACAAGGGAGGAGGACATAAAATATTTTATTTTTAAAAAACCCACAACATTCCCACAGCTAAAAGGAAAACAAAAACTATTAATGCTGTGGAAATACCAGCTCTATAAAGACAGAGTGGTTTTTCCTCTTGTTCAATAAGCATCCTCGGTGCCTAATACAGTGCCTAGAGTATACTCAATAAATATTTAAAGGAATGAAGAGATAAATGGATTTAATTAATTAATTTTGGCTTCCCTGAGGTACTGGCTGAAACTTTGGGTAAATTACCCAACTGCTATAAGCCTCTTTTGCTTCTCTCACATCGAACCTACCACTTGCACCCAGTAGTGGCATTGTAAAGATTAAAAGAATAAGTACCTAGCATGGGGTCTGAAATATTCTAATAGTTGGTTTTATTACTCTCTATATATCAAACACTGTACTGCTTCATAAGTCTACCTATCCTTAGAATTTCGTGTACTCTTTTCCTTTTTTTCAGTTACTAAGGTTTTTCCCAGAAAGTTTCTCAATTAACCCAACTAGAGAAAACAGTTGTTCCTCTCGGCTCTTGCCTTTAGTTTTCCTTTTACATTCAGCACTTTCTGGCTTGGTTTATTCTCAATGTTCCATAGTCCCTGCAAGAGAAAAGCTAACGAAGTTGGGGATTCTATTCCACTGTCCTCTCCCCACAGTGATTGCTAGTAGTGCAAGTTCAGTGATTATAAAGATGATACAAAATATATCTAGCACATGCTAGTAAATACTAAATTAATATAATATAAAATCTATTCAAATAGTAGGTTTATACAATTTACAACATTATAGCAAAATGTACATATCAATGTATCCTTTTACACGTGGAAACACTTCTGGGTCTGTTGTCTATTTCCCATGGTAATGGGAGGTAGAGAAAAATAAGGCTAATCGGTTGTGGTCATTTAATAATTTAATAACTTGTTGACTTGATAGACAGTTTTTCAGATTAATTATTAAAATCAGACTTAGAACAATGACAAAGTTACTTTTTTCTTACAGTCATTATTAAATTTATTTTCTCTATGTGGTTTAGATTAATGTAATATAATTTTTTCATTTGCCATTATCAGTGCTCAATAACATAGACTTTTGCCAATAGCATGTTCAATTATTATTGGCAGCATTAACTACAAATAAATAGAATTGTTAGTCTTCTCAAAATTCCTATCACCAAAATCAGAGGAAAGTTCTCTATGCCTGCAAATGTGTTTCCTGAGCAATTGAAAAATAAATGTGGTTTTAAAGTAACAACATAATGTGTCTTTGGAAATGTGTATATATTTTCATTTGTTTTATCCTAACCCTCAACTTGAATAAATCTATGGTAGTCAACTGGCTTCAAAGTAACTTAACCTTAATTTTAAGGCCATACTAAAAATATTGCCTGGACAACCTTCCCTAATCAAGTTTGAAAGAGACAGATGGGCCTGCTTTTTCCTTTCACTGTGTTTTGGTTACAATCTACATTTGCTCACATAACACATTAAAAAAATCAGCTGCAGAACTGACATCAGAGAAAGTGATTCCAAATTCTAAATATATATTCTAAATTCAAAAAGGCAACAGAGCAGCATGTAAAATTCCCTGTTGATAATGACTAAAATCCATTTTAGTAAAAGTAATAAATGTGAAGAACCCTAATTGTGAAAGGACAAGAGTTCTGGAGGTCATTTCTGGAGAAGCTGCTAAGGTAGCTGTTGAGAAAATTCCTTGCAGCTTATTTCCCTTCTTCTTGTTATCTATAATTTCCAGCTTCTATATAGGTGTTCTTTGCCTTACTAAAAAGATGAAATTTACCATAGTTTTGAGATACAGCATGCATTCATACTGAACATTATAGACAATATTAAACTTCACAAATTTTTGCAAATCCTCCTTGGGCAAAACTATATTTTCTTGCTTCATTGATGTCAGACTTAGCTACAGGAATTGATTTGACTAATAAAAGGAACACAAGTGACTTATGCTACCTCCAGGAAGAAGCTTTCTAGCATCAGTGTATTCTCCACTGTGATCTCTTCTCCTTGTGCCCCAAGATCAGCAAGATCAGCAAGATCAGCAATATCACCTATCATATATATACATGTACACATGAATCTTTGATGATTAAGGTTCCCGAATGTGGAGCCCTCCAACTTGTAGGGGACAGCTGGTATGAAGGAGAAATGAATGTCATTGAGATTGGGTCATTTGTTATGACACAGAAACATTAATTCCAAAGGGCACCTGCATCCCTAATGTTTATAGCAGCACTATTTACAATAGCTAAGCTATGGAAACAACCCAAATGCCCAAAAATAGATGACTGCATCAAGAAGATGTGGCACATATACACAATGGAATATTACTCAGCAATCAAAAAAGATAAACACATGCAGTTTGCAGCAACATGGATGGAGCTAGAAGGGATCATGCTCAGTGAAATAAGTCAGAAAGAAAAAGAAAAATACTGGATGGTCTCACTCATAGCAGGAATTTAGAAAACCTAAATAAGAGACCAGGAAAAAGACTAATTAATACAAAGTAAAAATCAACATCAACAAGCAACTATAAACCAGAGACACACCTGTGGGTGGAGGGGCAGGGAGAGGAAGGACTAGGGTCAAAATAAGGGGAGGGGTGTAATTGTATGGGGAATATAACCAAAATGAAAATGCATACATTGTGCAAAAATGAAAAATGATGTAAGAATTATATAAAATAAAATAATAAAAAAAAGAGAGATTGGCTCATTTGTTACCTCAGCACAACCTAGTTTATTCCTAAAACATGATAAGAAGTCATACACCAGAATGAAGGGGAAATTTTTTATCCAGAATATATGAAGGGAAAAAACTTAAACAGGGTTATGACTGGGATTAAGGAAATAAAATATGTATACTACTGACACATACTTAATGATATACAAAATTCTTATGGATTAAATACTCATGTTTGGATGACTAAGAATGTGTAGGGGGATACAGATCAAATTATTAATCTGTTAGTGAGTTACAAATAATACAGAAATACTTAATATTTACTCTCAGAAATCAAAGCATTCTTTTTGCATCCTGTAGACAATATGATTAGTGGCAGGGGTCATGAATTTATAAAATTAGAGAGATAGGAGCTCAATTCTAATCTCTACTTCTTCCTAACTGTGCAACTTTGAACAGTTTAATATATCATTTATCAAGGTGGAATGCAGAGTCTACCTCAATGACTTATTATGAGGATAACTTAGAATTCATGTTATGGGTCTAATATAATATAGTATATACAATGGCTATTCAATCAGTGCCAATCTTATGAATTCTATAGATTTAGTTTACACTTTCTCTCTCAATGAATGAAAACTTAAAGTATACAAAGTCATCCAGGGCATATTGCTATGGTGGCTTAGGATAGGTTAAGCAGTATTGGTTTCAGGCTTTGCATCTTAATTTGGGCACAAAAGATGTTTTCAAAGAACCAATAAGATCTAGAAGACTGTTTTGGAGATTTAATGAGTCAAAGTGAGAGAAAACATCCTGGGAAGACCCCAACAGAAGCACTGAGGTAGGGTGCTGACTTCTTAGTGTTCTTTTTATCTCCTGTGAGTGTGAGGTTCAAGGGGAAAAAGAAAAGGATGGGGTTTGTATAAGATAAACATAACCTAACAGAACAGTTACCGTCTTTCTATTATCATGACATATTAAATGTCTTCTTGAAAATGTTCACCCATTCTCGTTCCCTTTTAGGTAATAGGGCTTCCAGGTTTCATTAGAGTCTAATCTAACAACTGAGAGAAAAAAATCATAAGATTTCTAAGATTCTGGATCATATGAAGAGAATTATACTTTGAATATCTTTTCTGAAAATTCTCATTTTTATCTTGGGCCTAGAGGGGTAAGTAGTTTCTGACATGGGTAGGTTTCTGGTTTCAGCTCATCACTTTCATTCATCATTTATACATGGCTTTTGACATTCAATCATGGCACAACAGAACAAAATCCTTGGACCTAAAACATTTTGATGCAACATTAGTCTGATGGCTGACTCCAAGTTTTAAAAAATGAACACCCTTTCCCCGAAATTATTTAATCATTTTGTATGCTACGATTTATTCTTCTAAGTTTCTTGCAGATATTTACCCATTGAAATAAATTCCTTAAAAAAAAAAAAGGAATTTCATGGAAAACTACATCTTTGTGAACTTTAGGTGTTATTTGTCATGCACTGACTTGCTTTTATGTGCTTTGCTTTCCCTAGTTAAAACCTACCCCAATTTTTGAGACAAAACTGGTCTAGATGCATGAAACCTATCAGGAGCCACTTCATACAATGATGGTATTCTAAATGAAGACACACAGCCAACACCTACAGGAGTGAATCAGATGGGTTCTGCAACCTCATGCACCCCCACTGTAGCTTTCATTCACTATACCAGTCCATGGGATCAGCACTCTGATGCTTTCTAATGATCCTAATTGCAAATAATGAGTCTCATGCAAAATAAGGAACACTATAACATAAAACAATGTTAATCATGTGGCTAGTCAATGAAGTACTGTCAAACTAGGAAATAATAGTTCTACATGCAAGAGATATCTATACTTGGTTGCAGGTCAATAATCTGGAGAAGGGAAACTTTAAACAAATATTCAAAAATCCCTTTGGGTTGCCTTTGAGCAGGAAATGAACAGTGAATCTGTTAGTCTAATCTGCCACTCTCAGAGTGAATGGATTGCTAGGCTTAATATCTGCAGAATATTTATGCAACCTCTGTAGTAGGAAATTTGGCTTGCAGCAGAGACTCACGAGGTTTCTATCAGTCAAACTGATCAGTTAGTTAACAACATACAATTGATCAAGAGTTAAAATGAGAACCTATTTAAATCACAAAAAATGTCTGGACTTAATGGCAAAGGCTGTCCTAGTTCAAATATGGACTAAATGAATTCTAGACTAATTTTGATCAAAATTAGGTAACTGGCTCAAAAATAGAGCAAACAGAAACATGATGAAAATGGTATTTCTCTGTAAAGGTAGATTGGGTTTGGGGGACAGTTCCATTAGGAGTCTTCTGCAGAGAAGGAAGATAAATTTTGAACATTGCTGTTATGCATGTGAAAAATGTATAGAGATAGAGAAATTTATTACAGGAGTTTCACTGCCTCCCAAGATTCAAATAACTGGTTTACTATTTTTTGGCTGTCAGAGTTTCCTTAATTTATTTTTAAGGCATGATTCAAAATAAAAAAACAACCACACACACACAACTTGTGCGCGCACCCACACACACATATCTATGGCTCCAGTAAGCTATGATCAAATATGTCTTCCATTTAGAATTTCTATAACTGAGTTGAAGGTTTACTTCCTCCTGGAAGCACTTTCTGACTTTTTTTTTTTTAATTTTTTTTTTTAATAGAGGCATGTTTTATTTATTTATTTATTTGTTTGTTTGTTTGCTTGTTCGTTTATACATGCACTGGGTACAGTCAGAAGCGCGGGAGGGTGAGAGAATTCACCAGAGCCAGAGCAGGGAGCAGAGCAGGTAGAAGGACCGAAGTACACTGCTGAGGGGAGCAGCGGGCGGCAGGAGAGGTCTGCGCACCATGTGGGACCCTCCTCTGGTGGCCGGGGAGCAGCCGGGGATCGAACTGGCGCCGCAGAGGTCGCGGGCAGCTTCGCAACCCAGCGCTCAACCGCTGTGCCACCGGGGAGGCCCCTGACTTTTTTTTTTAATGATTTACTTATTTATTTATGCATACAAGAACTGGAGTACAGGCCAGAGGCACAGGAGGTGAGAGGATTCATCGGAGACAGAGTGGGGAATAGAACAGGCAGATAGACTGAAGTACACTGCTGAAGGGAGCAGCACTGCTGAGGGGAGCAGCGGGCAAGCCAGGGGAGGTCTGTGGCGCCATGTGGGTAGCAGACAACTTCACAGCACAGCGCTTAACCCCCTGCATCACCAGGGAGGCCCAAGACTCTTTTGCTTACAGTCTCTTCTCCTGTACTTCATAAGACTGTGATTTCATAAGCAAGTATTTACTGAGCCCTTCCTATGTGCCAGGTAATAATTTAAGCACACTTAAATTCACTGGCGAATACAAATTCTTGCTCTCAGTAGAGTTTACATTGTAGGTGGTGGGAAGGGAGAAATAACAACGAACTTATACTTATATTTCATTGTAATATAGTGATTTACTTTCTTGTCTAACTCCTTGAAGTCAGAGGACTGTATTTTGTTCATCTCAATAGCACACAGTAGGGCCCCATACGTATTTGTTTAATGACCTAACAAGAAATTCTGAGAAATAACAATATTAAAACTCGAAGGCATTCTTAAAAGAGAATATTTAATGAATAGTACTAATTTATGAACTAACACAGTAATTAGAGCACAGTTGCATAGTAGAGTTTCCAATTTTATAGATCTAATTTTGGAAAGTTTTATAGTTGAAACATCGAGTCATCAAACATTCCCAATTTCAATGTTCACAATACTTCTTTTTACTCAATGTCCTTGAATTCTATAAACTGTTTTCAGTGAAGTGTCTTCTATTCTTGGTTAGTTTCTAAAGTACAAAATAAAAATAAACCTCTGTTCTTAATAGGATTTAAATACCAATATATTATAAGACTCAGCAGAGTTTTAAATTTAGGGTGTCAGTGAAGCTTTGCAGTTTAATATTCAAAATAACTCTTAAAGGGTCTAAAGTGAATGCTCATTTAGATATTTATATTTAGTATCATACAAATGCTGTTTCTTAGAATTTAGTTTTTTTGCAAAATCTCCTAGAATACAGATATGCTCTTAAATTTCTTTCTTCTAAACAGCATTGTTAGAATGGTTAGTATTTCAGAACAAAGATGATACTGTGTCCACCAGAGGGCTGTGACAGTTTGTGGTCATAATAATCTGTGGATATTTAAATAAAAAATAATAATCTGTGGATAACTAATAATTGGTATCAAACTAGTGGACTGATCACATGCTTTAAGGATTCTCCATTGTTTACCTTGCTGCAGGCTGTCTTGAGCATTTCCCTTGTTCTTAAGTTTATGTCCACTAGAGGGTGAGTGGGGGGGGGGGTTAGAAGGTCTGCTGCACTGTTTGATAATGGAAATTAATTCCATTTAGGATTTTTTATTTACATTAATTTTGCCTCTTACTGTCATGGATACTTATGTTGGTTTTATGAATACAGCATTTATAATGGCAAGTTACAAGACGGCAGTATTTTATGTCTATTTTATAGCTTAAAAAATAAATGCTGTCTACAACTTAAAGCAAGATTGTATAAACATACTAGGTGATTACAGTAAAAACAACTTCAAGACATGCAGTATCATATTTTTTGCTTCATATTTTAGACTTCCAATAAATATTTGAGAACTGGGTGCCATTAAGAATGAGAAAATATATAAAATTTTATGACTGGTTCTACTGATGATGCCATGTAGGGTAAAGAAAATATCAGGCTTTTCTGCCCTTCCGCCATCAGGATAGATGATGGATGCTTGTCCTGAATGCATGCCTGATGGCGGGCACCTGGACTAGGGTGTGGGCATAGGTAGATGGGATTCAGCTGAGCTAAGACTGTGCTTTTAAGGGCGGCATCACGGGGACGCCAGCAGCAGTAGAAGCAGCAGCAGAAGCCGAAAGAGAAGCCCGAAGCAGAAGCAGAGAACGCCAGAGAGCCCAGCTAGAGTGAAGATTTGCTGGGGACTGGGAGGACTGCCTGCCACGTACCCGCTGAACCCCAATAAAAGACCTGCAAAAAACCACTGAGGACTCTGACTCCTCCTTTACCCGGTCTGCATGGGATCCGAAAACCTGCACTGTGCCCAGTCTGGCCTTTACATGCCATAATAAGTCAATTTGTTTATATATATTGAGTGGCATCTTTAAGTAATGAAAATGTCATTTAAGTCAAGATTGCTACTTTTAGCTGGCCCCATGGTCCTTAAAGATAGTGGTACCTACAATGCACTGTGGATCAATGATGTTGGAAAGATGGTACTACTCCAAATACTGACCACTAATTGTGATATTTGGAATCCCACTATTATAAGTTAATGCTTAGTAAGAATTGCCAGATGAGAGCAAGATAGTGCAGTGGAAATGGAATAATGAGTAGGTGGAGACAGGTCAAGTCTATTGTAAGAAAGAATTAATAGAAATAGAAATCACTTTTAAAATTCAGAGTGCATGTAAAATCTCAGACTTGATTGCATATGCTTTTTAAATACTCTAGAGTTGTGCAGGAAGACAGGAAAAAGTCAAGGAGAAATGGGGAAAGGTAAAGGGAGGAAAGGAGATGGGGGAGAGAGAATAAGCAATCGTCTATTAATATAAGAAATTGCCAATTTTCATGGATTGATTGTGTTTCTATCTATGGCACCCAAACACTTCAAACTGTGCCCCCATCACTCTCCCAGACTTTGATACACAAACAATGACACACAATTCCAGTCTGAGAGCCAATGGTTGGCAACGGACTGCTTCTTACTCCTTGTACAATCTGCCTGGTACTTTTTTCTTTTACAAAAACACTTGTAGTTACTGTTTTTCTTTCTTTTTGTAACCATAGACACTCCCACGTAGCACAAGCTCAATTCCAGCCAAACTATGTGTGTGCATTTTTAAATAAAGAAAACAGGTCTTCTAGTTCTGTGTTAGCAAAGTCACCTCTTTTACTGCCAGTGCTAATGCTAAACATGTAATAATACTTTATTGTCATGAGCAGGAATCTGCTTTGCTAATTAAATGCAGCTGTCAGTAATTACTACTTGTCAGTGTAATCTATTTTAGGGAGCTCTACTTTAAATGATAAAAGATGGGCTTGATATTGAGAGGGTGGGGTAGGCAAGGTGACTGCTTACTTCCCCACATCAGATCAGAAACTCTCTTCTTTATGATGAATGAGTAATTTTATTGTGAAGATGTTTTAGGTGTGTTATGTATTTCTTAACTCATAAGTGATCAAGTTTGCAGTTAAGTAGTTTTTTTTAATATCTAATCTAAATGTCAGCTCCTTTGTAATACTAATAAGTACTATGGCTTCCTCAGAGTTAAAAATACATGATGGTAACCTATAAGAAATACATTAATGGTGAAGTAACTATAATCTCTACCATCAAATATTTAGTTCAATGTAAGTGCACCTTCTAATTGCTCACAAATTGGATTAGACACAGAGGAGCAGCACTTTGAAAGGGGGCCTAGTAACTGTTTATGTGCATTTTTCACTGATATCCAGCCAGGTTTTCTCTGGGAAAATGTTTAGACTTCAGTTTAGGTTTTTGAAATTTGCAAATGAAAAAACTCATGGCATTTGCTTGTATATCAAATTATCTTAACTAGTTCTCAAATGAACCTAATTATCTTAACTGTTCTCAAATGAACCTAAACCTCATTAATAAACTACATTGTATGACTAAAAGCAATGTCAGGACAAGGGTAATGGCTGCCTGATTCCCTCCCTGCGATAGGTACTGAAGCCATAGCAACAGATGCTGGCATTGTGTCCAGGGTCTGAGGGGAGTGGACCTTTTGCCCTTACCTCCTCTTACTTCTGACATTTAGAATGAATGTGGTACAGCAGGAAAGGGAAGTCAGAGTCCCAAGGACCAAAGTAATAGGGTGGTGGGTAGATGACCATGGGGTGAGGGCGAGTTAAGTATAGTAGGAAGTGTTAGGGAGGTCTGGATCACAAAAGGCTTCGCCCCACAAAGACTAAAAGACTTATCACACTCCTCGCAGTATCCTGGCTGCTTCATCCTTTTTTCTCCTACCAAACCATCTGTTTTATATCCAACACTCCAATAGTCCTCATTCTACCGGATAATTAATTATCTTGTTATAGGTCCCAACAAATTTGGCAGCTATTCTTCTGAATACAGCACATTATTTAAAAGAATTAATAATTTGATTGTTCATCCCAGGGGAAAAGAAAAGAAAATAAGAAAAGTTTTCTAGATTAAAAATAATGAAAAGGAGAATTATCTAAACGTATTTCCAAAATATAGTTGTCAAATGACATCAACTTGTATCATTTTCACCAGTAATTC
Organism: Talpa europaea; assembly: GCF_964194135.1. NCBI lineage: Eukaryota > Metazoa > Chordata > Mammalia > Eulipotyphla > Talpidae > Talpa > Talpa europaea. The sequence goes on along the minus strand of NC_140068.1, from coordinate 39,012,536 downwards.
TCCTTTGAGTAAGGAGGCTGAGTCCAGTGGGAATGGTGGAAATTCTCCTTTTTCCATGCCATTAATTCTTAACTTCTTTATTGAAAAAAATGTAGGTCACTCCAGATATTTCTAAGAAAACCAAAATATTAAAAATTCCAAGGAGCAGCATCTCAATTGGAGAAAGAAAATACTGAATAACCACTGAGCGCCTTAAAAATGTATTATTGATAGAAGGGAAAACCAAGGGGGAAAAAAAAACCTGAATAACTGTAGGACTTATGAAAGTGTTGACCTTTATGGGTTCCCACAACTGTAACGTCACTGCATCATCAAATACCCAGCTCTGCACCAAATTCAGTCTTTTGAATCAGCTAATGATATTCCTGGAATCTAGGTGCTCAATGAATAACTGCTGAATATACTAGTGATGACTGATACTGTCACCACACTGTTTCTCTTGCTGCCTGTCCCCTGATTGAAGCCACTGAAGGGTACTTGGTGGAAAGTGTTTAGACAGCAGGGCCAAAGGTAAGCTTCCCAGTGCCTGCCCAGTGATGGTCAAGATGGGGAGAACATGGCCCTGGTTCCTCACATAAGTGTTCACATGTTCCACAGGGCTACACCTCACAAAGATCCACATTTCTTTCCTCAGCATTCTGAAAACAACCTCCCTTTGGCCAACGTGGTGAGCTAAAATCCCTTAGGCTCTCTTCAGTCACAAAGATAGTCCTTCTCAAGCCTACCTTAGGTATCTTGGGATCCCTGACACAAAGACTGTAGCATGTGCAGTTACCAGAACGTTTGCCTTAGTCTTTTGTTGGGTAAGGGAAGAAAATGTAGGTTCCTAGGACTGGTGTCCCCAAACAACAGGATCAGGGGACTAAGGAAGACAGCAGTAAAGTACCCTAACAAAGGGATTTTGCATTATTTTTCTCCTCAGCCTAATTATTAATGTGTCTCCTTTCACAGTCCAAAGTATTCCAGCTTAGAAGGCAAATTCTATGATCACCTGCTTAAAATGCACGTCAGTTTTTTGTTCAGCCTTCCCACACTTTACCATCAAACATATTTTGTAACATTTAATGTATGCAGAGAACCACCTGTAGATCAAGAATGCCTGATAGTTATTATGATGGAATTAGGTCACAGTAAACTTCATGCTTGTAAGAGAATATAATTATACCTCTTTTCAAGGCAACAGAATTATTTGGTAATCAAGAAACTACTTAAGGCAGAGAAAGAATTATATGGTCTTGCATACCAGTGACCTCAATTAAAAAATACAATTTTGAAAAATAAAGTATAATAATTAATATTAATTATAAATTACAGACAATAGGGGCCTCCCTGGTGGCGCAGCAGTTGAGCGCTGGGTTGCGAAGCCGCCCGCAACCTCTGCGGTGCCGGTTCGATCCCCAGCTGCTCCCCGGCCACCAGAGGAGGGTCCCACATGGAGCGCAGACCTCTCCTGCCGCCCGCTGCTCCCCTCAGCAGTGTACTGCGCTCCTTCTGCCTGCTCTGCTCCCCGTTCTGACTCTGGTGAATTCTCTCACCCTCCCGCGCTTCTGACTGTACCCAGTGCTTGTATAAATGAATGAATGAATGAATGAATAAATAAATCTTTTAAAAAATAAAATAAATTACAGACAATACAAATAAATAGCATATCTATCTCTAGTTAAGGTACCTTTTAAAGCAGAATATAGTTAAATTCTCACAATAGAATACAAATTTCAAAGTAAATCTATAACTGAAAGCAGGCAAGATTAACTTGGTTCTACATTTAAATTACTCATGGGTTTCTCTCAGCTTTAAGGAATAAAATGGAAATATAATGGCTTTACAACCAGGGAATATTAATTAATGTTTTTATATACTTTTTTTTTTTAATAGAGGCATACTTTTATTATTATTTATTTGTTTTGTTTGTTTATACATGCACTGGGTACAGTCAGAAGCGCGGGAGGGTGAGAGAATTCACCAGAGCCAGAGCGGGGAGCAGAGCAGGCAGAAGGACCAAAGTACACTGCTGAGGGGAGCAGCGGGTGGCAGGAGAGGTCTGCGCACCATGTGGGACCCTCCTCCGGTGGCCAAGGAGCAGCCGGGGATCGAACCGGTGCCGCAGAGGCTGCGGGCAGCTTCGCAACCCAGCGCTCAACCGCTGCGCCACCGGGGAGGCCCTGTTTTTATATACTTTAAGGGTCACAAAGAATACATTATGATACAAATTTTTTTTTAAAGATTTTTTTATTTATTTATACAAGCACTGGGTACAGTCAGAAGCGCAGAAGGGTGAGAGAATTCACCAGAGCCAGAGCAGGGAGCAGAGCAGGCAGAAGGACCCAAGTACACTGCTGAGGGGAGCAGCGGGCGGCAGGAGAGGTCTGCGCTCCATGTGGGACCCTCCTCCTGTGGCAGGGGAGCTGCCGGGGATTGAACCAGCGCTGCAGAGGCTGCCAGCAGCCTTGCAACCCAGCGCTCAACCGCTGCGCCACCGGGGAGGCCCATGATACAAATTTTTTGTTGTTGTTGTTGTGAATATCATTTAAAAATATCAATGTTATTGAGGTAATATATTTCTTCATTTTTGGAAGCATCCTTATTTTATCTGCATGCATGGTTACTTACTAGAAAACTGCTCAAATATATTAGCTATTAAATATATTAATCAACAGACCATTTCCAATTCTTTAAAACTAGATAAGGAAGTTAATGTGATTATCAGTGTTGCCAGCTAATCTTTTGGTTTTGTGAGTTTTCCATTTGGTCATGATGAAAGATTTAATTTCATACTTATTACAAATCTTAAAAAAGATTCCAAAATTAAGTAGCTACTCATAATTGGCTAAATAGTTTCTTACTTTAAAAATATTATGCCCTGATTGTCTACAGATGGGTTTATTTCTTCTTAATCAGGTATTTATCTTCTCATATTCTGTCCACTCTGAAATGGATAACTGGAAAGTCAAGAGTTACCAGGCCATATGACCCATTTAATGTTTTGTGGCAATAAAATGTGTTAAGACCTGTATCCTGCTAGTATATATTAATTAAATGTTAGCTGTTATCATTTGTTATTTTATAAAGACAAAGAGGTAAATGGGTATATATATTGGAATAAAATAAAATGGAGTAAGATTAGTTTCTATGCTTTATAAGCCTATGCTTTCTATGCTTTATAAGATTAGTTTCTATACAGGGAGCATAGATGGCTACAATAATTAAATGAGCTACCAAAAAAGAAAGTAAAAGAATAAAATTAAACTTACCTTTATAATTCAAGTACTCAATTTTAATGACCGGTTAGGAAATAGCTTTTTATTTTAAACTGTGAACACTGTATGGTATAAAAATGCAAAAGAGAAAGAAACATGTGTGTTCTAATAATTTCAGCTCATAGTGGATAAACATGCTTTTAGCAATACTTTTGCTTTTCCCCATTAACTATACGTGCATAAGAGGTTACCAATAATAAAGAACTATGTGAACATGTATGAGTAGACCTTGCATGAAAAATTTGTGAAGCAAAAGCCTCTTTTCAATTATGCTTGACACAAGCCTTTAAATCTAGTAACACTCTAATCAAGTTTGTTTTGAAACACATATTTCATTTCTTTATGCCCTTCCTTCAACAGGAAGAGAATCCACAGAACCTATGTTTCTAATGAAAAAACAATTCAAATACATGTATATTTCTACATACGCACATATATATACATATAGATAGAGAGAATAATGTACATACTATGCTAAACCATTCACAATGATGTCATGTGGATACCGATTATAGCAATATCAATTATTACTATGTATGATATGCTGTGCTAGATATATTACATATGTTATCATGTGGAAATCTAGGCCTGGTATTTTCATAACCATGTAACAAAAGTATTAAGTACGAAAAAGGTTAAATAATATGCCCAAGATTCCAGCTAATAAACCGTGAAACAGGGATTATAATTCACCCAGCTCTGTCTGGTTCCAGCATTAACACATAATAAATGCCTTATTTATGTTGAGGCATGTTCAGAATCATGGTGATTTTTTTCATTGACTTAAGTTAGTTAGCTAAGGTAAAGAGCATTATAGTGACTTTTAATATGTCTCTAAAGAGTTCCCCAAACTTACTCAAATACTAAAAGTGTCAGTACATATGATAGGATAGTCATGCTACCTCCCTAGCACAGTAGTGTAAAGATTCTGTTACAAATGTTAATTATATCTTATGTACCTTTAAAAAATAAAAGGTAAAATTACAGGCAGTTTTTCTTTCATCAACTTCTAAATTTAAATATTTCAATCAGTTTAATAATTCACCCTCTTCATCCTCTTCCTCCTACCTCAGGACACTCAGTCTCAAAAAAGATTATTACTGCCGGGGTTTCATAGATGGTTGTATTCAAAGACTCTCATGGCAAAGGAAAAAGTCTAACTAATATTAAAGCACATCTTAAAAGTATACAGTTAGAGGGGCCTTCCCGGTGGCGCAGCGGTTGAGCGCTGGGTTGCGAAGCTGCCCGCAGCCTCTGCAGCACCGGTTCGATCCCCAGCTGCTACCGGCCACCGGAGGAGGGTCCCACATGGCGCGCAGACCTCTCCTGCCGCCCGCTGCTCCCCTCAGCAGTGTACTTCGGTCCTTCTGCCTGCTCTTCTCCCCGCTCTGGCTCTGGTGAATTCTCTCACCCTCCCGCGCTTCTGACTGTACCCAGTGCTTGTATAAATAAATAAAACTTAAAAAAAAAAAAAAAAGAAAAATACTCATGGATGCTCAATAAAAAAATTAAAAAAAAAAAAAAGTATACAGTTAGAAAGACAATTTTCTTGATCTCTGAAGTAGAAACTAACTTCTAGAATACCTGTATCAGTTCATGCAATACACGTTAACTGGATGCCCACTGTTTGCCACTTGGGTGAGAGCAAAAAAGTCTCATTAAACAACTTCATATAAAACTCCAACTCCTTTGGCAGGTATCATATGGTAACACGTAACACTGACCTCTGTGCAAGACATTCACATTATAAGGATATTATGGGACACATAAAACGTTCAGTGTGAGATCCTCTGAGCTATTCGAGCTACTTAGATATGGCATCAGTTGTTAAAACTGCCTAATTTAAAAGTAGCTGAACCTAAGAAAATTGAGTCCATTAAAAACTACATTAAAGTATAGCACTGTTCTAGCATTGCTCTAGTTCAGGTTATGTCAGTGCCTCGTGCCAATCACCTTCTTTATGAATTCCTTAAGAATTCACTCTCAGTGGAAAACTATCGTAAATCTCAGTTACAAGTATGTATCTGCTTTATAAACGAACTTGCTCCCTACATGTCTACCTAATTAAGTAAACTTAAAAAAAAATCTGATCAAGAGCAGGGGCATAGAACAGTGACTGGGCTCAAATATTAGGTCTGTTAGCAGTTGTGAAGCTTAAGCATTTATTTAGGCTCATTGAGCCTTACTTTTCCTTCATCTTCCCAATGGTGATAATTAATAATAACATTTTCCTGTAAAGTGGGGAATATCAGGGAAGCTACCAGAATTAAATGAGTCAATATTAGTAAAGTCCTTTGGACAGTGTGAGACACATACTAAAGGATACAGTTTTTTTTTCAATAAAATGTTCAAAAAAGTTTAGTAACTCCCAATTTTTAACACTACCACGATGCGCACTAACAAATACCATTCAAGATGACTCTGACCTCAAAAACCACATAGGTTACAAAGGAAATTCTCTATCTAGTGTTCAAAGTTATTGTCCAAAATATAGATATATTAACACAAATACATGTAATATATTATATATACAATATATGGAGTATGGGGTATGTATAGACACATACTCCATATGCACACATATGTATATATGCATGCACAAACAAGCAAGCATCAATCCAGGTAGCCTAAAGTCAAAACAACTTTTATATCACTTCTTAATAATGACAGTTTTCCAGTATAACACTTTTGAAAACGATGGAAAATAACCCATTGTACCAAATGTTGAGAAGGACATGATAATGTAATTTGGATATGAGATTTAGAAAGGTTCATTTATCTTGCCTATATATTATGTAGTTTGCCAGATAAAATCTTTTACTTCTACTTTTTGATAAGTGTTATCATCTCTGAAATGACTTATTGATAGATCAATGATATTTAAGTGTAGTTATTAACATATTGCTTTAAGTGCACTTGTCCTACAAAGGTTAGGATAACATCGTAACTCTCAGGAATAAGCACCGATATATAGGGTGAGTAAAATTGTTAGCAATTTAATGAGATTCCAGAAAAATTTTGTACTTTTCCTGGTTTTAAACAATTCACATTAAATTCACAGAAAACTTAAAATGTGTGATTTTTCTAAATAATAACAATTTAGGTCATAATTAAAGTTTAACTAGTTATTTTTCTTTTGAGGTTCTACTTCCCCTCCAAACAAAGGACAGCACTTGAATGAAAACAAAATCTGTGGTTAGAATAATTAAACCCTTAACTTTATTCCACCTAAACTATTCACTTTTCTTAAAACTATTAATAACTATAATTCCATTACAGAACAATAACTTTTTTAATTGCAATAATCTTAGACTATGAAAATATTTAGCAAAAGCATTAAGAAGAAATTTAAAAATCATGCATATAAAGACCAAAAAAAGCAAATATTTACATAATTGTGATGGCACAAACTTAGTATTACTTCTCACACACTATTCCCAGAAATTGTAGCATCATTTTTTAGTACATATTCCTATTTCCACCAGCTCCCTTTACTAGAAAGTTGACTTAAGCATTATTTCATTCATGAATGAACATCCCTAAAATAAAAGATCTTGCCAGATATGTCAAAAGAGTCAAAGAAAATTCTCCTCCAATTTTCTAAAAAATCCTAAATAACCATTTAACTTGCTCATTTACATATAATTGCATTTCTGAGAGATGCTACTGTTTCTGAGATTATAAAAATCAAGTGATGAGAAAAGTAAGGAGCAAAATATTTGTTGTGCTCTATGAATTCAAGTTTGCTTTTTCAGTGCAACAGGAACATTTGCATTTACTCATAAATGAATACTAATGACACGCAGATCTGGCACTGCTCCATGGAAATCACACACAGAAAGCTGGAACAGAGTACAGATAGTTATATTTCTCCAAAGGATTCAGACAAAGAGCAAGAAGATAAAAGTCAACATCAGTTCTCTGAAGTTGTCATATCTAAATGCCTAAGAATAATGGAATTTATGGGAAAGCCAAGTTAGCTAGTTAACATGACTTCTGAGTCAACAACTCTTTGCTGACCAGCTACTTTGGAGAAGATGCTGCTTCCCTAAGTAAGCCAAGGCTCTGCAGTTCTTTTCACAGTGTAGGAGTAAACAGCCTGCTTCTACCCAAAATCCTTTCCTGTTGTTTAAAATAACACCCAGCTCAGCTTTGCATGTTATGTGTGCTGGTGTACTCAATAAATACTTTTTGAATGAGTGAAAATTCAGTGAGTAAGAAGGTTATTCATTCAAAAACATCTGTGTAAGCCTGCAAAATGGTAAGGACAATGATGCAAACATAATCAACACACTGTGAGCAGCACCTTTTCACAAAGATGCCAAAGAAGGCAACATCAAATATCAAAATTTAAAGATGATATCTGGCTTAACCTAGAAGCCATGATTCTAGTATTTATGAAACTCAGATTGACTGCCATGCTCATAATTTCCCGTATAATCTGCTTCAGGTATGTGCTTGAAAATAATATTTTACATATCAAGTCTACATATTCAACTATTTGAGAAACAAATATTTTTAAATAGCCCAGAATAACTTGGAAGAGGCCAGAGCACTTTTCATTTTCACTGTTAATATTCCATTCATAGAGGGAGTAAAATTTAAGCAACAGTTTCCTTCCATTATCATGTTTCTTATACTATTTTCTTGCACCTACATCAGTTTACTGGTGAATAACTTCATAGTCCTAAATTAAGGAAGCCTAACCTGCTGCTGTTTCAGTCACTTTAAGAAAGAATTATTTGTAAACAAATACAGGGAAAAAATAAGTAGTATTTTTATTTCCCCTTTTAAGAACTTCACTAGAGGCAAACCACTAAGGTAACTTTTTTTATTATTTTTCCTCTGCAACATAGTATATTGTTTGATACCAACACAAACATTTTGAAGTCATTTTTGATACCCATTTTGTTGAAATGGCCTCAACATATTTGAATTAAATTGTAATGCGGAAACATTTCTCTAAAGTCCTGAAACATGTCAAAAGTACTGTGAAAACCTTTCAGAGGCACGAGCTTTATAGTATTTGCAGAAAATCAGGTCCGAACGGAGCACTGTACAGAAAGGACACCCATCAACGCCTGCTCCCACCCCAGGGCGACCCTGCAAGCTATTTATCAGACTAAGTTTACATAAATCATAGAAGAGTTACAGTGCAATTAAATGTATCCACGAAGTAATATGATATAAAGCACTTTGCAAATATTAAACCTCCCCTTAAGGGATCAATGTCTTCCAAGAAGCTAGTATATGGGGCTGACTGGAGAGGGAAGAAGAGAGAGCAGAGCAGAGAGAGACCGACCCACCGGGCGAGGACCGAGACGACCACGGGTCTGGGCAGCAGCTCCCTCGGGTGGGCGCCCCGAAATAAATACTCGAGGAGGGAAGCCGGAAAGCGGAGCCCACCAAGGTGAGGAGACTCCGGAGTTGTGGCGGAGGCTTGCTCGCTGTGCACCTGGAATCGCCAGGTAGAAGTATCTACATCAGGCAGGGGGCTCCTTCCCTGCTTCCCAGTATCAAGGTGATCACCCAAGTCCCAGGAGCTGGAGTCTCCGTAGCCACAGCGACCTCGCGCACCTCTTAGTAATAACAATATGACCAGCCCCTCGATTGCACCCGCCTCCAGTGCAAGAGGGGCGGGGGAGGGAGGAAGAGGGAGGTTTAGTGAATGGGGGAGGCGAGTGGGCGGGGACCCAAGCTGCGAGGGGTGGGGGCCACGCGAGCGGAGGATGCACCCCACCTTCAAGTTAACTGAGTCTCTGCCTGCCCTCTGCCTGCCCTCGGCTTGGGCTTCCCACCTCCCCATTCCCCCAAAGTCTAGTGGCGCTCCCAGCCACAGCCCCTCAGCCACCGCGGGAAGTGGCGGCGCGCAAGCCCCCAAACTCTGCTGCGCGGAGCGTTCCCCCACTGCTTCAGAGAGAGCCCAGCGCGCAGCGCCCGGCTCGGGGTAAGAGCCGGACTGACACCCACGACTCCTAAAATTTACCCCGGGGAATGGCTCTTGCCGTTTCCCGTCTCGAGCCCCCAAAACGAACGTCTCAAAAGTCTCCCCCAGGCAGTGCCCCGACGTACCGCGCCCCAAAAAGTAGCTGTCGGCATCACAAGGATGTCTTCCCTCGGCCATTCCCCCCTTGGCAATTACCCCTAAATCTACGAGGTTTCAGCCCGCTGTGCTCCAACCCCTCCCGGCGCGAAGCGGGCAGCGCGCCCAGCTCACCAAGGTCCCCGGCGGCAGAGGCGCAGTCGCGAGCCCAGGGTGCGGGCGCCGGCGGCGGGTCGCGCGGGGCCACCCGGCGGCTCCTGCAGTGCCGGCGGCAGTTGATCCAGTAGTTTCGGGTGCCCGGGCTCCTGCAAGCCTAGAGCGAGTCGGCGTGAATGGGAGCGAGCTGGCTCGGAGGTGCGTGCGCGCCGGTGAGTAAGAAGCAGGCGGGCCTCACACGCAGGCGGCTGCAACGAGGTCTGGGGCGGGGAGCTGGGAGTGGGCGGGGGCCGGCGAGAAGTAGTGGAGTTTAGGGCGCGTTTCCTGCACTTCCCCGAGAGGCTGGTGCCAGGTGCGGCAGGGCGCGCTCCCGCGGCGCGGGCACGGCACAGGCGGCCGCCGGAGCCCGAGTCCGCGCAGTGCCGGGGCCCGCAGCCGCTCTGCAGGAGGAGGTGCGCATCCTCCTCCCTCCTCGCCCCTCGCCGGCACCCGTGCAGCCGCGGACCCTCGGCGCCGCGGGGACAGCCTCCGGCGACCAGTATGACAGCTCCTGGGGCAGCCTGCTCCCTCCCGTTCCGCTAAATGAGCAACAGTCTGTGGGGCTGGGATCTTCCCTTCCTGGGTCTTGGAGCTGCCAGTGCCAAGCTGTGAGGGCGCCCCGCTCCCGGCGGCTGGCGCTGTCACGGCCGCCGCCCGGCCCCCGGCGCGCCCGAGCCGCCAGCTGCCTCCCGGAGACGTGCCCAGCTGTGTGCGCGTGTGTGTGTGTCTAAGCGAATCTCTTCCCCTCCATCACTCGGGCGCGCGGGAGGGACCGGGTCCCCCGCGACCAGCTGCAGAGTGGCTGCCAGTCCACACCCTCCCAGCGCTTTCCCCACCCACCCCGCCCCTGCTCCTCCTCGCTCTCTCCCTGCTCCCCAGCTCCTCCTCCAGCAGCCGCTCCCGAGCTCCCGAAGGCAGTGGGGAAACCGCAGCGAAAAGGGCGGAGGGGAAGGGTGGGGAAAGACGCGCAGGTGTCTTCCGCCGAGACCCGGGCGCTCGTACCCGAGCTTGCTGCAGGGGGAGGGCAGGGCCTTAGGCGGAGAAAGAGCAGGAGAGGACCGAGCCCCTGCGCGTTCCACCCAGGCGTGGGAGCCACGGACCGGCGGCTTGGTGGGGCGGCTGGGTGCGCACGCAGGGCTCCCTGGCGGACCGAGGTAGCAGCGTGGGGACCCCGGGAAGTGACCAGAGTGGCAGAACGCGTGGACTGTGAGGTCGGAGGGAGTCAATTTCCAAGAGCCAAGACCGGTCTCCCAGGGGTGAGAGGAGCTTAGAGCCCGAGCTTGGGGTGCACAGGTTTCAAGGGAACGCGTGTGTGACTCTCAGCGTATCCGACTGGACAGCTGGAGGCGAGTCCGGGGTTGGCGGCTGTTCTCAGAATGCTGTGTGCAAGCGGAGTCACAGGGGGCGATCACCGCCTAGCTGGGAAGCGGAGCTCTGCTCAGAGCCTTCTTCCAGATTCCAAGTCCCCAAACCCAGGGGCCCCCTCGCCTTTCCAGCTCAGTCTAGATCCCTCCTATCTCTGTTCTCAACAAACCAGGGGGCGAGGGAATTCTATGAGCTATTTCCCGTGCTCTTTGCTTGATCGAAAGGAGTCCACCTGGTCGAAGTCTGATGTGTTCCTGCTTTATTCCTGACTCTAGTCCACTCCCTCAAGATCTAGTCTCATCCAACCGAAATTTCCACGGAAAACTATCTTCCTCGTTGAAAAGTTTCTCCCTCGGTAGTTTTCTTAAAAAAAAAAAAAAAAAACAGCTTTTTTTTTTCTTTCTTTCAGGTATTACATCTCTTGCTAATTCCATAGTACAAATGCAGTACACCTAAGCAGAAAATCACAACATTATTGCTTATATGACCTGTCTGTTTTCAAATGCCAGTCAGTGCAAAACTGAGTCAACCTGAGGTGGAAAGACTCAGTCCATTTAACTAGAGGTCTATTAGAGAGATCACTGGTAACAACACTTAGAAGAATTGAGGTTTCTTCAACTTCCGTTCCTTTTTACTATGATAATTTCATTGTTAATTTAGGCAATCTGAATATGAAAGGTCGGATGCAATTCACAAGTCACTCTCGATCAAGATTCTTATTCAACAGCCAACCCCACCCCCTTCCCCAGGCCCACTCTCTGCATCCCCTTCGAAGGCCAGGAGCTCAGATCTCAAACTGCACTTTTAAAATTTCAGGATACAGTCTGGATGACAAAACTGATCAGTTCTAGAAAGAAATGACTTAAATGTAAATAAACTTATTTACCCACTACTCAGACAAAATCATAAGCTCAGCAGTAACATCAAAATGTATATTGTTTAATATATTGAGCAGGAGGAAAGATGGCTGTTTGCCAGATCTGTGATCCATTAACCTCTTTAGCTCATTGTTGGCAACAATAGCATACAATCACTTCTATGTTTGAAAGACAAGGGATTGTTTTTTCCCATCTCAAAATCACAATGCCACATTATAGTCTAAAAGAAACCTCAAACAATAAAAGTAATATGAAAGGAAGAAACACAATTTGCTTTTTTCTGAGCAAATGTTGCTGTTCTGTTTTCCTTGAGGGGAAAATGCTGATAAGCAATAAAGTCCACAAAGACATGACAATAGATTTTGAAGAATGCATCTCTCCATCTATCTGTCCTTTCAATGAGTAAACTTTATTTAAAATGTTTATTTACATTATCTTTCTATTTGTATTTATTCCTTCTTTTGTGCTAGTAAGATTACTGAGAAGGACGATGGGGTGAGATGAATCTGGTTTCTCATAATTCTGTCTTGCTCTAGGTTTATGTCTGGCAGGAGAGAAGCATTCTGCAGCCTGTGCTTTCTCAGCAATCCTAACTTCTCCTGGGAGGATCCTAAGCTCTGTTACTGATGGACTGCAAGATTTTCATGATGATTTTGCCTAGCTTGTACAGATCACACATGGGGCTGAGAGCAGGTACAGACCCAGGAACTGAGAAGCAAAGTTCTACAAAGGATTTCTGCCTCGCCTAGGGCTGGAAAATTAGTTCATAGTAATTGAGCTTTATATGTGTGCTTCTTTTCAGCTCCTATAAATGACCTTACTTTCCTGCAAGGTGAAAAGCAGTGGTGGGTGGGTGGGGTCTAATATTTTTAGTGGAACCATTTTGGGATTGTAATAAAATAAACAAACAAAATGAAATGCCACTTTGGTCATTAAAAAAATCCTTTTTAGATGCAAGTTTAAGAAGTCAAAGATTCATTGATTTGATTTAGTCACCAAAATCAGAGTATGAAGTAATGAAAACATTTAGTTAGACTGTTCACTTGGTAAAAAAAAAAAACAAAAACACTTCATTTTTCTCTGAACATCATCACACTCTCCTGTCTCATAAATATGCAGCCATTAAATATTGTTTAGCTTATAGTTTCAAACGGAGGCTGTCCTCTCAGTAAAGTATGGATATGTTTGTCATTATTAGGAAATAGGAGGGCAGCTGACTTATTTTCCAAACTCTATCTTTATTTTTTTTTTTTAACTAACCAATTACTGACATCTAGATTCAATTGATTTAGCAACTATTCATTGAAAGAATCACTCTATATGCCAGCTACCAAAACCCAAAAGATTAATAAAAGAAGGTTCTGCTTTCACGGGGTGAGTGCTGTTATCACTAGGGCTATGCATTACGGGATTGACTGGGGGAACTTCACATATCTGGAAATGAACCCCTGCACCTACATCTCCACCATCCATCACAATATCTGATTTACTAGTGTTGTGGTTTTTGGAGTCTGTGGGTTTGGAGTGTGGGGTCCTGGGGTTCACTCTGGGAAAGGTTTCTCCAGAGCTCCCCTTTCAGCGACACGCAGCGAGTTTCCCAGGTGAGTTTCTCCAAGAGACAGAGACAGTAGTTATATTTAAAGAACAGGTTTATTAGGGAAGGAATAAAAGAGTTAGACACTCGCATAGACACAAGCAGGCAGGAAGAGCTGCTCCAGAAGGGACAGGTTTGCTGAGAGAGGCCTGCATGGCTGCAGGCAGGGGCCCTTGAGGAGAGCTGCCTCTGCTGAGGGAGGTCAGTGAGAAGCCCCAGCCTGATTCAGGTCACGGGCAGGCATGAAGTCTGCTGCTCTGCAGAGGGGGAGAGTTGGTAAAAAGAAGCACCTGCATAGTCACTGGAATGCTGCCCCAGCCTGTGCAGACACTGAACTGATATAGGCTTCTTCTATTGGAAAGGGGCTCACTCCTTGTGAGTCCTTGAGCCCTCAGTTATTTGTTAATTTTGGATAACTATGTAGAATTTGAAAGGGGCCAGAGATTCTATGATGGGCTCAATCTTCATATCTTTACCTTTGGATGCGCCCTCAGATACCTGCTTGGATGTTATGCTTTGTAATCTAGGCATCCCGTGACTAAGGATACTGGTCTGAGCCTAAGGCTTGGTTTCCATCACTGTGACAATGGCTATGCTAATCTCTTCTACCTCCACCTCCTTGTGTGAGCCAGGTTTCTGGTCTTGTGGCACACCTCCTTTTCAGTTTTTTTTTTCTATTCTTGTCCCTCATCCGTAGCATCAAAGTTATAATGTGCAATGGTATGTTTAGTAATCAGAGGACTAAAAGTATAAGACCATACCTGATTATAAGGGAGGATTTTCTTATGGAACAGGTGAGTGCACAGGCTAGATATCAGAAAATATGACATATACAATTTAAATTGTGGTATAGCTTATTTAAAAAGTAAAAGGAAACGGGTGAAGTTAATTTTAATAGTTAAAGTAAAAGGAAACGGGTGAAGTTAATTTAATCTAATATATTTGAAAATAATATAATTTTAACAATGAGAATTACAAAAAGTGTTAGTGATATATTTTACTGTTTGTTTTTGCACTGTGATGGGCAGAATGGCTCTTGCTCTAATTCCTGAAGCCTGTGATTATGTTATATTACATGCCAAAAAGGGACTGTATAGATGTAATTAAGGTTACAGACTTTAAAATAGGACGATTATGCTGGATTGTCTGGATTAGCCCACTCTAACCCCATGAGTTTTTAAATGCCATGGATATGTTCAGGAAACAAGTAGAAGAGCCATGACAGAAAGACAAGTCAGAGGTGCAAAGCATGGTTTGAATATAGGGGGGATAGCACGACAAGGAAATCGGGTGACCTTCAGTTGCTGAGAGACTGCTGGCTAATAGGAAGGAAATGTGACCCCTGCTTTATGATTATAAAGGAACTGAATTCAAGGAACTGAATTCAGCCAACAACCAGAAAGAATTTAGAAACAGATTCATGTCTCAAACGTCCACGAAAGAGCACAACTCCACGAACATCCTTGATTGTGGCGTCATAAAACTCTAAGCAAAGTGTTTAAGTGAGCCACAATGTACCAGGACTTCTGGACTACAAGACTGTAAGATAAAATGGGTGTTCTAAGCCACATAAGTTATGGTAATGTTTTATAGCATTAATGTAAAACTCATATATGTGCCACGTCTTGAAATGTGGTATGCATCTTACACTTCCAGTACATTTCAGTTGGACTGGCCACATTTCAGTTATTCAATAGCCACATATGGCTATCATAATAGACAGTGCAAGTCTAGACCAAGAGGAGTCAAGATGTCTAGGAGCAGCTAGGGTTGTAGGTTAAATAATTATCACTATATATATAGAGAGAGAAAAGAGCAAGGAAGGCAAGAATTTAGCAAGATCTCTCCTGATTCCCCATTCTTGTCCCATGTGAATGGGGCTAATCTTGCTCATCTAGAAAACAGGTTATTTATATAACTCAGATTGCAAAATTCAATGGACTCGGATATATTTATTTTTATTACCTGGACACTATTAATTAAGTCTTTCTTGAATATTCCATGTTTTGGTGTCAGTTAAATTTTGGACAATCAAGAGAAGAGTTGTTGCTTTCACTTGAATTTATACATCAGGGGACCATAGGAAAGGACAACTACAAAAGGCCTTCAGGAGAATTATGTGGTTTCGTTATAGGGCAGCCCCGATATTGAACTGGTTGCCTACCTGTGGGTCCTTACCCTCGCACTTAAAAGGGACTTATTAATATTCCACTGCAGGCACACACAAAAGGTTAATAAAAGGTTTATTTACAAGGGAAAAGGAAATAAGGAAAATGTACAACTCAGGGAGAAAATAGGGAAATAAAGTCTTTAATGCTTCCTACCCGATCCGACGACCTGGAAACCCAAAAAGCACTCTCAGAGCTGGCCGGACGCTGCGAGCTGGCAGAGAACCAAAATGGGGGAACCCCTCCAAAGCCCACGTGTCTGGCTTTATACCAACCTGGCTTCTTTACCCCACCCTCAGGTCCCAGCCATCTTCCCTTTGGTGGTGATGGGATTTGGAGTTCCCAGTGTCTTTGGCTTTGGCCTAGGGTGGGGACGGAGTCCACAAAGCCTGTATGGAATTAGCTTTAGGACATCCTTTTCCCCCTAATAGTTTTACTTAGCATCCTTAGGAAGGCTGATCCTTGCCACTGGAGAAATGTTTCTCAATATCAACCTTCTTAGGTCTGTGTTTTATTTCTTATTAAGAAGAGCAGCAAATTTTAGAAGTTTAATTGTATTCCATGTTCAATTTTCTAAAGTCATCTTTTATCATTTTCCCTTAGAGATGAGAATATAAGCTCTGGCTTATATTCTACAGCAGGAACAAACCACTATAATCTAGGACTTTTTAAGGAAGGTTTTGCAAAAGAGCTCTAATGTTGAATATGACTTAAAATAAAATGTCATTAAAAATTTTATATTTATGAAATCATAATATTTTGGATACACTGGGTTATAATAATTATATTATCATTATGTAACAATAATGTCTTAATTATTAACATTCATCTATATAGACTTATATGTAATATTAATATGTTATGCTATGTAATACATTGTAATAGTAATAACAATATAATTATATATAATACATAAGTGACATATTATATACCATAATCTATAATTATAAAAATATATTACAACTTTTGCCTTTTAAAAAGCTTTGTAAATATGACTTCTAGAAAATTTAAAATTATATGTATGGTTTGTATCACATTTCTATTAGCCATTACTGCTCTAGACCAAGTATTTCTTTTTTTTTTTTTTTAAGATTTATTTTTATTTATTTATACAAGCACTGGGTACAGTCAGAAGCGCGGGAGGGTGAGAGAATTCACCAGAGCCAGAGCAGGGAACAGAGCAGGCAGAAGGACCGAAGTACACTGCCGAGGGGAGCAGCGGGCAGCAGGAGAGGTCTGCGCGCCACGTGGGACCCTCCTCCCGTGGCCGGGAAGCAGCGGGAATTGAACCGGCGCTGCAGAGGCTGCAGGCAGCTTTGCAACCCAGCGCTCAACCGCTGCGCCACCGGGGAGGCCCTAGACCAAGTATTTCTTATATTTTAATGTACATATGAATAACCTAGAAACCTTGCTAAAATGCACACTCAGAAGCTCTCAAGTGAACTTCTTTATTTTTGCATCACACTTTGAATATCAGAATTCACAACCTTTTTTGCAGCTGAGAACCATTTAAGAACTTTTAAAAATCACAATAACCAGATTGTGGTACCCCAAATCAATCAAGTAAAAATCTCTAAGAAAGTCTAGAAAGGGGCCTCTCCGGTGGCGCAGCGGTTAAGCGCTGGGCTGCGAAGCTGCCCGCAGCCTCTGCAGCGCTGGTTCGATTCCCGACACCCATGAGGGTTCCACATGGCATGCAGCTCTCTCCTGTCGTGTCCACTGTTTTCCTCAGCAGTGTATTTCGTCAGTCTGCCTGTTCTGCTCCCCACTCTAGCTCTGGTGGATTCTCTCACCCTCCCGCACTTCTGACTATACCCAGTGATTGTGTAAATAAATAAATAAATCTTTAAAAAAAAAGTCTAGAAATAAAAAAAATCATGAAAAATTGTATATTGTAATGTTTTGGATACACTGGGTTATATTATAATTATAATAACATAGGACAGGGTCAGTATGACTGGTTTAAATATAAATGGTTATGACGCTCCAGGAAAGGAAGCATTCATCCTGGCTTGGATAAGTATTAAATATTACTAGAAGAAACGATGTATAAAAAAGACCTGATGCTGTAGTTTCAAATTTTAGGATGGATCAGAATCCTCTGTGATGATCAAGACAAGGTCATTGTTGTCATGGAGTACTGTCGCTGTCACCCTACAATACTATAAATGAATTGTAACCAATTCTAGTTTTCATTTCTGGTAACTCAAGTCCCAAGGAGGTTGATTAAGTCCATATCACACCCACAAGTACAGGCTGCTCAAGAGCCATTGGCAAGGGACAACTAATCACCAACCCTACAAAGAAACTTTTTTCCAAAATTAGGAACGAAATTGCAAGATGGTTCAGTATGCTTCAAAACTCCTCTTACATTCTCACCAAAACCAAAACAAACCAAACAAAGCAAAAACTACCGGCCAAAGAAATAAAAAGTCTAAACAAATGGTATTACTCCCAAAATTGACATGTTTGATGAGAAACTTGATTTTGAACAAAAAGACAAATGGAAATATTGAATCCTTAAGTCTGAGATTATGATGTTTAATTCAAGTAGAGCTGGTCGTTTAGTGTAGACAAATGAGGTAAAAATCTCTTATTTGTCAACTCCTTAGAGCTAAAATTAGAGAACATATGTGAATATCAGGATCTGCAATGGAGAATGTTATAATAACTTAATACTTCTGAAACTACAAGAGCAATGCAAAAGAGATGTTCCTTTAGATATTAACAGGTGTTATCTCCCCAAATCAATTCAAATTAGCAGAGTTAAGTAAAAATTTTAAGGTAGTGTTTCTCAGAGTATTTCATATGCTAGTTCACATTGTGAAACTTAATTACATTGCACTTAAAAATATTATTTGACTATGAAATTTTCTTGAAGAATTAGTGATACATTGAAGACCTTTTGGAAAACAGTGGGCTAACATTTTCTAGAACCAGGAAAAGATATAAAGAGACATAAGAAAGTATCTATGAGGAGAAACAATTTTCCTAGAATCCAGACTATTTAGATAATTCAGACTCCTGATAGTCCACTGTAATAGAAGATGGGTTTAATAATACTGGGATTAAGAGTGTTTAATTCTATTATAACCTCATGTCTTTTCAAATGTACAATATGTGTGATATGTTGAGTTATATCATAATAATATATTAGGTGAGGGCCTCCCTGGTGGAGCAAGGGGTTAAGACACAACCTATGAAGCAATCCACAACCACTGCAGCACAAGTTCGATCCCGGGCCAGGGAGCTGACCCACATGGCAGAGCAGACCTCTCCTGACTCGCCCGCTGCTCCCCTCAGCAGTGTACTTCAGTCAATCTGCCTATTCTGTTCCCCACTCTGTCTCTGGTGAATCCTCTTACCCCCCCCACACCTGTGGTCTGTACCCCAGTTATTGTATACATAAATAAATAAATCTTTTAAAAATATATGTTAGGTGAATAAATATGAAAATAGTGAGAAAATTTCTGAATTTGTCAATATTACGGTCACAAATAATTACATAATAATGTTGAGGTGGGTTGGAGGGGACACCCACCTGTCAAGAATTTCTCAAGGGATTCTTCAAGGGCCTCTGGCAGAGACTGAATAGTCTGCCTCATCATCTGTTTTTGTCTTTTTCTTGGTCATATAACAAGGGTGACCACATAATTCATCAAACAAACTAGGACAAGAAAGAAAGGGGGAGCTATTAATAATTATGCCAGAACAGCACATACAAAATAAGACTTTCAGGTAAACTAGAACAAATAGTCATCCTAAAAACGGTTCCTGATTTTTAGTTATACACTTGACTGTTAGGAAAAAAGACTGCATTTCTAGTCTTTCTTGCACTTATGATGACCACATGACTAAAATAGTACCAGATTACAGTAGATAATTTTACAGGGGTGACCATTTCTTGACTGATGTGGATTCCAGTTTATCATGGAGAGAGTAAATAATGGCTTGCTCTATGTGGTAGATGTCTTCAGTGGGCGCCTTTATCCTCCCTCCTGGCTCTAATGTAGTTACTCTGGCTAGAGTTTTAGCAGTCATCTCAGACTGTGAGGCACACTTTGTATGGTGGTACATAAAATGAGCCTGTGTCTCTGATGATGAGGTGGCTCTGTCAGTTCTTTCTACTCCTTGTTGATTGTGTGAGGAATCAATAAAAATTTATCTGAGTAAGCCTGTGTTATTTTGGAGTTTTCTGTGATTTGTCTCTAAACTGATACCAGTAGAAGAGAACTACACAAATACTATCTAAGAAAGAAACATGAGGGCCTCCCTGGTGGCACAAGGGGTTAAGCACAGTACTATGAGCTATCTGCAGCCTCAGTAGCACGGAGTCCAATCCCCAGCCAGGAAGCTACCCACATGGTGCAGCAGACCTCTCCTGACTTCCCTACTGCTTCCCTCAGCAGTGTATGTCACTAGATCCAACTCTTCTGCTTCCCACTCTGTCTCTGGTGAATCCTCTCACCCCCACTCCTCTGTACCCCAATTCGTATATGCATAAATAAATAAATCTTTTAAAAAATTAAAAAATTAAAAAGATATGGGGCTTCCACTGGTGGCGCAGTGGTTGAGTGCTGGGTTGCAAGGCTGACCGCAGCCTCTGCAGCACCAGTTCGATCCCTGGCCCTGTCGAGGGTCCCACACACGCAAAACAAAAACAAAAACAAAACAAAACAAAACAAAACAGGGCCTTCCCAGTGGCACAGCGGTGGAGCGCTGGGTTGCGAAGCTGCCCGCGGCCTCTGCGGTGCCAGTTCGATCCCCGGCTGCTCCCCTGCCACCAGAGGAGGGTCCCACATGGCGGGCAGACCTCTCCTGCCGCCCGCTGTTCCCCTCAGCAATGTACTTTGGTCCTTCTGCCTGCTCTGCTCCCCACTCTGGCTCTGGTGAATTCTCTCACCCTCCTACGCTTCTGACTGTACCCAGTGCATGTATAAACAAAACAAACAAATAAATAAATAAATAAAAACATGCCTCTATAAAAAAAAAAAGATATGTGAACCACAAATTACAGTTTTAAAATTTTCTAGAAATCATTTTATTTTTTTATTTTTTTATAATAAATTTTATTTTTATATTCCCCATACAATTGCAATCCCCCATTCTGACCCCGATCCCTCCCCTCCCGCCCCCCACACCCTAAAAAGTGTCTCTGGTTCATAGTTTTTTGTTGATTTTGATTTTCACTTTTTTATATTTATTCATTTTCCTGGTCCCTTATTTAAGTTTTCTAGATTCCTGCTATGAGTGAGACCATCCGGTATTTTTCTTTTTCTTTTTGGCTTATTTCACTGAGCATGATCCCTTCCAGCGCCATCCATGTTGCTGCAAATTGCATGTGTTTATCTTTTTTGAATGCTGAGTAATATTCCATGGTATATATGTACCACATCTTCTTGATCCAGTCATCTATTTTTGGGCATTTGGGCTGTTTCCAAAGCTTAGCTATTGTAAACAGTGCTGCTATAAACATAGGGGTGCAGGTGCTCTTTGGAATTGATGTTTCTGTGTCCTTTGGGTAAATACCTAGGAGTGGAATTGCTGGATCATATGGAAGCTCTATGTTTAGTAGGTCCAGAAATCTCCACACAGCTCTCCACAGTGGTTGGACCAGTTTGCACTCCCACCAACAGTGCAGGAGAGTTCCTTTTTCTCCACAACCTCGCCAACATTTGTTGTTGCTAGTTTTTTTAATATGTGCCATTCTCACTGGTGTAAGATGATATCTCATGGTAGTTTTGATTTGCATTTCCCTGATTACAAGTGATGTTGAATATTTTTTCATATGTCTGTTGGCCATTTGCATTTCCTCTTCAGAGAAGTTTCTTTTTAGCTCTTCTGCCCATTTTTTGACTGGGTTATTTTCTTTGTTGTTGTTGAGTCTCATCAGCTCTTTGCAGATTTTTGTGATCAGTCCTTTATCATTAGTGTTGGGTGCAAAAATGTTCTCCCAGTCAGTGGGGTTTTTCTTTGTTTTTGTTATTGTCTCTTTTGCTGTGCAGAAGCCCTTTAATTTGATGTAGTCCCAGCTGTTTATCTTTGCCTTCACTATCACTGCTTTGGGTGATGTATCTGTAAAGATGTCTTTGATGTGCAAATCACGTAGTGTTTCGCCTATATTTCCTTCTATATATTTTATGGTCTTATGTCTAGTTCTTTAATCCATTTTGAGTTGATTTTTGTGTATGGTGTGAGGTAGTAGTCAAGCTTCATTCTTTTGCATGTAGCAACCCAGTTTTCCTAGCACCATTTATTGAACAAACTTTCTTTGCTCCAATGCATAGTCTTTGCTCCTTTGTCAAAGATTAGTTGACCATAAATCTGTGGGTTTATTTCTGGATTTTCTATTCGATTCCATTGGTCTGTATGTCTGTTCTTGTTCCAATACCATGCAGTTTTGATGATTATGGCTTTGTAGTAGAGTTTGAAGTCTGGGAGTGTGATGCCTCCATTCCCTTCTTTCTTTTTCAGGAGAGCTTTGGCAATTGGGGGTTTTTTGTGATTCCATATGAATTTCATCAATAATTGTTCTATTTCTTTGAAGAATGACATTGAAATTTTGATTGGAATAGCATTGAATCTGTATATTGCTTTTGGTAGGATGGCCATTTTAATAATGTTTATTCTTCCAATCCATGAGCAGGGGATGTCTTTCCATTTCTTTGTGTCTTCTTCTATTTCTTTTAACAGTGTTTTATAGTTTTCTTTGTATAGGTCCTTTACCTCTTTTGTTAGATTTATTCCCAAATATTTGATTTTTTTTGTTTCAATAATAAAAGGGATGGTTTTTTTGATTTCTTCTTCTTCAGATTTATTGTTTGTGTATAGGAAGGCTACTGACTTTTGCGTGTTGATTTTGTATCCTGCCACTTTACTGGACTGATTGATGAGTTGAATTAGTTTTCCTTGGAGTTTTTGGGGTTCTCTATGTATATTATCATATCATCTGCAAATAGTGATAGTTTGACTTCTTCTTTTCCTATTTGGATTCCTTGGATGTCTTTCTCTTGTCTTATTGTTCTGGCTAGGACTTCCAGTATTATATTGAAAAGCAGTGGTGAGAGTGGGCATCCTTGTCTTGTTCCAGATCTTAATGGAATTGCTTTCAGCTTTTCACCATTGAGAATGATACTGGCTGTTGGCTTCTCATAGATGGCCTTTATGATGTTGAGGTATGTTCCTTGTATCCCAAGAATTTCAAGGGCTTTTATCATGAATGGGTGTTGCACTTTGTCGAAAGCTTTCTCAGCATCTATTGATATTATCATATGGTTTTTATATTTCTTTTTGTTGATGTGTTGGATAACGTTGATTGATTTTCGGATGTTAAACCATCCTTGTGTCCCTGGAATGAATCCTACTTGGTCGTGGTGAATTATCTTGTGGATACATTGTTGGATTCTGATAGCTAAAATTTTGTTGAGGATTTTTGCATCAGTGTTCATTAGGGAGATTGGCCTGTAGTTTTCCTTTTTTGTGTTGTCCTTATTCGGTTTTGGTATTAGTGTAATGTTGGCTTCATAGAACGTGTTTGGTATTGTCTCTTCCTTCTCAATTTTTTGGAAGAGTTTGTGAAGGATAGGCACCAATTCATCTTTGAATGTTTGGTAGAATTCGTTTGTAAATCCATCAGGTCCTGGGCTTTTGTTTTTGGGGAGGTTTTTGATTACCATTTCAATTTCACTGCTTGTAATTGGTCTGTTTAGGTGTTCTATTTCTTCTTTATCTAGCTTTGGGTGATTGTAGAGTTGTAGGAATTTGTCCATCTCCTCTAGATTGTTGAACTTGTTTCCATACAACTCTTCATAGTAGTTACTGATTATTCTTTTTATTTCTGCTGTGTCCATTGTGATTTCTCCTCTTTCATTTCTGACCCTGTTTATTTGTGCTTTCTCCCTTTTTTCCTTTGTGAGCCTGGCTAGGGGTTTGTCTATTTTATTGATTTTTTCGAAGAACCAGCTCTTGGTTTCATTAATCTTTTGGATTGTTTTTTTAGTTTCAATTTCATTTATTTCTGCTTTGGTTTTTATTATTTCTTTTCTTCTACTGGTTTTGGGGTTTTTTTGTTGTTCTTTTTCTAGATCTTTGAGCTTCGAGATTAGGTTGTTTCTTTGAGTTCTTTCTTGTTTCTTGATGTGAGCTTATATTGATATATATTTTCCTCTTATTTTGCTTTTGCTGCGTCCCATACATTTAGGATATTGGTCTCCTCCTTGTCATTCAATTCAAAGAATTTTTTAATTTCCTCTTTGATCTCCTCATTAGTCCAGTGGTCTTCCAGTAGTGCGGTTTTTAGTCTCCATGAGGTAGGAAAGTTCCTTGCCTTCTTTTTATGGTTTATTTCTAGCTTGATGCCTTCATGGTCAGAAAAGATGGTTGGTATGATTTCAATCTTGGTGTATCTGTTGATGTTTGTCTTGTGCCCCAGTATGTGATCGATCCTGGAGAATGATCCGTGTGCGCTTGTGAAAAATGTGTACTCCGTTTTTGGGGGGTTTAGTGTTCTATAGATGTCTGTTAAGCCCAAATGCTCTAGGTCCTTATTTAGAGCTTTAGTTTCTTACTTATTTTTTGTCTTGTTGATCTATCCATTTGCTTTTTCGCGCCACTTTTCCGCGCAAGCTTACTGGGCGGCCCGGGGCTGTGTGCTGGTCCTGGCCTCCTCCTGGGGGGCGGGGTCTCTGTTTAATGGTGTCCGGAGCTCACCTCCGCTGCGAATCCTGCAGGGTTCTCCGCAGCTCCCGTTCACGGGGTGTGGTGGCTGCAATAGTTCCTTTCCACTCGCAGTCCCGCTTGCTGCGTCGTTTGTTCTTGTTGGCCATTTTGGTTTGTTGTTTTCCTCCTCTCTGCCGTTGGAGAGTGCCGCCTCTGTGGGCGGGGGAGGGGAGCAGGGTTCTGCGCTTCCCTCCCTTCTCGTCCTCTTTTATGGCAACTTTCTTCTTTGGGCAGTTTGCTGGAGTCGTCCGTTTATCTTCCGTGTCCCAGTTCTCACTGGGACCTGCCGCTTTTCCTCCCTATTAACTTTTTTAATGGGAGATCTTACTTGCAGCGTTTCCTCTCCGCCATGTTGCTCCGCCCTTTCGTAGAAATCATTTTAAAAAGCAAAAAGAAACAAGTAAAATTAATTTATATATTTTATTTATATCATGTATCAAAATATTCTTTTTTAAATTGAGGTTACATTGGTTTACAGCAATGTATGTGATTCAGAAGAATTCAAAATTATGCTTTTTAATATATAACCAGTATGAAAAAATATTAATGTGATTGCTTACATGCTTTTGTTTGAATCCAAATATTTTGTACTTACAGCATATTTCACTTCAGACTAACTGTAATTCAAGAGCTCAATGTCACATATGGCTAGTGGATACCATATTGGACAACCCAACATTATTTTATGAATGAAAATACATATATGTATTTTTTATCTTTCCCTCTCTCTTGCTTCTCTTCAACAGGTAAATGTAGACTGATGATAAAACTTATACAGCAAAATAACAATATAACCCTCTTTCCTTCTTACTTCCCAGAAACTGATTCCCCATTGTTTTGCTTTTTTTTTTTTACAGCTCTATTTAGTTATTTTTTGTTTGAACCATAACATCTATAATCACAAAGGTAACTCTATTTAATTAAATTTGTAATACCAGGTAACTATGATCTTGCACTAATGACAGGATGATGTCCTTGAGGATACCACTTAATAAATTGTATCACTTGCTGATGATAAAACCATCATCAATCATATTTTTAGGAGGATCCTCTAACAAATTAAGTCCCTATTTCTCAGAGTTATTTTCAGGACCAAAGCCCACCCTGTTTCACCACTAGTTGCCACAAGGAATTAGTTTTTTTTTTTTTTTTTTTGGCAAATTATTTAAGAAAATTCTTTCTAATAGAATTAAGCTTAAACTTCTAATGATTCCAATCTCCCTTCCTTTGAGACATCTGTTAAAGAGTGGGTGAGGAAAAGGATGTAGGAGCAGAGTGTCAGCTGAATAATCCTGGATGGGTTATGAGTGTGTGTATTGATTACTCCGTGTGGGACAATGGAAAGGTGACTTCCAGCAGTTGAGTTTTATGTAGTGCAGTATAACCTCACTTATGGAGAGCCCAGGGCTTAAGCACCAGGAATGGTGTCAGGTGCAAAAGGGAAAAAATGTGTGTCTTGTAAAAAACAAAAAGAAACTATGAACTTTGAGCATTTTGAACATAGTTAAGAAGCGCCAAAACCATGAAGGTTACAGCAGGCGCTTTGCGATTGATTAATTCTCCAACAAGAGGGAAGAAATCTCCTGCTTGATGGTGATGTATATAAAAGGTCAGTCTTTTCATGTAGAAGCCAAGAAGCTCAGATGACATGATAGGGATGCAATGAGATAAGAAATATGAAAGGCAGTGAGAGGGGGAAACAAGCAAAGGCAAGTATACAGGGAGCAGAAGTGTTGGGAACAAAGAATTAGTAGTGAAGGAGAGACCTCAAAGCGTCATCCACTCTTGTGGACAGTGGCGAGAGTGAGGCAGGCATGAAGTTCAGAGTGAATGTGAGTAGCCGAATGAGTGTCGGGTGCCGTATACATTTACATTTTCACATACTTAATGTTTCTGAAAAAAACCTCTTATGCTGATTGTAATCCTCTACTTACTCCCTTGTGGTTGTCTAATCTGTAGTAGAGATTTGTATTCTTTTGATCCTCTAGGCTCCCAATAACGTAGATAAAGCAAGCCTATGGGTGCTGGGGGTGATGTTGCCAACACTGAGATCTAAATGTCAGCGTTCCGGACAAAAAAAAACAAGGTAGAGAGAGGAAGACAAAAATAACTAATAAATATTTTAATTATCCAGAAATCATTTTTCTAGCCTCTTTAGCTATGTATATGCTGGTTAAGAACAAAGGAGTAGGCAAAACAAATATGAAAATCTAGACTAGATGATGCCAAGACCACACAGCAACCTTGAAGCAATTTACTCATTGAAAACTCCCCAGGCCCCAGAAGTGTGGCACCACTTTCCCTTCTCTTAACGATGCCAGACATCACCACTCCCTGGGGCCCTCGTTCCTGCAGAGCCTGAATATTGCCTCAGAAGCCTCAACTCTGCACTTCGGGCAGCTACTACTGTTCTGTTGTGGGGGTCAAGCATGCAGCTTGAAAGCCATTTGTCATCCTTTCCTTATGTTGTTACTGAGAAAGTTTTATTCTTGTATTTACGACAGTCTAACAAGCATGGTTAGCATTTTTGCAGCCAATTGCAGATCAGCAGAACAAAATACCAAGTGAGAGAAGGCAGGTGATAAATGACAGCCAAAGAGATGACAGGTGACTTTGAGGGAGGGATGGAAGAAATTGTATAAGCCTGTGAACTTCATATCAAATCCAAACGCAGCTGGCTCATTCAGTGTCAGAGTGTGTGCATGTGTGGTGGCAGGAAGAGAACAGGCTTTGGAATAAGACAGGTCCAGATTCAAGTCACACATCTTCTGCCAGTAGCTTTGCAAACTTGAACAGTTCTGAGTTATTGGGTTCTCAGTTATTTTCATTTCTAAACTGGAGATAACCAATGTTACCTTCCTAATCTAGTTTTTGTGAATATTAAATACACATAAGGCAAAAAAAGGCTTGTGGTAAGTAGCTTTTGCCTTTCCTCCCTAACCCCTCCCCAACTGACAACCACCTAGAAATGCATAGGTTCTCAGGGTATCAATGAATTTCATAACTTCCCTGGTATTGTTAAAATCATACTACATTGTGGGCTATATAATCCATACTGCTAGGCACTGGGACATAGAGTTATGTGAAAAACAGCCCATGCCAGCAACGGAACAGTCTGTGAACCTAAATGAGATGGTGGGGGACAGTGCCCGAAAGAATCAGGTCCGAGCAAGCCAAGCTGGCAGTAGCACAGAGTGCGTGATAACAACTCTCTGAGGGGAGCACCATGTATTTATGGTGACGACACTCCTGAATCATCAAGGAAACAGAGATCGTGCCTAGTAAACTATGTTTAAAGAGGCAGGAGAGGAGTCATTTTTGCCTTCAAGTTTTCCCATTTAAAATGATTAAGCTTAAAAATTAATTTTCATGGTTTAGTTTGGTGGAAAATTCATTAATTTCTACTGAAACATTTTATTTATTGATGTGTCAAATAAATGAAGCATTGCTAATGTGACCAATGAGGAAGGCCAAAATGAGGAAGAAATGGAGAAAGGACTGAGAAAGGACAGAAATACAATATTATGCAGCCAGAGCTACCTCATGGGTATCAGTCTTTTGTAAGTATACCTTCTTGCTCCTTCATTTAATCTTCAGATACCCTGTCTGGCTGGTGAAACAAGGCTGGTTTCACTACTTGAGAGAGAAGGAAGCTAGTTCTTTAACAGCCACATACTTAGGAGGTTGTATATACAGAAAATAGAGCACACATTCGCTCCATGAAATACAATAAATGTAAAAAAAAAAGAAAGTTACCCACACATAAATGTATGTAAGTCGAAAGAATTTCATTTGAACACATTTTTGAAACTGGGTAGCAATCATCCAGAAAGTGATATGGGCATAAAAGTATTCTACATATAAAATAAATGTTGAATATGATCATCTCACCACAACTTTGTAGCTTCTCTTTTCTTCCTTCCTCTCCTTCCTTCTCCAAATACATAAGTAAAAAATGTGAGAAATACAAAAAAAAAAAAAAGAGAATATGGGAGATAAGAAGAAAATAGGTGATGGAAAGAGCAAAATAGAAGAGATTAGGAGATATAGCTGTAGGAAACTCTTGGTCAAGATCATATAATAGGTCTCTGGTAGAATTAAAATTTGGAAAGAATACATTTATGATTTTAAATTTCTCCTAAAAAAATTTGAAATCAGGGAAAGGGTAAATGTGTCAAAAATTTAGATGATGTGTTTGCTGCCAGTAAATGAATAAGCAGTTTGGACAGAACTGAAAGCTTTCCCTGTGGTCCAGAGCTGGAACCTTAGCTTAGGCTCTATGGTCTGCCATTCTCAATTACTCAACAACATCCAGTGGCCAAGCATATCTCCTCCCCATGGAGTCACTGCAGGATGTGCAGAAAGATCAAATGCAGATCATGTTCCCCAGGCACTGCTCAGGATCCAGAGCTCATCTGTACAGCAGAGTGATCAAGAGGGTGGGCGAGCTTCCAATCCCCTGTCTTTCCTTACCATGTCACCCCGCAGGCACTAACTTAATGCTGTGCCAGTTTCTCCCCCACTCAGGCATAATCCTGGTGATTACAACTCACAGGTTATTGAGCATATTAGAGGTGATAATTCATGTAAAGTATTTAATGTAAGGATTGCTCATAATAAGTTCTCAATATATATTAGCTTTTACAACAAGCTATCTTTCTTCCTTTCAAAAAATGAACACTATTTGCCTGTGTCAAATTTTAGTGAGTTCTCTGACCTATAATTAACATTATTTTTTTAAAAAAAGGAAAAATGGGCCTCAATCAAAATCATTTCCCATTGTTCAACACTTCAGCAACAAAAATCTGAGAGAAAAATCTGATGTTTTAGAAAATGCCTGTTTGAAAAGTTTTTGGGGTTTGGGCATTTGCTGTTTTTTTTTCTTCAGCTTGAGAAGCATTTCCCAAGAATCAAGGGCTGTAAGTTTGTAGCATTTACATTTTTATTTCTCTAAACAGTCTCCAAAAAATTAAAAAGAACATTATTTTGAAAGTTGTGTTTATTATTCTTTTATATGTTGTTTCATGAGTATGAAGACTTTAAAACCTCATTCATTGGGGAAAATGGAGAGAAAACAGTGAGAAATTCTGCCTGAGAAAATATTTGAGAAGAAATGGAGTTTTAGTAATCTCAAGGAAAATTAAAATTTTAAGCCAAGATATAAATGGGTATTTACACTAAAAAAGCTAAGTTCATAAAACCACTCCACAGAATTCCCTAATTGTTTTTATACTGCATCATAAGTATAAAATACTTGGTAACATAAAACTTTTAATTACTAGAACCAGAAAGAAATGACACTTTAAAAGATACCTGAATTTTCCTAGCTTACAAATAGACTCTAAAGAATTCTTTGAAGGAAAAAAAATATTTCTTAATATTAATTACATATAGCTTAGCTGGTTAACTATAATCATGAGATTAATGAACTGTGAATTAATGGGGTTTTATTGTATAATGCAAGTTAAAGCAATATACTCATAAAACAAACAATCCAATTATCTTTTATTATATCATAGCTTTCAAACACCTAGGGCTTTGGTCTCATTTATCTTTAGTTGTATACAGACAGAATTCTATCAAGGGAATGCCAGGAGCATGAAGTTATTAACTCTTTCTACTGAAGCCAGAGGTCACAGAAATGTCTTGCAGGATATCCTGGCTTCTTAGTGTGATTTAAGAGCCTCAGCTCTGGACTCACACTCCCCAAGATCAAATGCTGCTTCCTCCTGGTAGACTCTTTGACAGTGGGAAGTTTTACCAGGTCCATCCTCTGTAAAATTAAGATGATTATGGAATTTATCTCACAGGGTTGCTGGAAAATTAACTTTTAAAACAGAGCCTGATACATAGACAAATCTCAATATAATTCTATCACGATAGCTGGCCGGGTATTAAAAGAAGTTTATCCACTTTTAGCCTTCCACGCAGCAAATTCACCAAGCTCTAACTTAGATGATTAATTCAACTTTGCTTATAATTTGCCACACATTTAGTGGTTTTGTATGCTATAATAGTATTAAAATACCTCCTTCAGGAGGTGATTTTTAAAACTTATTTTTCTGAGGTTACCAGAGTAGAGGGTTGAAGCAAAGGGTGGAGGAAGTCCAGTGGTCTATAGGAACTAGTATTTTGGTCATGGGCATTGTGATATACATTTGAAGAGATGTGAACCTGTACTCTTCAAATATATACAGTGTTGTAAACCAATATTACCTCAATAAAAATAATAAACAATAAAATTTTTAAAAACTTGTTTTTTTGTGTAAATGCATTGTAAAATTAGCTTTAAAAATCATTTAGATTTTTTAAATACTTTAAAAAGTCCTTTAGAATAAAATATTCACTTAAGTTCAGTTACTATATTATTAGTATTTCAACTCAGAGGTGACTTTTCTGGTAATATAATAGGGCAGAATGACTTTTATGGACTTATTTTTATTGTTTACTTCTATTTTTGTTATTTAAATTTTATGACAGTTGAAATATCACTAGGAGAGCTCTTGAGTTTTCCCTTTCCCCACCTACTCTTTGTCGGTCAACACCACTTGTCCAAGCCCCAATGTCTTGGTTTCTCTCTCTTTTTTTTTTAATTTACCCTCTTATATATATATATATATTTTTTTTTAAAGAGATTTGTTTTTATTTATTTATTTATACAAGCACTGGGTACAGTCAGAAGCGCGGGAGGGTGAGAGAATTCACCAGAGCCAGAGCGGGGAGCAGAGCAGGCAGAAGGACCAAAGTACACTGCTGAGGGGAGCAGCGGGCGGCAGGAGAGGTCTGCGCGCCATGTGGGACCCTCCTCTGGTGGCGGGGGAGCAGCTGGGGATCGAACCGGCACAGCACAGGCTGCGGGCAGCTTCGCAAACCAGCGCTCAACCGCTGCGCCACCGGGGAGGCCCTTGGTTTCTCTTTGATACTTCTCTTTCCCTCACATACCTTATTCACTATATCATGAGAACTAAACACACTGTTTTTAAAACATGTCATCATATGTTTCTTTCTTTATGGTTATTATTCTCTTTCAAACAACTTTCACCTGTTCTCTTGCCTGGACTGCAGCATCAGCTTCTTAAATGGTTTGCTTGTATGGGAGAATTTCCAGGTTGCCAAGAGAAGAAGACTCTTGAGTCCTGACAGGATCACTTCTAATTTCCCTCAATTCTTTCTTTTTTTAAAAAAGATTCATTTATTTATGCATACAAGAACTGGGGTATAGGCCAGAGGTGTGGAGGTGAGAGGATTCACCAGAGACAGAGTGGGGAACAGAACAGGCAGACTGACTGAAATACACTGCTGAGAGGAGCAGCAGGTGAGTCAGGAGAGGTCTGCTGCTCCATGTGGGTAATCCCTGACCGGAGATTCAACTCGTGCTGCAGTGGCTGCGGATTGCTTCATAAGTTGCATCTTAAACCCTTGTGCCACCAGGAGGCCCAGATTCCCTCAGGTCTTAATTCCCACCAAGGTTAATTCCATGATATAGTTCAGAATAGTGTAATAAATTGACTTCCTCTCCAAGAAAGTAGTATAGTTGACAGTTTCTTTTAGATTTTCATTACATAACCACTCTCAAGATACTACAATGCACTTTATCTCCTTCTCTCAATTTGTTTTTATTATCTCATATTAGCATCTTCAACATAGCAGGGTGGGCAAGTTTGATTACATTGTTTTCTAAGGGAGAAAACTGAGGCTCAAAGAGACCATAAAAATTGTAAGTCACAGACTAAAGATTTGAACCCAGTCTGGTAATACCAATGCCATGGATTTATCCTGGCATTCATTTAGATTTACAGAATAAAAATCTGGACTAGAGCAGGAGAATCTGTTGTTTTAAGGAACTCTCCAGTAGTAGTACTCAGTAGTAGTACTGAGTTGGACAAGAAAAAGCAGGTAAGGAATGTTAAATACACGATATCTTTGGAATATCAGCTGAGAGTAATTTATCCGATTAGGTTAGTGAACTGGTTAGCCCCAGGGATGAGACATGGAAAGATGGCAATGGAAACCAAAGAGTCATTGGTTGGGGAAGATGGACAATATATGCTATTTGTCAGCAAAAGAATCACAAAGTATGAGATGGATGTGGAGAGCAATCAAATTGAAGTTCTGTGAGTTGAAGACTATTATTTCATGGTTTAAGGGCCTCCAGTAAAATCCAAGTAGATACTGAGCTTTTTTAACTGTCTCTTCAAGTTTTTTGAAGTCTTTACCCAAGTTATTCAATGTATTTTTGAACCATTAAAAAAGTCCTTTCAAAGTAAAGTAGGTGAAAAGGATATTTTATAGGGGTATAAGATAATTTAAAATAATTTAAGCCAGAAATGGCTTTACAAGTATCTCCATACCATTCTCCCAATTACTGAGAAGTCTATTTATGATACAACCATAATGAAATTAAAAGAAACAAATATTTAGAGTATTTTTCCTATTGGAGAACATATAACTTTGTCAACAAAGCCTAATAAAATGCTGCTCTACCATAGTTCTTGTTAGCATTGAGTCCTAGCTAATAGAAGAGATAAACAGCCTCCTGAGGCTTAGAAACTATGGGAAGTCACATCTGGTAGTTTGCACCTGGCTGACCTATTCATGGAAAAGGTCAGTTTAGTGCAAAAGGGCATTTTTAAAAAATCAGCTCTGCTGGAAGGAATTGAGCAGCTGTCAGGGGAGAAGGGTTTCATCCTTTCACACAATTCCACTCACTGAGCCCATTGCTTTAACCATAGCTGAGAGGGCCGTGGCTCTGCATTTGGTAACATTATTGTTGTCTATTCTTTACTCCTTTTGTTACTAGTGCAAATTTAGAAATTCACATTTTTCCTGTATTTCATTTATAGATGCATTAGTCCAATAGAGTCAGAACACTTCATTTTATTACAACCTGAAGTCATATTTTAGGACTGGGTTCTATTTTCTTTACAAATATTAGAATACTGCTTTTGTGTTCCAAGTTAATTTTATTTAGTCAGTTAAAGCTTTCTCAATACCTGATCATAGTTTGCATGACAAATTATCTTTTTGCTATTCCTAAATTTGAGTCAATAGAGCGTTCAGGAAACCCATTTGAAGGAGAGGCAAGTTGAGGCAATTTATAAGGGATATCACTTGACCCCAGTACTGTGAGGCTCTAGTAGTGTCCACAATATGCTTTCCTAAAAGGCAGGAAGTAAGGTGTGGAGTTTTATAATGTTTGGAATTTCAAAATACCCATTCTAGGTGAGGATCTGTCAGAACAGATTAGATGACTGTCTTAGCTAGATTCAGGGAGTCTCCACTCAGATTTGGTTTCTATTCTTTAATGTCCAATGCATAGCTTTAAACACTGAACCTCAGGTTTAATATCGTAACAACACTCTCCAGGTATTCAATTTTAGATTTTGATAACATCTGAGAAATTATTTTTTTTTTACACAAATCTCTTTTCAAATTACTCACTGCATTTGTAGCTATAACTAGGACATGGAAATAGCCTAAATGTCCATCAACAGACATTGGATCAAGAAGATGTGGTATATCCACACTATGGAAAACTATTCAGCTATAAGTGGAAACACTGTCATTTATAGAAAAATGGGAGGGGAGAACTTGAGGAAATCATGTGTAGTAAGGCAGATCAGAATGACAAAGACAAATACTGAACATTTACACAGTGGATGATTTGAAAAAGTAAAATACAAAAACTTGCAGATGTTAATAAAATGAAAATTCTGAGGTTAAGAGGGAGGGTACAAAGGGACAAAAGATACGGGGATGGTGGTGGGTAAAAAAGGAAAAAAAACTGCATATTGCACTATTTTCTGAAAAGATATCATAGCTTTTTCATAAAAGATAAAACCAAATAAAAGAGACTTATTACATCCAAGAATATTCAAGGAGGAGGAAATCAAATGCTATCTTTTGAAGAGTGGGATATCAGAGTTTGTGGAGAAATTTTATAAATAGCATAATCCTTCAACAATGTGTCTCCTCATTTATCCATGACAAACACTAACAAACTATTCAATACTATCAGACTCTAAAGTGAATTGTTTTTTCGGGCCTCCCAGGTGGCGCAGCGGTTGAGCGCTGGGTTGCGAAGCTGCCCGCGGCCTCTGTGGCGCCGGTTCGATCCCCGGCTGCTCCCCGGCCACCGGAGGAGGGTCCCGCATGGCGCGCAGACCTCTCCTGCCGCCCGCTGCTCCCCTCAGCAGTGTACTTTGGTCCTTCTGCCTGCTCTGCTCCCCGCTCTGGCTCTGGTGAATTCTCTCACCCTCCCGCACTTCTGACTGTACCCAGTGCATGTATAAACAAACAAAACAAACAAACAAACAAATAAATAAAAACATGCCTCTATTAAAAAAAAATAAAAAAAAAGTGAATTGTTTTTTCAAATGGTAGCACAACATTGATATTCTTTCCCTGGATCAATAAGGAAGTTACAATTTGTAGTAGAAATTACCATTATTTTCCTTCAACTGCATTCCAAAACCTAAGATAATCATACACAACAAAAACTTACTCAATAGGAGCCTCCCTGGTGGCACCAGGGGTTAAGATGCAGCACTATGAAGCTATCTGCTGCCACTGAAGCACGAGTTTGATCCCTGGCCAGGGAGATGACCCACATGGCGCATCATACCTCTCCTGACTCACCTGCTGCTCCCCTCAGCAGTGTATTTCAATCAATCCACCTATTCTGCCTCCCACTCTGTCTCTGGTGAATCTTCTTATCCCTGCACCTCTGGCCTGTACCCCAGTTCCTGTATGAATAAATAAATAAATAAATTTTTTAAAAAACTAACTCAACAGTTGATTTGTCGGGCCTCCCCTGGTGGTGCAGCAGTTGAGCGCTGGGCTGCGAAGCTGCCTGCAGCCTCTGCAGCGCTGGCTGCCCTATAACAGTTTGATCCCCGGCCTCCTCCGGGGAGGGTCCCACATGGCATGACAGACCTCTCTTGTCTCGCCCACTGCTCCCCTCAGCAGTGTGTTTCATCAGTCTGCCTGTACTGTTCCCTGCTCTGGCTCTGGTGAATTCTCTCACCCTCCCACGCTTCTGACTGTACCCAGTGCATGTACAAACAAACAAACAAACAAATAAATAAATAATACATGCCTCTTTAAAAAAAATAACATAAAATAAAAAATAAAATAAACTCTTGCCATTTGTAGATGGAGCTGGAAGGGCTAATGCTAAGGGAAGTAAGCCAGAAAAAGAGAAATATCAATGGTGTCATTTGTATGTGAAATATAGAGAAACCACGAGTCAAAGACAAACAATAAAACCAACCTTTGAAAAAGGGCCATAGATCTGAGGCACCCAGAGGAGGAGAGAGAGGGGTGAGAAGTGGGGAGTTGGGGAGACACAATGGACTATGGTGAAGGACTGTGGGAGTGCTGTGGTGACTACACCTGAGAGGTGCAATCCTATACTGTCAAAACATTAACAGGGATGTAAAACATTTCAAATAAAAAAATGTTAAAAATAAATAAAAGCTAAAAAACATGAACAGTTTATTTTGCTTTAAGATTGATCAGGGAATGCACAAGGCATAGAAATGTAACAATGCAAATTTGTTAATAGGGATTATGAGGCAGTTTCTTCATAGATTTTAATTTAACTCCATGATGAGTTTATGATTAATTTTCCTCATTTCATAGTGAAAGTAAGTTCTGGAATCAGATTCATAACAAAAACTTTACTATTTTTCTTTTAACTTTCCTATTTATTCAACTTGAAATAAATGGCTTTTAAAAAGCAAGTATCTGGGCCTCCCTTCGTGGCGCTGGCTA
Organism: Talpa europaea; assembly: GCF_964194135.1. Lineage (NCBI taxonomy): Eukaryota > Metazoa > Chordata > Mammalia > Eulipotyphla > Talpidae > Talpa > Talpa europaea. Next base: position 38,976,543 of record NC_140068.1, on the reverse strand, counting down.
TTGAGCGCTGCGCTGTGAAGCTGTCCACAGCCTCTGCAGCACTGGTTCAATCCTGGCCAGCAGGGGAGGGTCCCACATGGCGGGACAGACCTCTCCTGTCTCCCTACTGCTCCCCTCAGCAGTTATTATCAGTCTGCTTGTTCTGCTCCCCTCTCTGTCTCTGTTGAATCCTCTCACCCTCCCGCACGTCTATCCTGTACACTGGTTCTTGTATAAATAAATAAAATAAATCTTAAAAAAAAAAAGCAAGATCTGGAGTTTATGGAACCAAAATTCTCTGTCACTGAAACCAGATTTTTAACATACCCAATAAAGGCTGATATTTCCCATCACCTCATCCGGAGGAGACAAATTCATACTGAAATAATTTTCCTTTCATTGAAAACAAAACATCAATATCCCCAGAATAGTCTGCCACTTGAAAAGAGAAAAGTTGGAATCTTTTGAGACTAATGTTTATAATTATTTATGTTTAGCCAACGTGCTTTTTAAGACTCCCAATACACACTTTAGATTTTTAGTAAAGATTTTTACAGAGAGTTCAAACACTTAGTTTAACATGTTTAAGTATCAATGATTCATGTCAAAACAAAATTACACATTAGCCAAATGCCAAACAAGTTTGACATGGAGATGAATCAGATCAGGCTGTTCAGTCTCCAGACTATAAGCACTGTTAAGTACTTCAGCATTATTACTTCCATTTCCTTACAGAACATGCTTTCAGCATTCGAACCATGAGGTTTAAGGGGAGTCACACTAGAAATAGGGAGAATGCCTCCTTTCTTTTAACTTATCATGACTGAATTGGCATAATGAATGGTGGCAGATAGGCCTTTCCATCACACAACAGTTACTATTACATTTTGAATGATTCAGCTTCAGTGTCAAGAATAGCAAGTCTACTCACACAAAAGCTGGTGGGAGGCACGTGCTGTGAATTTAACATAGGGAATAGGAGAGAAGGGTCTGGACAACAACTTTTACCCTGTATAGGGAATAGAGCCCTATAAATCTGCACATGGATGAGCTATTAGAGATTACAGAAATGATAGGGAAATTCACTTCAGGTCAGTGTTACTTACCTAGAAAATTTGATGGCTTGAAAGCAAAAATAACTACCTAACATTACTTGATGTCTCTTTGTCTAAAGAGTTAACCATATTGCTAACATTCCTGCTACATGTGAAATGTGAATTTTTGTAGGATGACTTGAATCTAATTTCATGAAGTACTGAGACTTTGAGCATGGTATTTAATATAATGTCATTAGTTAAAAGAGAGGAGCCCATTACAACATTGTCAGTTGCATAGTAAAATCAACTTGATAAAGTGTGGCCCCAAAATGTAATTATTATCACTAGACAACCATTAGAAGTTACTTGATATCTATTATATTTGTACCTATTATATATCAATAAATCTAGATGGAGGCAGATCATACCACATAAAAGATTTTCCTTCACACCTCACACTTCATATATTTTCCTTATCTTACTTGATTGATTATAGCACAATTCTCTGTATATTTCACATTTAGGAAATAAAATAATTAATATTGATAATATTAAATAAGTCCTCTTGCCGAGTGTTTGATATTGAAAAAATGCAATTTGTTGGGTCTTAATATTAAGGGCATACCCTATTTTAACTACTTATTGATTTTTTTCTTATATACCAATGAAATGAAAGTTTTAATAAAAGTAATTGTAATAACATTTAGATGACTTATCTCATTTTTCTTAGGTTATATGAATTTAAAGACTATATGGCACAACTAACTCAGATCTAAATAATGATAGAAATAATTAGTTGTCATAAAAATGACCATAATGACCAACTGGATGAATGTGTAAAGCTGTGCAGAAGAGGATCATCCAAGAAATCACAAATCCTAGTATTATGATGTTCATTTACACTTTATAGATGCTGAGAAATGCCTTTTAAATTAGAGCAAGAGGGAAGCCATATAAACTCACACCTGTCCCAGGGATTTTGATGATCTTTTATGTTTTTTTTCAGTGGAAAATTTCATGGACAAGATTGCTTTCCTTTCCATAGCTCTATTCTAATAACTTTTAAAAAGATCAAGAGCACAATTATATTTTTATTATCTATTTATTGAAATACAAATACCATCATTAGGTTCTAGATAAACATGTAAATTGTTCTACAGGTATATTTTGGGCTAAATTATTCATAGTTAAAATTTATATTCAACTATATAACATATGTGCCATATAGTTAAATTTAAATATAATATAAAAGTATAATAAATATAAATGTGAACTTATCTAATACTATCTGTGTGCTAGTCACTATGTAGAAGGGAATATAAGGAGGCATATAGATGAAAAAAGACACTATATCCTCATGGGGTTTACAGTATTGTTGTGGAGACAAGAAAATAATTGGAAAACGTAATCATATATGAGTGACCTGCCACATTGATTGGGATGGTCTATAAGGATAGGCTAACACAGAAAGTCGAGGTCAGTTTTTGTTAGACATTTAGGGAAACAGTGAGGGTAATGACAGTTGTTCTAAAGAGAAGACTTCTCTCTAGAATAAATTTATATCTGAATGTTGCAGCTTTGAATATGCTTTGGCTTGTGTCATCATAATATAAACAAACAAGAAACAAATATTAAGAGTTTGGACTATTGCATATCAACTCTTAATTAATTGCACTTTAACATTTGCTTTCACAGAAATCCTAGGAAAGAGAATCTTTCCATACTACATACCTTTACTTTTTCCCAATGACTCATCCCTACTTCCTTCGACATCTAGTTTAAACCTGTAGAGAGGCTCAATTCTGTAAAATTCAGAAATGTTTTGATTTTGGAAAAAAAGAGTGGTGATAGCATATATGCACAAAGTATTAGAAGATAATTACATCATGAGCTGGGGAAAATTAGTTTTAAGAAATTTTAACTGTACTATAAATATTTGTTACACTGTGTATGTGAAAAGTCATTCCATTATGTCACATACCTCCAAAGGGTAGCTAGACAAAGCACAGTAGACAAAGGAAAAATTAATATTCTGGAAAAGGAAGGTAACGATGCGTAATCACCAAAGAAACAACTCACTTCCTGAGGAAAATACAATTCTTTTAATTAGAATAGAGTAATACAATTCTGAATATGTTTTCTCTTTCTCTCTTCACAATTATGGCCATGATATTTAGATTTTTTAAAATATTAAGTTCTTATATCCCCCTTGAAACTTTCCTCAATTTCTACATCATTCAATTTTTTTTAACTTAAAATTAAATGCCCTCATTATTTTTTCCCATGGAAGTATACACTCTTGGCTTCAAGATGGAAAGTTATTTCCTTTAATATTCATGATTCAGCAGGGTATTTTATGGCTAGGAAGAGTTACAGCTTAAGTGCATATCTTCTGTACATACAGAGGTCAGAAATAATTTGCTTCATGATATAGGAATTAAAATCAATACTCTTACTTCCTTAAGAAAACAAACATAACATAACGTAAATGAGAAATGAGTAAATTATTAATAGATGGGCTTATCTAAAATATAATACAAGCTAAGCAAGGTCAACCCAGAGAATCGAGTTTTAAGAAGCATTGCAAGTTACAGGAAGTATGAGTACAGTAGATATGTTTCCACGACTTTGTTTTACAAAGTCGCTTTCATCTGAGATTTTTAAAGTCACATTTTGCAGACACCACTGTTAAGTGTCCCTGTGTGAAAGTGCTTGTGTGATAATTCTTGACTTGAGAATGAGCAAATGGAGAGCAGGGAAGTCTTGCTCTACCTGGAAGTTTTGCATTTCTTACCTGGGGGCAGAAGACTCCAAGTTTTCTCTTTAACACTAAACTAGGAATGAGCTATAGGGAGTGCCATGGATGCTGTTGTCAGAGTCATCAGGGCTTGCTTCTGATACTCACTTCCAATGCCTTTGTATCAGTTTTCTGCTCTAGATTTTGGCAGATCCTGCATTACAAAGCAATCCCTTCTTTTCTCCCTCTGCTGGGTAAGTTTACAGCTATTGAAAATGTGGTGAGCTAAAGCTTGCCAGTTCATCAGGGAGGGCATTTTCTCCTCTACTACTAGAAAATATTTTATCAGCTGCTGTCTTTGTGGATCCTGCTCTGGTTTATGATACAGAGTGTGGTTTTTTGCTTCTTATTTGTCAAGTCAGGAAAGGGGTTTCCATGCAGCTAGAGAAGTATTCATCAGAGAAAGAGGAAGCCTGCTTAAGAGCCTGACCCCTTGAAATATAGATAGATCTAAAATTCATGACAAGCAATGTAGAATCAGCATCGAGTTTGGCTCTCTGCAAGTAATATGTTTACATCATGGGATACTTTCCTTTTCTTTCAAGTCAGGGCTTCCATAGTAATTCCTTCATTTAGTGAAATAAACAAAATTTTAACTTTAACTTTGGTGTCAGTATTGGAGATATAGATATATACAAAGCAATTCTCTTGTTAAAGCACTTATAGAATAGGAAAGCCTTCTACAAATGAATCCTAATATATCATAATGAAATAGTATCTAATGAACATATGTCCCAAGTATTGTAGAGGCATAGAGAAGATATGATTATTGCTAACTGGGGAGGCGACATCATAGGCATTATTTTGTCAATGGAGAGATTGCCAATGATGTTTCCTTTGTAACCTTCTTGTGATACTTGCATAATGAAGTAATTTATGTAGTAGACAGATGGGTAATTTTTAAGATGGAAATAAATATATATAAATATATAATATATATAAACTAATATATATAAACTAATATATATAAATATATAATATATATTTAATATATATAAAATATATTAAATATATAAAAATATATGTAATATATAAATATAAAAAACTAATATATATAAAATATATTATATATATAAAATATATAAAACTATATAAAATATATATATAAAATATATAAAAACTAATATATATAAAATATATATGCACATGTAAGATGTATATGCACACTAATATACATAAAATACATATATATGCATATATAAGATGTATTCACTTTTATAATGAAGAGTACTTTATAAACATGAGGTCATTTGCAAAAATATCTTTCTTTTTTTTTTAAAGTTTGTTGTGTTTTTTTTTTTAAATAATAAATTTTATTTTTATATTCCCCCATACAATTGCAAACGCCCCATTCTGACCCCAATCCTTCCACTCCCGCCTCCCACCCCCCAAAAAGTGTCTCTGGTTCATAGTTTTTTGTTGATTTTGATTTTCACTTTCTTATATTCATTTTCCTGGTTCCTTATTTAAGTTTTCTAGATTCCTGCTATGAGTGAGACCATCCGGTATTTTTCTTTTTCTTTTTGGCTTATTTCGCTGAGCATGATCCCTTCCAGCGCCATCCATGTTGCTGCAAATTGCATGTGTTTATCTTTTTTGAATGCTGAGTAATATTCCATGGTATATATGTACCACATCTTCTTGATCCAGTCATCTATTTTTGGGCATTTGGGCTGTTTCCAAAGCTTAGCTATTGTAAACAGTGCTGCTATAAACATAGGGGTGCAGGTGCTCTTTGGAATTGATGTTTCTGTGTCCTTTGGGTAAATACCTAGGAGTGGAATTGCTGGATCATATGGAAGCTCTATGTTTAGTAGGTCCAGAAATCTCCACACAGCTCTCCATAGTGGTTGGACCAGTTTGCACTCCCACCAACAGTGCAGAAGAGTTCCTTTTTCTCCACACCCTCGCCAACATTTGTTGTTGCTAGTTTTTTTAATATGTGCCATTCTCACTGGTGTAAGATGGTATCTCATGGTAGTTTTGGTTTGCATTTTCCTGATTACAAGTGATGTTGAACATTTTTTCATATGTCTGTTGGCCATTTGCATTTCCTCTTCAGAGAAGTTTCTTTTTAGCTCTTCTGCCCATTTTTTGACTGGATTATTTTCTTTGTTGTTGCTGAGTCTCATCAGCTCTTTGCAGATTTTTGTGATCAGTCCTTTATCATTAGTGTTGGGTGCAAAAATGTTCTCCCAGTTGGTGGGGTTTCTCTTTGTTTTTGTTATTGTCTCTTTTGCTGTGCAGAAGCTCTTTAATTTGATGTAGTCCCAGCTGTTTATCTTTGTCTTCACTATCACTGCTTTGGGTGATGTGTCTGTAAAGATGTCCTTTATGTGCAAATCCCGTAGTGTTTCGCCTATATTTCCTTCTATGTATTTTATGGTTTCAGGTCTTATGTCTAGTTCTTTAATCCATTTTGAGTTGATTTTTGTGTATGGTGTGAGGTAGTGGTCAAGCTTCATTCTTTTGCATGTAGCGACCCAGTTTTCCCAGCACCATTTATTGAACAAACTTTCTTTGCTCCAATGCATAGTCTTTGCTCCTTTGTCAAAGATTAGTTGACCATAAATCTGTGGGTTTATTTCTGGACTTTCTATTCGATTCCATTGGTCTGTATGTCTGTTCTTGTTCCAATACCATGCAGTTTTGATGATTATGGCTTTGTAGTATAGTTTGAAGTCTGGGAGTGTGATGCCTCCATTTCCTTCTTTTTTTTTCAGGAGAGCTTTGGCTATTCGGGGTTTTTTGTGATTCCATATGAATTTCATCAATAATTGTTCTATTTCTTTGAAGAATGACATTGAAATTTTGATTGGAATAGCATTGAATCTGTATATTGCTTTTGGTAGGATGGCCATTTTAATAATGTTTATTCTTCCAATCCATGAGCAGGGGATGTCTTTCCATTTCTTTGTGTCTTCTTCTATTTCTTTTAACAGTGTTTTATAGTTTTCTTTGTATAGGTCCTTTACCTCTTTTGTTAGATTTATTCCCAAATTATTTGATTTTTTTTGTTTCGATAATAAAAGGGGTGGTTTTTTTGATTTCTTCTTCTTCAGATTTATTGTTTGTGTATAGGAAGGCTACTGACTTTTGCGTGTTGATTTTGTATCCCGCCACTTTACTGAATTGATTGATGAGTTGAATTAGTTTTTCTGTGGAGATTTTGGGGTTCTCTATGTATATTATCATATCATCTGCAAATAGTGATAGTTTGACTTCTTCTTTTCCTATTTGGATTCCTTGGATGTCTTTCTCTTGTCTTATTGCCCTGGCTAGGACTTCCAGTATTATATTGAAAAGCAGTGGTGAGAGTGGACATCCTTGTCTTGTTCCAGATCTTAATGGAATTGCTTTCAGCTTTTCACCATTGAGAATGATACTGGCTGTTGGCTTGTCATAGATGGCCTTTATGATGTTGAGGTATGTTCCTTGTATCCCAAGAATTTCAAGGGCTTTTATCATGAATGGGTGTTGCACTTTGTCGAAAGCTTTCTCAGCATCTATTGATATTATCATATGGTTTTTATATTTCTTTTTGTTGATGTGTTGGATAACGTTGATTGATTTTCGGATGTTAAACCATCCTTGTGCCCCTGGAATGAATCCAACTTGGTCGTGGTGAATTATCTTATGGATACATTGTTGGATTCTGATAGCTAAAATTTTATTGAGGATTTGCAAAAATATCTTTCAAGCAGAACTTTCAGAAGGAATTTCACTGCTCTTTGAACATGGTCAATCAAATGGATTTTTTTTTTAATTTTTTTTTTATTTTATTTTTTTAAGATTTATTTATTTATTTATACAAGCACTGGGTACAGTCAGAAGCGCGGGAGGGTGAGAGAATTCACCAGAGCCAGAGCAGGGAACAGAGCAGGCAGAAGGACCGAAGTACACTGCTGAGGGGAGCAGCGGGCGGCAGGAGAGGTCTGCGCGCCATGTGGGACCCTCCTCCGGTGGCCGGGGAGCAGCCGGGGATCAAACCGGCGCTGCAGAGGCTGCGGGCAGCTTCGCAACCCAGCGCTCAACCGCTGCGCCACCGGGGAGGCCCTCAATCAAATGGATTTTTAGCAGAGACCTCAGGGCCTAAATTAAAGGGTCAAAGTTCAGAACAGAAGGTCATTTGAATCAAGGGCATTAATACTAGTTACTAAGAAAGGAGATTAAAATACCATAGAAAGAAAGCCTTATTCAGAGACATCATGTAGGCACAAAAGGTGGGAGATAATTTATCATAATGACTTATTCAACCACAAGGGAAAACACGAGTTAGAATGACATTATTTTGATCATGCCTTTCCCCTAAGGAACTCAAGAGACTACCCCAGTCTTATGTAATGGGTAGCAATTCTCTTCACACTGTTTTGTTTTCTTCCTAAATCCTAGCAGATCTTAATCAAGAATTCCTAAAGGTGGCCAGCTTCTTCTCCTCTCAAAAATTATCCCCCCACATGTCATAACGTATGTAAGGACCAGCTTATTTGATTGATCTTAACCATCACAGTTAACGTTTCATTTTTGTCAGGCTAATCTCCTTAGTCCACTCCCTAATGTTCTATCTGTCCAATTCTGAACATTTTTCTTTTCCTATCACTTTAATGGATGAAAATGTTCCCCTCTCCCTCGTTATATTTTACCACATTACTTCAACTTTTGATTACTTCCTCAACTTTAAAGGCAGGAGGAAAAATTTTTAACACAACACAAAAACTTGGGTGAGGTAGGAAGGGGCATAATTCTTGTTCTGCTTCTATCACAAATTAATGGCATAAATGTGTAATATTTTCATTTTAGCTTCTGGGCTTCAGTTTCCACATTTGCTGATAATAAAGGAAAAACTAAATAATATATACCTAAGATTTTTTTGGCTTAAATAACAATATGATTTCACAAGTCTTTATTAAGATGGGTGGTACCAAGTTCTAATATGATGTGTAAATGATCACAAAGGAGCTGGTTTTGTCATGTATGTAAGTATACACTCATGTACATCTGTATTTATACACACACATTTAATAATGCATGCTTACTGTACAAATGTATACAAATGTGCCTATTTGTTTAATATATGGGAAAAGACACGCTGTCAGTATAGTTGTCATTATTTTCCCAATATCTCGGTTGTAATGAGAGCAGTGGAATACCTAACAGGAGACCTATATTCTAGGCCCTCTGTGCCACTCAAATTTCATGATTTTGGACATGTTATATGATACTCATTGTGCCTCAGTTTCATCTATAAAAAGAAGAAATTGGAGAAAATAATCCTTCTTAAGCCTGCAATTGTATGATGTTTGTATTAATGAAGACAAGAAAGATGATTCTGTGGGATAAAAAATCAAACTTTAAATCTTGTGACTTACAGTGTGTTTGTTACTCTTGAAAAGCCTGAGCCCACATTGGAAAATGCTCATGATGACTGTCCTCTATATTGTGTGTTAGGAGACGAGGCCGGTTAGATCATGGGTATCTACTCTCATTATGCAAGGGCCCCATTTTCACCCTGGCATGGGGCTCACCTCAGACTACATCGCCTCTGCCCACATTTCACAGGCCAGAACAGGAATCATGGCCTTACCTAAACACCAGGTAGCCAGCTGGATATGTAGTTATTATTACATCCTTAAAAGATAACTTAGAAATATAATTGAGTAGACCTAGCATTGCTTCTGCCACAATGCTAAATCAGAATAAAGAATGCATCCAGGGAATAGTCTCTCCTGTATCATCTTTAACATCATGACACTTATTTATTGAATTTATTACTTTTTTTATTGAGATGACATTGGTTTACAGCACTGTGATTCAGAGACAGAGGACCACACCTCTGCAGATGTGTGTTCTCACACCACACCCACTAACAAGGCATTTAGAACACATTTTTCACTTCATGCTTTCTGCTTTTTCAGAGGGCAGAAGATTTTTCTTCTTTACTGAATGACACTTGACTTTGGAGGGTGGTTCTTAGACTTCTCTCCCGCTTTTAATGCATCGGAAAGTTCCAATAACCCAAATTTTCCTTCTTCAAGTTTAAAGGTGAGAAATGATTGTTCCCTCCATTGAGTGTTTTGCTAGTGGGAACTGACTGAAACGCACATGAAGCATTTACTGAAACATGAAGGACTCTTAGGATATTCTTTTTTTTTTTTAAGATTTATTTATTTATTTATATAAGCACTGGGTACAGTCAGAAGCACGGGAGGGTGAGAGAATTCACCAGAGCCAGAGCAGGGAGCAGAGCAGGCAGAAGGACCGAAGTACATTGCTGAGGGGCGCAGCGGGCGGCAGGAGAGGTCTGTGTGCCATGTGGGACCCTCCTCTGGTGGCCAGGGAGCAGCCGGGGATCGAACTGGCACAGCACAGGATGCGGGCAGTTTCACAACCGCTGCGCCACCAGGGAGGCTTTTAGGATATTCTTTGGGAATGAGAAATGTATGTGGAAATTGAGAAGAGCCAAACAATAGTCTTTTTTTTAACATTAACTTTTGTGTTTATTTAGAGAGTTTTGTCATGCCTTTTTTTTGTTTTTTGGAAGGATGAATTTTGGAGAAGAAAGAGAGGAAAATCATTAGTATTAGTAAAAATCAAACATGAGAGCATAGAAGTCAATTCAGAGAGAGCTTGGGTGTAACATTAAATAGGAGGTAAGAGCTTTTAACTTTGCTCATTCCCTTTATCAGGGTAAGGGGAACTTACTCTTGATTAAGTGGTTTCCAGAGGGGCCTGGGTGGTTTATGCAGTAGAGTAGATGATGACAGATAACACTCTCAGGTCAAGGCCTCTGGGATGACAATGTGCGTAGGATTTTTCCGGTGAGATTTGCCTTTGCCCACTAATTGTGGTCAGACATTTTATGGCTTTGGGAATACCATGGCCACCAGTAAGTGTCCCAGGGCTGCCAGAAGCAGTGTTTGTGTCTGATTAAGCAAGAGCTGTAGCTCGCTGGGCTTCCCAGGGTGCTCCTGATAGCACCCTTGATGAAATCACTCATGACAGTAGTGTTCACATCCAATTATGTATTTTCTTGCCTCATCCTGCATAATTTGTTCACAGTTTCTACTATTGATGACATCTACCTCTTAAAACTCTTGCCTCTAATTTTTAAGCCCTACTTTTTATCTTTAACTTTCTGACATACTTTTCCTCAGCATTATCAGTAAAGACCTTTTTTTGGCCAACTTTTTAAATATTAACATTGTCTGGAATTTTGTCCTTTGCTTTCCTTGCTTCTTCAAATTATTTTCCTGATGGTCAGAACCAAACAATTTTCAAATGAGAAACTCTGGGTTAATTCAATCACTCATTTCTTTCTATGCTAATACAAGGGCTATTTCACAGGAGAAAATAAGAAACTGTTGTTTCTTGGCTGACCCAGGTCCTCAGTGCTGCTTGATTGTCTCTATTTTCTGCACAGAGGCTACACTGTCTTCATATCCACAAGAACAGTGTTTGATAATGTTTTATACATATTGACAGGTGATCTCACTTCTAACTTCACATATTTGAAATAGACACCATAGACCACACTGAATATCAGAAAGTGAGCCTGGTTAAGAGTGTTAAATATTGCAGCGAGAATAAGAAAAACAGAATCTCAATCTCAAATTTTGAAATATGCCTGTTTGGTTATTTTGTTAAAAGTTGCAAGAGCACTTGGGGAAAATTACATTCCAGTGGGTTAGTAAAACCAATGGACATGATGGAAGTGATCACAGTGTTCCCCAAAACTTTTAAACAAAAGTACTACTGAAGGGAAAGAAAATTATAGGGTACTAGTTAGAGGAGCATGTGGGGTGGAAATTGAACAGATTAGAGAAGCCAACATAATTTTATTGTAATGGAAAAGAAGCCAATGGCTGAGAGAGCTCTGAAACAATTATTTTGCTTTAGAAACATTCCCTGGGTTTTTTTTTTTTTTCTTGCTTTTCTGTCCATGTAGTATTTATGAAACATGATACCCGTGTTCCTGACTTTCACTGACTTTCCTTCACTAAGTTGGAGCAGTCATTGTTTCTCAGACTATCTGTGGTGAAAATCAGCTTTAAAATTTTTTCTCATTTACAGTAAACTTCTGTGAAATACAATAAAGATGAATTACTAGAGCATACTCATGTAGTTAGATGTTGTAGCATTGTCAAATTGCTTTGAAAGTTTCTAAACGCTTACTCTCAGTTTCTGTATACTTACTTCATGGACCAGTTCAAATAATCCCTGGACCATCACTGGTCCATGGCTCATAGCTCTCAGTGGCACTGACCTAGAGAACACACAAGGATTAGCAATGTGGAGGATGGTGATACATTTCATTTGGATGCAAGGAAGTAGAAACTTCTGTTGGGCATCCGCACGTAGATACCCAATAAATATTTGGGTAGAACATTTGATAAATGCTTTAGAGATAAACTAAAGAAGCCATGAAATAGCATGGAGACTATGAACTGTGAATGGAAAATTAAATGTCGCATATCTGCAAATTGTTCCACATTAAATGTCTCAATATGGAAAGAGTTTCAAACATGCAATTTTTAAATTTTTTTTAAAGATTTATTTATTTATTTATACAAGAACCGGGGCACAGGCCAGATGCATGGGAGCCAAACATGTCATTAAGCCAAGAAAAATGAGGTATAATATGAGGGTGACAAAATAATATTTGATTAATACATATATATGTATAAGATACAGTGGAACCTCTGCAAGGCTATACATCTATCATAATAGTTACTTTTAGGGAGGAAGATAAGGTCAATGGGAGGAATAACAGGTTAGACCCATATGCAACTTTTTAAAGTTAATTTCTGTAATTTTTTTATAGAATTTTAAATTAGTATTTGGATAATTTGTGATATTTGGTTACTTAAAAATAAAATCCAAAGTTTATGTCTATAATGCAATATATTGCTTTTAAATGTATAAGAATATAGTTGTAATCTGTTTTTCATAGCTGTTTAGTTTTATAGTAATGTTATACTTAAGGGAGGCAATTTAATGTTTTTGGTAGTCCTTTAGTATCATGTTATCACAGATTGAAATCTAGGTCTGCCACTTAACAGTATTTGTGGTCCTGAATCAATCAGCCTCAGTTTCTTCATCATTAAAATGGAAATAGTAATGATATATACCTTGTGTTTTTATTGTGATGATTTAACTATAATTTATTGAGTTGTGTCACATATGCAAATATTAGAAGTTGTATCTCTCAAATATTTTATTGTTAGTCTCTACAATATGTGGAAATTATGCAAAATGTGAGCTGAAAAACATTCACCTTTCTTCCTTCACTGCACATGTGTTTTATATATATATGATATATATTATATATTTATATATAATAACAAAACAAGAGGGATAGAATAGCTTTGTTTTCATTTTGTTTGCTAATCGGTTTCTGCATGCAATTCTTTAAAGAGTAGGTGATAGTTAAGTCTTGAAAAAGAATATGCAATTGGGAGTCAGACAAAGCTTCAAATTCTGGGTCTGTTTTCATTAACAGTGTAGTCTTGAGCAATAACTTATCTGAAATTCAATATGCTTATCAGTAAAATAGGGTTGATATCCCATCCCCCCTTGGACTGTTGTAAAAATTGTCAGATGTAATACATGGAAAGGCTCTTGAATAATAGATTCTTCATGAATATCAGCTCTCTTTTCCTTCTCTGAAAAAAATGGCAATTAAAAAATTCAGTTTTCAAAAATTTATGTAATTATGCATGATTTAATGAAATAGACATGCCAAATATACTTGTAATTTCCCCCCAAATCTTGGAAATTTCTAAAGCACTCATAACATGTAATCAATTAAGCAATTATTTTTTATCCCATTCTCTCAACTTTTTCAAAGCATACTAAAATATTTTCTTCTTGATTTTCTGTATTGAGAAAAGAAAGAGCTTGGCAGAAAGAGGGGAGTTTTAAAAGTTCTTACTGAATGATAATGGGAGAAATATATGGTGTGTGGAGAGGTGGGGGGTAGCCCACATAATGAATCAGATGTGAAACATACAACAGATAATTCAATACCATGCTTCTGAAACCTCAGTAGTGCTTACTGTAAATGATATTTTTGTGGCCTTTTCTTTGCCGAGATATTTGTCATTCTGTAGTTGATTTAGAAAGAGATTCATGGAAAGTCATAATTATTTAAAGAAGGGAACAGGCAAAGTGTTCTTTTGCCATGTCTATAAATCTTTCCTTATGCTCTGCTGAGAACTCTGCTCTGGCTGTCTGCTTTCACCATGTAACAGGAGTATATCATAATGTCAGGAGTTGTCAGACCCTCAGAACTCTCCATAATGTGAGATCACAAGCAGAGACAATTTCATTGTAACATTTCTGACTACAAAGTATAAATACCATTCAGTAGGCACATTGACATCACATCAGGGAATCCTCTCCCCCTCCCCAGCAATTTTTATACTTTAATTTTGTTGAGCTATTTAAATCTATACTATTAACACAGATAGAATAAGAAAATTTAAATTCGTAATAGAATAAGAATGTCAGAAGAAAAGCACATTTTGAAAGGAAACATGAAAAGAGAACTTAAAGATTGCGAAGGTATTGAAAAAGGTGATCTATGTATAGTCAGTAATGCTTTTTTTGTTAGTTCTCTCCAGAGTACAAGGACATTTCTCAGAGCAATTTAAAATAGTAGATATAAAAAAAAACACTCAAACACAGATTTAAAAATCTCATTGAGAGAATATTTCTTTATCATGATGAAGTTACCAACTGGGAGTCTTTCACTAACTCTTCAGTGTTAGAAGAGCCTCACTGTGCACCCCTATGGCTCCCTTATCTACTATTGTTTTTAAAATGGAAAACTTTCAACAGTTGCATAAACTCAGATGTGAGAAGCAAATTTACAGATTTTTATCTTTTAGTATGAGCATGCACTTCTAGTACATGGATTTTTTTTTGCTATATAAAAATATGGAATCAATCATTTAAAAATGATATATAGAAAGGAAGATAAAGATGTTATTTTCTTCTTAGAATACCTTAATAAATATATATTTGTTCTTCTGGGTTAACCTTAACTTTTGATTAATGATTCATAAAAAAAAAAATCTCAGTTTCCCCTCAGAATCAATATTTCCTGTTTGTCTCTGAGGAAGGAGCTTGTTAGGAGATATGTGCACAGAAATATGGGTGTTGTGTTCAGAAAGGAGATACTATTCTCCTGTTATGTTTCTTTGCGAGCCTTCTGTCCTTTCTGGACATGTTAGTAAAATCTGGAGTCAAGTCTCTCCTTCCTGTTTCTGAGGTCTGACCCTCATGCCTGATGTACCTGGCTGCCATTCTCAGATTCTGCACCATTATGAATCCCTGATAAAGGCAGGGACCATTCACTTAATTCCCAAATGCTTAAGCAGGTCTCATTTTATTGTTTTGTTGTCACATTTTTGGTTATATTTTTTCTTCAAAATTTTATTGATTTGCCATTTATTTCCATCTATATGTGTATATATACAAAAGTTAGGAAGTACTTTATACCTCAACTTGCTTCATTTGCCCTCCATGAAGCTCCAATACATTATTGCACCTCTATAGCCTCTCTACCTCATTGCCACTGCTAACCACTCTAGTTTTTATTGATCTAAGAGTTATTTTTGTTGTGTTTTGCCAGTTTGTTTTCTTTGGTTGTTTATATTCCACAGAGCAGAGAAACTATGAGGCAGTTTTCTCACTTTCTGACTTATTTCACAACATAATGACTTCAAGATCCATCCATATTGCCCCCAAAGGGACTATTTTATAACTTTTAACAGCTGTATAGTATTTCATTAAATATATCAATACCTATATTTATCTATGTATATACATATATGTGTATGTATGTATCACATTTTCTTTATCCAGTCATTTGTCAATGGGTATTTAGGTTACCTTCATGTCATGACTATTGTGAACAATGCTACTATGAAAACACATACATGAACATAGCTATTTTTCTTTTTATATTCTTTCCATAATACCTATGAGTGTTATCCTGTGAACTCCCAGTGAGGGCAGGGTTATATGATATTTCCATTTTAGTTTTTTAAAGCATCTCCATATCATTTTCCATAGAGAAACTGGATCAACTTACATTCCCACCAAGTGCACAATTATTACTTTTTCTCCACATCCTCATCAGCACTTGCTATTTCCAGTCTTTGTGGTGTAGACCATTCTGACAGATGTGAGGTGATAATCTCATTGTGCCTTATTTGCATTTACTTTTTATATGTAAGTGATATTGCGGATTTTTTTTTCATGTGCCTGTGGACTACTTGTATGTTCTTTGGAGAAGTATCTGTTTAGAGCTTTTGCCATTTTTCAATTGAGTTGTTTTTTGTTGTCAAGTTGTATGGGTTCTTTATATATTGTCGAGATATCGTCTCCTAAACTATAGATTGAATTCTCTCTCTCTTTTTTTTTTTAAGATTTTATTTATTTATACAAGCACTGGGCACAGTCAGAAGCGCAGGAGGGTGAGAGAATTCAGCAGAGCCAGAGCGGGGAACAGAATAGGCAGACCTACAAAGGACACTGCTGAGGGGAGCAGCAGTGGAAGGAGAGGTCTGTGCACCATGTGGGACCCTCGCTGATGGCCGGGGATCGAACCGTCACTGCAGAGGCTGTGGGAAGCTTCGCAGCCCAGTGCTCAACCTCTGCGCCACCGGGGAGGCCCCTGAATTCTCAATTTTGTGTTGATTTCTTTCACCAAAACTTTTTTCCTATTCTTTTCCCATTTTGTGCACTCATCCCAAGTAACTCATTCAGCTCCATAGATTTGATGTGCAAGCCTTATATGGCTTGTCTATTCTTACCTTAAATTTAGAGCTCTTATCTAAACTCCAGACTTATATCTTCTGTTGTCTATTCAGTATCTCCATGTAGACATCAAAAAGTCATTTTAAATTCTACCTATCCTAAGCTGAACCTTTTATGATTATCACCTCTCTACTGCAACCAAAACAACATAGGATCTTTTCCTGTCATTGCTGTTTGAAGGGTCAGCAAAAAATTCCTTGAAGACTTATTTTTTCATGTACAACATCCAATTAATCCATTATCAGGTTCTATTGATTTAAGTTTCTAAATATGTCTCAAAACAAAAATTTCTGTTTCCATTGTGACTACCCCAATTCAAGCTACTATAATTTTCATCTGGAGAACAGTAAAGGTCTCTGAAAATCCTCCACTTTATTACTTGAAAATCTGGGCTGCACTACACTTTGCTCAATACCACAGCCAGATGAACTTTTTTTTTTTAAGCAAATGTAACTTTCTACGTCTGCCCCTTGTTTAAATAAGTAAATGGTTTTCATTAATCTTAGAATAAAGACTTAAATATTTAACATGGTGTTTCAATTATATGGCTTTCCCTCTACACCCTCTCCAGTGTCTTTTTTTTTTTTTTAATAGAGGCATGTTTTATTTATTTATTTATTTGTTTGTTTGTTTGTTTTGTTTATACATGCACTGGTTACAGTCAGAAGCCGGGAGGGCAAGAGAATTCACCAGAGACAGAGCAGGGAGCAGAGCAGGCAGAAGGACCGAAGTACACTGCTGAGGGGAGCAGCAGGCGGCAGGAGAGGTCTGCGCGCCATGTGGGACCCTCCTCTGGTGGCCAGGGAGTAGCCAGGAATTGAACTGGCGCCGCAGAGGCCGCGGGCAGCTTCGCAACCCAGCGCTCAACCGCTGCGCCGCCGGGGAGGCCCTCCAGTGTCTTCTATTTGTAATTTTCTCTGCATTTCTCAGTCTCATCCCTTCTTTGTCAACATCCCTTCCCCACTGCCATACACACACCATCCTGTTAATTCCTGCTCTGTCTAGATCTCAGAAAACACAGTAATTCTTCAAGGATGTCATCTTGCACCATCATTTGTAGGTTAAATTCCCCTCTTATGAACTCTCAGAGAACCACTGCACTTCCCTTTCCCAGCGCCATTCACTGTTCTACATTCACTTGAGTGAATATTTTACAGACATCTTCTGTAATAGCTGAGTTCCATATGAGCAGACAGTATCTGTTTTTTACTAAATATTGTCCTCGACGCTCATGTGATGGCATTTATTTTGGCTTCAGAGGTGATTTAGGGTTCTGCCTATCTGTGCAAAGGTTCAGTGTCATCTGTCTTAACTGCTGATGTTGGTTTTCTCCTTATGTTACTTTATCATCCTTCATCTCTATTATATCTTTGACATTTTTGTACATCCTTAGATTGTCCTTCATGAGCTCTATGAGGTACTTTCTTTATATGGGCAGAAAATGTATTATTTTGCATTATTAGTATTAGTAGTAATATTTTTATCATTTGTACTGTGCTTTTGAACGCAAATCATTTTCAGAGCAAACGTAATGATTACATTACAGTCATCTTTGTCCCTTCATTTATTCATTTTGCATCTGGTTCTCAAGGCTGTACTTTGTCATCAACCATCTGCTTCTTAAGTCAAGGCTCTATGTTCTCTAAGGATCTCAACTCCATCTGTTAGAACTTCCTGGATATTTTGTTCATTGTCAACCCAACCAATTTAGTCTCACTCTTATTTTCAACCTAATTCTGATAATTACAGCTTCCTGTTATACTAACTTTGACTCTCAGGTTTCACTATTTTCCTAAGTCTGTTGACATCCTCTCAGGTCTCATGGATACCCTTTGTTTCCAAGCCTTACAAGTGGTATTTATCTTGCCTTCACAGTTTTAGGACTAATGGAAGGCAGTTTGAAGGAATTGTCTTTAAAATACTGAATCCCATGAAATACTACATTTTATTTTCTTTTATCATTTGCTATTACCTTTTCAAAAATTTCACCTACTCTTTAACCACAACAGGAAAAGGGACAAAATGATAATCTTTAATATCTGTAAACGGCAGCTTAAAGATAAAATGCTGCTATTCCAAAAGAAAAATCCTTTTCAGTGCTTTTAAAACCTTTGGCATTTTGTGCCCACCATGTGTGGATTGTATAAGCATAAAGAGATTGCTCATTAGTAATGCAAAAGGTCAGACGCTTCATTCAAGCTCTTTTTTGTGGTTACTTAAAACAAAAAATTTAAGTGGATATATTTTTCTCAATAGCCTAAAGAATTAGCTCCACAGAGAAAAAAATGAAAATATAGTCATTGTTTTGAAAATTAATGAGACTTGTAACAAAATAGTTTATAATTTGCTTCTAGTGCTGTCATTAGGCAGTTAGAAGATCCTCCTATGCACTGAGCACCCCCTAACACGTTAGGGGCTTAAAAACCTACTATTCCTGCACTCAATATTATGTTCCAACCAGAGTGTGGAAATAGAGTGAACACTCCAAGAGAGTTATAGAAAGTAAATGACATATGCAAAGACTTTGGAGCTCAAAAAAGACAAAGGAATCTACTCTGGGCCTCCCCTGGTGGTGCCGGGGGTTGAGCGCCGTGCTGTGAAGCTGTCTACAGCCTCTGCAGTGCTGGTTTGATCCCGGCCAGCAGGTGAGGGTCCCACATGGTGCTGCAGACCTCTCCTGTCGCGCCTGCTTCTCCCCTCAGCAGTGTATTTTGTCAGTCTGCCTGTTGTGTTCCCTGCTCTGTCTCTGGTGAATCCTCTCACCCTCCCACGCATCTGGCCTGTACTCAGGCTTTTGTATAGATAAAATAAATACATCTTTAAAAAAATCTTTAATAATTTAAAAAAATTATTAAAAAAGGAATCTACTCTAAGTTCCTCATCTTACAAAGGAAGAAAAGTGAGCACAAAGAAGTTGTGTTTTTTCATAAAGATTTATATTAGGCTGATATACATGGTTTATTATTGATAAATCCTCAGGATTATAATTTTCTTAATGCTTGCCAAACAATAGCACATGTGTCAATCAATCTATCATTTCTTAGTTTAGGTACAGATTGAATATGGAAAATTCTATAATTTCTATAATACTGCATATTCAGGTGTTCACTAAATGGTTTAGGCAAATGTTTTGTCCATTTGGAGTTATATTAATAGTTCATCCCTCTTGTTCATTTGCAAATCCTAGTATATGTTCCTAAAGTCTGAGAGCCATAGAAGTTTTGGAAACATTAGTTCAGCCCCCACAATTCACAAATGAGGAAACTAACGTGAGTTACTTAATTTTTCTCAGGATCTGACTAGAAACCGTGTTCTCCTAGATATACATATTCTTTATTTATTCATTTTGTTATTTCCTTATTTTGACACATTCTTGAATTGACCGAACTTTTGTCATATTTGTAAGATGCTATTTTTCACTATGGTGATAAGATTTTTAGTAATAAGGATGAATTTCATTAGATTAAAAATGCCTAATAATGAAAAAAAGGATGTATTTCAAATTAGTTATTATTTCTATAATTATTTTGGGTGCTTAATAATTCATGTGTGAGTGTACACATATGTGTCCATGTGTGTCTATGTTACTGTGTTTCCAAATCTAATTATGTGTATATTTTGTACATGTGACAATGTGTGTCCATGTGACTGTGTATGCATAGACATGTGAGAATGTGTTTGCATATGGGTGTGTATGTGTCTCTCTGTGTAAAATGTCTGAGTGTGTGAAAACAAGAATGTGTGTTTTGGAATATGTGTATACATGTGACATTTGTCTGTATGTCTGAATGTGCGTGTACTTGTGAGTGTGTGTACCAATAACAGAAGGAAAGGACCTGGGACAGGTAGAGCTGCCTCTTCGCCAATGATTCTTCCCAGTGTCTGGGTTAATGGAAAGTCTGCTACATATGACTGCATACTGTTCTCATTGAAAATTTCCCCTTCACCTAGGGTATTTTTGGTATCAAAAACTCTTTAGACATTTGCGGACTTAACACTCTTTAAAAATAAAATCTTTATTTCTTTTCTAAGTGCTGTTATGGAGTTTCTTTTGGTGCTAAGTGAAAAAACTGACTTTAGAAGAAAGATGTACCAAAAAAGAAATGTTATGATACTAGCAGAATGACTTACTAAAGATTTTTTGAATTGCATTAGATACTTACTATTTTATTCTGCTCCAAGTATGGAAAAAAATTTAGGAACTCATGTTTACTCATTTAGAAATAAAAAATCACAAAAGCCAAATGTTGGAAGGGCCAAAACACTCTCCTTCCCCTTGATCTCAGTTGCTTTCTCATCTAAAAGAAAGGGATTGAAGTTATTTTTTGGATCTTATGTCTCTTGTTTCGTGTAGCCAAAGATTGTCAATTTAGGATCTATGCTTCTCTCATTTTGAACAGTTTGGACAGCCTAACCTGCATGACATACAAAATGTTACCTGTTTTAGATCTTAACATAGAATATCTAATATGATATTGAACAGTCTTGGAACATTATTATAAACTCATGTTTATGCAATAATTTAGAAATGAATAATACAACATGCCTGAGACTCCAGAAAGACACTTACCTATCTAAGTACTAAAATATTGCTTATTTAGCATATTTAGAGTAGAATCATACTACTGGAACATGGAAAATTTCATTTTATAAACTGAAGAATTGTTCTTTTATAAAAGATGACTCCCTACAATCTGTGGAAACTTCCCTGAAATTTAGGGGCACCAGTAACAAACTTATTGACATCGTCAATTAGAATATTTGTCTCAAAATCCTTCAAGAAAAGTGAAAAATGTAAAATCTTTAACAAAACTGAAATTTTACCAAGTATATAGATGCATTGTCTAAGTTGATAATTCATGGCTGTTAATTGTCTAAGTTGATAATTCATGGCTGTTAATGTGTATTAATGTGTTTTCAGTTGATATAAATTGTATACCTGTGTCCCTACCCAATGCTGAACCAAAGGAAAGATCCACCATATTTCTTTACATTAAAATAAAATTTATAATTTTTATTGATTTATTTTTAGTTTATGTGTATTCATTTTTCAATTATATCAGGATTCGTAGTGGCTTTGCTAATTAATTTATTTATTTTTAAAGATTTATCCATTTATGCATACAAGAGCTGGGGTGCAGGCCAGAGATGCGGTGGGTAAGAGGATTCACCAGAGACAGAGTGGGGAGCAGAACAGGCAGATTGACTGAAATATACTGCTGAGGGGAGCAGTGGGAAAAACAGAAGAGGTCTGCTGAACCATGTGGGTCACCTCCTTGAAGTGCTGCAGTGGCCTGCAGACAGCTTCATAGTGTTGTGTCTTAACCCCTTGCGCCACCAGGGAAGACTGCAGCTTTGTTAATTTATGAGGCAGACAGATATAACATCAGCATCTCCACTTGTTTACAAATAGGTGAAGTCTATGTTGTATTAATATCTTACAGGGAATATGATTTTTCTGTCTGGAAGGAAAAGCATATTGGTGATTTTCTGGCATGTGAAAGATAAACAAAACAAGCAGTCAGAAAACTCCTGGCAAAAGGTAAAACCTATAAATCTGAAGGCAAATCTGAGGCTACCAGAGTGGGATAGAGAGGGAGAGAGGCAAGAGAGGTTCCAACAGATTAGTGGTGAGCTATGGTGCCTTCGTGGTGGTGTGGTGTGGTAACATACGTCTAAAGAGGTAGGGTCTTATATTTCTGAATCTTAGACAGTGTTGTAAACCAATGTTACCTTAATAAAAATATTTAAAAAGAGAAAAAGCATACTGAATTAGTAGAGAAAAACAAGCTCACTGGATTGAAAATCACTTAAAATAGTAAAAGGTGGCAAAGTAAATCTAAGCATTTTCCCCAAACACCCTTACTGCACTTGTCCACACTGTTTATGTTTTCTGAGGCAGGAGTTCTGATGCCGGGGATGACAAGAGTCATGGAAAACTGCATGTTAGTAATAAAAGCACAGTGATCATCTGTTCCTCCAGGTCAGGGCATGGCAAATATTTTCTGAAAGGGACATAATAAATATTTTAGGTTTGGGGGTTAAGACCCAAACCAAGGAAACTATGTAGAGACTTCTATAACCATTCACAATACACCCATTTAAAACTGTAAAAATATATTTAGCTTGTGGGTCATATAAAAACAGGTGGGAGGCTGGATTAATTTTTTATTAAGAAATTGGAATTTAAGGGCCTCCTGGTGGTGCAAGGGGTTAAGACACAACCTATGAAGCTATCTGCAGCCTCTGCAGCATGAGTTCAATCCACGGGCAGGGATCTGCCCACATGGCACAGCAGACCTCTCCTGAGTCGCCTGCTGCTCCCCTCAGCAATGTATTTCAGTCAATCCACCTGTTGTTCCCCACTCTGTCTCTGGTGAATCCTCTCACCCCCACCCCACACCTCAGGCCTGTACCCCAGTTCTTATATGCATAAATAAATCTTTATTGTTACTTTCCATTAAAGGTACTGTCTTTAAACAAGAAAAGGACACTCAGCCTTAAACTTCCAGAAATTTTCCACATAAGAATTTTCCATTATTTTAACTCAGTGTGAGGGAATCAAAAAGTGAACCAAGTGCTAATAAAAGCAATGATGTAAACACTAATAAGGATGGAATGAAAAGGATCAGAGAATTGGATTCTATGACAGTACTTAAAAAGTTGATCCTCTGATAAGAGATACCCTTAATGCCATATTAATAGTTGATGTAATTTTTAAAGATTCAAAAGAGATAATGAACATTTAACATTCAAGGTAAAACTGCATGAAATATTATCTAAGACCAGATATGTGTCATTGGACCGAGAATAATACATTTGCCCTACATCAGCTGGGGCAAAGAGACTTTCTCTTCAAGATTGGAACAAGTAAGAAGCAAAGACAGTTTTGGCTCATCTTTTTCTGTGCTTTTATCTTAGAAAAAAAACAGGATTTAGCAATATTTTTCTCTATTGGCATTTATGGAATTATGTAGTTTGTCTTAATTAAGGAAATGAAAAGGAACTCGATATTTTTGTGTGAATCCATGTAGGTGGTAAAATATATAAACAAGACAGGAAAAGATGATACACAAGAAAAGCACAGCTTTTTCAAGCAAATTGGAAGCTATAAAACATCGTATGTCTTAATTTTTTGGTGAAATGGAATATGCCAAGCTCCTCAGATTTTTAAAAAGTCAGCCATCAGCTCATTTACCAGTGTCTGCAAGCAGATGTTGGCTAAAGCTCTGATCTATTTGGTGTGTTCAGGAAAGCAGAGATAGATATCAGCTTTTCAAATAGAAAGTTGCGACCTACTTTAAAAAAATTGTTTCTTTCCTCAAATCTTACTTGTCATATCCTGTTACATGAGATGATGAAACAGAACATTAACTAGGCAATGAGACAGGATACTAAAATGTAAAGAAGAACACACTTTTTCGTCTTAGATACATGCCATCATTTGAGACATGAGAACTTATTCTAAAATGATGGCAGGATATGCAAATCAGCTGCTTGTGAATTAGAACCATCTGAAAGTTACACAGTTTTAAAAACTTCAAAAAATCATAAAAAAGGTTGAATGGTGCATCACTCTTTGAAACAGGAAAGAGATTGTTGGTAATTCAGAGACACTACCTGGTGGTTTTTTTGTTTTGTTTTGTTTTGTTTTGTTTTTTCTGCCATCTGTAATGCCCAGGGCCTTTTGTCAATGTGAGCACCCCAACTTTTGAGTTGCTGATGCTTTCTAATAATGTATGGGGCTCTTTTGACGATGGTGGATATAGAGGAGCTTCTAAACCTTCATTAAAATAATTGTGTTTAGTTCTTAGATGAGATTGTAACATATTTGCAGAGCAGGTAGACAGCATATTTGATTTATTTTAGTAAGAATGAATATTTGTACCATTTCGAGATGATAAAAAAAGCAAGAAAAAAATAAAAGTCAGTGGAAAAGCAATAGTGTAAATATATAGAGTTGCCTCAGTGATGAAATCATGTTTTGTTTTTAATAGGATTTTCATTTATTCTCTGGTGTTGAATCATTCTTATATGTACAGATTGATTTTTTAAAACTACTTCACACATTCCACAATTAAATTGTCAATGTCCTTTAATCTAAAAACAATAGGTTGGTTCAGACCCAAATGATTCTAGAATTATGATAATTTATTTTATTCTTTTAAATTTTGTGCAGGAATCTCACAAACTCATAATTTAAATTTTACTCTCCCTGGGAGTTACCAAGAAGATATTTTTCACTGTAAGGACTAATGATTTCAATCATGATGCCAAGTGAGTTTACTAACATAACTGAAAGCCAGGTTCACATTCTCAGTCCACTCTATCCTAAATTTTGAAAGCAGTTCTCTTGTGTTTCTTTGAATATTTTGGTTAAATCTAGAAGGCTTATTGATTTTGTATAATATTGTTGCAATTATTATATCAAGAGAATACACTACATAACAATGCTTAGAAGACACTGCTATAATTTTAACTAAATGGAGGAGGTCAGCTATTCAGTAGCAAAACTCTTTTTCATTTCATAGTTGGTTCTGGGTAAAGATCTGTGTAAGTACATTTGGGAGAATTAAGTAGGATCCTAGGCTAAATAGTTAATTTGAAGAGACATATGCTAGGTATTTTAAAAAGAATAGAATAAGTTATTTTGCTTGAATGAATAAAGACAATTGTTTGGCAATGTAAGAAGCAATGAGATGTACAGGTACATCGTTACCCTTTGGGGTTATGCAAGCTCAGTGAGCTTACCAGATGGGCATGGGTCATTTCATAGGAGGCAGATGAAGCAAGGGTGTTTTGTCATCACTTCCATTCTTGAGGCTGTGGAGGAATCATAGCTCAACTCCAGAGCCACAGGGGAAATCATGTAACGAGTATTTCCTGTAGTGGAAACATAGTTTTCTTTTTTGTGTGTGACTACTTGATAGAACTAACAGGAAATAGAAGGGTTTGGATTAAACTGAGTTTTTTATAAAAATAGTTGATCCTGGTAAGCTAGGAAAAATATTTTAGATTTTAGGATACCTTGGACACATTAGGGAAACAGATGACATTCAAAGTCTATTCACTAAAGAAATATTAAAATGTTCATTTCTGAGGGAGCCCAGAAAAGATTCTATGAATTCCTATTTTCAATTCATATGTGAAGTAGTGCCCTGCATATTAAAAACTGATGATATCACCCATTCCTTAGAGGGGCAGATGCTTTAAGGAGACCTTCTAGTAACAGAAATGGTTAAACCAAAATTATAAAAGGTGACCCACCAAGTTATGGGAAATTTTATTGCAAAGGAAGAAAAAGGGCTCTAAATCCAGCTAGATGAATAAATGCCCCTTTAAAATGATACTTTCAGGGCCTCCCTGGTGGTGCAAGGGGCTAAGACAAAACCTATGAATCTGTCCACAGCCACTGCAGCACAGGTTCTATGCCCGGACAGGGAGCTACCCATAATGGCAAAGCAGACCTCTCCCGACTTGCCCACAGCTCCCCTCAGTAGTGTATTTTAGTCAGTCTGCCTGTTCTGTTCTCCACTCTGTCTCTGGTGAATCCTCTCACCACCCCCACAACTCTGTCCTGTACCCCAAATCTTGTATGCATAAATAAATAAATCTTAAAAAAATAAAATGATACCTTCAAAAAGACAACACAGCAAGTAAAAGCTTAAAGTTACAACAGTAGTGTGAGTTTGCTGCTCATTGACCTTGCTCTGTAATTTATTTTTTTCCAGTGTGAGCTAAGAAAATGAGAATTTGTTAAGGACATGTAGCGCTAATGCTTGCTACTCTTCTGCTTTTAGCATAAACTGAGAGTGTTCAGGTAAGACCTTCTCTCATTCTCTAGGCAGAAATAAAATTGCTGAACTTTTATAGAGAGGTTGCCCTCTAAATATTACTTCCAGCCAAGACAGCAAGTCCCATAAATCTTGTGAAAAAGTGTGAACTGCTCCTTTACTAGTTGCTGGAATTACCCATAGCTGGTGGCAGCAAGCATTTTTAACCCAGCATTTTCTGCATCATTGTCTCTCATTATTTTATTTACTTTCAGTCCATAAAGAAATATCTCTATGTAAGAGATACAATTGTTCTTTAAAGCCATTTTGGGCTAAAATGACTAATAAGCAATATGATTTCTACGACATAGCAAATCACATACTAAAACCTTAACTATGGGTCCTGCCTTTGGGCCCAGACACTACAGAACATACAGCTTCTTCCTTCTAATTTATTTACATTTCTGTGTAAGTAAGCAGCATTCTTAAAAATTCTGGAATAACGAATTGAAATATCTCTTTCTTCTTTATTGTCTAATTACTTTGACTAGCTTCAGGTTTCAGAATCTCAGAACTTAAAATGAATCATTAGGTTTTCAGATGACCTGGACAGAAGAAAGTACCTAATTGTACATTTTTTTGCAAGATTTTAAATAAAGAACATCTGCTGTCTTAGCCATGGATGATTTAATTTTTTAACACGTGCTTCCAACCTTTAATTTTCTGCAAAGCAGCCACATCAATTATTAATCTATCTATATTTCCTCAAAGCGAGTCAGACTTAAGAATCTTCATAAATATTTAAGAATACTGCTGCAAAATAAACAAAAACTTTTACTCAACTTTTAATTGCAAGTTGGTGAACCAATGGCTACAAAAGTAGCACGAGCAAGACAATATGTTAAAGATTCCAGAGGAGTAAAAACGCAGACACTAAATGAATAAGGAAGCCCAATTTCTACCATAACCTTCATTGTCTCAGTTTAACAAATTGAATTTCATTTATTGCACATGTAACTAATGGGGTAAATGGATTTGGCTAAATCCGTGGTCTGATTCATGGTAGCATGTATTTTCTTGTGGCTTACTTTTTCTTTTCCTTTCTGTCTTATACACCCATTGCCATGTACCCTGCATTCTTTACCATAAATACCGAGTTACTAGAAGAATAAACAGATGGATATATAAAATAGCATATATGTAATTAAAATATTAATAGCTTTAACTCTCCTTTTTCATAAATATTATCAAGGCTTCTGCAGTAGTTGCAATTACGGGTTGAATTGTGTTCTTTACTCCCCTCCCACAAGATATGCTTAAGTCCTATCTGGTACCTTTGACTGTGATCATGTTTGGAAATAGGGCCTTTGTGGATGTAGTCAAGTTAAAATGGGGTCATCCTGAATTAAAGTGGGTGCTGAAGCAATATGACTGTGTCCTTATAAGAAAAGAAGACACACTTAAAGAAACACGAGGGAGAATGCCATGTGATAATAGAAGCAAAGATGGGAGTCATGTGACAAGGAATATCATGGAATGCAGGTAACACCAGAAGCTAAAGGAAGAGATGAAATAGATTCTTCCCCAAAGATTATCGAGAAAGCATGACCTCACTGACACCTTCATTTTAGACTTCTCACCTCCAGAAATGTGAGAAAATAAATTGCTATTGTTTTAAGCCACCCCGTTTGTGGCACTTTGTTACAGTAACCCTAAGGAAATAATATGGAAATTGAACAAATCTACTTTTGTCTTCCTTTTTTAAAAAGTTAAAATTAAAAATTACAAACCATGTGTGGAATATACACACATGTGTATATATATGTGTGAAGGTGTGTGTATATATATATATATATATATATATATATACACACACACACATCCATGCATAGTATATATATTATGTTTAGTTTAACAATTATATAGCAAACATCCTTCTGACCACCATCTAGGTTAGTGAAAAGATAATTGCTACTTTCCTTAAAGGCTTCCAATACACTTCAGCCTTAGCATAGACTATTCCCTTTCTTCAGGGATAACAACTGCCTGATAGTCATTTGTTCGCATTTTTTTTAATAGTTCTATAATGTATGCAATCATACTGTAAACAATGTGGTTTAAATTTTGTACTGATAAATCTTTAAATGAGGATATATTTATTTATTTATTTATTTATTTATTTTATATAGAGGCATGCTTTATTTATTTGTTTGCTGGTTTGTTTGTTTGTTTTGTTTATACATGCACTGGGTACAGTCAGAAGCGCGGGAGGGTGAGAGAATTCACCAGAGCCAGAGCGGGGAGCAGAGCAGGCAGAAGGACCGAAGTACACTGCTGAGGGGAGCAGCGGGCGGCAGGAGAGGTTT